>NC_081408.1:363753561-364409811 GCF_030272615.1 Cryptomeria japonica | reverse complement strand
TACATGCAAAAAGAAAAAACAGAATAGAAATGTTGCTTATATATCTAGATTAGTTTCTATTTTTTTAAAATTTCATAAATAAAAGGATACTATTTAAAGTTAGTCTATTTATGCTAATACCTACACAACATAAGTTTAACTTCAATTCAAAAAATGTATAATAATATATTTTATATGAATAAATATAATAAAAAATAGAAATATCAAATTAGTATTTGACAATATTCATTTACTATTATTATTTAGTGTAAAAGTATTACTTTATTTTACTTTAAAGTTATTTATAATAAATATAGATTATAATATAAATACCATAATATGTTCTAGAGATGTAAAAGGTCATATGGGGCAAAATTTTATCACTTTTTTGCAGTACATGAGATCAATTGGTAGGCCAAATTTAGAAAATAATGTTTCTTGTGCAATTGGCTCAGTCTGGGAGAATGGTGTGTGTGTGTGTGTGTGTGTGTGTGTGTGTGTGAGAGAGAGAGAGAGAGAGAGAGAGAGAGAGAGAGAGAGAGAGAGAGAGAGAGAGAGAGAGAGAGAGAGAGAGAGAGAGTGTTTATGAGTTAGAGAGAGATAAAATTAAAAATTTAAAGATAATTATTCTACAATAAATTAAAAATTAATAAGACAAATGTATTAATTAAATTAATTCTATTATCTTTTAAAACTATTATTTGTAACTTCATAAGACAAAAATAATTTAAATTAAATTTTAACTTAATGTAAATTAAACCTTAAAAGAAGATGATGATTAGAATAATTAAATTAAAGAAAAAAAGATAGAATATCCTAATAAAAGAAGATTAAATTAAAATATATTCTTATAAAAAAAGATAGAAATAAAAGATAGATTTCTAATTCAAAAAATAAGTATTCTACAATAATTAAAATTTTAATAAGGCAAATAAGTATAAATTAAATGAATTCTAATTATTTAAAATTATTATTTGTAATTTCATTAAAAACCTTAAATAATTAAAATAATATTTTCACTTAATAAAAAATTAATCATTTAAAAAAGTAGAAAAAGTGGCTTATTCTTTTTTTTTTAAATAATTTTGTCTATTCCACTTGTCAAACTTCAAAAAAATATGGAATATCCAAATAAAAGAGGATACCATTAAAAATTATTATTAAAAACAAAAAATAGTAGATTTTTCTTTTGTGCACATTTTTTTTTCTAATCAATCATATTAAAATATGTTTTTTTAGATTTTTGTCACCACGTTTGAGATCAATTCAATCATCTTGCATCCTTCTAGTCAATTTTGAACCATTGATTTCAATAAGTAAGTTGAAAACTTCATATAGGGTATGCCTTTAGCATAAATATCAAATTAGTATTTGACAATATTCATTTACTTTTATTATTTAGTGTAAAAGTATTTATTTTATTTTACTTTAAAGTTATTTATAATAAATATAGATTATAATATAAATACCATAATATGTTCTCTAATTGTTTTTAAAACATTAGGATCCTTAAAAAATTAATGGTTTCATTTCTTTAGAAGTTAGTAAAAGGGAGCATTGATAATCTATACTTAGAATAGTCATGTATGATTATTTTCTTTTGATATTTGACAATGAACTTAGAGAGTATATGGATTTATATTATGAACCACTTTAATCAATGTAAGATTGTCATATTATGCATCTTAAAATATGAAATCATATATGAGAAGAAAAAAAGAAAGCATATATGAGAAGCACATCAAAGATTTACAATACTTTTACATCAAGTATTTGTAGTTATTATGAGGATAACATCGAATATTTGCAGGCCTATTGCAATGACCTTGAATCTATTTATTAACTAAATCCTAATACTTATTGTAAAGCTAACTATAACTATAATTAAAATCCTAACCCCAATTTTATCTTTAAACTTAACCCTGATCCTAACCATAATTCTATCTATAACCATAATCCTAAATCTATTTCTATATGATATTGTAATCCTAATCATAAAATTGAATCTACCTATAATTCAAACCCTAACCTTAACCCTAATTTTATCTTTAACTCTAACCCTTACCCCCATGGTCCTAATCCTAACACTAAATGTTAACCATGAACCTAATCTTAAACCTTATCCTAATGTGAATCCTAACCATAAACATAATACTAACCCTAACCCTAACCATTATGCTAATATTAACCCTAAACCATTATCTTACTCATAACCCTAATCTTGATGTAAACCCCCAACACTAAACCATAACCCTAAACTTTATTGCTAACTCTAAACCTAACCCTTATCCTAATGTAAACCCTAACCCTAACCATAATCATAAACCCTAACCCTAGACATATTACTAAATCTAACCATAACCATGATGTATAAACTAATGCTAACCATAACCATAACCCTAAACCTAAGGTCCTAACCATTATCCTAATCCTAACCTTAAGTCATTATTGTAATCATAACCCCAACCCTTACCCTAACTCTAACCATGGTGTAAAACCTAACTTGAACCATAACCATGATGCAAACTCTAAATCTAAACATAATCCTAGCCATAACCATAAATAATCCTAACCCTAACCCAAAATAATCCTAACCCTAACCCTAAATATTCCTAAACCTAAACCATTATCTTACTCATGACCCTAACCGTGATGTAAACCCTAACTTGGTCATGACATAAACCTCAACCCTAGCCATAATATTAACCATAACACTAAACTCTAACCCTAAAATCTAACCCTAACCCTTACCCTAACCAAAATCATAAACCCTAACCCTAACCCTTACCCTAACCAAAATCATAAACCCTAACCCCAAACATTATACTAACCATAACCCTCACCATGTTGTATATCCTAATGCTAACATTAACCCTAACCCAAACCATATTTTTAACCCTAACCATTATCCTAATCTTAACCCTAAACCATTGTCTTACTCATAACCCTAACCATGATGTAAACTCTAACTCGACCATGATGTAAAGCCTACCCCTTACCCTCATGGTCCTAACCATAACACTAAAAGATAACCATGACCCTAATCTTAACCCTTATCCTAATGTAAATCCTAACCATAAACATAATCATAAAACCTAACCTTAAACATAATACTAACCCTAACCCTAACCCCAACCATGATTTATATCCTAATGCTAACCATAACCCTAACCATTATGCTAATCTTAACCCTAAACCAAATTATCTTACTCATAACCCTAAATTTGATATAAACTCTAAACATAATTGTAACACTAATAATAAACCCTAACCCTAACCCTAACACTAAACCCTAACCATAAGCCTAACCTTAAATTTGATATAAACTCTAAGAATAATTGTAACACTAACAATAAACACTAACCCTAGCCATAAGCTTAACCTTAACACTAAAACCTATCCCTAACCCTAACCCTAAAATTGATATAAACTCTAAATATAACTGTAACACTAACAATAAACCCTAACCATAAACTTAACACTAACACTAAACCCTAAATTTGATATTAAATCTACACATAATTGTAACACTAATAATAAAACATAATCCTAACCATAAAATTAGCCCTAACACTAAACCCTAATGATAACCCTAACCCTAACCCTAATTCTAATCCTTAACTGTAACCCTAACCACAATCCTAAACCTAAACAAAACCCTAACCTTGAATCTAACCCTAACCATGATATAACCTTGACCATTATCATAACTTTAACCCTGAAACCTAATCATAATCATAACCCTTAACTCTAACCCTAACCATGATGTAAACCCTAACCCTAGTAATAATCCTAGCCATAATTGTAACCCTAAGCATAACCATAAACTTAACCCTGACTACAACCCCAACCATGATATAAACCATAACCCTAACCATAATTCTAAACCTTAACCCTAACCTAACCATAACCATAACCATAAACCCTAACCCTAACAATAATCCTAAACATAACCCTAACTCTAACCATAGCTCGAAACCTATCCCTAATCCTAAGAATAAATCCTATATATAATCCTTATCCTAATCTTAAACCCTAACCTAAACCATAACCTTAATCTTATAATTCTAACCCTGAACCTAACCCTATTCTAGCCCCAACCCTAATCCTAACCCAAACCCTAACTCTTATAGCTATCATCACATACTATCTTTGATTGCAATCTTAACCCTGACCCTAACCCTAATCCTAATTATAATTCTAACCCTAACCCTAATCCTAATTTTATTTGTAATTAATAATTATAATCTTTAACCTTAACCCTAATTATAATCACTAAGATTAACTCCAATCCTAACTCTTACCCCAACCCTAACCCTAATCCTAAGTATAATACTAACCCTCATTATAATTATAACCCTAACCCTCATTATAATTATATCTCTAATACAAAACCTAATCCTAAGCATAAACTTTACTATGATATTAACCTTCACCCTAATCCTAATCTTCAACTAAAGCCCATCATAATTTTTATCCTATCATGATCATAATATTATCTATAACCATAGCCCCACCCCTAACCATAATCCTAACCCTAACTCTAACCAAGATTTAAACGCTTGCCCTCATGTTATACACTTAATAACTATAAAACGATATTACAATTTCAAAATAAGAATATAATAGTATTATACTTATCATATAGCACTCTATTAATATAATATTACCAATAAAACTATAACAAAAATATTATAATTAAAAATAATTTAAAATAATAATATAATACATTTAAAATATTTCAAATTTATATTATGAATATTATTTTTAATAAATTATAAAATAATATCATAATAATAAAACAATATAAATTAATAATAATAGTATTTTATAATATTATTACACAAACAAATAGAAAATAATAATAATTGCAATAATAATATTACATATTATTGCAACAAACATTAATAATATAATATTATATAGTTCTATTTTTAAAAAATTTATTGTTTTCCATGTTGTGCCGCAACTGCTACTAGCTTACATATATTTGATTTTAATCAAATATATATATAATACGTTGAGAGATATCCTTCTCAAGGTGCCTATTTTTATCATGTACCCCGAACTCAAATAGGCACTTCTAGAAGGATATCTCTTGGTGTATTATATATATATTTGATTAAAATCAAATATATGTAAGCTAGTTCCTATTCTCCTTCCTAAGGAATTTTTAATTCCTTATTTATCTTCCCAATGGTCTTTTTCCCTTTTCCCCATGTCCTTGAGGAGTGTGGAGTCAAAGAATGCCTTTATGGCTAAATCTCTTGGATATCCCACTTGTCCTCTCCTCTCTCCTTCAATCTGAGCCCTTGATCAATCTTCAATCTTGACCATTCATTTCCAAGCCCTAAACTCTATAAATTGAGCCCTTCTCCCATCTCCAATCATCCACTTTTCATACATCCTCATGTTGGTCTTTTATCCACTTATCATTGCACTAGCATAATGTCATTTTGATTTCAAAGCCACATCCATATTTCATCCACATACACTCATCCAAAATATGTTGTTATGTTAGTCGAGAGCATTCCACACTTCACCCCATCTCTCTCTACCACTCTCCATTAGTCAACTTTGGAGATATCAAAGTTCGTGGAGACAAGGAGGACAAGAAAGATGTGTGGCAATGGGAGCTTCTTGAGTATTAGTTCATTGATTTTGTTTGCCTCTCATTATTATTTATTTTAATATATCTTGGTATACACTAAAATGGTTTTAGTTTTTATGTTACTTGACTAATTTTGACTAACTGTTTTAATGATTTTACAATATGTATATGTGTATATATATGTGTGTGTATCTATATGTATAGGTATGTATATCTATATGTATATGCATCCATGTATATATGTATGTATATGTATGTATACATATACATAAACATATACATATACATATACATATATATACATGTGTGTGTGTGTGTTTGTGTATGTGTGTATGTATATATATGTGTGTGTGTGTTTGTGTATGTGTGTATGTATGTATGTGTGTGTGTGTGTATGTATATATGTATATGTTTATATATGTATGTATATAGACATACATACATACATAAATACATATATATACACACACATATATATACATACATATACATATATATGTATATATGTATATGTATACATATATATACACATATACATATATATACATACATATACATATATATATATATATGCATATACATATATACATATTATATATATATACATACATACATACATACATACATACATACATACATACATACATACATACATACATGTATATACATATACACACACACACATATATATATATACATACATATATACATACATATACATATATATGTATATATATATGTATGTATATATATATGTGTATATATGTATATACAAGTATATATGTATGTATGTATGTATGTATGTATGTATGTATGTATGTGTGTGTGTGTGTGTGTATTTATACATATATATACATATATACATACATACATACATACATATATATATGTATATATATATATGTGTGTGTATATGTGTGTGTGTGTGTGTGTGTGTGTACATATACATATACATGTATGTATATATATGTGTGTGTATATGTATACATGTGTATGTATATATATACATATACATGTATATGTATATATATACATATACATGTATATGTATATATATGTGTGTGTATATATATATACAAATACATACATACACACACACACACAGATATGTGTGTGTGTGTGTGTGTGTGTGTATTTGAAGATATATATATATATATTCATTTACTTATATACATATATATACATATTTGCATATAATTTACTCATGAATAACTTAATAAAGAAAGAATAATGACTCATAAAAAAGATTCAATACCCACTCAAGAAACACTCTAGACAACAAGGTATACACGAACAAAAAACTGACAGGAAAGGGCAACATGAACACTCATTAACCAAGGTGGTGACCAAATAGGAAGTACAACTTATGTCCCTACTTAGGGTTCAATGGGAATAGATATTTTCCAAAGTCTGTGATCCGCTCCTTGATGATACGCATATCCTACATCCACTTAGTTACATGAAGAACTAGTTAGTCAAATCTTAACTTAAATAATTGAATACATGAAGTAACAAAATCAAAATAACTTTCTTGCTCAATTTCTAATCATTAAGAGTTTTCATCCATATGAGAAAAAAAAATTGATATCATTGATTAACTAATCACAAAAGCATAATAAGCATAATTTCCAAGTCAGAAAGGAGGGATGTAACATGTGTATTACATTATTCATTTATATATACACAATATTCATATATGTGGAGTTTGTATGCACATAGTATCCATATATATAGATACATGTTATCTATTCCTAATAATCACAATCAATTATATCCTAGAACTATGACTCACCAATGTAATTAATATGAATATTGTAGCTTTTTATACAATATTTCATAAATTAAATCATAATAAATTTTAATTTTTTAGTCAAAAATTATGTTTCACAACATGTAGATCATCATTTAAGTAAAAAATAACAATTTTTTTAGTGAAACTAGAGTGCAAAATTTAGTGTGAGTGATTACATATAAGCATAACTATCCAATAAGCCAAAATAGTTGAATGACAATCAAGTCTACTATCTTTTCATTTAGTTGTGAACTAATCAACAATTATATACAACATATATGAATGTTGTTGACTATTTCTGTGTCAACTTAAATTCATCAGGTTTGAGAAATATTTCACATAACCTACGTGAAATGCACATTGTATTTACGACAAAGGTGAGGAGTTTATTTTGCCTTGTTACTTTATTCGGGCTCCAAGTTTAATTTTTAAGTTGATCGGTTGAAACAGTCAAACCATTTAAGGATCACTAGTTGAAGGGTCCTAGGTCCATGGTGGGACCGACCCCTTTCACCCACTACCGGTTGGTGTGGTTTTCTTATCACTTTCTCACATCGAACAGGAACACTTCCATTTTGGTTCCCTGTTCAGACCTTCCATTTTCATACGACAATGCGATATGCAATGGTGGGTCATGTCCTACAAGAAAGAGAGGAGGGTTCTTTGTGGTAAGGGTTTCAATGGCGATGGGAGGGAAAAGGGTGTCTGGCTGAAAGGCCATGTCTTTTCAAACTCTAACCGAGGTGGGACCTCCATGCCATGTCACCCGTGGGGCCTAGTTACAAAAAGGACATTGTTGTTTGGCAGCGACAGATCAAGGGGCCTTTGGAACAAGATATTTTGTTTTGTTATTTTATTTTCATGCGATAAGTGATACTACTAGAAGAAACAACAAGAAGATTGTTATCTCGCAACGCCAACAAAGGTGAAAGAAGGATGCCATAGGATAACAAAATGACAACACGAAGGGTTTTCCTCCTTATCCCACAAGGCGAATAGAGGTAGTCGGATGGTCATGCGGGTTAAGAATTTAACATAAATATATGAGTGATCTCAGCCTGCCACGTGGCATGCATATGACCATGGTTTTCACTTAAAATGTTGATCAACGGTCATGACTTAATCTTCAGTTGGGCCTTTTTTGGGTGTGTATGTGGCGAGATCTCATGCATCCATCTGCGTGCGAGATCTCTTGATCGATGGTGAATATTTGAACTTGTGGAGGCCATTGAAATTTGAGTGCTCTCTGTCAGGGGTGGTTGTTGACCCAGTAGTTGAGACATTTTTGGACTTGGTCAGTGCCTGATCTTTGATTTTTTTTGCTTCCAACCACCAAGAATTTTCACCATTACTCCATATTGGACTTCTGCAAGTCCATTTTAGATGTCATCCATGCCCATTTAATACATTTTGGAGAATTTCTTGCCTCTGTTGTGCCACCATGATGCATCTATTACAAATATTTCTTCTCCTACAACCCTTTTTTCCTCTTTTAGAGATGATGACCACTTGCAGAGTTTTCCTTGCGCAATCAGATCAGCTTGTCGATCTGATCTTCTCCTCCTCTTGGATATTTTGTAACCTAACCCTAGGGGGTTAGGGTTTCTAGCTACGTTCAATTTTGAGTTATGCCTAAACTATAAAGGCAAATCTGTAACATTTGTATAGTGATATTTTTTCTTTTCTTCTGCAGAAAACTTATGTTTTTCAGCACTTGTAAAAATTTTCCTTGCCCTTGCATGAATAAAATTCACCTATTTTGCCTTCAGTTCTTTCAACTTGTGTAATGTTTTTACCCTTTTGTCAGAACACATTTTAATTTGTTTCCTTAGTATGGATGATTGTGTTGATTCCTTGTGGGTATCATCTATGAAATGGATCAATTCCTCCAACTATCTTGCAATTTCCAACCTTCACTCTACATTTTGGAAGCTAATTAGGATAGAATCTTGTGCATGTGTTGGGTGACTTTATTTATGTTTGTGAATTCATAGGCAAGAAAGATCACCTTCGGTCTAGGTGAAAACCTCTTTCCCTTCTTTAAAGAAACTCTTCTCTCTCTCCCTTTTCCATATGAGATCATAGATTAGTTTTTCATGTGTTGGGTTGGTCCAACATTCTGCACTTGGATTGCAAAGGAAGTGGACCTTCTCCATGGTGTAGGAGCACCTACTCATCTAGATTCCTCATGAAGGATTTTATATTTTTTTTTTTTTGTATGGTTTTGTAAAGGTTGTGTAAGGTCCTAAGGACCATTTGGATTCAATCCAAATCATTTTGTAAGGCTACTAAAGCCATTAAGCTCTTGGTGACCTATAAGGTCCTGATAAGGTCAAAGTTGGTCAAAGCATGTTAAAAAGCCCAATATGGGTTGAGATGATGTAATAAGGTCATTTAAGCATGTATAGAGGGTAACTAGATGATTCAGAATCAGTAGGACAAGTTTTGGAGTCATGTTGTCAACTTTGGCAAAAAGTTGCAAAGTTGTCACAATGCAAAAATGCAAAATTTGCAAAAAAGATGTAGCAATGGTCAAATCAGTTTAAAGGTGGTTAAAGTCAGTTTGAAGGTTTTTTTTGGTGTATTTACCATATATATGTGTAGGGGAGGTTGAATGGATGTTGTTTGGACAATGTAAGAGAGCACAATTATTGAAAATTAAATTTGTAACCTGCATTTTCTGTGTTTTATCAACATTGCAGTCTACTATATTGAATTTTTTCTTGCCTTAATGTATTAATTTACTTAAGAAACCCTTTGAATATGTTAGAGGGTTGAATCCTATACAATTTAATTTTGGTTTCATTACATTTCATTCATTTTTGCAAAAGTTATATCAAATTTGGTAAAAATAGTCACAAACCCTTGCTAGGGTATCCAGTGACTTGAAAAAAAACAAAAAAAAATTGGTCATCCTATCATCAAAAACCCATTCTAATGGATGGGATGACCCTTGTAAATGTATATTTCTATTTATTTTTTTTATGCAAGGTTCCATGGTGAGAATGGAAAGTGCTAAGAGTGACACAATATCTTATTTTTGTGTCTCAAATTGAAAATGACAGCAAGTTGGTGATGTGTGGGTTGATATAAGTGCAAGATTGGGCTCCCAAAGGTTGGGTTAAGGATTTGAGAGGTGTGAGGGGTTAGTGTTGTAATGGAGTAAATTTTCTACCACAATGATTATGGATCCTTGAGAACAAACTATCCCTTTGATACCTCCTCGAATTGGCATTGAGATGAGCCAGGGGATAACAGAGTTATGCTAGGATTTCAAACACCTGAGAGGCATCTTTGGATGGCTCTACAAAGTCTCTATCCTTAGGACAAGTGCGTGGAGCTAGGACACTAGCATGACATGATGTCATCCTATACAGACGAAGCGCAAAGTCTGAGCAGAAAGCTCCAAACTCACTGACAGAAATTCCAAAACAACTAAATAATATCGAAATCAATAAAAAGTGCAGATTACAAAATTGGATAAGGAAAATAAGAAGAAAGTAGGGAAATGTTACAAGTTAGCCACACTATGAATCTTCTCGTAAGACAAGCTCTTCCTCACAACAATGTACCTACACACAAGCAAGAGATAAAATATTGGGGGTTGTGTTTTGGAGCCTACCTAAGTCATACCCCCATTTTGGTGTTTCCACCTCCATAGACAACCCATGAAGCTATGGGAATAATAAAGTGATAAAGATAATTCAAAAGATGAAACAAAAAATTGGTAAAAGATATTGGAAAATGAAAGAGAGATTAAGGAAACTCCCCTTCCATGAATGATTGTTGGAAATACTGGCGTAGAGTGCTTGAGATGCTGCAACAATGGTGATGCTTATAGAATTCTATCCAAAAATAACCTCAAAGAGATTCAACCTGCAAAATATTATCAACTTGCTAAGAGAATCCTTCAAAATGCCTTTGAAATTGATAGATAAAGGCCTTGGAAGGAAATCGGACATCGGTGGGCGCATACAGAGGCATTACGATTTCTTTCGGGCACAGGCGTAACGCTCAAATGGTCACCTACCGACTGTCAGATTCACAAGATGCTAGCACACTGTGTAGACATCTCTGGGTCGTGCCTGTGTCCCCGAACGTGATAGGTTGGTGGAGTTGGTAATACTTCGACCAGAGCTAAGAAGGATGGTTTAAGTGGACAAAAGGATAGGATGGCGAAGCCCGACCTCTGCTTACATGGAGGAAGGCGTCATTTGTCACATTAATCACAAGGGATAGTATTTTTGACATTAAAATTGCACACCCTAATCAGTATTTGTGGCCATTGATTGGTCAAAATACTCATTGTTTTAATTACTGTCCTAAAACTGGGTATGTTGTTGTCCTAATGAACTAGTGGACTGAGATTTTGAGGTCATGATGTAATGAGTGAGTTTGATGAGTGGAGGACAATTAGAGAAGGTGTGTGGGAGTCCTTAGTAACCCTTGGAAGTGTTAGAAATTCGTAGAGAGAGGTGTTGGCTCAGGTTATTATGATTGTCCTAAAGAAAATTGTGGCTGCCACAGTGAACAAGTAATATAGAAACAAGTTCTCTTTATGGTCTTTATAAGGGTGGATGGGAGGGTGAAGAATGGTGGTTTGTCTATGTTAAGGAGTCTCTTCAAGGGTGTCATGAAATCCCTTGGGTTGATGAGTATCTACTTGTCAAAGTGATTTGTACCCATGGACAATTTGGATTCCTAATTGGAGTTGAATTTATGTGAGTGGGATGTGTTAGGATTAATGATAGTCCCAAAGATATTGAGAGGGGGGGTGAATCAATATCTAACCAGTTTACAGAATATTTGACCTTATTAAGAACTTTGCATTCCAAAATAGTGTACCGGTAAATAAGAATTAATGCAATGAATAGGAACAATAAAGACAACATAGAAAACACACCATAACACAAAATGTTTAACGAGGAAATCCGGTGTGGGAAAAACCTCAGTGGGATTTGTGACCCACAATATTCACTCACTGGCCAAAGAATAAATATTACTTACAATGAGGGGCCTGCACATGCAGGAAGGCCAACTGCCTAGATCTCACTGCTCAATAAGAGTCACATTGACTACAAAAGTGGATTATGAAATCCAATACAATGTACTGCTTCAAATCAGCATCAACTAAGTCAGGTTCAGTACCGGTTTAAGCTCATTCTATAACCAAAACCTTCATTGTCACTATATCTCCTTATACATAATTTTCATACTACCTTCTTACAGTACTACACAAAATGACCTATAAGATCTCATACATTTATATGAGTCTTTTACAATATGCCATGTCAGCTTTACAAAAGATAATTACAATTAAATACAATAAACAAAAGTTTATTCTCGGTCGGCTAGGGTGTCGGTATGCATTGTTGTCACTATCGGTGAAGTGTCTATCAGTGTATGTAGATGTCTATGTCGGAGTTGGTACCAGTGTCTTTCGGTGGTTTACCAAATGAATGCCAGTAGGTTGCCATATGGTTGTCATCAATGACAACACCAACTATTCTCATAAGAGTGTAGAATGCCAGCAATCTCCCTCTTTGGCATTGATGGCAACACTCATGAGAAAAATCCAAAAAATGAAGTCCAAAAAGTTACCAAAAATATGTGCTCCCCCTGAGCATATGATCTCCTTTGAATAATCATTTTTCTCTGTCCACTACTCCCCCTTTGACATCAATGACAAAGTTTGTTAGAAATTGTCAAACGAGTGCAGAAATTTCACCTCAAAGTTTGTAACTGGTTAGTTACAATCTGAAATATGTCTGCCAAAACCAAATTTAAACTCTGCTTGAATCTGTTGTTGTCATTCAGGGTTTCCTCAGTCTGTTGGATCGTGTTGGTGAGATGATGCATGTGTTCTTCTGGTGATCTTTCTCCTTGAAATAATGCCTTAGAGATTTCATTTCTTAGAGAGATTAAATTGTCCAATTTGGGACCAAGTTTATACTTAAGTTCTCTGGAATTAGCCTTAATCCTTGCTTTCTCTTTCTCAAATTTCTCCAATTTTTCCTCAAAACCTGTTATTTCCTGCTCAATAACTGACATAGGTTCAAAAGAACAAATTATGTTATCAACTATGTCATCTATTTCCTTCTGTACTCTGCTTATCTCCTTTTCTATGTCCTTTGTCAAAAGATGTGGTTTGCATGTTTCTCTGTAGAGCTCTTTATATTCCAAAATTTTAGTATTTAGTGTCAGTAAAAGTGTGTTTATGTGTTTTGTGCACTTCTTTATTGTGTCCTCAAAGAATTTTTCCTTCTCCTTTTCAACTTTCTCTTTGAATGTGTCCTCATTCACTTTATCAACTGTTATTAAATTGTCAAAAATGAATTTGGACAATGTGTCCAACTTAGCTAAAGAATCCTTTACATGATCTATATTACATTTTGGTGCAATCAATTTAAGAATCGGTATTGTGTCATCAATTTCTTTGTAAGCCAATGCATTACAGTTTGTTATCTTCTTGATAGAGTCCAGGAGTACCTCTGTCACATTAGTAGGCCTGAATTCACTTAATGAAGTACCAGATGTCTGACCAACTACCTTAATTACCTCTGTGCTTCCAGAATTAGTAATCATTTTGTTTGTATTATTCTCTAGTGGATCAGTCTGAGTTTGCATTTCAACTAGTAAAGGTTTGGGTTTCTCAGTGATTACCGGTTTCACTATCTCAATATGTACTTTTGTCTCTATAGGTTTCTCTGTCAGTTTCTCTATGTGCTCAACTGTTGGTATCTTTGTCTCAGTAGGTTTCTTTGTGTTAGCATCTATACCTTCAATATTCATTCCTGTATCCAATGGTTGTTTAGTTTGTAATGATTGCTCAGTTTTCTCTGTTTGGATTTCAACCTCAACAATTTATGTCAGTTGCTCAGTAATGTTGCCAGTGTCAGCAATGTTATCCTTAACCTCTGTATTGTCCTTATCCACAACAATGTTCACTTCCTGAGTGTCTACATTCATGGTGAATTGAATTTCAGATTCGGGATTAGTGTCATCATGTGTGATACCTACACTTTCAGTAATCGGTGGATCATCAGTATGTACTGGTGTAGTGTCCAAGGGTGGTGGAAATTTATCAGTTATCTTGATGTTTGGTGTTCCACCAACTTTACCTTTCCATTTGTCCTTATCCTTCTGATAAACTTTGATTTTTTCCTTCGGTTTGTTCAATTCCTCTTATTTTTCCTTTTCTACAAAAAAGATATCCCATTTATCAGCAGTCTCCTCTGAAATCTCATTTACTCTACCTGCCATCAAACTTACTTGTTGGTGACCACTAGCAAAAATGGATCTATTAGCCTCACAAATCAGGTCATCAATCTCCTCTTTTGAGTTAACTAGATGTACAGCTAGAAGTTTTTCAACTTTTAGTTTCTTGTCCAATTCCATTACTGCAATCCTTTTTGCATCTAACCTTCTATACAGTTCATTAGACAAGTCATCCACAACTTTAATTAAAACTTTTTTATATATATCGAGATGTAGAATTATACTATTTTCAATGCTTTCCTTTTCTGAATCATTGAATGTGTTATACAATTTGCTCACATTAGCCAAATTGCCATCATCAGTTATTTCATTTTGTAGATTATCCAATGGAGGTATAACCAGTTTCTATTTCTTCTTGGGAGTTAGTTTCTTAGCCGGTTGCCTTACTCCTTGTTGTTTCTTCCTTAAACTCCTTGTTCTTATGGGTGGAGGAGAGGGTATCAGTGAAGGTTTTCTCTTCCTTTCAACTCTTTTGAATTCAACTGGTATCTCACTATAGAAGATGTGCCAACCAGTGAGATGTGTGCCTCCGGTTGCAGTCCTTCCAGCTCACTAGCCAATATACCAGTAATGTTCTTGACATTTTCTTTGATTTCCTTTACCTGTTTTGATGCATTTATTATATATTTCTCTCTTTTCTTCCTTTTCTTCATTGTTTTCACATCACTTTCAATTGTTTCTGCACTACCAAAAACTTCTTCTGTTGGTTCTCTAGGTGCATCTAACAAAGCTTTTGCATAAGTCTCAATTATGTTGAGATCTATCTCATAACCCATTTCAGTTACCCATACAGTTCTAGGAAGTACAACTTCCATCCATGTCTCATCCTTCTTGATTACAAAACAGATTTCTTTATCATATTTATCCACTACAATCTACGATAGTCTTTCTCTAGTTTTTATTTTGGCTTGAAAAGCTTTAAAGTGTTCAATTATGTTTTTGTCCTTTGCAGTACCCATGTCGGTGAAAGCTTCCTGTAATTGTTTTCCTACCGGTATGTCATATCCAAATTCTTTATGTCCTATACCTAGAATTTCCTTTGTGAAATACAGTATTAAACATACTAAAAGATTACCAAAACGAAATGTCCCTTTCTTGTCTCCTTTAATCTTTTTCAAATTATCTATGAGTTCATCCTTCAACCATTCACACAAATCTATTTTTGCATCATTGTTGACCATTTCATATGCACTATTAATGCAAAGACTAGAAATTGAATTAAGTCTATTTGCATGTGTAGTCTTGTAACCAAGTATCATACTTATGAATCTCACATTTATGTCCTTGATGTCATTCACTCTTAGTGATCTACTATCTGATGTTGCTCTGGTTAGAGTCATTTTTTTATTGTTAGGAACCTTCTTTGTTATGTATGGTCTACTGCTAGTTGAGGGTAAACCTATTACTGCACTAATTTCTTGTCGGTGAATTTGCAGACATAGTCTAACCATAGAAATTATCCATGTTCCCTACTTAGGACAATTCTCACTACTTCCAAAAATTCAGGGATGTTCAATATTTCAACAAAACCTAAAATCTCCACAATTTTGTGCTTAGGGTTTAACAATGTCATTTTCATCACAGATTACTGTTCTAAACATTTTTAACAACTCCTCGGAACCTAATTCTTCAATGTTGCAATGAATATATATCTTAGGGTCTTTAGCATAAGCTACATCTTTAGGAATCTTTGAAAATACGCCTATGGAATCATCTTGCTTAGCTACTTTAGGAATAATTTTGAACAGGGGCCTAGGGTGTTTTACATTTTCCACAACAGTAGGGTTTGCAATAAATTTGGAAGCAGAAGAAGAAGCCATTTGAAAAATACCTTTAGCTGTCTGATAATGTCTGAATGCTTGAAATAAATCTCTTCACACCGTTGCCTTGAATGTCTTCGCTCAGATTTCATGGTCTGCTAATTTTAATGCTCGGTGAATCAAAAATGAGGGA
Source organism: Cryptomeria japonica (assembly GCF_030272615.1). Lineage (NCBI taxonomy): Eukaryota > Viridiplantae > Streptophyta > Pinopsida > Cupressales > Cupressaceae > Cryptomeria > Cryptomeria japonica. Next base: position 364,393,198 of record NC_081408.1, on the reverse strand, counting down.
AAACCAATGATTTATAATGACTTTTCCTTCAACGGCCGCATTAAATGCTCCTTGGTTAAGTGAAAGCTTAACACATCTATCGGTAAAGAAGAAATCTATCTTCTCACCATCAACCAAGGGTAATCTACATGATATTCAATTCGCTGCAATACCCCCAAAGGGTTACTTCTCAGTGGGATGAAGAATCTCCCGTCAGTGGAGTAATACTTTGTTCTACTGATGAAGAAATAGTCTCATCAACATTCTATTTCTCTTTCTAATCCATTGTTTTCAAAATTCTTTCTTTACCTCATCTACCTTTCCTTTGCCTTTCAAACTAGGTCCTTTATTATTTGCCAATGAAGTCTTGCTTCTACGAAATTTTGCAATATGTCTAATTTTGTTACAAGCATAACAAGTCACATTATTCTTCTGAATAGCCTTTCCATATCCTATGTCGGTTTGTGTTCTGCATTGATTAGGTAAGTGCCCAAATCTTACACAAACATAACATCTCACATTCATTTGGCAGTTTTCTAAATTATGACCAACTTTGTTGCATTTGGAACATTGACTGGTGGGTGCATTAATGTTCTGATTGTTTATAGATCTACACTGATTTTCTCTATGACCATACTTGTTAAAGTTAAAGTGTTTCCCATTAAATTTGTAAGCATTAGGTTGTCTTACCGGTTTACTATGATCATGATTGTTTGCAGTACCGAAACTTTATCCAACTTCAAATCCAAGTCCATTAGTATCTCCATTAGGTTTCTGACTTTTCAGCATATTATCAAGTTCCTCTAAACTTTTCTTAAATTTCTCTTTGTGTTGATTTGCAATAGCCAACTCATTTTCTATAATTCTCATTTGTCTCATAAGTTCAGTTTTATCATGTTCCATGTGAATTAGATTTGTCTTTAACATATCATTTTCATGACTGAGTCTTAAATTTTCATTTCCAGCATCATTGAGTCTCCTAGTCAAGTCATCTTCATTCTTCTTCATGTCTTCAATGTTTGTGCAAAACCTCAAAGTCATATCTTATATTTCCTTCTTCATAGTACTTATTTCTTGTCTCAACTTGTTCAAAAGTTCATTAAGAGTTTCATTTTCATCATTATCATTTTGTATCTTCTCATGAAGTTCTTTTCTTTTATTTCGAGGTATAGTAAGATTCTCCTGAAGTCCTTGAATGAATTCTTGTGCAGTCCTTAGATCATCTTCAAGTTTGATATTCTTCAACTTTTCTGCATCATAGTCTACAAGAGCTCCTTCCAATTGTTTTCTTAAGTTCTCCATCTGTACTGGTGTCAGAATCTTCCTCAAGATGTTAGTCTTATGAAAATACAGGACCACGCTCTGATACCAATTGTTAAGATTAATGATAGTCCCAAAGATACTGAGAGGGGGGGTGAATTAGTATCTAACCGGTTTACAAAATATTTGACCTTATTAAGAACTTTGCATTCCAAAATAATGTACCGGTAAATAAGAATTAATGCAATGAATAGGAACAATAAAGACATCATAGAAAACACACCATAACACAAGATGCTTAATGAGGAAACCCGGTGTGGGAAAAACCTCAGTGGGATTTGTGACCCACAATATTCACTCACTGGCCAATGAATAAATATTACTTACAATGAGGGGCCTGCACATGCAGAAAGGCCAACTGCCTAGATCTCACTGCTCAATAAGAGTCACATTGACTACAAAAGTGGATTATAAAATCCAATACAATGTACTACTTCAAATCAGCATCAACTATGCCAGGTTCAGTACCAGTTTAAGCTCATTCTATAACCAAAACCTTCGTTGTCACTATATCTCCTTATACATAATTTTCATACTGCCTTCTTACAGTACTACACAAAATGACCTATAAGATCTCATACATATATGTGAGTCTTTTACAATATGCCATGTCAGCTTTACAAAAGATACTTACAATTAAATACAATAAACAAAATTTTATTCCCTATCGGCTGGGGTGTCGGTATGCATTGTTGTCGCTGTTGATGAAGTGTCTATCAGTGTATATAGATGTCTATGTTGGTGCTGGTGTCGGTGCTTGCTGGTGGTTTACCAGATTAATTCCAGTAGGTTGCCAGATGATTGCCATCAATGACAACACCAACTATTCTCATAAGAGCACCAACTATTCTCATAAGAGTGTAGAATGCCAACAGGATGTGTTGCAAACCTTGAGTTGAAAGTGTTGTGATGATCCAAGTTCTAAACTATGTTCATGCCTTGTGTTTAGTGTTGTTGATTAATACCTCCATGTAAGTGAAAACCCATGTGTAAGGGCTTAAATCTTGTGAAGACCAAAGTGATGCATATGATCTATTGAAGCATGGCACCTTTTGAGGGTATTTTGAAGGTTGAGAAGAGTGATAGGATGAGATGAGCCCATTGTTGTGAAATATGTCCAAAGTGAATTTTGTGAGTTTTAGTGTGAACCCTTAGCCTCTGCATCACTCTAGAGATTCAATCTCACACAGTGTAAGGTCCCACACTTGGAGGTTGATTCAATGTTTTATGAGGTTGATGATCAAGTTTGATCATCACAAGGTGCAACATTTGTGACAACAGTTTTTGGCATGCCCAGTGGGACAGATCTTTAAAGAATTCAATAAAAATAAAGTTCCTCTTTAATTCACTCATCCGTAGAGGTGGAAATTTGTTACCTCTAAGATGATGAATCTTAGAGAATAAACCTTTTGTCTCTACCTCACTTAAACTAGTGCTAAGGTTGATTCAGGGAATAAAAATGAAAAGCTAAGCTAATAGACTACGGACGAGACTCTCAGATGACTCTATTGAGCCTTTATCCTCGAGATGAGTGCACAGAGCTGGGATACCAGTGTGGTGCACTATCATCCAATATGAATAGAACATAGAAACCGTACGGGGGTAGCAGATACAATTATAATATTAAATGAATATGAGAAAACAACAAGATAAACTAATAACATAGAATGAGAAATATTAGAATGACTTGAGAAGAGGGAAAAGAAGGAATCTCATAATCGATCTATGATATGAAGCCTCTAGCCAAATGAATCTTTTCTAATGCAACTTGCACACAAGCCAGAAAGGAAAAATGTTTGGGGATGCTTGGGGACTTGCCTCAGTCAAATTCTTGTTTTGGTGTTTCCACCTCCACAGACAGTCGAATAGGTTAATAGAATAAAAGATAAATGCAAGATAAGATAAATGATAGAAGAGGGATGTGATAAATCCCAAGATGCCCAAAGATAGGATAAATAGATAGATATTACCAAAGAGGCTTGAGAAAGCCAAGAGAGTTGTAAAAGAATATTGTGAGAGCTTGAGAGTGTTGTATAAGAATAGAGATTGTTGTAGCGAGTGAGACAAATTGTCAGAGAAAGATGTGAGAGCCCAAAGAATAAGAGAGATTATGTCCAGAATCTAGAGAGCTTGAAATAAGAGAAAGATGCATTTAAAATGGGAGAACGGGTGGGAAAAATAGGGTTGGCAAGTCGTTTGAAAGATTTGGGGTCATTTCCATCGACATGTGTAGGTGACTAGTGGAAAGACACGTTCATAACTAACATTCAAAAATTGATATTTCATAGGATGAATACATGGTGCATGGAAATTTGTGTGGCGAACTAGTGTCCAAATGAATCATGCTTGAAAATAATAGGAGACAAGGGAGACATGTGGCTAACAAGACTAACGCCACAAGGGAACTACTGAAAAGGGGGTCTTGAGCATCCTGAGAGGGAAAAGGCTAATGCAAGGGCTGAAGTGAGCCAACTCGGGTGCTAGGAGAATGGACACCAAAGTGGTTACCAAAGATGTAGGTCAAATTACAAAGGGGTATATAATTTTTGACACTACATTTTTCCCCCACTTTAGCGGGCTTATGAGTGAACATGAATGTGCATGCTAAAGGAAATATACTAAATAAGAAATTATATTATGATACCAAATGGATAATGGAGAGGAAGCAGATAAATCTCCAAGCCAAGGAAGTATGCCCCTAAGCTGAAGAACTACAAAATAGATGCATTAGATAGAAAAACCAACATGAGAGAAAAGGGTTACAGAATAAGAAAATCTCAAGATAACGGGGTTAGAACATGATAAAGAAAAGGATAACACACACATGAAAGTATAGAAGAAAAAAACTATGATTTTGAGTCAGCAAAGTGAAAAAGACCTCGATGTAAAAGCTTGTCTCAATATCATGCATCATCCCCAAAATAGAAAGAAACAACAAATAGAGGAATTCTAAAATGAAGAGAAGAAGGTAAGGATTGATCACTTCAAAGAAGAATGCACCTAGAAGTCAGAGAAGTAATCAATGTAGAAGAGATAGTATATGACCTATAAAATAGCTTGATGCATCACTAGCAATCATGGAGATGATAAAAAGGAGATTTATTAAGTTGTGTTATGCCATATGATCAAATATAGGTAACACCAACCTCACTCTGAAGGAAGGCCACTACCAAAAGATAAGATAAATAAGACAATTGTGATAGGGAGGCATATTTTCATTGATCAGACAAGGTTTATCCCACCAAGATGAAGCTGAGATTTGAAATACATATTGTTACTCAATACATCACAAATAGCAAACTAACATGTTGGATAATAAGATAAAGGATAGAGATAAAAGATAGATAAGACAGTGTAACAGAAATGAACCTCCCTTTGTAGGAAAGCCCATTGTTATGAAAAGATACAAGATAAGCGGTCATCGTTGGTATGAGATACACGAGTATGGATAGAAAAGTGCATTATGCTAGATAGCCATATGATAGGGTGATGAGATAGATAGATTTTGCTGGTACAGGTAGCGACATGATAGATAGCCATGTGATTGGGAGTTCAAAGATAGATTTGGTAAGTAGTAGATTGGCCCTTACAAAGGTGAGCAAAAGTGATAGATCAAATGGTTTGGCCCCCATCTAGGCAAAGAAAATGATAAAGAAAAAGATCGAGTGGTTTGGCCCCCACCAAGGCAAACATGGAAAAGTGATAAAAGGATATCCACAAAGACAGGTGAGAGATAGAGACATGATAAGAATGCAAAGTAGGCTAAAATATAATAAAGAACAAGATACAGATACACCTCAATGTCACTTTCTATGAAAAGAAGAACAAGAAGGCATATCAATACATGTAAGATTAAAAACACCTGATTGATGAAGTAGTTTAATCTTATAATTCAAGGCCTTACATTCACTTGTGGAATGGACAAGCACTTGATGGTATGCACAGAAACAATGTTTTGCTTTATTATCCTTAAGAAATATGTATGAGGAGGAAGAGCAATCCAGCAGGCTTTAAGAAGTCACAACAAAACATGTTCTTACTTATATATAGGATAAGGGGCATGAAGTAACCCTTTCTCTTGAGGAGAAGAGTTTAACTACCCACAAGATGAAGAAGACATAAGAATCTTAGAGAATGAAGGGGATGAATACAAAGGAGAAGATTTGTAATCTAAACCCACCATAAAAGAGTATGATTTTGATTCCAAAGGGACCTTAACTCCTTGACCCATGCACCCAAGACCATCTCCTTTGTATCCATACTTGGAAGCAATATTGAATCCTAGACCATAATGTGATTGCAACTCCTCCAAAGGGGGAGGTCACCTTTAATGGTATAGCCAATTGTGTTCACATGATCTTGTGTTATAGAAGAATAATCATCTCTAGTAGTAGGTGTGAATGATACTTTGGGAATATTAAGGTGGATAGGGCTGAATTTATACTCTCCAATGAAGGAGCTTGTAAAGTCTAAGGAGCCCCAATCATCACCAAGAAATGCATTTGATTGAGAAGTAGGAGTAGACTTAGGACTTTCTACTTTAGGAGGATCCTCTTTAAGGACAGGCTTCTCATGGGTTTTTTCTTTAGGAGGGTCCATGGGAATAGTTGTCAGCTTATTATAAGATAAAGATGGAATATAGTTTTGAAAGGTAGGTGTAATTGAGGCATGACTAGCTACTATGATTTGACTTAAGAGCATAGCTTCAGGATCAGCCTTGATTGTAACTACCTGATTGTTAGCAACAAACTTAATAGAACCATGAAGTGAAGAACTAACCACTCCTAAAGGATGAATCTAAGGTCTACCCAAGAGAAGATTGTATGATAGAGGTCCTGGCATAACATGCACCAAGGTTGGAATAGTAATTGGTCCAATCTTTATAGGCAAAATAATAGTGCCCTAAGTGGTTTTACCAGTATTATCAAAACCACAGATGAACATAGAAGATGTAGTAAGAAACTTAGAATCCACTTTGATTTTGGGCAATAGATCTAGACTACGAGCATTAAGTGTTGAACTAGTATCAATGAGATTATGCCTAATAATGACATTGTTAACATAATCGATTATCATTAATGGATCTGCTTGATTTCTTACTTCTGAAGGCTGGAGTTCATGTGGATAGAATGTAATATTTGGTGAATTTACACAAATATGATCCATAAACGCATTTACATCTGAAGGCCTCATAGAATAAGGTAATGAGATCGTTTGAAGAGCTTCATCTAGCATACCTTCATAAACTAGACCATTTTGAAGCAAATCCCAAAGTGAGATCTTAGCGGTAGTAACATGAAGTTGCTCAATAAGATCATAATCACTAGATTTCTTAACTAAAGGCTTAGGTGCTTGAGGAAAATCTAGTTGATAAGGTGGTAAAGAATCTTGTGGATGATCAAGATGTTTCTTATTTCTTCAAGTATTATAAGTATGGGCTACCATTCTATAAGAAGGAGCCTTAGACTTTGCATATCTTGTAAAAAGATCTGGTGAGTCACTTTCAAAAGGAACACCACTAATAGATTTTAGCTTCTTTGGAGAAGGACTAGTTGGAGTCACATGAATGATTGGTCTCTTAGGCCTTTTAGAGGTGGTAGAGACATAAATGACATTCACATACTCATTATGATATGTAGAATATTTAGATGAAGGAATTTCCTCAACATTGACCTTTGGAAAATCATATATGAGTCAAGACTCATCATTCATTAATGCATCATCTCTAGAAGAGAGTGCACTAGAATAAAGATTTGGTAGGGTAAAATTAAAAAAGGCGTCAATGATTTCATCCTTTTGTAACAAAATATTTGTGTGTGTGAAAAAGTAGTTTGTAGGTGCAAGCACAACACTTCAATTAAGTCATTATATGTATGCTTAGTAATCAATAATCAATAAGTAATAAGCCATAACAAAGCGACTAATTGTGTTCTAAAAGATGTGAGTATAAGATTGCTCTCAGATTTTTATAAGAAATACCATTGACTAGATTACAGCAAGATGAAGGATTTAATCTATATGATATTAACTATATGGATGCAAAATGAATGAATAATTCAAGCAATATGGATAAACTAAATATAGATTCAAGTAATCTAAAAAGCACAATGATCTTAAATGACTCCAGAGCGAAATTAGCATGATAATAATCTCCAAGTGTGTTCTCAAAAATCTTTGGGGTCAATTGAAATGAGAGCTGAAGGCTGAATTTATAGAGAATTACAAAAAAGCTCAATTTAGGATTAATTGAAAATAATTGAGAAATCAGGTTCAGTTAACCTTGAGATAGATTCCAATTATAGTTTAATTGAAATGCATTTAAATTAGAAGTTCAAGTTGCATTAGAAATAAGGTTTAATTAACTCCATGCATTTGTGATAAAAATAGATAATTCCATGCATTTATTTGATTTATTCAAGAAAAAGGTCTTCAACTGAACTTCTTTTTTTGAAAAGCTTTGAGTTCCAATTTTAGAGAATAATTCAATTAATTGCCTTTATGATTTCAAGTTCTAAATTTAGAAAAAGAAATAATATCTCAAGTTTGATTTCTCTCTCAATTCAATTATTTTTGTTTAATTTCAATTCAACTCTTGCTTTGTAATTAATTCCTCTTTTGTAATAAATTAATTCCTTTTGCATGATTCAATGGCAACTTTATTAATTAATTAAATATGCAAGGATATTTAATAAATTAAAATAGGATAATTGATCAAAATTATATTCTTGGAAATGATTCAATTAATTAAATGAATATTTAATTAATATTGAGTAATTGATTTGCCATGTGATTTTTGATGATTAAAGAATTAATAATGTGCTCAAGGTTGATTTAATTGCCTTTGGTTAGGACCTTGGTGATGTTGTCAAGATTAGGGGCCCATGGTTTAGATGACCATTTTTAGGGTATTATATTTGTCCCTCTTTGAATTAATGTGCGAGCAATGCATTGGTTCAAAGAATGTGTGATGTCTAGGAGATGTCAGTTCTGAACTTGATTGATCACAAACCAGATGAAGAGAAAGATGCTTAGCTTGATTTGAAGCGATGAAGCTGAATGAAGTCTGATTAAAGCGATACTGATCTCGAACTTGATTGAGCTTAGGAATGATAGGAAACAAAAGATATGGAACTTGAACTGATTGATCAAGAAGCGGATCTTACTGATCTAGAACTTGATTGATCTAGACACAGCGAGCGAAGATAAAAATCAATCTTAAACTTGATTGATCAAGATACGATGAGCGAAAAATAAACTGTCCAGCTTGATTTGAAGCGATGAAACTGAACACCTACTTAGATTTAGCGTATGATCAAAGATGCTCTTTAAAATTTTGATTAAGTTTAAACGAATAATCAGCTTGATGAAAAGCGATGAAACTGATTAACATTTAGAGATTGATTCAGATGAAAGACAAATATCAGCTTGATTTGAAGTGATGAAACTGATATGCCCCTAGCGATTGATTCGATGCAGATGATCGAGAGATCTCAACTTGATGTGAAGCGATGAAGCTGAGATGCCCTTTAGCAATAAGAATTGATTTTCTTTAGTTGAAAATATTTTTGCTCGACTTTTGATAAAGATTAAAAAAAATTCTCAACATGTGAGATGTGAGGTCATAAGTTCATGAGTATGCCCCCTCAGGAACGAAATCGAAAGATAACGACGGTACATTATAGGCAGGTGTTGGTGATGATAAGTTATTTGAGCAGAAATTGTCCTGAGGAATGTGTGAAGATTTGGCATTGATGTTGAATTGATTGCAAAGTTGATTTGTAGAATAAAAATTGAGATTTAGCATTAATTGATGAGAATTTGAGCACAATTTGAAGAAAGAATGAGCATTTGATGAAAAAGCGCTAAGTGATCCAAATTTTGAAATTGACTAGTAAAATGATCTCAAATTTCAATTTTGATCCTGAAAATGGAATCAAAATGGGCAAATTAGCTAAGGGTACAATTTTCATGTCCATCGAAGCAAGTTGAAAAATTAGGTTTTTGGCTATATGTGGGACAAAAGTGTCATTTTTAAATAATTTTAACCCTCCAAGTTTGAAAATTCAAAAAAGCCTTCTGCAAAGAAAATGGTGGTCCCTACTCATACACATCGATTCAAGCACCAGAGATGACATAATCGACCCCGAAACTATGAGCCAGTGGTAAGTGATCGATCTTAAGCCTCTTTAAGTTGTCAATTTTGAAATTTTTTGCTCATTTTTCAAGTTTTTCGCATGTTTGGGGTTGGGTTTCACATTTTATCATGCGAGGCAGGATTCTGTCTCATACAAGTAACTGTTAAATTTTATTTTGTCATTTTTAGGCTACTAGAATTGTCGTTCGGACCCTACCCTCATGTCATATGACATGTCTATAAAAAGACCATTTTGTCGTGCGACGTCTGATATTTTGTCGTATGAGAATGTTTTATCATATAAGAGCCATTCCTGACTCGTACGAGATGCTTCCCTTCTGTGTTTTGTCATTCAAGAAATAGTGAGCTTTTTTGAAGGTCTAAACTTGAAATTTTTATTTTGCACTTGACTTAGTTAGATTTGTGTGATGTTTTACTTCTCTTGTAGGCTCATTTGGAATGCAGGTTCAATTACCTCCTATGTTTTTCAGATGTGTTTATCCCCCCACCATGACATTAGTACGATAGTCAGCAGAGGTTGATCAAGTTCATATTGATTTGTGCGGTTTGACTCATCTTCTTGGTTTACTAGATATCCGTGTGAATCACGATATGCTCACAGCATTGGTTGAGTGTTTCCATTCAAAGTATAACACATTTCATTTGCTAGTGGGGGGGTTGACTATCACCCCTGAGGATGTATATAGGATCCTTTGTATCCCTTTTGCTGGGGATAAGATGGATTATGATGTAGCATTGTTACCTGGACTACAGGTGGTTAGGCATGTATTCCGGGATCCAGACATTTTGACCTGTTCCATTAGTTGGGACATTATGCTGAGCAGATACAACGAGGAGTTTCCTCTGGCATGTGTTCTAGCAAGATTTATCGATTGTTTTCTGATGCCAGATAGAGGGTAGCAGGGTTTCTAGTGTGGATGGGGCAGGATGCTGATGAGATTGATGGAGACCCCTCAGAGGATTGGCTGGGGTTCTTGTATATTGGCCCACATGTATCGCAAGATGCATGAGATTATATATAGGGATGGCACGAGCATGGCTGCAGGTGTATTTATTTTACAGGTTTGGGCTTGGGAGCACCTCCTAGTTTGTTGGATGATAGTTGATGATGGTAGAGAGCTTGGGCAACTGATTATATATAGGTATGTCGATTATGTTACACGGCCCCATCTACGCAAGATAGATTTTTGGCGGCGGCAATTAGATGGCCTGGTAGCCATAGTGTGGAGACCTTACAGAGGTTTAGAGCCATGGGATGACTAGTGGCTAGTTCGCAGGGACATTTTTGCTATGTACCCTCTTATCAAAATATTGCAAACTATTGTTGAGTGGTTCGTTGTATCACGGGTGATGAGGCATTATGGTCGGCCTCAGGGGGTGTCACAGGAGTATACAGCTTATGCGTGTTATGCGGATGAGGAGAGACAGGGATGGTCTCCACGAGTGTCCTACGCTTTGGCTATGCAGGAGCTGACTACTCTACAATGCCTTAGATGGGACTATATGGATGATGTTGCGGATGCAGGGGTATTGCCCTAGTATAGAGATTGGTTCCAGCAACATCCATTTCCTAGGTTTACAAATCCAAGTGAATAGGCACCCCACGTAGAGGATATTAAGGATTATACCCCCACACCAGGACAAGGCCAGGGATAGAGACAAGGATGAGGACAGAGAGTCAAGGCTCAGACGCAGGCAGGTGGCAATCCTGGTGCTAGCAGCAGCAGGGTTCCAGGTGGGGTTGGATAGCAGAGGGGTGAGGGTGGATCTCTAGGGCATGTAGGAGTGATATTGGGTGGAGATGAGGAGGAAATGGGGGTGGAGAGCCTATGAGAGAGTAGGGGACTGACGCAGGGCAATCGATGAGAGCATGTCTTGCAGAGTTGTAGTCACAGTTGATAGTGGCTCAAACTCAGCTGGCGGAGCAATACCAATAGCTTGTTGATCTTAGGGTTGAGTGTGATCACCAGATCTCAGAGATGAGAGCAGAGATGAGAGAAGAGATAGAGGCCTTGAGATAGGAGGTCCTTCTCTAGACTAGTAGGGCAGCCTACTATGTTGCAGCATATAGTGTCGCAGTTCCAGTTGCATAGCAGGTTATACCCTACTCGCAGTATATGGCAAGTTCAGAGGGAGCTCGAGCACCTCATCAGGATCCTGATCATCGAGCTCCACCTCCTCCACCTGGCAATGAGGGAGAGGCCGAGAGCTAGATATTGTTTTTTGTAACTCAGATATTTTTGTAGACACACCCATGTTTTTGTAGCCTATACAATTCTTGCTCCAATGGGAGTTTGTATATGTCATTCAACATCATTTTGTACTCTTAGACTTTATAGGAGATCCAATTTGACTTCATTGTACTTGTGTCAGTCGCTTTATGAGATGTCTTTTATATGATTTATTCTATATGTATGCATTTGTTTTCAGTATGTAATGCAAATGATTATGGATGTCTATTTTTGTTTCTTTTCATATGCAAATAAATGAATGTGTAATGAGTAATATGAAATGCAATGTTTCATTTTCTATGCAATAAGATGAATGTAGATGAGTGAATAATGAAATGTATGAGTCTATATTAAATGTTTATGTATGAAGTTAAACATCTCAAAAACACAAATACTTGATCGAATAAATGATGATAAATAGACCACTTAGCGTGAGAAATGATAATACTTTCAGCTCTCATTCAAAAGATAAAGAGATCATTATTATCCTTGGACAGATTTCACAGGGACCCGAATTGCATCATAAAGAAATTACCTCAAAACAAAAAAAGAAATGATGTGGACCTCCCTGTAGCATACAAATAAGCAAAGTCGAGGTATGTGAGGTGATTTCACCTTGATGTGAAGGCTCCTATGATAGACACCCAGCTAATTTAGATGTTTCCAGATCATTGGGATCATTCCTACAAGCATAAAACAAAGAAAATTTTATGCCCCCAATCCTTGCTCCTCTTAGTCACAATAGACTTCCTCGACCTACTCAGAGGGATAATAATCGAAAACTAATATAAAAGGCAACACACAAAGAAAATTTTCATTTATAGCTCAAATTTTTTAGTGATTGTTTTCCATTATGTTGTTTTGCTTGTGTACTCAATGATAAAAACTTTTGGTAGTTAGGAGACAGGTGACTAACTCGAAGTGGACAACCACAATTCACTGACGGAAAGATGACTTGGTTAACACTGCTTAGGATGTGTAATGTTCTCTGTCAGTTAACCTAAGACTAGGACGTTGATCAGTTTCAAGTCATGAGGGTTCCAATGAACCAGAATGTCACAAAAGTGACTAAAATATATGTACAAGCGAAAGCAAAGATGCATGAAAGTGAGAATGCCAACATTGCGTTGATAGATGGAGTGCTTGAGTACAAGAGGCGTCTGTTTGCTAGGTTTTCACCTGCTTGGCAGAGATTCATTCTTTTTTCTTTTTTTTGTATTTTATGATTTTTCTGATTTATTTTTTTCAAGACTTTTTCTAATTTTTAGGATTTCTTCAAGACTTTTTCCAACTGTACATGTTGTTAGCATAGAGAATGCTAAGTGAAGAATTTCTTCAAGTGGATGGTGTTAATTGGTTCACGGAGCTGTTCTCCTTCTGAATTTGAGAGTTGATAGGCACCAGAGCCGAATACAACAATAACAATGTAAGGACCTAGCCAGTTGGGTTCAAACTTCCCTTTGTTGTCTCGAAACTGCTAATATTTAGGATTTTCTCTCAGAACTAGGTCACCAGCCTGAAATTCTCTTTGTCTAAATTTCTTGTTATATCCTTTGGACATTCTCTTCTGATATACTTTGAGATGATCAAACGCCACTAGTCGACGCTCATCCAACAATTCGAGTTCTTGCAATCTAGATATTCTATGATCTTCATCAGTAATAAGACCTTGCAAGGAAACTCTTAGAGATGGTATTTCTACTTCAATAGGTAATACTACTTTGGACCCATACACCAAAGAGAAAGGTGTAGCCCTAGTAGGTGTTCTGATACTTGTTCTGTAAGCCCATAGTGTAGGATTGAGCTGTGGATGCTAATCCTTCCCATATTTGTTCAATGTTCTGTGCAAGATAGTTAGTAGGTTTTTGTTAGATGCCTTAGCTTGTCCATTACCTTGAGGGTAATATACTGATGACTAGTATTGTTTTATTTTGAATTTCTCATAGAGCTCGTCCAAATATTTGTTCTTGAACTATCCTCCATTATCAGTCACGATGGATGAAGGTATCCCATACTTGTAGATGATATAGTTTAAGATGAACAAGGCAACTTGTTTACCGATTGTTTTGATGAGTGGAACCGCTTCTACCCACTTGGTGAAATACTCAATGGCAGTTATGATGAATTTATGTCTATTAGATGACACAGGATATATCTGACCAATGAGATCAAAGGCCCATTACTGAAAAGGCCAATGTGTAGTGAAGAGTATAAGATCCCTTGCTGGAGCATGTATGAGATTTCTGTGTAGCTAACGTTTTTCACAGGTCTTAGCAAATTTAATAGAATCTTTCTCCATGTCTGGCCAGTAGTAGCCAGTCTGTAATAGTTTCCGAGCTAAAGTAAAACCATTCGAATGAGATCCACAAATACCTTCATGAACTTCTGATAACGCACGTTTAGATTCTTCAGTTTCTAGACACCTAAACAATGTACTGTCCAAACCTCATCTAAATAGCTCATTAGCAATGATAACATACCATGAAGCTTTTCGAGCTAGGTTTATTTTCTCATTACGAGTAAGGTTTTCAAGGATAATTTGGTCTCATAAATAAGAGTAGAGGTGGCTATATCAGGATGAGTCATGTCCAATAATAGCACAGACTATTTGGGTCTCAGGAGAATCATAGGTTGCATAATGTAACTCTTCCACAGGAATTCAAAGCAAAAATTGGACTCTTGTGACTCTGGTATAGACACCAAGATGGCCATAGCATCTGCTGCTCTGTTTGAGGATCTAGGAATCTGTTGGAATGATATAAAAGAAAAATACTTCTTAAGATCATCAACCATTCTCTTATAAGGCATCAATTTCTCATCTTGATTTTGATATGTATCATTGATTTGATTGACTACTAGCTGAGAATCTCCATAGATGTGTAATTTTGCAACCTTCCATTCAATAGCTAGCTTTATCTCGTTCACCAAAGCTTCATATTCTACAATGTTGTTTGTGCAAGGGAATAGAATCTTATAAGACTTTGGGATTGAATACTTCTGAGGAGTAATAAATAATATACCAGCACTTGAACCATTTTGGGTGAAAGATCCATCAAAGAACATCTTCCAGGGTTGTTGAGTAATATGCATCATTGATTCATCTGGAAACTATATGCAGCGGTTAAGTGTCTTCAAGCGGAGCTTTAGCAAGTTGATCAGCATTTACTTGTCCTTTTATGGCTTTGTGTTCCATATATTCAATGTCAAACTTTGTAAGGATCATGACCCATTTTGCCAATATTCCTGTAAGTGTTGCTTTATTGAGAAGATATTTGAGCGGATCAATTTTAGCCACCAGCTTGACTGAATGTGCTAACATGTAGTGTCTCAATTTTTGTGATGCAAAGACTAATGCCAAGAATGCTTTTTATATTATAGTGTAGTTCATTTCATAAGACACCAATGTTCTGTTGATGTAATAAATAGCTCGTTCCTTTTTGTTGTCATCTTGTTGTGCCAGAAGTGCCCCCATTGATGAATCAGTTGTTGATATGTATAAGATCAATGATTTACCCTGAATAGGCGGCGTCAATATTGGTGGATTCGATAGGTACTCTTTAATTTGCTAAAGATGTTGTTCACACTGCTGATCCCAGTTGTATATTACTCCTTTCCTCAATACTTTTGTGAAAGGTTGAGCTTTGTCTACTAATTGAGAAATGAATCATCTGATGGATTGGAGGCGTCCCTCCAGACTCCTCATTTAACTGATGTTCTATGAAGGTGGCATTTCTATTATGGCTTGTACCTTCTCAAGATCAACCTTAATTCCCTTCTTTGAAATGATGTAACCAAGTAGTTTACTAGATGTTACTCCGAACGCACACTTCATTGGATTTAACCAGAGTTTGAACTTTTCCATTCTGTCAAGCATAGGACCTAGCTCTTGAATATGCGTTGATCTCTTCATATTCTTCACTAAGGTGTCATCAACATAATCTTCCATATTCTTATGCATCATGTCATGAAAGATGGTAGTAACTTCTCTTTGATAGGTTAGTCCTACGTTCTTTAGCCCAAATGGCATAACATTCCTGCAAAAGGTTCCCCATGCATTGGTGAAAGTTGTCTTTTCTTGATCTCCAGGAGCTATTTTGATTTGATTATAACCAGAGAATCCATCCATTAATGAGTACATCTCATACCCAGCAGTCATGTGGACTATCATGTCAATATTTGGTAATGGAAAGTCATCTTTCAGACACGCTTTGTTGAGATCTCTGAAGTCTATGTAAACTCTGATAGATTTGTCTGCCTTTGACACAGGTACTATGTTTGAAATCCATTCAGCATAATATATAGCTCTAATGAATCCATCTTTTAGTTGCTTTTCTATCTCAGCCTTGACCAGTAGTGTTACATGTGGGTGCATCTTATAGAGTTTTTGCTTGAATGGTTTAACTCCTGGTGTGATAGAAAGATGGTGCATGATGAGATCAGGATCCAAGCCCGGCATATCAGAATATGTCCATGCAAAGTTTATTTTATTTTCTGAGAATAGATGAGTGAACTCCTTCAATTCTTCTGCTACTAGTGATTGAGCTACATGAATGATGTGTGGTGTCTCTTGACTCCCAATGTTCACCGGTTGAGTTGGCTCAATCAATATGGTAGACCTTTTCTAGAAATGACTTGGCAGTACATCAAGTATCTCACCTTCAAGCACCTCAGAGAGGTTTTCACCTTTAGGTACGTCCTTTATTTTCTCTTTTTAGATTCTGACACTGCCACAATGTAGTTTTCACCATCAGATCTTTTATTTTTATTTTTCTTGTTTTTGCAACTAAGATACTTGATATCTGCTTTAGTCATGTTTTCATTATGTTCATTGGTGGAAGAGTACATGGGTTTGACTACATTGAGATAATAGGCTAACGTATAGTCATTGGCAAAAGTAGGTATATTCATGGGCTGGTTTTGTAAAGTATAGTCAACTAGTTCTAGATTTAGTAAGGATAAATGTTGGACAGGTTCGAGAGCATTCACCGTATTTTCATCACAACTACGGATCGAAAAGTCGAGTTCCAAAATGATACCTTGCGTAAGTGTCTCGAGACCAGGAAAAGTCAAATCATGATTATTAAAGTTCACGTTAATATTTAGTTGATCTAATCCAATAGACATACTTGTAACATTGTTCCCAACTCCAGACTGGATGTCATATCGTGGTTTGACAGTGATAAGATCAATAGACAAATTTTCACTATTTGTATCAGATGATTCAGAATTTGAGGCTGAGTAGATATTGTCTTGAATAGGATTATCATCAGAGTCAACAGATGAAGTTTCTGAGTCTTCTTCAAGCAATTTAGTAAGTGTATGTATGGTATCAACACCAACATCTTTAATGCTACAAGTTCCTTCATGTTGTGGTTCATTTGTCATTTGTATCTGACACACTTATTGACATGATCTTGTTGTTTCTATGATTTGTTGTCGTCTACTCCATTCAGCTTCTTCTGGACTAATAACTGGTTCTTGTTCTGTAGCTTCCAACTCTTCTTGTGTAGTGTAATACCCGATTTGTTCTATTTTAGCACAGGGGTACATAGATGAAAACCTTTCTAGTACTCTTCCTTCCTTCAGTCCTTGTTCATAATTTGCTTGTCTCTTTTGTTTAATTTCTTTTATTTGCTTCTCTAGTTTTATGTGCATCAACTCTTGAGTATCATCTATGACACCGCTAGACTCTTTTGGAGTTTCTATATTGGATATATCTGAGAGGTGGTCAAGACCCCATTCATACTCATTTGAGTCAGTCTCTAAATCATCTACTTGCTGCCTACCAGTGTATGTGACTAGAACTTTTAGTGGTGCAAACAATTCTCTAATTCTTACTACTTCATCTCTTATATCTTTTGGGACCTCAAATTCTTGTATTATTGTAGCTGACACCATCGAATCTTGAGCACTGACTATTTCTTCTTTCTTGATTGTTGATTCCTCCTTCTCTTTTCCACACTCTTCTTTTGTTTTTTGAGTGTCTACTTCCTATAATTTTGAAGGTGATATCCTTTTCTGCCGCTTAGACTTAGAAACATGTTTTTGGTCTGATCTCTTTTTCGGATTGTATCCCAATACAGCCTTATTATTTATGGATTTTATTTGCATCTAAATTGGTTTAGTAATACCCTCTTTTTGTTTTCCCAGAGGACCAGTACCTAAATATCCCTTGTGCTAGATCATTTTGTAGCCAGGACCATATTGGTTTGAGGAAATCTCACAATGTTGTACCTCCTCATTTTGGCTATCTTCCTTAAAGAGCCAGTTAAGAACAACATCTTCTTCCATTTCATCCTTTAGGGAGGTAGAGTACTATAAAAGGAGACCATCATACATGATATTTGGAGCTGAAGTTTGTGTTCTCATAGCCTCTGATGGCTTGCCCAACTATTTTGGTGATGGAGGGAGAGAAACTAATGAAAGTACCGGTTCTATCTTGTAGCCATCCATGTCAGTATTTGTAATCTTCAATATATTTTCCAATTCTTTCATCAGTGCTTCTAGATCTTCATTTGGAGAGGATTCCCTATTATGAGGCACAAAAGTATCTGCACCTTTTCTCAATGCATTATAGATGACATTTGTATCAGCAGGAATACTGACTTTCGCTCCATTATAAGGGAATTTTAAGCATTGATGGTATGTTGATGGTACTACCTTCATTTCATGAATCCATAGCCTGACTAGTAAGATATTGTATGACAAAGGAATATCAAGTACCTGGAAAAGGACATCTCTTTCTACAGGTCCCACTCTGATTGGTAATGATACCAGACCTTTAGAGGTCCTTTCTTCTTCATCATAGGCTTTTATTATTATTTTCTTGTTAGGATCAATGACATTTTCAGAGAATCCTAGTTGTGTAAGCAGACTATAAGTACAAATATTCAACCTCGCGCCTCCATCTATCAAAACATGTTTGACTCTGTGTTTATGGATCATGACTTCAATATGCAATGGCTGGTTATGTGGATGATTTAGCGAGTTTTCATCTTCTTCAGAGAAGGTCAGATAGTGAGGTGAGGTTAGATGACCCACCATAGACTGAAACTGATCAATGTCTAAATCTTTTGGAATGTTAGTGGTGAGCAAGGCATTGTCTAGGATCTTTTTGTGAGCAGGCGAGAGTTTTAGCAATTCAAAGATTGAGATTTGAGAATTTGTCCTTTTTAATTGCTCAACAACGCTATATCCAGAAGATGATAATGAAGTTAACCTTTTAAATTTGTCCAAGGTTGATTCTTTTTGTTTGTTTGATGAGGCCGGTGGGTTTGATGTTGCTTGACCTAGGTTGGAAGAACTAGCTCCTTAGAGGGTGACTTTCTTTTGACATCAGGTCAGAGCTCTTGCATATCATGATTCATTTAGTTTGTCTTGGACTATAATCACATTGCAATATTCTGATTAGGAAGGTTCAATCATGTTAATGATGTTGTCCTGACTGGTATAAGTATAATTTACCTTGGCACCTCCTTTGGTCTTTGAAGAATCACCTTGTTCGTAAACAAGTAAAGGGTCTTTAAATTCCTTATGATCAGCATTGGTCAGGTGATTCCCAACAACAACTTTACCAGCATCTATGAGATCTTGAATCTCATGTTTTAGCTTCATGCAATTGTTTATGTTATGACCTTTATTCTAATGGAAGTCACAGTATTCATTTTCTCTCTACCATCTTGGTTTGACTTCTGGATCATATGGTCTAGAGTTATCTGGTAGCATTATCAAGTTGTTTTCCAATAGAGTTTTGAAAGCAGATTCATATGATTCTTCGAGAGGAGTAAAATCACGCTTAGGTTTGGAAAGCCAAGGATTTTCTTTGAACCATTCTTTTGTTTTCTTTGGTGGATTTTCTGCTGTAGCCTTAGCAGCTTTAAGTGCTTATGTACCACTAGCCAAGTTGAATATTGTGGGCTTTGAGTTAGCTTTAACAGTGTCTACTACTCCATCATTAACAACATTCTTGTTGTTGTCTTTGCCAAATTTCCAATACTTGTTCTTCTCTTTAGAGTTGGATCCTAGTTGTGTTTCTTTCCAAGGTGAGATATCTCCCTTCTTTATGAGCACATCTTCCATTGGAATGGCATTATCTACCATTTTTTAAAATGATGGGTGTACTTGCATTTGTATACTATACTTCAGTTTGGGGACCAAGTTATTGACAAATATATCCATTTTCTCAGAGTCAGGGATAGGTCGAGAATACTTAGAGAACATCTTTCTCCAGCATTGGAGGAAGGTAAGAGGCTCCCCTATTTTCTGTTTAGTATTGCAAATCTCGATCATAGTCATAGGATGTCGAATTTTGTATGAGTATTGTTGTAAAAATAGTTGGATTAGTTCTTTAAACATTTTTATTCATTTGGGTAGACTTGAGAACCATTCCATTGTTTGACCCCCTAAACTCCTTGGGAAAAGGCACATGAGGTACGTTTAATCGTGCATAAACTCCATACAGGTGGCACAAAACTCTCTGACATGATCTTGAGGATATGAGGTACCATCATATTTGTCAAATTTTGGGATCTCAACTCGTGAAGGAAATGGAGGCATGTATAGATTTTTGTCAAATGGAAAGGGACATATTGTTTCTAGAGAATATTATTTTGGGGACTTATCCTTATTCTTCTTTTCTATGACCTCCATCCATAAGGCTTGTAATTGTTTGTGTACCATGAGTATAGGTGATTATTCCTTTTTAGTAATGAGTCTCTAGACATCATATCCAATAGAAAGTTTGGCACCTTGTTTTGCTAGTTCTAAGAAATAGTCTACCTTCTCTCAAGTCATGATGGCTTTCATCATTTTTCTAAAGTCTTTATCCTTTTGACAGTCATGAATTTCTTTTTCTGGAGGTTTAGTATCTTCTTCAACTTCACTTGATGAGGAATCAGTATCAATCTCATGAATATTAAGGTTGTCTTTGTCATTGTATTTTGTCTCATGTATAGTGGGAGATTCAAATTTATCAAAAATTGGTCTTTCTAATGACGAAGGCATGTCAGCGAGTGGATCCTCCACATAAGATGGGTTATCTTGATATGTGAAGGTTTGTCCTTTTCCTTTGGCCTCTTTCTTACGAGAACTCCTGGTTTGAATAGGCATTTTTATGGATTAGTGTGACCTAAAATTGTTTGTAATGCAGAGGTCAAGATCAATTTTAGAGCTAGTTGTTCAGTTAACGTATTGTTTTAGAGAAACAATTGAGATTTTAGTCTAATTTCAAGAAAGATCTATCATGTATAAGACATATATCTAAGCTGATTCTAAGAGTAGTGTAAGATTCAGTCTGGTTTCACGAAAGATCTATCATGTATAAGACGTTATCTAAGTGACTTAGGTTTGATAGTTAGTTGATTGAACTAGCTAAAAGCTGATCAACCAAATCGTGCAACACAAATGGCAGAGGTACACTGTCTTGATCTATTTATGCTTAGGATGATGAAAACCAGGATTATGTTTGTTGTAAACTATTTTTAGGCAAGTTTGACTATTCTATACTGAGAAAACCAGAGATTCATACGACAGGACTTTCTGAACCAGACAACAATTTAGCAACTACAGGACGACAAAGTTATGTTTTGTATGAGTTGTTGCCTCGTACCATACGACAAATGGGTATGTGCAGGATGATAAAAGATTTAGTGTAGTTATGTTTCATACAACATAGAATTTAGCTCCAGATGACAGATGAAAAGACTCGTACGACACAGGATCTAGTTCAAGAGGACAAATCAGAAGACTCGTACGACACAGGATCTGGTCCAAGATGACAAATTATCAGACTCATATGATTGATCACAGGATAGAGAGTAAAAATTCTTAGTTTTTTTATTGTTGGGTATGATAACTGAGTATGACCAATTCTGAGATGGACTGATTTTGGACTAGAATAGACTAGTTTTGAATAGAATTTTGACTTTAAGATGGACAAGTTCTAACACGGACAGAGTTTCAACTTAGGATGAACTAGTTCTAACACAGATAGAGTTTTGACTTAGGATGGACTAGTTCTAACACAGACAGAGTTTTGACTTAGGATGGACTAGTTCTGACATGGACAAAGTTTTGACTTAGGATGGACTAGTTCTGACACGGACAGAGTTTTGACTTAGGATAGACTAGTTGTCACATAGACAGAGTTTCTAATCACTGAGTTTGTTTCTTGTCTTCTCTAATGTGGGTATTTCAGTTTTTTTTGTTTTAGGGATGAAAACACAGAAAACACATAGTATGAATAGTAACTCCAATCACAGCATGCAAATCCTAATGAATTTAGTGAGGAAAGAAAACCTTTTCTTGTAGACTCAGGTACACACCCAATAGTTAATCAGAATACGGCCGCTAAGTCTCACGCAATGGATTCTCAATGTCGTATTATCTCTCTTGCACAAAGATTATCTCCCTTTCAGAGGTGAATCAGGTAGCTTCTAATTTTGAATTGGATTTAGTCAAGGATCTGTTCGGTGCGTCGAGGTATAAAATCAATTAAGAGGTCTCCTAGCCTTGAAAACCAAGGTTTAATATACCTGAAGGTACAGAGGAGAGTTATTCCCGAGCACTATCGTTGACTTGATTTTCATAAAATCATGTTTATTTTATAGTGGGTTGGAGTACTTGGCATTTAGCCATTCCCACTTAGATCGTTCCCCTCGCACTAGCCGGAAATGGCTTTAAGAGTTTTTCAACCCCTTGGGAGGGCAGGCCTGCTAAAGATGTACAAATCTCAAACAAAGAAAAAGCCTCAAGGGTCTGGATTTCTAATTGTCTAGAAAAAGACAAGAGCATACTCTCCTACCTCTCAGAATACTCTAAAAACACGAAAGACAGATTTGTTCTTTAACCAGATAGCAAGTTAGGTGCCTAAAAAATGAATTTAAAGAATACACGATGTTTAGTCAATTCTCCTCAGGCAACCTGCAAAGACAACGAATCAGTAGTCATATTGTCTTTGTACAACAAGCATATTCTTCAACAAGTGTTCTGCAAAAACTGATTAGGCTGTGAAAAATTCTCAGATAGGCAGATAAAGAGTCAGGGTCAGTCGTCAGAATAATCAATTTGAATTAGAAAACCAAAATCATGAAATTTGCCTTTTATAACCAAAAAACATAGAGTCGTATGACAGAGTTTTAGCTCGTATGATACAAGATTCCCTCTCGTATGATATAGGATTCCTGCTCGTATGATACCTACAGTTTATCATTTCAGCATGTGAAAATTGTCGTACGAGATGTACGGACAAAAATCCAAAAAATCTGAAATCTGGAAAATAACAAAAAAATAAGCAGTCAATCTTGGAGGCTCAAAAATGCAGTCTTCTGCCCTACGGTGGGTGCCAGAGATGTGTGTGTGAAAAAGTGGTTTGTAGCTGCAAGCACAACACTTCAATTAAGTGATTATATGTATGGTTAGTAATCAATAATCAATATGTAATAAACCATAACAAAGCGACTAATTGCCTTCTAAAAGATGCGAGTATAAGATTGCTCTCAGATTTTTATAAGCAATACCAGTGACTAGACTACACCAAGATGAAGGATTTAATCTATATGATATTAACTATATGGATGCAAAATGAATGAATAATTCAAGCAATATGGATAAACTAAATATAGATTCAAGTAATCTAAAAAGCACAATGATCTTCAATGACTCCAGAGCGAAATTAGCATGATAATAATCTCCAAGTGTGTTCTCAAAAATCTTTGGGGTCAATTGAAATGAGAGCTGAAGGCTGAATTTATAGAGAATTACAAAAAAGCTCAATTTAGGATTAATTGAAAATAATTGAGAAATCAGGTTCAGTTAACCTTGAGATAGATTCCAATTATAGTTTAATTGAAATGCATTTAAATTAGAAGTTCAAGTTGCATTAGAAATAAGGTTTAATTAACTCCATGCATTTGTGATAAAAATAGATAATTCCATGCATTTATTTGATTTATTCAAGAAAAAGGTCTTCAACTGAACTTCTTTTTCTGAAAAGCTTTGAGTTCCAATTTTAGAGAATAATTCAATTAATTGCCTTTATGATTTCAAGTTCTAAATTTAGAAAAAGAAATAATATCTCAAGTTTGATTTCTCTCTCAATTCAATTATTTTTGTTTAATTTCAATTCAACTCTTGCTTTGTAATTAATTCCTCTTTTGTAATAAATTAATTCCTTTTGCATGATTCAATGGCAACTTTATTAATTAATTAAATATGCAAGGATATTTAATAAATTAAAATAGGATAATTGATCAAAATTATATTCTTGGAAATGATTCAATTAATTAAATGAATATTTAATTAATATTGAGTAATTGATTTGCCATGTGATTTTTGATGATTGAAGAATTAATAATGTGCTCAAGGTTGATTTAATTGCCTTTGGTTAGGACCTTGTTGATGTTGTCGATATTAGGGGCCCATGGTTTAGATGACCATTTTTAGGGTATTACAATATCCTCTGAAATAGAAGATATATAATGAGAGGGATCAAAGGAATAGAGTGATATAGGTAGAGCTAGGTCACCATCACAAGTATAAAAAGGAACATCATTAGCACTTTGAATAAAACTAGAAACTAAGTTAATAAAAGAAGATAACATATGTATTTTGAAATTAATAAACTTAAACTTAAGAGAGAATACGTAAATAAGTCGGTCGAAGGCCAATGAACCATTAAATGGGGTTCAGGGCAGCGGCCCGAATTTATTTATTTTTTGGAAGAAAGCGAAAGATTTAGAATTGTCCTTTAAAAAAAAAAAATAGGGAGACGTCGAATGATGAAAGGAATGGTAAAGAATTCTCTGAAAATATTACAGAAGAAGTGTTCATTTAGCATTCACCAAAATATAGAGGTGGGAATTTGTTACCTCTAAGATGATGAATCTCAAAGAATAAACTATATGTCGCTACCTCACTTAAACGAGCGCTAAGGATGAGCTAGGAGATAAAAATGAAAAGCTAAGCTATTAGACTACAGACGAGACTCTCGGATGACTTTGTTGAGTCTTTGTCATTGGGATGAGTGCATAGAGCTGGGCCACCAGCATGACGCATTGTCATCCAGTACAAATAGAACACAGAAATTGTATGAGGGTAGAAGATACAATTATAATATTAAATAAATGTGGAAAAACAACAAGATAAAATAATAACACAGAATGAGAAATATTAGAATAACTTGAGAAGAGGGAAAAGAAGGATACTCACAACCAATCCATGATATGAAGCCTCCAGCCAAATGAATCTTCTCTAAGGAAAAATGTTTGGCGTTGCTTGGGGACTTGCCTCAATCAAATCCCTATTTTGTTGTTTCCACCTCCATAGACAACCAGATAGGTTAATAGAATAAAAGATAAATGCAAGATGAGATAAATGATAAATGATAAATGATAAATGATAGAAAAGGGATGTGATAAATCCCAAGATGCCCAAAGATAGGATAAATAGATAGATATTAAAAAAGAGACTTGATAAAGCCAAGAGAGTTGTAAAAGAATATTGTGAGAGCTTGAGAGTGTTGTAATAGAATAGAGACTCTTGTAGCAAGTGAGAGAGAGATAGAGAAATTTGTGAGAGCCCAAAGAATAAGAGAGATTGTGTCCAAAATCTAGAGAGATTGAAAGAAGAGAAAGATGGATTTAAAATGAGAGAAGAGGAAGGAAAAAGAGGGTTGGCAAGTTGTTTGAAAGATTTGGGGTTGTTTCCACTGACATATCCAGATGACAAGTGGAAAGGTGCTCTTAGAACTGACATTTGAACATTGAGATTTCATAGGACAAATACACAACATGTCAATGTCCACACAGTGCACTAGTGTCCAAATGAATCATGCTTGAAAACAACAGGAGACAAGGGAGACACATGGCTAACAAGACTGACGTCATGAGGGAGCTGCTAAAAAGGGGGTCTTGAGCATCCTAAGAGGGAAAAGGCTGATGCAAGGGCTGAAGTGAGCCTACTCAGGGGCTAGGATAATGGATACCAAATTGGTTACCAAAGATATAGGTCAAATTACAAAGGGGTGTGTAATTTTTGACACTACATGGTCATACCACAGTTTTTGCCATGCTCGCTGGGACAAATTGAACCAGCTTTGGTTCAATTTTTCTTATCTTTTGTTGATAGTTGGTGTGTCTATCAGCAAAATCAGCCTTTGTAGATAGTATTCTATAGTCCTAGTGACTCTAAGGATCAAATTCGGTCTCTTGTTCAAGACTAGTTGTTATTTCACATCAGGCTTTAAACAAGGAGCGCCTTTTAGAGGTATTTTTTCTTTAATGTTATGAACTTTCAGATTCTAGAAGAAGAGGAAATTGTTATATCTCATGGAAATTCCTAGAATATATTATTTTGTCACCTTTAATGGTGGTATCCCCTTAGATCTAACCTAAAATAATGACATCTCAATTATATCCCTAAAGGCAATTCCATTTTTTACTAGGGAGGCCTCTGTCACCCCTAATGAACACATTCAAGATGTTGTAGGCATTTGCTCTATTTTTTACATCACATAGGATAATGTTGCACTGAGACTTCTTGTCTCTTCTTTTAAGAGAAAATCCCTATAGTGGTATAGGGGACTACCCTCTTGTTCAATCCATAACTATGATGAATTAGGGGAAGATTATGCAAGAACTTTGAAGACAAGAGTGATCCCTTGTCACTAGTTGAACTAACAACCATAAAGAGAGCCCCATATGAGTTTATGGCAGATTTAACTTACAGGTTTCAAAAGAATTGGGATATAATCCTTGCTTCGGTTAGACCATCTGATAATTGTGCCTTCTTATACTTCCTTAGGGCTCTAAATTGTGATATAGCTATGATGATATAGTCAATGGGCGGGGATAACCTCCCAAGAGCTTATGACACTGCTATCAAGGTAGAAAGGTGTTTAATTCAAGCTGGAAAGTTAGCTCCAAGGCCTCCAATGCCCTTATTCCTAGAGGCTCCTACGCAACAGCCTACAATTGCACCAATTCTAATGGCACTAGCATGCCAACTACCTGCACCACCTCCACCTTCAGAGATTCAAAAGCTTAAGATCCTGGTGCCAGGACTTAACAATGAGTTAGTCTCTCTCAAGAGGAAACAGTCTCAGAACAGTGGGCCTTATCAACTACAAAATAAAGGCATTTAGTAGAACAAACCCAATTTTCAAGGTCAAAACCAATGGACAAACCCTAGGCCTTTAAATAGCCTAAAACCTAAAATTGTAAGCACCTCAGGAGAACTTGTCCCTGTGCAATCCAATCATGTTAATCAAGTGTCTTGCAAAAATGAGGATGCCTCTCAAGCCTTAGTAGCGCAAAGAGATTTTGCTTTTACAAACTCGCAGGAGGCAGATTTTTTGATGTTAACCAGTCGGACAACTCCCTTATGGCTAGAAAAAAAAGATGATAATAAGGAGGAGGTTGTTTTCTCATTATGGGATGAGCTTCCTTCTTTCAAGAGGAGGATATACCTACAAATAAGCTACAACATGAGATAGAGCTATGGGTGGAGGAGTCAGAGGATGATTTTTTTGGGATGATATTGAGGGATTTTGCTCAAGTTTTGACACCAAGTTGATATCTTCTAGTTAGTTGAATCAAGAGGAGCAAGAGGAAGATCTTACATTGCCAACAGAGGCAATAAATTTTGAAGAGCGGAGACATATCTTAGAGGTGCTTGTTTTCTTGTCAAATCAACATAGCAAAGGACAAGCCAACAGTGATGACATAAATCTATCTCCTTCAAGAGGACACACTATCAGACATTTGGCTCAAACATACAATTCACCCCTTGTCATGATTATTTCTGAGTATGAAGTTGAGAATCATAAAGGAGAACAAGTTCTTTTCACCCATTAACTTGTGGAGAACAAAATTCAAGCATGGGTGATTTTATTTGCTCTCAGGTTTTGGGAGGCATTCCAATAGTCTGTTGGATGCTTGGCAATTTTCTTTCCCTGGCTAGTTTTCAACATGCATGAATAGCATTAGACGTTGGTCAGGAAAGGCAACTACTTTGACAAGCCAGTCAATGGATTTGTTTAGCCCACTCTTTGACACATAATGTATATAGTTAGTGTAGGTTATTTTTCAGATTTTTCCATCTTTCCAAGAAGTGCATATGCACACTCTGCTCTTTTGTGGAATAGGAAAAAAAATTATTATCGGGTTGCAAGGGTAGAGAGTATCTATTTTTTGTTCAGGCCTTGACTCTATGCCCAATGGATATCCAAGATTTATACTATTTCCCTAAGAAGGATTAGGGCCCCCTCTGAGCTCCCAAAATGTTGACTATTTTGGTGTCAACTTAAATTCATCAGGCCTAAGAAATATTTCACATAACCTATGTGTTATGCGCACTGTATTAGCGGAAAAGGAGAGGAGTTTTTTTCCCCTTGTTACTCTATTTGGGCTCCAAGTTCTATTTTTAAGTTAACTGATCGCAGCGATCAAATTATTTAAGCATCACTGGTTGAAGGTTCCTAGGTCCATGGCGGGACTGGCCCCTTTCACCTGCTACCGGCTAGCACGATTCACTTATCACTTTTTCTCATCGCACAGGAATGCTTCCATTTTGGTTCCCTATTCCGACCTTCCATTTTTGTGTGACAACATGATATGCGATGGTGGGTCCCAACCTATGAGATAGAGAGGAGGGTTCTTTTTGGTAAGGGTTTCAATGATGACATGAGGGAAAAGGGTGTCTAGCCAAAAGGTCATATCTTATCGATTCCAACCGAGGTGGGACCTCCATGCCATGTCATCCATGGGGCCCATTTATAAAAAGGACATCATTGTTTCACAACAACAGATCAAGGGCCCTTCGGAACAAGGTATTTTTCTCTAATGTTCTACTTTCATGTGATATCATGATAAGAGATGCTACTAGAGGGAACAACAGGTAGTTTGTTATGCCACAAGGCCAACAAAGGTGAAAGAAGGATGTTGTAGGATAAGAAAATGACAACACGAAGGGTTTCCCTCCCCCTTATCTCGCAAGGTGAATAGAGGTATTTGGATGGTCATGTAGGGTAAGAATGTAACAATGATATACGAGTGATCTCAACCCGCCATTTGGCATGTGTGTGGCCATGGATTTTCACTTAATAGGTTTATCAACGATCATGAATTAATCTTTAGTTGGGCCTTTTTTGGGCACGTATGTGGCGAGATCTCACGCATCCAATTGTGTGCGAGATCTCTTGATCGATGGTGAACATTTTAACTTGTGAAGGTCATTGAAATTTGAATGCTCTATATCAGGGGGGGTTGTCAACCCGGTAGTCAAGACATTTTTGGACTCGGTCAGGGCCTAATCTCTAATTTGTTTTGCATCCAACCACTAGGTATTTTCACCATTACTCCAGATTGGACTTTTGTAGGCCCGTTTTGGATGTTGTCCCATTTTGGATGTCATCCATTCTCATTTAATACATTTTGGAGCCTTTCTTGCCTTTGTCATGTTGCCATGATGCATTTGTTGCAAAGATATCTTCTCCTGCAACCCTTTTTGCCTCTTTTAGAGATGATGCCCACTTGTAGAGCTGTCCTTGCACAATCAGATCAACTTGTTGATCTGATCTTCTCCTCCTCTTGGATATTTTGTAACCTAGCCCTAGTGGGGTTAGGGTTTCCAGATAAGTTCAATTTTGAGTTATGCCTAAACTATAAAGGAAAATATATAACATTTGTATAGGGATCTTCTTTCTTTTCTTTTTCAGAAAACTTATGTTTTGTTGCACTTGTAAAATTTTGCCTTGCCCTTGCATAAATAAAATTCGCCCGTTTTGCCTATAATCAGTTCTTTCAACTTGTGTAATGTTTTTACCCTTTTGTCTAAATGCATTTTAATTTGTTTCCTTAGTACAGATGATTGTATTGATTCCTTGTGGATATCATCTATGAACTAGATCAGTTCCACTTGCTATCTTGCAATTTCCAACCTTTACTCTACATTTTGGAAGCTAATTAGGATAGAATCTTGTGTAGTCTTGGGTGGTTTTATTTATGTTTTATGCAGTCATAGGAATGGAAGATCACCTTCAGTCTAGGTGAAAACTTATTTCCCTTCTTTCAAGAAACCCTTCTCTTTCTCCCTTTTCCCTGTTAGATCATATATTAGTTGTTCATGTGTTTTGCTAGTCCAACATTCTGCACTTGGATTGGGAAGGAAGTCGGTCTTCTCTAGGGATTCAACCTCACACAATGCAAGGTGCACACTTGGAGGTTGATTCAATGTTTCACAAGGTTGATGATCAAGTCTGATCATCACAGGGTGCAACTTTTTGTGACAACAAATACTAGTTAATAATTATAATGATGTGTTTATCACTATATGCATCTAATAATTTTAGGTATCAAAAATAAGGTACAATAGGTATGACTAGGATCATAGAAAGGGATGAGTCTTACATAAAAAGAAAATTACTTAGTCAATTAGACATCTTGTAGTATTATCATTTACATCTTAATTGTGATGATAAAGAGCTTTGCATTAATGTTTGTAATCATAAAGGTAGAAAAAGAATCATTTGCATTCTATTTGGTGTATCTTCAAATATTATGCATTTTTTAATTTAGTATTAAGAGTTTTTTTTTTTATCAGTTAAATATGTATATTCGTATTAATATTTGAAAAAACCATACATTTCATTATATCATATGTATCAAAAAATATGTAACTACCCCTATGCAAACCACCACCATACTGAAATCTACAACCCCCCATATACCAATTCATATATCTATCCTACCTATTTTGCCTTGAACCGAGATGTCATACAAGTATCAACATATACAAATAATAAAAAATTGCATATATGTATAATATCAGACCCAACGAATCCCTCCAACCTATCAAATGTACTAGTATTATGAATAAACAGTTATTTCCTCATAATCTTCTATAATAAAACCATTACAAAATTAACAAGTTATACAAACTTCACAAAATTTATACAAAAATGGGGAATTTTAATCCCTTTGTTCCCTCTTGCCTACTTTCCCATCCCATTAGTCCTTCTCCTTGAATCTGAGTCGCTTCTTCATTGGTGCCTAGCCAGTTTCCACTTGTAGTGTTTGTTCATTCTCCTAGTCAACAATTTATTATTTGATAAACTCCCACCCAATGTGTGCTTCCTCCCTCCTGTCCTATCATCTCCTCTTTGTTTCTACCTACTTTCCATAAGAGAAATGGTCATTTAGGTGGTGAAAACTCTATAAATTGGTGCCATTCTCCAAGGGGTGAATTGGAACCCTCCCAGGGATTGTGATCTTCAACAACCCTTCTAAATCAAGGCACCATTCACTCTTTACTACAATAAACATAATCCACCTTGTTGTGTCCATGTCCCCAAACTACAGACACTGTGTTATGAAGACTAAAGAGATGTCCACATCAGTGCGGTAATGGTATTCCAATACCAAATATTTATCCCCCAACATCATTCACAACATTTGGAACAACATAGGGGTCGTCGAATGAGAAACTCAAATGATTGTCTATAATTTTCCCCATGAATGCTAATTGTTGCTTCACCATCCTCAATGAAAATTTGGCTTCCATTGCCACCACTCTTCTACAATATCACCACAAAAAATGACAAAAATTATTGTTCCTCCTACAATTAAAGCTACTCGTTAAGAACTTGAACATTCAAATGAGAACATAATGTAATAGACTAATTAGGAAACCACAAAACCCGATTCTATCATACAATTCTAAATTGAAAATGAATAAATGAATGTATAAATGAATCAACAATCAATATGAAACAAATTAAAGAAAATCAAACTCTATTGCTAATTCCATGCATCTAGCCTCCATTGTCCTTTTTCTTGTGTTGAAGTATGGCTCTCATAATCGTACTTTATGAAAACCTACAAAATAAATGTGCAAGAATATGAAGATAGTCATTATTGATATTGGAGATTGAACCTCAATTTATAGATTTTGAGAATTTCATTTGAAGGTTGAGATTGATTTGAAAATAGAATTGATCAATGGTTGATATTTGTTGAGATAGAATAGATGGGGATAATTACGAGGCGAAGCCGGTTGCATGATTCAGTTAGATTGAATTGATTGTGAGTTAAAAAAGATTCATTGAATTGTTAACCAATTTTATTGATTTGAAGACCGAATTGATTGATTACTTAGAAAATGTTGATTAATGATTCACAAAGAGCCAATGACAGTTAAGATTTTCAACATGTGTTGTTGCAGAATGAATGAAATTAGCATTTTGATGAATTTGTATTTTCAAAAATGTGAAATTGAATTGAAATGAGAGGGGAATGAAGTTAATTTGAATTTGGAGTGAAATGAAATTCATTTGAAATGAGACTAAATAAATTTGAGAAATTTATTTAATTAAGAGGATATTATTAGCTAATTAAATAATTTAAAGAATTATTCAATTATGGGAATATAATAGAAATGAATTTAATTAAACAATAAAGATCGTCTAATTAAATTAAACAATCAGGATTAATTAAATAATAAAATTATTTAATTAATATTAGGAGTTAGATGGTTAATTGATTATTAATTAAAAGGAAATTTGAATTATGAATTTAAAATATTGATTTGGCATAATAAAGTTAGAATAATTAGTAATTAAAACCATTTAATTAAGAAAGATGAATAACTAGTGAAATCAGTGTTTGTAGGCGCCAGATATTTTTAAGTGTCTATATGTGCCCCTCTTTGAGACAATGCATTTTCAGACATTGTTTCAAAGGACAATCGATAAAATTCTTGCCCTAGTATGAACCAGTAGTGATAAGGTGATATGTTTTTTATTAAGAAAAATCAAGTTTTAAGGGACCCAAAACCCACTTACAATACGATAGATGAGCAAGAAAAAAACAAGAGAAGATAAGACCAAGACAAAATAGCTACAAAAAAACCAGCACAAAAACCAGTAGCTAGGACAAAAGGACAGCAAGGAGCCAACGAGAAATTGGCATCCAAAACCCAACATTACATTTCAAATGAAAACTTGTATAGACTCCTCAACATTCTGAACCAAAGCATCATGGCCTTAGCGGCTTCTCTCAGATCATTGCTCTCCTGTTTCAGCTGGATGTCTTTCATTTTGGTCTCCATATTAGTGGTGGTCTACCTGGTCCTTCGCCTGGAGATTTGATGGGTGGAGTTGGAGGTCGGTACATCTTCAATGATTACCAAGTTCTTATCCTAATTTTTCCTCTCTAAATGATCCACCAAGGCATATTATGTGACGAAACTCTTAAGACCTCAAGACTGTGGTTCATGGAGATTTTCAAAGCCTTCTCAATTTGAGCAACCCAAGTGATGATATTATCTTTATCTACCTCAACCTTTTCTTTTACAATTCTGATAACATCCTCCAGATGTTTCAAATCCCCTTTTATTAGGTCTTTTTCCGACCAGTCCTGCATCTCAATTTCCTCCTCAACTTCACTGGTTTCCATCTCCTCACTCTTTTTCCCCAAATTTGTTTCCTTAATCAAATTGTGTATCTTATTTTCCAGGTCCCTCTGTTTGCTCTGAATGCTTGTTATGTTGTCAATAACCCACTACTGGAGATTGAAAGACTCCAATGTGCAATTTCGAGCAGTATTCAAAATAGTATTCGCCAAATCCCTACCCTACTCAATGCTCACGGATTTAGGGTTGTCTTCCTCCATAGAGTTTAGGGTGACATTCCTACTATCTGAACCCATAGGATTAGAATAAGGGTTTTCAGAATTAGCATTTTTTTCTCTTCCTCCTCTTCTCCAGTGTTCTCTTCCTTCTCACTCTCCATTTTTTTCTCAATATCCTTCCCCTTTTCCTCCTCCAAATCATAATGCACCTTCATTTCCACATTATCAATGTCAGCTCTCCATTTTTTATGGGTAGGGGCATTAGACAGGTCATCATCAGACTCAAAATCATTATAGCTCTCAAAAACATGTGCATTAGTTACCAAGTAATCATCCTTGCTAGCCCTAGGTTTTTCCTTCTGGTATTCGTAAATGAGCAAAATAAGCCCCTGATGGGCTATGGGGTAAGAATTGGTCTTTTTAGCATGGTCAGCCAAACTCTCATTTAGAGAAGAAGCTAAGTAAAAGGGCAGAGAAATGTTAACCCCATGGTGGAAATGATTAAGAATTGCAAAATGATAATTGTAGATTTTAGTATATCTACCATCAACAGTAAGGAATTCCATCAAAACCCTTAACACTTTCTGCCAAAAAGACTTTACCTACTGGGGGAGTAGTAGGAGATGTTGCCTTTCTTGGCAAGCTGAGCCTTCTCATCCTCATATTTCAGGAAGTTTTTAATCGCTTCAGTAGCAAACTTCTGGTCTCTATAGAATTTAGTGCCCTCCTTCTGAAGACCCATGACCTCTGCAACTAGATCCTCATCAATATTCCAGGTCTCCCCAAATAAGGTGACTTTGTTGCTATTCCAGCCCCTAGCAAAGCCATGAGACACCGAATTTCTGCTTCCATGCAGCTTTTCCATATAGTCGGTGAATCCATATCTATGAAGCCTCCTCCACACTTTCCACTCACTCTTCCAAATTTCACAACCAGAGGGCTCATTCCTATTTAAGTTACCTCCCATATTGAATAGCAAGTCAAAGTACCCAAAGGTGTATCTCACAATCTACAGATTTAACCACAAGTTCTTCAGCAAAATTCTGGAGTAACGGAACAGAGTCCCATCCGTGGTTTTAAAGATAATAATAATGGCCGCACAAAACCGGCACTTATTATTATAATCCCCATCACACATATGATCATAAAACCGATGCCTAATAGAAATCATTAACTGCCAGTTCATTTGCCCCCAAACTCTATCTTTGATTTCTGGACCCCAAAAGATAATCATGATTTTAAACTGACCCATTGATGCGATCAAATAATAATTGCTCTCTAACATCCCTTTTACAATGGGTCTCTTCGATATATTTAACCTCCACCTCTAAATTGACCCCTTCATTAGCTAAGAGGTCCACAACCTTATTGCCTTCCCTTAGAGTGTGAGTTATGAGAATGCTAACATAGTCATTTAATAACTTTTTAGCACTTTCAACTAAATTAGTAATATTCCAAGATACAAAACTAGTACCTTTAAGAGCCTGGATGATGTTGAGGGAGTCCCCTTCCAGCCAATTTTTTTAAAATTTGAATCCCTAAGCAAGTTGGAGGCTTTTTAGCATAGCCTGAGCTTTAGCCACATGATTATTTTGGACCCCAAAAGGAGAAGCAATAGCAGCAATACAGACACCTTGAGCATTTCTGATGACTCCACCACCGGACTTCCCAGGGTTGCCTTTAGCCGCCCCATCAAAATTCACCTTTATCCATTCATGATCAGGAAATCGCCAAAAAATATTATCTCTCCTTGTCTTATTGTCATATCTGCAAACTTTGTGGATTAAGTTCCATTCAGTAAGAATGCCTTTTTCAATTTCATTCATATCAGTAAAAAACCATTGTTTATTGTTCCTGTGAGGAATATTTATGTTTTCTTTTATAGCCCTGCAAACTTTTTCAAAGACCACCTGAGAGGTGCACTTAGCTTCCCTAAATATTCTGTTATTTCTCTCTTTCTAGATTCCCCAGCAAGTCATGGGGAGTATCAGGGACCAAAGCTTCTTGATAAGAGGAAATTTGGTGGTGAAGGTCCATTGCTAAATAATTTCCTTGAGACTCTTGTGCATGACCCAATCAAATTTCAGTTTCACCCAAAACTTACTCCATATTTCCCAAGTGAAGGAACAATGGATAAATAGATGATCAACTGATTCTTCCTCTTTCTGGCATAGCTCACACCTGTTAGGGAATATAAAACCTCTTCGGACCAAGTTGTCAATAGTAAGGATCCTATTATGAGTAGCAAGCCAAAGGAACATATTGACTTTAGGGATAAGAATTATGTTCCAAACTTTTCCCCATATAGGGTTACTAATCTAAGTGAATGTTGCCCCATATAAGGTGATATGTTGCCCCCTTGAGAAATTGGTCATTTTTTTTATTTGAAGTCCAATTTAACAATAATGTGATCAACATCCCTAATATGTAGTTTGTGAGAAAAATGAGGTTCACATGACCAACCTACAAGGTGTTAATGGTATAAAACACCCCAGCCAATGGGGTAGGAAACCCTAATTAAGGCTCTCTTTGGCTATAAATAGGAGATTGGATGTTCATTTGGGCTCATTTGCAAACTTGGAGCCTAGGAGATTCAAAGCATTTTAGAAAACTTTGTGAGTGTTTGTGGAGCTATGGTGGGAGTTGGGCATAGGTAGCATCTATTGAAGCAGGTTCATACCTTTGGGAGGGCATAGGACACAGGCAGCGAGGTAATTTCAAAAACCCATCTTGTCGATTGAGTGCATTTATTACACTTTTAATTTTACATGCTTGTGGAGTAAAAATTAACTCATGCATTTTCATATTAAAATTTACACATTTTCTTTTAATTTTTGCAATTGTGAACTGGGTCGTACAATTGATAATTGTTATGCAATTGTGCTAAGTGTTGTTCAATTGTCAAATATGTTCTGCAATTTCTTTATGTTTGGTATCTATTATTGGATTCACATAATTGCAATTTATGTATAGTGTAATTGATGTAAATATCACACATTTTCTTTGTAGTGTTATGCAATTGCATTATTAGGGTTTTTCTCTACTTGCTAGATTTAGGGTTGCATTGAAATGGGTCAATTTGTTTCTATGATAGGGCATGTGATTACATTGGGTATGATTTGTAATTCATTCTTGCAGTCCTTGGTGCCCAAGAGAATAGGCCTTAGGGCCTTGCATGGCATCACTAGCTAAAAGAGTTTGAGCTAGACTACTTGTGATAGATTGATCTATACCACATGTCCTTTATTCCTAAGGCTACAACCAACTGAGGTTCACTCACTATACTTGTAGAGAATTGGAATTTAGAGATGATCTCCTTCCACCTACTGACTGGGGAGGCTTCGGTTACTTTACGTGTGGCACATCCTACACATTCCTATCCATGGCAATCAGATAACCTATGAGCCACGATCTGGGATTGCAAATCCATGTTGATTATATGAGTGTGACCTGGTAGTTTTGAATACGGATAACCTATATGAGATTAGGTGGAGGACGCGTATGGCCATGTATAATAGGTATACTATGGTACTTTGTAGATTGATTACCAATACATAGGCTTCAAATAGGCAAGGGAGTGATTTTCTTGTTGGGTGGGGTAGGGGATTGAAGGGCATGGTATTTGATTGGAGAGTGTATGCTTGGGGTCCATAAATGTACTTGTCATTCTATGTCATTAGTTGCATTTATAGAAGCTCAATCAATCATCTGTAGTATTACACTCTTACAAGTTTGGGCTTGGGAGCACATTGTAGTGTTTTAGCCTATGGTAGACATACAATTGGAGGTAGGTTAGCCTTATGTATATATTTATCTAGGAAAAGTTGTTCAGAGGAACATGGGTCATACTATGTATTGGTGACATCAAATAGACATATTACAACATTTCACTTGGAGACCATACAAAGATTTCCCTAGTTGGGAGGATGATGATGAACATCTTCCATATTGCAGATGA
Source organism: Cryptomeria japonica (assembly GCF_030272615.1). Taxonomy (NCBI): domain Eukaryota; kingdom Viridiplantae; phylum Streptophyta; class Pinopsida; order Cupressales; family Cupressaceae; genus Cryptomeria; species Cryptomeria japonica. The sequence continues at coordinate 364,355,932 of NC_081408.1, read as the reverse complement.
CATCATTATTTGATTGATCATGCAGTCACGTCACAAAGGATCACATATATTCAACTGTTAGATTATATTTTGAGATAGTTTGGTGAGGTACAAGTAGTGCCACATGGGACAACATACTTTGCTCACTTCATTAGAGAGGTTAAAGACTAGGGGCCATGTATCAGTCCATAGGTTGCTTATGTTGAGTTCAATAGTCTTCATCCTATTCAATGGGCATAGTGATCAATTGTTATAGATGAATGGATGACTCCTAGTATGACATATGGTGGGCTGCATAGAAATTGACTCATTTGATAGCGTCCATTATTGTCATTATTGGTCGTAGGATGAGGTATTGTCAAGGTGGAGATGGTGGAAGGTGTAGACAAAGGTTGAGGTAGAGATAGGAGGGAGAGAGGTAGAGGTTGAGGTAGAGGTAGAGGGTGGGGGGATGGATATGGTGATGGTAGAAATGATAGGTAGGATAACTTGGTTGTAGATCCACAAAAAGTAGTGGGAGGAGCTGAGGAGGGTGGAGATGATGATGTTCTAGTGGGTGATGATGTGTCTCAGATTCTAGACCCACAAGTTTCTAGGGCTTGGATATGGATGTTATAGGATTAGGTTGCTGAGTTACAAACATAGCTAGTTGCAATAGAGAGGGGTAGGGTTGAGGAAAGGGAATTGTGGATTTAGACATAGGGTGATTGGTGGGTGGAGAGGGATATCTTGAATGTAAAGATATATGATGTTGTTATTAAAGTGCAGAGGGCTAAGGAGAGCTCCAAATTATTTATTGATAGTATAGTTGATAGTGGTATTAGAGATTTATCCAATCAGATTTACTAGGGAGGTCAAGAGACTACATTCTAGAGGAGTCTTTAAGAGATTTTCATTCTTGAGGATCAAAGAGCACCCAATTACAAATCATGTAGGACTCATTTGTGGGCTACACCTAGCAGTGGGGGTGTTATGGGACCACCTCTTTCTGGACATCCTGGGTAGGTTCTTCCATTAGGGGATTGGTTAGGCCTTTAGATTTTGAGGACCAAGAGAGCACTGACTAATCCCTCTTTATTATAGACACTTGTATATTTTTTACTAAGCCTACGGGCCTTATTCCTTTTCATAGACATGATCACATTGTACTCTGACACTATTTTTGAGATATATATATGATATGTACATTTGGTGGTGATATTTATATGATGTATCCTTATTCTATATGCATGTGTTGCTTCCTATATGATTTTATGATGTTTATTATGTGATGGATGGTTTATGGTACCTATGTGATGTTTTACATGTATATATGAGATGTAGTTCACTTTCTACATGTTGTATATGTAAATGATGTGATTATGGATGCACATGATTTATGGATATATGTGATGAATTCTTTTGCTTATGTATATGCTCCTATTATGTTTGTGTAAATGTATGGATGTAGACTATATGGCATATGCAAGCTAATATGATTTTGCATGCATGATGTCTTTGTCTTTTTGTTGTTTTTCCATATGTGTGATGATGCAATGAAATGGAATGCAACTAATATGCTATGATGTATTATGTTATGCTTATATTTTTACATGTGTATGGATGTAGGATGGACTTATTTTTCTGTGATAAAGTGTCATGCCAAAATGACTATGTGGATTGATGGAAGAATAGTTAATTAGAATAATGTACCAATAAGTAAGGAGGAATGGTTAGGGAATAGAATTGATCGATAAATAGAATAGATGAGATATGATGATAAAACTGTTATAAATTATTGTGCTTATTTGGTGGTATGGAAATTTCATCATTGAGCCTTATTACTTAACAATGAAGGCTTTTGCACCAAGGTATGAAAGACCAAGGTGTAGATGCTTTCCCATTGCATTAACAAACATATCGTCAATAAGGATTATCTCCATCCATTATAGGGTTGTTGTACTAAGGGTCAAGGTATGTGTGATAGTCACAAGCATAGTGATCCTTGACTTTGATTTTTCTTAAGATACTTGTCAAATGAACATACCAACATAGACACCCAAAATACCAATGCCCCAGAACTTCATGAAAACACAACACAAACAAGAAACAAAGAAAAAGGATCATAGACTATCTCAACTGCTCTAGTCACTTCTAGACATCCTTGAATAGCATAGGAACATGACCTGAGATAAATCAATAAAAGATAAGACTAACTTGACCAATTGAGTCGACAACCATACTATTTTTTTTTTATGTTGATTGCTTGTGTGATGATGATGATGATGATGATTGTAGATGCCTAAAATTAATTAAATTAATATTTAATTAATTTAGCCTTTTTTGCATAATTAATTAAATTAATTATGTTTGTCCTCTTCTTCTTAAAATTAATTAAATTATATTTTAATTAATTTTCTCATTATAGCCCTTATAATTAATTTATCAAAATAAATTATATTCCTTGTTCCTCTAAAATCATTTTAATCCAAACATTAGTCAATTTTTCTTCTAAATCCTTATTAGCTAATTAATTCTAATTAATTGACTAATCCCATGATTCCTACAAATCACCCCCCTTAATTATATTATTTAGCCTAATTAATTATATCCTAATCATGATTATCATTTCCTCAATTTTACTTCCCCCACTCATTCTCTCTCCTCATGTCCCATCCTCCTAACTCACCTACTTTCCCTCATAATATCTCATTAACCCACCTAATCGGTCCTCCTAATCATTTGCACATCCCTAATCACTTTGATTAGGGATGGATCAACTCCTTTCCATAAATGGTCTTCCCATCTCACCTTCTAAACCTCAAATGCTCCAACTTTGGTCCATTCAAGGAATGTCAAATCCTTTGAATCTCCCCATGCATGCTCTTCCCAAGGAATTTTTAATTCCTTATTCTATTATTCTTTCCACACATCTTCTTATTTTGAATTTTTAATTCCTCTTATCCTCTCCAGAGTAATTTTATATTCCTTTCCTCTCTTCCCAAGGTACTTGGGGAACTCTTACCCATGTATTTGAGAAGTGTGGAGACAAAAAATATCATTATGACAAATCTCTTGGATCTCCCACTTTGTCCTCTCAATCCGCTCCCACCTTCTTTCAATCCTAGCCCTTCGTTCGCTTTCGCAATCTTGGCCACTATTTTTGCGCCCCTCCAATCTATAAATTGGAATCTCCTCTCCCAACAATTCATCCACCTTTTGAGTATTGTTATGTTGTCCCTTTGAGCAAAAAATAATCCATCATACCCTTACCATGTCCAAATAGTGACTCATATAACAGAATCCATCATCCATCACACTTAGTCAGCATCATCCTTATTGTTGTGTAGTAGAGAGCAATTTACATTCATCTGATCCCAAAGACAAAATCAAGTGGAGGTCTTTAGGTGCACACTTCCACTTCCCTCTCAATTAGAGAAGGTGAAGAACCAAGGTAAAACAAGTTCATGTATATGATTTTTATGTTTTATTTGGTTAGTTAATATTGTATGCTTTTGAATTTTCTAACCTTGATTTCCTCATGCTCATTTTGGCATGCCCAGTAGGACCCCAAGTCCCTTGAATTTGATATTTTCATGAGTTTTTGTGAAGTTTTTTCGCAGGTCTCAAAATGACATATTTTTCTTGCGTTGGCATTTACGCTTGTCCTATAACGTTTGAGCTATAGAGACGATGTCTCCACTCTGTTAAATTTCAAACTAACTGTGTTTTTTATAGAATCTGGGTTTTAACGCCTATGACTGAAGGTTGATGTTTGCACCTTAGTTTTATTGTCTATGCACAACAAAAATAGATGTCTCTATTTTAATATATTTCCTGTGCAGGGTTTTATTTTTTAGCAGAAAAAAAATCATAAAAATCTTCATAAAAACACAAAAAATATTTCCATTTCAGTTATCTATTTTTCATCATTTTTTGTTTCTTGTTAAGAATAGTTGAAAATTTTGATTTCTAGAGCTAACTAATATTTGTAGGATATTTTTTGACACCTGTATGCTCTAACGTCTGTACTAGAATTTTAATGTCTCAAATTTAAATTTTGTTTAAATTGTTTTAAATTTAAATTTCTCAAGCAAACTAATTTCTATAGGAGATTTTTTGACATCTACGCAAAAGTTCTGACTTCTGCACTTGCACTTTAACAACCTCACTTTTATAGGATTTATATAAACATTTTATAATCATCATTTGATTCTATAGCATTTTACCTCTTGCCAAAGACTAAACATCATAACACTACTAACCTTTTGCTGGAGGTTCAAATGTCAAAGATATATTTTAACTACTAGGTGTATGTTAGGATTTCTTTTATGCATCTAGTAACTAGAAAACACTGTTATAGCATTTATCTAATCTCTTCTGTCATAGCATTTATCCAATCTTCACTGTTAAATGCCTCTTTCACTATCCTTGGTTCAAATTCAAATATCAGACATGTGTTATGTCTCAGTTTATTCATTGTCATCACTAGATCATTCTTATCTCCTATAATCTGACTTGATGCATGATTCCTTCTGACATACTTGGCTAATATAGGCTCAGTAGATTCTGTATGACCTTCTTCGTCACTTGGTAACTGGATATTCTCTTCATTTCCTTCAGCAGTTTTCTCGGTAGGACTTCTCGGTTGAACATATACAAATCCTTCATAATCTTCTGGTTCTTTGGAGTTTCCTTCATCATTTCTTTCTGCAAATTCATCAATTTTCACATTTGCACTTTCTACTATTTTTTTAGATGATTTGATCAGACATTTAAATGCTTTGCTTCTAGAAGAATAACCAAGAAATGTTCCTTCTTCACTTTTTTGATCAAACTTACCATTTATGTCATCTTTTTGAACATAGCATCTACTTCCAAAGATTTTAAAATAACTTACATTAGGTTTCTTGTCATACCAGATTTCATATGGTGTCTTTAAAGTTCCTTCCTTCAATTGTACTCGGTTCAGGGTGTAAACTGCAGTGCTGATTGCTTCTCTCCAAAATGTTTGAGGTACTTACCTTTTCATCTTGGTAGCCTTCTAGCTAATAGTGCTTCAAACTCTTCTTTCTTTCTGATTTCTTCATAAATTTGTGTACCTCCTCCATGTTTTTGTGAAATCTTTCACTTGCTCCACTGTGATTCCCTTCAGAGTACTTATACTTTCTATCATTGTAATCATCAGATTCATCAAGATGAAAAGAACTAAATGCAGACTCAACTTTATTTACCGAAGACCCACTATTATCAAAGTTACTTAACTCAAATGCATGTAGCTTACCAATAGTAGTATCCAAAGAAACTGGCATATTGGGTACAGACCTCAATTCATTGATTGCAGATACTCAAATTGCATAAGCAGGTAGAAGGGTTCTTAATAACTTACTTGTGACATCCTTCTCTTCAATGGTTCCTCCTGCTCCTTTGATTTGATTGACAATCTCCTTTAACCTTGTAATGTACTGGGTTATGTTCTCACCTTCATTCATTCTCATAGATTCAAGTTGTCCTCTTAGACTATCCACTTTTGCTCTTTGAACATGTTCATCACCACCATACACAGATATGAGCTTGTCCCACATTGCCTTGGCATCATTGTATCCTTCTAGATCATTAAACTCTGAGTCGGTCAATGCAAATGTTATTTCAATCATTGCTTGAATATGTTCTTGCTTTACCTTTATCTCTTCCATTGTCAATGGATAGGTGCTAGGTGTAATGAAATCATTCTCCAGATAATATACAGCATATTCTCCAATTCCTGATAGGTGCAGCTTCATCCTTTTCTGCCATGTAGAGAAACTTGACTTGTTCAGCTTTGGTGCATCCCTCTTATACATCTTTGGATCTTTTCCTCAAGTACCTTTAAACTTTTCTTCTGGAGTCCAAAGCTCTGATACCAATTGTTAGCTCTGATGCCAATTGTTAATAAGATGAGAGGGGGGGTGAATCATACAAACTTAATCTTCAATATATTCAACAGATTCAACCTCGGTAACTTTAACAGATATGTGTAACCAAAACTGTAAAACATGCAAACTTAAGAACACATAATCATAACAACACTCATAACACCAGATTTAACATGGAAACCCAAATAGGGAAAAACCACTATGGGATTTCGGACCCACTAAGAAATATACTCTTCTAGAGTATGCTCAGTTAAAAGCAAATCATGTTAAAGATTACAAACACATTGCTAGATGTGACCCAATTAAGGGATTTCCCTCAGATCTGTTAGGATCTTCACCTTGTTAGAGGTGACCTTGTTAAAGGGTTTCAAACACTCAATCAGAATGTCACCTTGCTAGAGGATTTACAAATAAGACTGTTAAGTCCACTCGATTAAGAGATTTTCTATCACTTACAAATAAATAACAGTAATGAGTATGTCTGCAACTTTGCATCTAAAATGCTAAAGCAGATTCTTATTTTCTCAATACAATCTAGTCATAGGACTTATCTTGTCCCTCTGCTAGGCTCCTTACTCTATTATTCAAACAAGTCTTCAAGCTTCTGTGCTCGGTAATCACTATGTAGCATCCCTATGCTTACACTTTCCCGCATACATTGTTTATCAACAGTTCCTTATTTATAAACAATTTGCTAACAGCTTAATCTCTTTGATCACATTTCCCATGATCAATCATAGCCATCAGATCTTCAATCTTGACCAAGTTCAATGTATCCTTTGATCTGAAAATGTTTTACCTCGCCTTGGAACTTGCATACATTTCTTGGAACTTGTGCTAGGGTATTGTGGTTCAATCTGAGCTATAGATCTTTCTGTCGATCTTCCATTGCCATAGATCCTTGCCAAACTTCATACACGTTGTATCAATCATTTAATCATAACCAACTCATCAGCTTCCATCATTAAATAACACATGTATTCATCCAATGCATTCTATTATTACTTGGTTGCAACTCGGTAAATACTAAACTTCACTCGGTAGAGATTCCGCCTTCATTAACCGATAGCAATAACCTTAGGGTTTACCGACTTGGTTCCTTGCTCGGTAACATAGTATAGTATTAAACTTACAAACAATAGCATATGTAGGATATCAGAACAATCTAAACAACATGATCTCATTGTAGCATAGGAAATAGGAAATCATCACAAACAAGATAAAACGTAATAGCTCAATCACAAAAGCATAATTGCAATGATCTAATCCTAAACACATTCAATAGAGAAATGAAATAAAAACATTCAAAAACAAAAGATTATGCAAACCAAAGGTACGATTTGAATGCTCCTTCATGCGGCTCCATTGTTCTTCTTTCCTCTTCAAATGGTTTGATTGTGGATCTCACCTACAAGTGCACATACATGATTGAAAGCAAGTAGACAAGATTTTTTATCAAGAGTACTAGAAATTCGATAGTCTGATTAAGGATTAAGAATCAAGGGGTTTGATTGAAGAAATTTATCCAATTTATAGAAGAATTGGAGAGATGACAAGATTAGCATGATTCAATTCAAATGGAAATTGCAAATCAATTATGTCAATTATGACAAATTTATGACAAATTATGCACTTTCTATGCAAAATTTGTTGATTGATAATTTATGACAATTTATGACAAATTTCTATGTCAAGAATTGATTGATTGTCAATTATGACAAATTATGACAAATTGCTATGTCATTCCCATGAATTTAGGAGAGAAATAGGAGGAAATGAAATTAAGAATTTAGAAAATTAGAAAATTAGAAAAAGAGGAATTAAGAAAAATTAGGAATTAGGTAAATTAATTAATAATTTGTCATTTATTAATTAATTCACAAAGAGGAATAATTAGCCAATTAAATGAACATTTAATTGTGACAAGAAGACTTAGGATAAATAAATAAATTATTTAATCCTAGAGGAAGAAATGACAAATTAGGTTAAATGAATAAATCATAAAACCTTGGAAGATGAATTAAAAATGCAAGAACGAGAATTAGGTCTTGATGTAAGATTGATTTGATGTCGATTCGATCATGATTTTGAATTAATAAATAATTTGATTGATAAATGTGTCGAGGAACAATGACAAATTGATCCAAATTGACATGATTGAAGAGGACAAGGATCGATGACAAATCGATCGTAAAACGACAAGATTGACAAGTTGATAAGAGATTGACAAGATCGACCAAAATCATGTTTAAAGATTGTTGTCGACAAGACTAAATTCGAAAGCAAGATGAATGAAGAATGCAGAAGAAGGACTCGATGCTCGCAAATGATAAAGACCAAGTGCGAATCATAGGAGAAATGTTAATGCGACGCAAAAAAACCTAAAATGAGGCAATGCGCAAATGTTAAAGTATAATTCCGCAAGCGTTGACCATTTTTAGGTGTCTACACTCATCATTGTCTAACTCGGTAATAGTTGCCCATTGAATAACTTATTCCTCCCCTTATTCATCACATTCTTTCTGTGTATTTTACCGACATCTTAATTCTCTTCAAAACATACTTCTTAAGATATGGCAACATCATTATTAAATCAGAAAATCAATTTTTTGACATCAATGACAAAATAATATTGTGAAGACAGTAAACATCCTTAATCAGTTATATCCATAATTATCAACAACCTTCTCAATATCCTAATTTAAATGCCAACAATCTCTTACTGTCTATTATAATGCATACAATAAATGTCCCCCAATTCATAAGATCTCTGGATCTTTGGGGTATGAGATTTCGGTATGCCTAAGAAGTGAGTGTCGTACAGGCGAGAACCAATACTACATAATCTCTATCTATCTGCTTTGTTTGAGTATATGGAGAAATCCAAGTGGGGACTCAACAAGTAGAATCCTCTTTCCAACCTAGGTAGTACATGCTTTTACATGTTTTCTATTGTGCATACTTGTGAATTTTGTTACATCGAGATAATCTAGGTCCTTTCTTTCATGCTTGTCTCAAGCGTCACCTTGGATAACATGTATGCATTGTGTGATATCTCTTTCCAAGACAAACAAATTTAAATTTTCAAAATTTGACCCATTAAATTTTCACCTTGTCACTATCATACTAAGGTTCATCCTCTATGCCTGAATTTTATCGTCTCCACCTCTATTTCGTCATTTGTGTTCCTTGAGGATCACCATCTTCATCTAAACTTTGTCATCTTCGCCTCTATTTTGACATCTTCACCTAAAATAAATTCCCAATTATTTTATATCCATGCAACATAAACAAAAGTCTCTAAAGCATCCCAAAAGGTCTATTCATCGTCAAAACAAGAAAAAGAAGCTTAAAGAAGCTTAATCTCAAAGAAATTCTTAAGCACCAAATATTTTTGTACAAAAATATTGATCTCCTATTAAAACACTAGATATTCCTTCACAAGTATCATTACTTTGTCCACGGTTTTACCAATGAGTTCAAACTAGAGCCTCTCAGAATAATAGCCTGTAACCAAATATTGGGCTTGTCTCAATCCATCAACGGAAAGCATTGTAACCCATTGTCTCATCTCCCCAATCCACCCATCACCTATCTTTAATCGATCACTCATCAACTCTTTCTAACCATATTCTTGCAAAATCATTTTCTTTCCATCCTCAAGGGCTTAGCACATGAACCTAATCAATCATTTATCCAAGAATCAATTATCCAATCATCGATCATCAATGGTCGACACTTTGTGAAGTCTGATTTATATTTGTGTCATTCATAAATCCCTAATTAGCCTTGTACTTGAGAAAGTATCTATCTCAAGTATCTGGCTCAATTATCCTTAATCATTGGTTTGATCAAAACCCTAATCCCTTTCATTTAATTTTTCTTCGGAACTTAGCCTATATCAATAAGGAGAAGACAATCAAATTAAATCATAATCCAAAGATCAAATTTAGCCTAGTTAGTTGTGTACCTCGCTTTGTGGCCCACATAATTAATCCCTACACCTTGCCTGATCCTAATCCAAGGACTAAGGTGTCATCTTGACCCAAATAAATATTTTCCTAATCCAAGGACCAATCTCCAAATCTAATACAACCCAATCAATCCACAATCCAATCAAAAAAAATAAAAAAATTGGTAAGCCATTGTCCTCATCTTCATCTTACGTGATATCATCACTTTCTTGATCAAGTATATCCAACAAATTTCAAGTCATTAATCAATTCTCATCACTCTAAGGTTACATGTGCATGGTCTTGATTTTCTCTCAAAAAGAAATGATGGCCGCTCAAAGTAGTGAGTTACCCGATCTCAATATCTACATTGATCATGATGCCTAAGTGGAGATAGAATATACTAGTCAACCTAAACATTATCCATACTTGAAGACCTTTGTGGAAGATCCCTACAACCTAAAAATGTTAGAAAAGCTTATCAAAGTTGATCCTAATGGGTTCTTCGTTGAGATTATTATATAAGGGGCAATATTTCCACCTAAATTTGATTGATCCATCCTTAGCACTCCTATGGAATGTGATCTCACTAACCAACCTCTTCTCAGTACCATTATTCATCCACCACCTACAATTTCCACACTGTCTAACACTTTCAATCATCCTATTTCTCAACCACCTAGATCATCTACACCTCTCTACAATTTTGCCAACTACGTCAATGCCAGCCCATCTCCCATAAGTGTCATTTTTGCTTCACATCCTCCCATAAGTTCTTGTGTGTGTGAAAAGTGGACATGTATCTGCAAGACACAACACTTCAATTAAGTCATTACATGTATGGTTAGTCAAATATGAGCATGAATATGAAGACTATAACAAATCAACCCATTGCCTTCTAAAAGATGCGAGTATAAGATTGCTCTCAGATCTATATAAGCAATCCAGTGACTAGACTACACCCAGACGAAGGATTTAATCTATATGAGCATGATATTAAGCTAGATGGATGCAAGATTAATCTAACATGATTTAAGCAATATGAATATTTAAGCTAAATGATTTAAGCAATATGAAATAACTAATATGCAATATCTCAATGCAAATTCTCAATGAACCTAGAGCAAAAACAGCATAATAACAATATATTCTCCAGGATTTTTTTGAATGAGAGATGAGAGCCTGAATTTATAGAAAATTCAGAAAGAAACCAAAGGCTGAGATCAAATTATGATGAGCAGTCAAGATTTTCCAAGAGGAAGCACAATCCAGGTGAATTGATGTAATTGGATGCTTTTCTCAGTTTTAAAGGAAATTGAACTAAAATTAAGATAAAATCAAGAAAAAACTGATTTATTCTCTATTTCATTCAATTTTAATATTTAATTGTTTTAATTGCTTTCTTTGAGATTATTCATCAATTTTTAATTTTTTTTTCAAGATTATCTCCAATTGATTTCTTTTCTCAAATTTTTAATTCTTTTTTGGTCAATTAATTCCTTTTTTGATTTATTTCCATTTTTGAAGATTTGTGCTCATAATTTCCAATTCCTCTTTCTTGATTTGAGTCCTTTTTAAAACATTTGTGACAATTTTTATTTATTTTTCAAATTAATTATTTTTGATGATTTAATGGCAAATTGATTTATTTAATTAAATATGCTAGGATTTATAATTAAAATAAATAAGATAATTATTTTAAATGATTTACTTGAAATGATTTAATTAATTAAATAAATATTTAATTAATATTGAGTGATTAATTTTGCCATGTGACATTGATGATTTAAGAAATTAATTGTGTGCTCAAGATTGATTTAATTGTCTTTGGTTAGGACCTTGGTGATGTTGTCGAGATTAGGGGCTCATGGTTTAGATGACCATTTTTAGGGTATTACATTTGCCCCTCTTTGAATTAATGTGTGAGCAGCGCGTAGGTTCAAAGAAAATTTGATGTCTAGGAGATACCAGTTCTGAACTTGATTGATCACAAACTAGATGAAAAGCGAGGTGTTTAGCTTGTTTCAAAGTGATGAAGCTGAATGAAGTCTGATTAAAGCAATACTAATCCCAAACTTGATTGAACTAGGAACGATAGAAAACAAAGATATCGAACTTGAACTTGATTGATCAAGAAGCAGATCTTACTAATCTAGAACTTGATTGAACTTAGATACAGCAAGTGATGATAAAAATCGATCTTGAACTTGATTGATCAAGATACGATGAGTGAAGATAAACTGTATAGCTTGATCCAAAGTGATGAAACTGAACACCTACTTAGATTGAGTGTGATCGAAGATACTTAAACCCTTGATTGAGTTTAAATGAATAATCAGATTGATGTAAAGCGATGAAACTGATTAACATTAAGAGATTGATTCAGATAAAAGACAAATATCAGCTTGATTTGAAGCGATGAAACTGATATGCCCCTAGAGATTGATTTGATTCAGATGATCGAGATATCTCAACTTAATATAAAGTGTTGAAGTTGAGATGCCCCTAGCGATGAGGATTTGATTGATTTTCTTTAGTTGAAAAAGATGTTTTGCTCGACTTTCGATGAAGATTTGAAATTTTCTCAACATTTGAAGATGTAAGGTCATAAGGTCATGAGTATGCCCCCTCGAGAGCAAAATCAAAAGGTAGCGAGGGTACATAATGATTATGGGCAATATTGAGCGATGATAAGTTATTGAGAACAAATTGGTTCAAAGGAATTTTCAAAAATTTTGTGTTGATTGATAAGAAATTGAGCACAAAGTTGATTTGTAGAAATTAAGTTGAGATTCAGTGTTGATTCATGAGAAATTGAGCGCAATTAGAAGAGAGAATGAGTTTTTGATGAAAGCGCTAAGTGGTCAATATCATGAAATTTCGATGAGAGAATTGACATCAGATTTCGATTTCGTTCCCAAAAATGGACTCAGGATAGTCAATTTGCGAGCTCTTGATTTGATTTCATCATACTTGTGTTGATTGATTATGAGATGTTGTTCTATATACTTTATTCTATATGTATGCATATATTTTCAATATAGATGAATGAATGCAAATGGAATATGGGTGTTTATTTTTATGCAAATAAATGAGGAGAATGGGTAACTAGTAATGCAAATGTTTATTTTTCTTCATGCAATAATATGAATGCAAATAAGTGTAAAATGAAATGTATGGATCTATATAAGATGCTCATGTATACAACTAACATCTCAATACATAAGTACTCGATCGAAGAAATGATGATGAAAAAGAGACCACTTAGCTGAGAAATGACGAATGCCTCAGACTCTCATTCAGAAGATAAAGAGATTATTGTTATTATATAGAAATCACTCTAAATTCACAAAATGCATAATGAAATACAAAATGAGATACAAAATGAGATGCAACCGAAACCTAGTCACTGGATTTGAAAAGCTTAATTTTCATCATTGAGTGTTTTACAAACACAGCATGTAGAATAGAGTTTATTTCTTTGCATGTGCAATATTAATTATCTTGTCCACAATGACCCTTTTTTTGTTCATATCCTTGGACAGGTTTTGTAGGGACCTGGATTGCATGATAAAGAAATTCCCTCAAAATAGACAAAGAAATGATGGGAACCTCCCTGTAGCATTCAAATAAGCAGAGTCGAGGTATGTGTGGCGATTTCACCTTAATGTGAAGGCACTTATCACAGACACCCAGCTGATTAGATATTTTCAGATCATCAGAATCATTCCCACAAGTAGAAAATAACAAAAATATTATGCCCCCAATCCTTTCTCCTCTTAGTCAAGATAGACTTCCTCGAGTTACTCAAAGGGATAATAATAATCGAAAACCAATATAAAAGACAACACACAAAGAAAATTTTCATTCATAGCTCAAACTGTTTAGTGATTGTTTTCAATTATGTTGTTTTACTTGTGTACTCAGTGATAAAACTCTTAAGTAGTCAGGAGATAGGTGACTGACTCAGAGTGGACAACCAGGTTTCACTGACTGAAAGATGACTTGTTTGACACTACTTAGGATATGTAATGTGCTTTGTTTTTTATTAAGTAAAAATAGGTTTTAAGGGACCCGAAACCCGATTACAATTTGAAAGATAAACAATAAAGAAACAAAACAAAACAACTGCGAAACACTAGCACAAAAACTAGTAGCTAAGAAAAAGACAGCAAGAAGCCAACAAGAAGTTGGCTCCACACCCAGCATTGCAAATTAATTGAAAACTTTAATAGATTCCTCAGCATTTTGAACCAAGAGCATCATCGCCTTGGCTGCTTCCCTCAAGTCGTTGTTTTCCTCTCTCAGCTAGTTATCTTTCGTATTGATCTCCATCCCAGTAGTGTTCTACCTTGTTCTGTGCCTGGGAGTCTGGTGGGTAGTGCTGGAAGTTGGAATATCATCAATGACAACTAGATTATTTTCCTGATTTTTCCTTTCTAGATGATCCACCAAAGCTGTGAAGTCTTCTCCAGACTTTTCATTCATTCTTCCAATTTTTGCATCTTGGGGGTTTGTTCCCGTTTAGATTACCACCCATTTTGAGCTCCAGGTAGAAGTACTAGCAGCTACTATTCACAGTCCGCAAATGAAACCCCAAATGCTTGTAAATTCTGGAGTTACTGAACAGAGACTCTTTTGCTATTTTGAAACTTATGTTTATGGCCACACAAACCCAACAATTATGAGTATAATCTTCCTCATGCATATGATCATGGAAATGATGCCAAAAAGTACTCATTAACTGGCAGTTAATCTGCCCCCAAAATCTATCTTTAGAATTCGTTCCCCAAAATATAATCATGATATTAACTTGACCCATTGATACAATCAAAATATAATTGCTCTTTAACCTCCCTTTTACAATGAGTTTCTCCAATATATTTAACATCATTCTCTAAATTGACCCCTTCATTAGCTAAGAGATCCGCTACCCTATTGCCTTCTCTTAGAGTATCAGTTATGCTAATACTAACATAGTTATTTAACAAATATTTAGCACTTTTAACTAAGTTAGTAATATTCCAAGAAATAGAGCTTGTACCTTTGAGGGCTTGGATGATGTTTAAGGAGTCCCCTTCGAGCCATATTTTTTTGAATTTGATCCCTGAGCAAGTTGGAGGCTTTTTAGCATGGCCAAAGCTTCGGCCACATGATTATTTTGGATAATGTGCTTTGTTGATTAACATAAGACTAGGATATTGATCAGTTTCAAGCCATGAGGGTTCCAAAAGAACCAAGATGTCACAAAAGTGACTAAAAGATATGTACAAGTGAAATCAAAGATGCATGAAAGCGGGAATGCCAATGTTGTGTTGATAGATGGAGCACTTGAGTATAAGAGGCACCCGTTTTCTAGGTTTTCACCTGCTTGGTAAATATTCATTTTATTTTTTTTACCAAGGTACCTGTTTACCAAGTTTTCACCAGGGCATTTTCTCTCTTTTTTCCTTTTTTTTTTTTTTAATTCTTTTTTTTGAATTTCTTTAGGATTTTTTCTGATTTTTATGATTTCTTTAGGACTTTTTCTGATTTTTAGGATTTTGATGTTTGCTCCTAGTGTCTAGTAAGGTAAAAGGGATTTTGAGTACATGAATGGATAAGAGAATGATAGTGGATGCTTTCAAGGACTATCTCACAATGTTAATCCAAGCACAGGGCCCAGATATAGCAATGTAAGCCAAGGATTTTAGCAATGTAAAGCAAGGATTTTAGCAATGTAAAGCAAGGATATAGCATAATGAATCCATATGGTCTAAATAAGTGACCATGTCAAGAGGTTGTGGAAAACATGTTTTTGCATTTTGTCTATAGTGTTGATCAAGATCAAGGAATAGATCTGGATAGGGGACAAATAGGATAAGCAAGTAATAGATATGAGCTAAAGGGTATGAATCAAGTTTGATAGATAGGACACATGAAGCCTGCAAAGATCCTTAACCTTGTCAAGATCAAAGGTGGAAAAGGGATATGAATGTAGATAGAGAGAATGAGGGATAATGGAGGATGAAGGATAATGGAGGAAGAAAGATAATAGATGGATGTAAATGGATGAAAATTTCCCCCAGTGTAAAGTGCAAAAGGATAAGGATTATGCATAACGTCTATTTTCCAGGTTTTCATCATGGTACTTGCCTAAGGCACCACAAGAAGTGGTTTTCACTTGTGGATTAAATTATTTCTCTTTACTTTTTTTTCTGATTTTTTTCATCATTTTTTTTGGAAGATAATGGAGGCATGATAGGGGATGGAAGAAGGACCCCAATGTCCCGCTTCTTTGGATGGTACCCTTAGAATATGACTTGCAATAGACCATGGCTATGAAGGTATGCTCAAAGATGTTGGCAGGATAATGAAATGAAACTAGGGCAAGGATTTATGCAAAGGATTGGATAAGAGGGATGGAAGGGTGAAAAAGAGGTATTGGATAATGGATGGGATGTTGGAAGAATTGTGTATGGCTAGATGGAAATGTTGGAAAGATCAACATTGGCACACACCTTGAGGGATGGTGAACATATGGAAGAGATGTGAATCTCAAGTTTTGAGATTTGGATGAAGGAATGGTTATAGATTTTGGGGAATACGAACCCAAAATGGATGAAGGAGGTGATGGAGGAATAGACTCAGAGGGTTTGGATGGAGGAACAACAATTTTGGAAGCCAATTTTAGTTTTTCTTTAGACTGTTGTGCTTCAAGCAGCCACTTAGGGATCCACATGGTTTTTTATTTTTCATGCTTTTGTAGTTCCTTAGAGCGCATTGCTTGTACAAGTGCCTTAGGAACCCATATAACTTCTGACTTTTCTTCTTTCTTTGTTGGCCTTCGTGGCATTTTGTATTTTTCTTTTCCTTTTTGGATCATATTTTTCTTTGTTTTGACATGTCGATTAGATGGGACATGTTGATCCTTGAATACATGTGGATTACTTGACTTATGACTTTTATGCTTGGTAACCAAATTGATTGGAGGGAGATGCATGGATAGATAGGAATGATATGGAGGTCTTTTAGATGGATGGAAGGTACTCAAAGATGTGTGCCTTTGTTGAACTTGCGTAAGGGATGGAAGCAATGATGGGGAAGGCATGTATTTGGATTTAACTGGAGAAATATAGGATTTATGAGGGATACCAACATCTTGAGAAATGTCCCTGAGGCCATGACCTTTAACACTTTCTTTAATATGGAGGGGTTCTTGCTTGTGGAGATCTACCCCTTTGCCTTTATAAATATTTTGACATGTAGGATACACTTTGCTTTGGAAAGAAGGTACGAGTCCATTATGAGATGGAGGTGGAATGTAGGGAATGATAGGATCATGAGAGGTATTTGTAGGCATGATGGATCCTTGAGGTGAATATGGAGTATTATGAAAAGGAGATGAAGGGATACTTTGATCTTGACATGGAAGAGGACCATTGGATAGAGTAGTAAGGGTGTTTGACTCTTTATTTTGAATAGGACCATTTGAAAAGGTGGAAGAGGCATCATGATCTTGCTTAGGAAGTGGATTAGGAATGATATTTGGAAGGATGCTTTGTTCTTGAGATGGAAGGGGGTCATCTTGGAATAAAAAGAAAGGTATAAAGGGATCATCATGGGATTCTAGGGAAACATGATCTTTTTCAATCATTAGATGGGATTGAGGAGTTTTGGTGTCTTGATCTTGATTTATGGTAGGACTTATTCTTCCATTTTCTAGATTATCCTCTTGACATGGAGTCACTTCTAAGGAAGGGGTAGGATTGTGCATAGGCATAGGGGATTCTTGGAAGGTCTTCATATTTTGGTATGATGGGGTAGCATTTTGAGTGAGACTCTCTAGAGTGGGTACGTTTGGAATTGAAGTGTACTATGGCATAGGATTTGGGATTTTTAAATCTTTAGAGGAACTTGTATCAATATTGGCATTAAGTTGGATTTCCATAGGAGATAGCCCTTGAAGGTCAAAATGAGAAGTTTCATTGTTTGAAGGAGATGGTATGGATTGTTGCTGAGAAGTTTTAGGAGATGAAGGCATCATGGAAGGGATGGAGGCTGCATATGGAGCCTTCCTAGACATAGGTTCATGATTTTGATCCTTCTTAGAAGTAGTTCCTTCTTTTTCTTTAGGTGAGTCATTAGGATCTTCAATTTTAATGACACCATCATCAAGGAGATCTTGAATCTTATGTTTTAATTCCATACACATTGAAGTCTTATGTTTGTTATGCCTATGATATACACAATAACTACTCAAAACTGCACATCCCCGTGTGGTCTTTTTAGGCAATATGATAAGATTGTTCTTAAGAAGCTCTTCCAAAGCTGACTCAATAGATTGCCCCAAAGGTGTAAATTGTCTATCTAGGAAATAGATATTTTTTTGTCTTGGTGAAGGTGTTTTGTGATTTTGTATAAGATTTGGTCTTTGATTGTCAATTATTTGTTGGTATTTGCTTATCAAATCACATAATCATTTTAGCATTCCTTGAAGTTTCTCACACTTTATATCATATAATTTTTTTTCAAATAGAGTCATTAATTTATTTTGTTGGATTTCCATGTCATATATTTCTTCCTTGATATCTTGAAGCATTTGAGTAAAGGTAGCCATGGGAATTGGAGCTAAGGTATCCATGAGATTCTTACTTTTGTCAAAAAAAAATTAGAAGAGCTTCTAGTTTGAACAAGCATTTACAATCGATAGGACTGAGAGCTAGATGTGGTGCAGAAGTCAAGATCAAATTGTAGCTAGTTGTTCATTTAACGTAGTGATTGAGAGAAGTAACTAAGATCTGGTCTAGTTTCAGGAATGATCTATCCTGTGTAAGACGTTATCTAAGTTAACTTAGGTTTGATAAGATGTTTGTTTGAACTAGCTTAGAGATGATCACAAAATCGTACAACGCAACGACAGGGGTATACTATCAAGGTTGTTTATGCTCAGGAGGATGATAACAAGTTTTATGCTCATTGCAGACTGATCTAGGCAATTTTGACTGTTTTGACTGACAAGATCAGGAATTCGTATGATAGAGGATTGGACAGAGACGAGATTCTGACAGACAAAGTTTCAATGACTGACGACTACCAGTTTTTGATAAGGACTAAGTTTTTGTTGACTGACAGGGACCAGTTTTGGACTAGAACAGAGTTTTGATCACTGAGCTATTGATTTATTTTCTCCAGTTTTAGTTTTAGAGATGAAAACATAGAAAACATGCAAGATATATAATAATTCAATCACAACATGCTAACCCTATGGAAGTTGGCTTAGAGAAGAAAACCTTTGCTTGCTGACTTAGGTACACACCCAATAGCTAATCAGAATATGGTCATTGAGTCTCACGTAATGGATTCTCAACGCCATATTAGCCGACTCCAAATGCTAATGGGGGCATGATATGGCAAGTGTCTTGGGAGAGTTACTATCTCTCTTGCACAAAGATTATCAACCTTTAAGAGGTGAATCAGGTAGCTTCTAATCTTATAGTTCTTAGTTAGGAATTCTGTTTGAAATTACCCCTTGAAGTCATGCAAGCATTATTGAGGCCTATAGCCCGACAAGCTACCGAAACAAGTTGTAGTCACGTAAACATGATTGAGACCGTGAGGCCCTATAAAATGCTCGATATGAGAGATCTCAAAGAGAAAACTCAAATAATCCCATCCTCTGAGACTTTGTTGGTAAATAGATTTGTCACTGCGGTCATTTACCTGAAACTGACCCTGTTTGCCTGATAAGCAATGACAAACATTCCAACAATTGGAGAGATCATTCTGTGAAACATGATCTTCCTCTGCGTTTGAGGGGGGCAGCTCCCTTGTATGATAGGGGTATTTAGGATTTTTATGTACTTTTAACCCGAAAGTACATAAAGGAGAAAACATAAAACTAAAAAGAAATAAAGATAGAAACCCCAACAATAGACATACGACCATCAATTGAAATTTCTCAACATTAGCAACAAATTACAAGGGGAATTTATAAGTTAATATGCTTAGCCATGAGATGACGATGAAGAAGAATGACAAATCTCAACATAGGCAGAGATAAGATACTTCAACACATTCAAACTAAGATACCAAAGGTTGCTTGTGCATCATCACATCAATTGTACAAATCACATATGCATAAAAAGACTACCAATTTGACATACGAGAAATCGGAAATGATAACACATGAATACATTTAGAATATACGGACTAAGACGTATTCTTCATTATCCTTTTGGAAATATACAAGTCCAAAATCCTTTCTATACATAGTGCCAATCAAAATGTCATTATAAGTTTCTCCTAGAATTCCAGCTGAGTTTTACCCTCTGTAAAAAGTTCCCCCCGTTACATTACAAAAGCCTTGTATTTATAGGCTTGTAGGATAACCAATTTACTAACTAACTTTGGATCGGTTAATAACTAACTTATTTTTATGCAAAAAGATCTTAGTTAGAAACTACTTCACTTTTGCGTGAATAAGGTCCACTTTCTAACCTTTAGTTACAATGAATAGCATAAGTCCGTTTTACAAAAATACAAGTTTAAACTTGTAATATCAATGAAGAACCAATTCATGAGTTATGTTGAGGCACTTCTCCATCTTCATCCACTTCATTTGTTGTCATCTAGTCACTTAAGGATACAAAACATATATATATTCATTTGGAAATAAAATAAAACTTTGAGACTCTTCATAAGGATTTAAGGGATTGATTGTTGCAATATGCCTATGCATTGATAAAATGATCATTGACACAAACAAATATTTGTCCGCCGATAACCTGTCTTTGAGGAGATTCTCTCCAACCACCTCTACATCTACTAAGTATCTTCACTTGATTGTTATCACTTGAATTTATTCAAATCCTAGCGAGTTCGTGTTTGCCATCATTTGAAGTCTTAGGTCTTATTTGGAACAAATTTGATGTTCTTCACAATATAGAAAGTAGTGTTTCTTTAATGAATCCCTTTTCAAAGCATCCCATTTTGACAAAGGCAGAGAAGGATGCTGAGAAATAATTTGGCTTCCTACCCACCAATTGCATTTGCTCTAATTTTTGAATGTGTGAATCTTACAATCATTGCATGTCATGAGATGACATCGATCTGAGGAAATTTGTCAAACATTTCACTTGCCTTGCAGTCATTGCACACCATGAGATGTCGCCTATCTGAAGCATTGTCAAACAGTTTGCTTGCCTTGTCCAAACTCCCATGATTTGCATTTGTCTAACACATCATGGCATTGTCTTTACTTGGATATTTCGCCTACCATGTCCTCGGTGAAATGCATGCATATCAACTTTTACAAAGCAATTACGGAATTGGTCTTTACATACGCCAATTGTAACATGCATTATGTCAAATACTCGTCATGTATGTTATGTCAAACCATTCACGGGCAATTTTGATGCTTCCATTTTGTACAGGCTAAAAGGATTCTTGTGTAGTTTATGGAATTCGGCCTTACACCTGCTAATTGCATTACATGAGATACATCTTATATTGAGCAATTTGATAACGATGTCTGCGACTCCACATTTTTCTATTCTTACCGCATTGGCTATGCTTCCCATGATCTACATTCTATCATAATGTCAAACATCTCATGGTAGTGGCTATAGGGTGACTGAGCATGCGTACCCATCCGATCCTAGAGAGATGAAAATGATTCCTTTTCGAGCACCATCCACCATCAACAAATCTGATATGCTACGCGAGACCTCCATATCCATGGCCAAACGATGAGTTGTGGGACCTTAGAAACATGATGAGGGGCATATCCATTTCCATTCTTTGGAGATCATCATGTGCCAGTCGCTTATCCTACAGATCCATAGCTATCGGAATTGAGCAGCAAATATATAGTGGGGGTAGATACAACGGCATAGGTGGGAGCATTTTGCAGTCATCTCTACTAGAGAAGTTGCAGCTATAACATCTGAAAAATTCCTCTATTCTCTGTCGTTTGATTTTGTGCATATCCTTTGATCATTGCATTTAGTCAAACCATATTTCTTTAAGGCATTTATCAAACACTTCCCCTGCCGTGTCTGAGATTTCCACAATTTTCATTTCACTTGGCATCCTATTAAAAACTTACGTGTTTTGTATACTCCACGATTGCATTTCATGTGGTATTTTGTCAAACACTTCACATACATTGTTTATGCATTCACCTCCTGTGTTTCACCTACTTCAAAAGATATATATACTTCTTCCAAGGAGGAATTTGGCACTATTTTTGATAAGTGTTGCACTTCAATTTTGGTAAATATGACCATCAAATTTTTAGGTAACTTCAGATGATCCCCCTCTTTAATGGAATGCTCAAAAACTACCCAAAGCATTTCTACATTCAGCCCACAAATATTAGAAATTGTCAAAATTTATCTTAATTCTGGCAATGCCACTGCGTCTGTCGTATGAACATCTATACTACCCGTCTAGTTCAGAATTCTTAATGTGTCCTTCACTAAACGAAGGTGTCTCTTCTCAAGCATGTGATATTCATGTGGAGATAACAACTTTAGCAAGAGTTGTCTTTCCAATGCCACCCAGACCCCAAATAACAACAACAATTGATGAGCAATCTTCCAAGTTTTCCATGTCGAGGAGCTCAGTTACTGCTTTCACTTGACCTTCGATTCCAATTGTGCCCTTCGGAAAGACTTGTGGTAATATTTCTTTTCTAACCGTCTTCTACCTTAATATTTCTTTTGTGACCATCGTTGGCATAAAGTCAGGAAGAGGCTTGGGCTCCTACAACTGTTCACTCGTCATTCCCTTCTTGCTAGGGGCTTATTAGCCACTTTACTTATCTTAAAGAATGCACAATTTTACCAGACCTTTTCAGCTATGAAATCATCCTCTTGTTCTCTG
The DNA here is from genome assembly GCF_030272615.1 of Cryptomeria japonica. NCBI lineage: Eukaryota > Viridiplantae > Streptophyta > Pinopsida > Cupressales > Cupressaceae > Cryptomeria > Cryptomeria japonica. The sequence continues at coordinate 364,333,239 of NC_081408.1, read as the reverse complement.
CAGATTCTCTTTTCATAATGATGAGGTGACATCTTGTCAAGACATTATATCATACAATTCGGATGTCATTTATATGTTCCTCATCCTTCAATATGGTTCGAAGCTCCCATTGGTGAAGACGTGGGTGAGTGTCAATGTCATGTTCCAAAGTTCTCTTGTTGCACAAGATGGGATGATGGAGTCAAAAACCTAACCAATTACAAACATTTGCAGTTTCATCCAACACAGATCCAAAACCTGAAATTTGAAGCTCTTTCCTCTCCTTTGTTCTTTCTTTTTGATAAAATCTATAAGAGGTTAAGAATGCTCAAAAACTGAGCATTTCTAACCTTCTTGATGAAGTGGGGCCTGCAAGGTTAAGAAATGAGGTTAGAAATGCTCAAAAAGTGAGCATTTCTAACCTTTTTGTGAAAGGTTAGAAATATGGGTTAGAAATGCTCAAAAAGTGAGCATTTCTAACCTTTTTGACAAAAGGTTGAGAAACGAGGTTAAAAATGCTCAAAAAGTGAGCATTTCTAACCTTGTGCTTCAACGAGCTATCCTTTACACTTTGGAAACCATTTTTCATTGAGGATGAATCAAGGAAGAATGCCACCGATGACTGAAGATGATTTTCTTATCACAAATGACCAAACATAATGAAATAATTTAAAATATTAAATTATCATTTGAGAAATAATTTCAATATTTTAAATATAACGCTTTGGCTGGAGAAAATGGCATAACTTTCAAACGGTAGGGAGATAGGTCCTGAAATTTGAAACATGCGTCAACAATAGGGAAATAGATCCACATAATTATTTACGCCTCATGACGAATCCTTAAATGAGATATTTTAATCATTTGGGAGCAACATACACCAAAAATTGAAAGTTTAAAATATGACAAAGTATGAACTGGGTTCAGGTGAAAATTGGCCACATGATACAAAATGATGTTTAGATCCTGACTATCAAGTGATTTCCCACAATTTGTGATAATTTTCAAATTTATTTCATTTTTCATATTTTGACTAGCAAGGACCTTGGATAACACGCTCAAAACACTCGTTGGACCTTTACTCGACATTGAGATCGATTTGAAATTCAAATTCTAGGTAGGCCAAATATGGGGGCAATAGACTTTAATCACCAGAGGCCTATTTATTATAAAGAGTTGGAATGCTTAGGTCCAACTGTACTCACTTGGGTCATTCTCACAGGGTGATTACTTTTTCCCACTATGACAGGCCCACTAAAGGTACACAAATCTCAAAACTTAGAAAAAAGCTTCGAGGGTCTAGATTTCTGATTGTCTATAAAAGACAAGAGAATACTCTCCTACCTCTTAGATTTTTCTGAAAATATGAAAGACAGATTTTTTCTTTAACCAAATAGCAATTTAAGTGCCTAATAAAATACTAAATGAATACACAATGTTTAGTCGATTCCCCTTAGGCAACCTGCAAAACCAATATGTCAGTAGTCATTTTCTTCTTGATTCTTTGGCAAGCATATGTTTGATTGATAGATTCTTTGACAAGCATCCTCCAAACATTAAAAGCCCAAAATTAGTTGCCAAAATAACATAAAAAAAATTCATCAAAAGAAAATTCTATCATGCAAACTGTAAATTAAACTAATCTAACAAGAATTTCCATTTTTTATGACTATCCTAGTTATGACAGTTTTTATAGTACTGCACTCTGTCATTTATAACGTTTTAACCCAAGATAATTGGGAAAATCGCTTTAGTGGAACTGTGGAAAACTTGGTTTTACAAAACATATTAAAATTTGGATTAGATCCAACAGTTCAATAAAATGTTATGCCCTCCGCACTAAGACCATTTTTGACTCTCATAGAAAAATAAGTAAAATGATAGTCTTGCACTCTGTCAATCATAACTTTCAAAGCCATAATATTTAGGAAAATCCCTTCGGAGAACCTGTATAAAACTTGATTTTAAACAAAATATCCTAAATCGGTTGAGATCCAAGAGTTCAATAAAAATTTATGCTCCCCAAATCGAGACCATTTTTGACTATCATAGAAAAACAATAAAAAAGAAAGATTTTTATTTACAAATTTAACACGTGTTTATTAGTTATAAAAACCAAACATTAAATTTATTCAAGAAACATTAGAAATCTTGTAGTTGTGGGTTCGATCCCCATGGTGGGTGTCAAAAATGTGTGTGTGAAAAGTGGACTTGTATCTGTATTTGGAATACACAACACTTCAATTAAGTCATTACATGTATGGTTAGTCAAATATAAGCATGAATATGAAAACGATAATAAATCGACCCATTGCCTTCTAAAAGATGCGAGTATAAGATTGCTCTCAGATTTGTTTAAGCAATCCAGTGACTAGACTACACCCAAACAAAGGATTTAATCTATATGAGCATGATATTAAGCTAGATGGATGCAAGATTAATCTAACATGATTTAAGCAATATGAATATTTAAGCTAAATGATTTAAGCAATATGAAATAACTAATATGCAATATCTCAATGCAAATTCTTAATGAACCTAGAGTAAAAACAGCATAATAACAATATATTCTCCAGGATTTTTTTGAATGAGAGATGAGAGCCTGAATTTATAGAAAATTCAGAAAGAAACCAAAGGCTGAGATCAAATTATGATGAGCGGTCAAGATTTTCCAAGAGGAAGCACAATCTAGGTGAATTGATGTAATTGGATGTTTTTCTCAGTTTTAAAGGAAATTGAACTAAAATTAAGATAAAATCAAGAAAAAACTGATTTATTCTCTATTTCATTCAATTTTAATATTTAATTGTTTTAATTGCTTTCTTTGAGATTATTTCTCAATTTTTAATTTTTTTTTTCAAGATTATCTCCAATTGATTTCTGTTCTCAAATTTTTAACTCTTTTTTGGTCAATTAATTCCTTTTTTGATTTATTTCCATTTTTGAAGATTTGTGCTCATAATTTCCAATTCCTCTTTCTTGATTTGTTTCCTTTTTTGAAGATTTGTGATAATTTTTATTTATTTTTCAAATTAATTCCTCTTTATGATTATTTAATGGCAAATTGATTTATTTAATTAAATATGCTAGGATATTTAATTAAAATAAATAAGATAATTATTTAAAATGATTTACTTGAAATGATTTAATTAATTAAATAAATATTTAATTAATATTGAGTGATTAATTTTGCCATGTGACATTGATGGTTTAAGAAATTAATTGTGTGCTCAAGATTGATTTAATTGCCTTTGGTTAGGACCTTGGTGACGTTGTCGAGATTAGGGGCTCATGGTTTAGATGACCATTTTTAGGGTATTACAGTTCTCAAGCCCCTATTTCCTCTTATCAATATATTGGTGGTGGTATACCAGTTGTGTCCACATATAATAACTTAGGTCAATACATCCCTAATGTTTAGAATCAACTACATGACCTTATGAGGAAAATTCAAGACATGAAAGATCTTATTAAAAACCTCAAGGATGAAACTCTAAAGAAATCATACACCTTTGAGGAAATTTGTCCATTCCCCTATGACCCCTCCATTTCAGTGGCTCCATACCCTCCCACTTTTGAAATTCCTACGTGAAAAAAGTATAATGGCAAAGTTGACCCTAGAGATCGTGTGTGTGAATTTTACATAGCCTGTCAAGAGATTTCCTACAGTGATTTCTACCTGCGATAGCTCTTTCCCAAGAGTCTTAGTGGACCTTCCCTTTCTTAATTCTCAACCTTGTCTCATGGTTCGATCAAGTCAATCCTTGAATTGGCAGAAAAGTTTGTCTCACATTATGAATACAACATTGAGAATGATGCCTCTATGATAGAACAATGCAATACAAATCAAAGGAGTGGAGAGACCTTCGCTAACTTTTTGCAAAGGTGGTAACACCTTATTAGGAATTTTCCATGTGACATACCTATTTCCTATCAGATTGAGATGTTTTGACGCAACCTCATCCCTGAGATGTCTCATCCTCTAAGCTATCAATTTCTTGAAACCTTTGAGAAAGTCACTAACAAAGGCCTAGCATTAGATTGATTCTTCCTTGAGTAAGGTATTCTAAATCCCTACCAAAAAGAATATCAAGAGTCTTCCTCATCCAACGACATGCCTAGGTTTTGGTCCAAGAATAAGAATGTTGTCAATGATGGAGTCATCGATGCCAAGCATGTCCAAACTAAGACCATTCTGACCAAGTCTACCACCAACAATAATCAAACCAATAACCATTATGATTTACAAAACCAATCCAAACCCCGCAACAACTTCTCCATCCTTGGTCGGTCCTCTCGTCCCAACAATCAACCTCAACATGAGAGGTCATCTTTCAAAAGCTTATCAAGGTTGGTGTCATTGTCTTCCCAATGACACATTTGTATGAGGCTAAAGATGTATGAGGATATGTTCCCAAAGCATGGTAAAGATAAAGGATCATCATCTCCTGGGGTCCAATATGACTACACCAATAACATCACTAAATTTGACTCCTTGGTAGGCCGCATTGAACCTATCAATACCCATGTTAACACTATCACTATACAAGGAGTTGACCCTACATCAACACCTCACAAACTAAGGGTAACCATTCAAGGAGCCCCTCCTTCTTAGAAATTTGGTAAACCTAATCAAACTAAGATAGTCATACATGGTGCTTCAACCTCCAATAAATCTCGTAAAACAATTACAATGTCACCACTCACCAAGGGAGAGTAACTATTAAACGATATTCTCCTCCTCCTCCACAAGCTTCCACATTATCTACTAACCACTACAACATTATTGAACACCTCAGCAAGATGCTTGCACAGATCTCCATCCTTGAGCTTCTCAAGACCTCACCCATCTATAAAGATATCCTTGAACAAGCCTTCTTGTAATCCTATGTTCTTGATAATATAAATGTTTCCCAATTCTAGACCTTAATAGGTAACCTCACTACACAACACCACTTGGTTTTCACCTCCAAATATGCTCCATCTGTTGATCCCTCTTATAATAAACCCCTTCATATTAAAGCAATTGTACATAAACACAAAATAAAGACATTCCTTATAGATGGTGGATCTGGACTAAACCTTTGTACATACAAGTTAATCAAGCAATTAGGAATCTTTGAATATTTGGTTGATACATCTAGAAAGATCAAAAGAAAATTTCCATAGAATGGTAGAGAATCAACCAAATCACAATAAATAATCTTTGTACTTGGTTGATACATCTAGAAAAATCACAATAAAGAATCTTTGTAGATTTGGGTGTCACTGCAGAATATCCTTCCTGATGAAGAATATATAGTGGCTAGGCTACAAGAGCTTAAATTGTTAGATGAACGACATCTCAAGGTCTTGAATCATCTCTGGGTGCACCAGAATTGCCTCTAACTCAGCTACAATAAGAAAGTTAGGACCCAAGAGTTTGACATTGGTGACCTTGTGCTCATGAAAAAATAGAAAAATCTTTAGGAATGAGAAAATAAAGGAAATTTCGAACCTAATTGGTTTGGACCTTATGTCATCACTACAAAGTATGGTTTCGAAGCTTATTAGTTGGTCACACCCAAAGGTGACCCTTTGAATGAGCCTATGAACATCATGCACCTGAAGATATTTTATGCCTAGTATTTAGAGAATACCAATTTTCAAAAATTAAAAGAGGATTAAAAAAATTAAGAAACACAAAAAAAAAAAAAAATTGAAAAAAAAAAGAAAAAAGTAAAGAAAAATCATTTCATCCATTAGTGAAAACCACTCTGTAGCACTATGGACAAGTACCTTGGTGAAAACTTGTTTTCAAGCATCAAGGTAAATAAGTTAGATCCACCATCTATTTGGATGCTCATTGCACTTACTTGCATCACTTTAACCCCACATGCATATCCCTTTTGTATTCTATTCTCACTTTCCCTAGCACACCTCTCTTATTTGTCTAGGCACCCTTTGCCCTAACAAACTCTTCCATCCTTTCATGGGTCCTCCATTGCCTATTCCCTCCCATTGAGATGATTAGTTTTACTCCAAACCATGAATAATAATTGACCCATCACACTGAGATTTATGCCATCACACTAAGCTTTCCCCCATATTGTAAGCTTTTCCCATCAATTTAACCTTTTTCTTGACTTGTGCATCAACTAAACACCCATCCACATTGCACGTTATTCAAATCTTAGTAACTATGCCCTTATCTACATATCTTGTACTTCCATCTCATCTACTAGCAACTTATCCAGTCACATCTGTTATCTTTGCCCATATGCATCCTTCCTATGTCTGATAGTCCATCCCAATCCATGTCCTACTCTTAGCAAGAGATATCAGTTGTCCATGTGTATGTCATGTGCATGATTGGTCTTTTCACTTTGACTTTCATTTTGTGTCCCATTCCTATACCTATCTAGAGTTTCCTTGATCATTCTATATCTCGGTATGTCTTGGATTGGAGTACACTAAGGCATCTTTTTGTGGTATGGCATGTTTGATGTTTTCTCTTGTATGGTACAAAAGTCTCACATTTACACCATTATTGGCTTTTGTGAACCTGTGTGCATTGAGATATCTATTTGCTTGAGAGTATAGTCCACGCCTCTGATTTTAACAATAGCATGACTCCTATAATTAGTGTTGTAGATAATCTATGGCAATATCAAAACTAGGTTTTCTCTACACATTTACACACAAAAAATCTCATCCATTCACCCATCTCATTTGATCCATTTACCCTGAGGACTCCAATTTATTTATTCCACCTCTCTTTTCTTCTTCTTTTATCCAACCTATTTCATTGTATTATGGTTGGCACATCGCAAAAAGTTACCCATCTCTATTTTGCATAATCACATCTGTTGCATCTCCATCATAGGCATTAGTTCATTCGCATTTGTGTACCATTAACATTTTAGGAGACATCTCTATTATCATTTTAGGATCATATTCATTTTAAGATTCAATTAAGGTTCATTTACTCAGCCTAAGCTTTTGCATATTAAGATTCATTTCCATTCATTTGCATTTCATTTTATATTTATCCACATCCATATCATTTGCATTTCATGTTGGACATTTGTAATGCATTTTCTTTTCTTAATAATTTTTCATCTGTATTTTCATATAGTTGCATATATCATTCTTTCACTTAGGATTCATTCTCATAAACTTAGAATTCATTACATATTATACCTATTAGGATTCATTTGCATTCTTATAATCATTCATTAAGTCATTTCACATTAATCATTACAATTGCATTCATAAAATATACATTATTCATAATACATCATCATCTCAATTTTTCACATCATGCATCCAACAATAATTCATATTATCCATAAAACATCTCGCATACACAAAAAATTAAGCATTCTTATCATCTATCCATCCCATCTATATCATCATAGCATACATATCACATAAACATCATAAAATGCATCCATCTTTCATCCACAACATGCTAGGAAAACCTCATATACAAAATCATAAACATATGCATATATCATGTAGTCATGTATCCATCCACACATCCTGCATCACAAATATGTCAACTAGCTCATCACAATCATCATCATAAAAATAAACATGCATCATCATTAATCATCATCACATGTATTATATTACATAATAAATGTCTATCAATAATTATACCAATAAATGAATCACTGTTGAATCATGAGTCATCTCATATATATATATATATATATATATCAAAAATGATGTGTCAGACGCATAACACAATGGAATAACATCCTCAAAGGGTCAAAATATCACAATTTATAAGCAATCTTGTTCTCTCTCTGTCACCCACACTTGGATCTGCCTATCCTTCAGAGAGTCCTACTAGTGGTAGTCAAGGTGCATGCATGCCCACTGATCCCCCTAACTGCTAGTTATGTGTCCACCAAGATTTGATGCTCTTTGTATATGAGGTTTCCCTTTACTCTATCGGCATGGCCTAATGATAGAGATCTTGGTAATACTAGGTCTCTAGGGCCATCCTCATAATCCATGTCCACTCTCCTATCATCTTGTTGAGGACCTGTACCATTCCGATGGGAATCAATAGGTATCTATCCACATCCCTCTCACCATTGAGGCAAGTAACATCTGCCTCTACTAGTGCTAATTGTGCCTATAGTCCTTCAATCTGCTCCATCTTTGCTACCATCTCCCACCCTTGAGCTACTTGTAGCATGTTGATGGTGGTGTAGAGCCACCCATAGTGTGTCTCTCTATCTAGAGCTCATCTGCATGGGCTCACTCCTTGTCAACCTCTACATACAAGCTCTCTACTCAAGTACTATCTCCATCATCCCTACTCCTCTCCTGCACAACCTCATTAACCAAGCTTACAACTTGAGCCCTCTTAGTATCCCTCTCCAAGGTCACCTTATCTAATGTGGCATGTGCCACCATCGGTACCTATGGCTATGACTGAGGTACTTGTATCTGCATCTATGATAGTGGAACCTATACCTGTGTCGATTGGACTAGCAAAAGTGCTACCATCAAGGCCTACACCTGTAAAGGTGGTGCTTCCACCTGTGCCTATCCCTATGCAGCTTGTCCTCTCCTTTGTCCCCTCTGAGATCTCATCCTAGATCTCCTCTGGTGCCCCTCCCCCCTCCTCCACCTCCTCCTCCATCATCTCCATCCTCTCTGACTACCTAGTATGATGACAAAGCAATCTTATTTGGTGTCAGGACTCCTAGTATGGTAAGTTGGGCCAATCAATGTGCATCCCACCATGTTGTGTAAACCCCTATGTAGCTCACATCTATAACATTGGACCTAGGATCCCAAGACACTGGTGTCATCCCTATCCAACTCACTCGATCCTCAAATGGCCCTATCACATCTCCCCACATTATTATCTCCTATGTGATGCAAGCATGGGTATTCTCCTTGACTACTATATCCTATTGCAAACCAAATTGTCTCATCACTTGGTGTGGCAGGCACTAATCTATCACATGAATAGTGTGGACAATCAACCAACACTATGTTTGAACAAAATAAAGATGGTAGGCATCACCCCTCCATTTCTCACATAACTTGTAAGGGCACCATATAAAATTCATCATCTCATCTATGCATCAATACCAAAACCACATCATGCCTGTTTAGGTGTAATGAAATAAGCCTCCATATTGGTTAACATAAGGATGTCGATGTTGTCTCTCTCTGATGCCAAGAGGCTAACACAAAACTATATGCTCAAATGTCCACACAGAAGGAGAGTGCGCCAGTCCCTAGGTTATTGTGCCTAGGATAGACACACATGTGAATATCATGGTACAATTGGCCAAGTATGGTAGACCCCCAGGTATACTGGACTCCGTCCTCCATGATATAATACAAGCATCTAGACCAACCAATACAGAATCCATGCCCACTAATATTGGGCATCATCCACCCACTGATCAGGCCACAAATGTATATGACTAATTGAGGAATGCATCAATGAGGCTCCATGGATCGCTCCAGTACCATTCGCATCTAATCAATGGGGAGGTCCTGTTGAAACCAGTGAACATTCAAAGGGGGGGTGAATCAATGTTCTGCAATTTACAAATTTATTTAACTGATTCTTAAACCACCGGGTGCATAAGAATGAAAGTAAACTGTAGAAACATAAACCAATCAGCCGCAATACCATAACACCAGAATTTTTACATGGAAACCCAGAAAAGGAAAAACTATGATGGGATTTGAACCCACAATATTATTATACTTTGATCAAGAGTATGATAATATTACATGAAGGGGAATGCACTTGCATTCAGCCACACCGCCTAGAGCTCACTGCTCAATTACAAGAGGGCTACAACCCAAAGGAAGGCTCACTACCTTACAGATGATTACAATTTATTACAATAATGAATGAAGTGAATAATAGCATCTACATATGCCAAATCACAGTTCCCGTTAAGCTCAATTAGCCTTCTACAATTGTTCTACTTATCTGCTTTGTTCTACTACACTGTCATACACTGGAGAACCAAAACATTCAATTACATTCACCAAACTGCACACATTCGCTCATACATACTTCTCACTCTCATATTAGCATCCAAAATGCTCAACCAAATTGATCTTCTATATTTGCACCGCCAAAATTAATCAATTACCATGTCGACTTCCAAAAACCGCATAACACACAACATGAAACGTGTAACCTTAAGTCAACTCAATCTATCCAAAAAACCATTTGTGGGCCTAAACAAGATGATAATAGGCTTCCCACAAGTCGGCCCAATCACCTCAAACATGAAACCAATCACTAAAATCAACCCAAGAATTTTGCAACACATGTTACATCAAAATAGCTCTATCCTTTCAGGATTATTGGATACCAAACCTTCAATCTTGCTCATGAATAAACATTGGATATCAGGATTATGAAGTAATCTACCTTGAACCTAGAATCATCTTCCTCTATCACTGCAACCAAATTTATGCAGCCAAAATCAAGATCTTCGCATTGACCTCATACTTTGTCGGTAACTGTGTTCCACCTTCCAGACTTATGCCTCATGATAATATGACTTTCGGTAAATCAAATCTACATGCACTGGTTATGATTTTTAACTGAGTTGTCATCAATGACAACCTCTAATCATCTCTCATGCATCAATCTTCACCGAAACAATGTCTCTTTCCAATCATCTCCCCCTTCGGCATTGATGGCAACACTATGAAAAATGAATTGTACACTCAAAGCTGCAAAACTTCAAAACTTCAAAAAATCTCCAAAACTCAACAAGCTCCCCCTGAGGATTTGCCCTATTTTTTGCTTTTCTCTCTCCCCCTTTGACAACAATTCCAAAGATATGAATCTACGAAAATTTATATACAGGGATATATAGTAACTTGCAAAACTTTAAAAATATCTACAAAAATTGTCTTTAGACTCAGCATGTGATTGTCCCAACCCTTCTTCAAACTCTCCAAAATATTGATCATGCCTCTAAAAAGATAGGCATGCATCTTTTCTCCTCTGTGATCTTCTGGAACACTCTTATTCAGAGCATTCGTTGCATCTTGCATAGTGGTGATCAATGAGTCTATCCAAGAAGTGATAAGGCTTCTTACTTCTCCCACTTTGCCCAAAATTCTATCCTTTTCCTGATTTAAGCTTTTAATTTTATCCAATAAAATCATAAATTGTGCTTCAAAATTGATAGCCAGAACTGATCGAGGTGAATAGGACTAAGATATGCTAGCCAGCTGCTCTTCACATTCTTTTATTTTCTTGTCAATGTCAATAGTAAACTTCGGCAAAATTAGACATGACTTGTATATTTGGCCGCCTTCATCTAATGCATATTGAATGCTCTTCATAGAAATTATCAAGCTTACCCTATCTCCTTCAATCATCTTCAAAAAAAAATCAGTCTCATAGCATTAAACTGAGTCAAAAATCTAGCGTTTGCAGCTTTCTCCAAAGACACAAAATGAGATTCTACTACATTTAGAATGCTTCTAAGCTTACCAGATGGAGTATCAATTATGTCCGGTTTAAAGGATGGAAAAAATTTCTCCAATACATCTGCAGCCAATGTTATCAACTCTTTATCTCTGGTGTGGGACTTGAGTAAGTCCTCACTGGCTTTTTCTTATGCAAGAGTTGCTAGCTTCAATGCTTGAATAGGAGATAGTGAACTCAGATCTATAGGCCCTTGAGTGAAATCATCTAAGTTAGTGACAACCTGTTTTTCTTTGTTAGTGTCTCTTGCCACTATCACTGGATCCTTATCATCCTTCTCTTCTCCTTTCTCATTTTCTACCACCTCTGCTCTTACATATTTTCCATCATGTCCACCCTTCTCAACATCAACCTCTCCCTTTTCTTTGTAAACTTCCTCCTTATCTTCCTTTCCAGAGTCAACATCTATAACCAAATGATCATGTTCAGCTTCACCAGGGTTATCAACCTTAGCAGTATCAACATCATCTTGCTTCTTTATCTGTACATCCGAAGCAGAGACATCATCTTATACATGCACTTCCAGGATGGATTCCTCAGTTGTCTGATCTTTTTGTACATCAGGAACCTATGTATGTACTTCTGAAATGGAAGCGACTTGAGATTGCTCTTCTTATTGGGTGTCATCATGTGTCGAATTTACATCATATTGTGCTCTATCAAAAATTATCTCAAAATTGCTTTGATCTCTTTGGTCACTTCATCTATCTTACCGAGCATGATTTTATTGACTCTCTTTTTGCTTTAGAATCTTTCCTTTTCAAGCTTAAGCAGTCTATCAACTTTAGCTTTATAAATGACAAGATAAATTCACCAATACATATTATTTTATTCTTTCATCTTCCAAACTGGTTGTATGCCTCTTGGCATCCAAATTATCATACAATTCCTTCAGAATTATGGATGATAGCTCAATGAAAGTTTTGCTATAAACATTCATATAATGTATAACTTTTTCCTCAATAGATCTCTAGTCTCTATCATCACAGTTTTCATAATATACAGGTACATTCTTCAAATTTCCTTCTTTTAACACTTCATCAATTATTTCATTTAATGTATTTGGGGGGCAACAACATAAGTACCTTCTAATTTTTTGGACTTTAGAGCTTTATCCAATTCAGACTTTTTCTTCTTTCTCGCTCAAGCTCTACTGGATGGCACCGCTTAAGTCCTTGGCTTCTTCGCCGGCTGGGCTCCACCGAATTGAGGCTTTTTTACTACCCTAGCATAGGTAGTTGTCTTCTTCACCTCTTTCACTGCTTCATTAGACTTTGTCTCTACATCTTCAGTAGTGGTTGCAACATATTCCCTTTGTGGCTTCTCCTTTTTCCTCTTATCAACTCCACCAATTGACTTAGCTTGTGGCTTGGATGGAGAGATATGATTTTGTACACCAGAGGTAGGTGCAAACTGGTTTTTCCTTGGCTTTGTTTGCTTGGGAGTGGAGACCGGTTTTGTCTTCTTAAGCTTTACCATGTCCTCCTCCTTTAGTATATTTTGTTCCCTATCCCTGTGAACGGCTTCATTTGTTATTCCCATTTGTTTTATAAGCTCTTCAACCTCTTTTCTAACGTTCCTCTTCCTTGCAGGCTCGGTGAATTTCTTGTGCAAGTCTTAATCTTTCTCTTTGTAGTACCAAACCTCTCTTCTTTTTCATCTACTGATTTACTCAATAGATTTTGAACATATACATCAAGTGTATTTTCATATACTTCATACCCCATGGGTATGATCCAAACGGTTCTAGGTTCAACTGCCTCCATGTGACATTGATCTTTGTCTACCATGAAACATATGGTATCTTCATATTTTTCAACAATGTCTTTTGGGATCCTCTCTCTGCTTTGCATCATGGCCTCAAATGATTTGAAGTTGATGGTATGATGAAAGAATAAGTATCTGGTAGAATACTAAGAGGGGGGGCGAATCAGTATATCGAAAAACTAATACAAAGTTCCCAAACTCAAACTCAGTCAAACAAAGGAAACATATCTCAGTCAAGATCAATATTCATAAGAATACTTGACATCAACCGGTTTAATTGTTATGACAACTTTAACAGTAAACAACTTCAATCTTGTAAACATCAACAATGCTTAACCATAACTCTACATATTCAACTCTCAATGCTTCTGTTTAACATGCCTAATCAGAAGTTAACCAAATCAACAAATCAGATCACAACCACAAAAGCATTCACCACTTGACACAAATGTTTATACATGGAAAACCCAAATAGGTAAAAACCACAGTGAGATGAGACTCACAACGATAGCTATCTGAACTCTTTTGAAGTTCACACTGTTAGGAGCCAAGCCTGCTAAAGTTTTACAATAAGTCATGTTAAGAACTAATTCCAATTAGGAATCACCCGGCTAAGGGATTTATAAATATGCCTTGATAAAAATCAAAATACCCTATTAGGAGTAACCTCGTTGGAGGATTTAAGAATCCAAGCTAATGGACCACCTTGTTAGAGGACTTAATGAGTAACCAAGCTTGTTAGAGCTTACCCGGTTAAGGGATTTCACTTCTGTTGTAATTGTTATAAAACAACAGGTTTTCTTGATCTGTCTGAGTAGCACTACATTTGCTTGATCAGATCCTTCTAAGCTTCAATCTTCCTTCACTCAAAGTGCAGATCCATTCACTGGTTAGGCAACTACACACTCAATAGGTTTCCATCAATCTTGCCAACACTCTTTACAGACAACTTCATCGACCTTAAATATAAATCAATTAGGTCGGTAACACAATAAAAACCTAATTCTCATCATTGATATTATAAACAAGTTGGTACAATCTTGACCATTAGAAATTATGACAATCTATTCACATTCTTCAAGAAAATTCCAACCGCTCCATGATCATCGCTTCATCGGACTTTGGAACTCATCACGCATTGTGCATTAGATGCATTCCACTCTGCTCCTTCCCTAGACAAAAAACAAACGCGCCAAAACAATTTGAACATATCCTCATACAATGATCACACATGTCTCCATCATTATCGCTTATCAAATAATAAACCATCAAACTTGATTGGTTAGGGTTTAACAACTGATAGGATTTACCGGTTACATTACATAAGAAGGTTTAACCCTTTTACACCAGTTCAACTCACAAACTTTACATACCCATTTACAACATCTTCCACAAAACTCTTCTTACCAGTTACTAGCCAATATCAAAAACAACAATATCAATAATAACATGAATACCATTACTAGTTCAATTGACATCAATGACAATATATCATTAATGCAATCTCTATGCAAAATGCCAATAGAAGTAACCCCACAAAGCAGATTTTTGTGCTACCATATCTCCTAATCCCTGCAAACCTTCTTTAATTTGGAGTGTCACTAGTTTAACATAAGCCCACTGTACTTTTCCTATACCAAGAATTTCATTCAAAAAATAAAGTTCCAAACAAATAATCAAAGAACCAAACTTGAAAACATGTTTCTTATCTTGTTTGATCTTTCTTCAGATTGCTCATTAGCTCACTGAGAAGCACTCCACACAGATCATATCTCTTATCATCCTTGAGTATCTGATAAGTTGCATAAATTGCAGTACCAAATACTGAATTTTGTCTATTGGATGGGTACACCTTATATCCTATCACCATTGAAGAAAATCCTATATCATGTTCAATGATATTATGTATTGTCATAGACCGGCTGTCATGTTGGGATCTAGTAACCTTTGTCAGTGTTGTGTTCTTGACATTTCTCAGACCGTGGATCTCATTGGTTGTGTTCAAACAGGTTGCCGCTTGAATGGGTTTCTTTGTGATCTTGTAAGGTATATGTAGCCACATAAACTCATCATGGATTCGGCTCAAGATATACCTAACCCATTCAAGTTCATCCAACACTAAAAAGTGAAAAAACTAGATAAAACCCTTGTCTTGTAGTGATTTGAATTCAGGCTTCAGATTCCCCATCCCATCCATCATATGCTTGGTGTATAGTGATAACATGTTTTCATTTCAAAGCTCTTCGATATTACAATGAATGTATGCCCTAATATCTTCATTATGCAACATGTCATATGACACAGAGGAAAATGCTCCTTTCGGACCATCTTCAACCAATTTGAACGGATGTTTCTGAAACACTGCCCTTGCCCTTTTAGTGATCTCGACTACCAAGGGAGTTGCACTACCAAATTATGATACCATTTCAAAAGTAGGGTTATAAACAGATAGATCAAACACGGATAAATACCTTTTCAAATTCAACTGAATGCTAGGAATTGTTGTCTGATCGCTTCAAGCTCTATTTACGCTACTCAATCTTGTTCGCCTTTCTCTTTTGCTATTTCTCTTCATTCCCAATGTGAAGAATGAATAATAGAATGCACTTTTTGTCCACCAAAAACCTAACTTTGAGTTGTAATAAATGCACAACTCTAAAAGCTTTCTTGATACCCTATTTCTTCAAGAATTCATCACCGAATTCTCAGATAGGCCTATAATCTTCTAGATATCAACTGCATAGCTATTCTCAATCATCTGCAACCATCCTTGGCTGGTTACGGATCTCTGAAAGGGGCTTTTGAGAATCTATATGAAAAGCTTTCCCCCTATGGCCAAAATGCCTTAGTTACCAGATGAGGTTCCAACACCGGAATCGGGTGTGGATACATTCTGAACATTTGAATCTTCCTTCTTAACCCATATCATCTTATGCTGCTCTCTGACCTCTTCAACCTTCACTTTACCTTTTTCATATAATTTGTTCTTTTCCACTAGAGCATTCTTTCTCACATTTTTGCTTCTGCAATATTTTGCAATGTGACCGGATTTGTTGCATGCATGGCAAACAACATTTCTCTACACAGGCCTAAAGTTCATCTAATTTGGTCTTAGCCTACATTGGTTAGAAATTTCCCCATACATTCCACCAGCATAGCATCTATTATTTTGGAAATTATTCATCAATGTTCTGTACATGTTTGACTTATGACCAGAGATGTTGCATATGAAATATTGACCGGCAAAGGTAGGACCATTATTCATTGTCATATTTCTAAGTTGACTTGCCATATGATCAAATTTTCCACAAAAAAAAACATTTACCATTGAATTTATAGGCATCAAGTTGTCTTACCGAAGGTTTCTTGTTCTTTTGACGATTGCTTTGTCCAAAACCAAAGGATTCTCCTTTCTCATATCCAAGTCCTCGCATGTCTTTCCCACTTCTCAGACTTTCTAGCATCTCATCTAGCCTAGCTAAGGTAGCTTTGAATTTTTCTTTGTGCTCATTAGAAGTGGAAATTTCATCTCTCAGAATTATGATTTTTCTTTCAAGTTCTTGTCCATCATTCTTGCATTGCACTAGTCCAAGTTTCAATTGATCATTCTCATAGTTCAATCTACAACTTTCATCAGATTTGTCCTTCAATAACTAAGTCAAATTTTCTTCATTCTTCTTCCGGTCTTCAATATCCTTTGTCAGCTTCATCACAATAGATTGCATCTCATTCTTCAGGGATGCATTATCTCTAGCAAGCTTCTCACATTCATTTGTCCTGTCTTGCAGGGCTTGATTATTAATGCTTTGTTCTTCTTTCTCCTTCAATTTATCCATCAGTTATTTTCTCTTCTCTTTAGATGTACTCACTTTTTCTTTCAAAGATTCAATAAAATCCTCTGCAGCATCCAGACTTCTCCTCAGGTTACTCTTTTCCTTCATCGATGCATCAAGATCTTCAAGTGCCACAATAAACTGCTTCTGCAAACTAGAGTCCATTGATTCAATCTTTTGGATCTTTCTCAAATTGGTAGGCTTCATATGAGGAACTAATCTCTGATACCAATTGTTGGAATCAATGAAAACTGAGACGAGGGATGAATCAGTGTTCTGCAATTTATAAATTTATTTAACTAATTCTTAAACCACTGGATGCATAAAAATGAAAGTAAAGTTCAGAAATATAAACCAAACAGCCACAATACCAAAATTTTTACGTGGAAATCCGTAAAGGGAAAACCCATGATGGGATTTGAACCCACAATATTATTATACTTTGACCAAGAGTATGATAATATTATATGAAGAGGAATGCACTTGCATTCAGGCACATTGCCTAGAGCTCACTCCTCAATTACAAGAGGGATACAACCCGGAGGAAGGCTCACTACCTTACATATGATTACAATTGATTACAATAATGAATGAACTGAATAATAGTATCTACATATGCCAAATAGCAGTTTCGATTAAGCTCAATCAGCCTTTTCCAACTATTTTGCTTATTGTTACCAAAATTTCACTACAGCTAAATTTGGTGGCCAAATGAGGCCTTACATATTGCAGATGAAGAAAGGTACACAAAAACATATCATAGAAATCTTAATTTTTCATATTATGATCTCAAAATAGAAGCTTATTTCATTATGCAAGTATTTTTCAAGAAGCAACAGTAAAAGATTGCATAAACTAGCTTTTGTATTACGAAGAATGTGTAAGGTTACCCACACAAGCCATGGGTATGACTGATAAATGCAACAAGTAGTATGGTATGCATATGTATAAATAGAAAGAAAGAGGAAGAAAGATATGTCATTGCCTTTTAATGACGAACTGTTGGTTAGTTGAAGTTGCATCTTCATTTCTTCATGCTCCTATTGCTCCTAGTATACCTGCAAGGGGTGAAGAACATATTGGCATTGCATGAAGATTGCTTTGAAGAAGTATAGTGTTGCCATTGATGTCAATTGCAACTAGTATTGAAGCAAGTAAAGAAACCGGTGTTGATGCAGTGAAGACTAACCGGTAACCCTAACCAGTTGAGATGCAGAACCCTAACCAATGAAGTTTGGAGATTGGTTTTGATGATCTATGACCGAATGATGATCGGTGATGAAGATGCCATGTATGCATTTTGTACGTGATGAGTTTTGAAATGGATTTGGCACGTAGAGATAACCATTTATCTTGGGAATGATCAATTAAATAGTATAAAGTGACAAACGCGTGATGAGCTACAGGATTCAAAGTGCGGTGATCCAGGAACGGTTGTAAATGTCTAGAAGAATGTAGTGTTGATTGCATGTAATCTAATGGTAAATATTGAACTGATGTGTTTTAATGTCTATGAGATTTGTAGGGTTTTTGTTGTATTACCGACCTAATGTATTTATTTTTAAGTTCAATGGATTTTTTGTAAGAGTGTTGGCAAATTTAGCTAAGTGTGATAGTGATTGTTGCGAACCAAGAAGTGTGTCTGTAGAATGTTGTGAAGGAAGATAGGAGTTGTAAAGGATCTGATTCAGCAAGGAAGTGTTATTTCCAGATCAGTCAAGAACTTGTTGTTCTCTAACCATTACAATGGTTAAATCCCTTAACCAGGTAAAATTTAACAAGCTTTTTGTTGAAACCCTCTAGCCAGGTGATCCATTAGCTTGGATTTTAAATCCTCCACTGAGGTTAGATTTAACAAGGTATTTGTAGTCAATCACTTAATCAGGTGGTCCTTAACCAGATTTGTTCCTAACAGGACATTATTGTATAAGCTTCTAACAAGGCTTGGCTCCTAACAAGGAGAACTTCAAAAGAGTTCAAAATACTTGTGGGTATTCCTGACCCTTCCAAAGGGTCCAGGGCAAAATTGTGCAAAACCTATCTTTTCCTTTAGTTTCATGCCAAGTCTAGTGTGGATCATGATTAAAGAAGGCCTTAGGAATGACTCCAAATTGCCAATGATTATCAAGATTGAAGGAATTGAGCCAAATGATGAAAATCGTTCCTGACCCTTCCAGAGGGTCTAGGGCGAAATTTCACCAAAACCACCTTTTTTCCAAATTTTGTGACAAGACAATTGCAAACTAAAGTGAATTGGGATGGAAGAAGTCTTTAGGAGTAACTTCAAGTTGCTAGGAAACATTGAAATTGAAGGAATTGAGCCTAGAAATGATTTTCGCTCCTAACCCTTCCAAAGGGTCCAGAGCGAAAATCCTAAAATCTAATTATTCCTTTCAAATTTATGCTAAGACAAGACTAGACTAGGGAAAGAAATACCCTTGAGACTACCTTTGAGTTGATGTTTGTTTCAAAAGTGATGATTTTTAGGCTAAAAGAGGAAATTCGCTCCTGACCCTTCCAAAGGGTCCAGGACGAAAATCCTAAAATCTCCTATTTTGCTTTGCAAAACCAAATCAAAATTGGATTGGGTTAAAGAAGAAAACTATTTCCTAGCCTCGTGAGGTGGATTGAAGTTGGAATAATGAAAAATGAGCTACAAAAAGAGAAAATCGCTCCTGACCCTTCCGAAGGGTCCAGAGCAAAAAATGCTAAAGTCACCTTTTCCTTCAAGGTTTGAGTAAAAACCCTAGGTTGAGTAATTAATAATTAATGGGCCTAAGTTTAGCTTAAGTGAAAATAAAGTAAAAGGTGACTTAATTATTAAATCGATATGATTTAATTAATTAAGTAATTGACCTTATTTTTATTTTTTTTAAACAAAAGTGGCAAGCCACTGATATATATATATATATTAATAAGATAACTGATTCAAGAGCTCAATAAGGAAAGAATCGGGAATAAAACCCTATATCCTTGCTCAGATAAAATGAAACAAAGAGGAAAAGAGGCTATGAGAAGGAGCCCCCCAAAGAATCCCCATCGTGGTTTTTCCCATTTGGGTTTCCACGTAAAAAATTATTGTGTCAAGTGGTGAATGATTTTGTGGATGTGTTTTTGATATGGTTGATGTGAATGACTAGTAAATTTGCATAGATATATTTGAATGACCGGAAATAATCTGAAAAATATTTTTACTGGTATTAAGTAAAGTGGTTTAAGGTTTTGTCAAATGGTATTTAAGTTTGAAGAATGGTTTCATTATATGTCTAAGTATTAGGACAACCGATAAAGTTTGATAGTGCAGTTGCATATTTGTCAGAGTGACTAAATCGGTATACTTTGCAAGTTGTTTTTGAGTTGAAAGTTTCTTTGGTGAAATTTTTGTTATTTTTCTATCTACTGATTCACCCCCCCTCTCATTAGTTGACTAGATCTTTATAGTTTCATCATATTATCAATTGCTATCAGATCATTCAGGTGCTCTTGAGTATAAGCCTAACAACTTGAGGAAAATATCTAGGAGAAAATGATGAAGAGAGAAGGTCTGAAGTTTAATAGAGATAACTATAGAATCTAGATTGATAGGATGAAGATTTACATCAAGAGCTTAGGAAGTCAGTATTGGGATCAAGTTGTTAATAAGTATAACTTTCCTAGTGGAATTTTGACAGATGATCAGAAGAAGGAGAAACATGAGAACAATCAAGTGTTGGAAGCTATCATCAGTACCTTGTCCGATTCAGAATATGTTGATGTTCATGGATTGGAGACTACATATGAAGTTTGGAAGAAACTGGAAGAAATCTATGGCGGTGATGAGCATGTAAAAATTGCCAAGGAAGAGAGTCTCAGAGGAAATTTTGATGATATGTGAAAGGTTGAAGGTGAAAACATTCAAAAGTATGGTCAAAGAATCAAGGAGATAGTCAGAGAAATCAAAAGTGTTCGAGGTACAGTGAAGGATGCCACTGTGGTTAGCAAGGTGTTGAGAACCCTTCTACTGATTTACGCTATCAGAGTTGCAGCTATTCAGGAACTCAAATATATTGACAAGAAAAAGGTAACTCTTAACTCTATCAATGGTAAATTGACTGATTTTGAATTAAATGGTTTTGATGGAAGTGTTTAGAGGTCAGAATCTGCATTTAAAGCCTTAGTCTCAACCCCACCAATAAGGAAAAGTAGAGAATCTAGTTACAGTGATGAATCCACATCTAGCAGAGAGGTAGATGGTGATGACAGTCTGATGGAACTTGAAGAATTGTTTTCCAAGCAGTTACCTAGAGGTACAGGTAAGTATAGAGGTAAACTACCATTGAATTTTTTTGCATGCAACCGGATAGGACATAATGTTTCTAACTATCCTAATGGAGATAATGAGAAAAACGAAAAAATATAGGAAGTTTAAAGGAAAAGGAAAAAGAAATTGTTTCGTTGTTGTGGATGGAGGTATTACTGATGAAGAATCTAAGAAAGATGCAAATGAGGACATTCTCTTTTTTGCTATCAAAGAAGAGATAATAGATCAGAAAGCATTGGCCTCTTACTTGGATAGTTCAGATGACTGGATTATAGATAGTGGTTGTTCACACCACATGACTGGTGACCAGAGCAAGTTGCTTACATTGAATGAATTTGATGGATGTGTTGTCATATTTGGGAATGACTCTCCCTGCATGATGAAAGGGAAAGGATCCATCTCCCTGAATGGTAAGAGTAGTGCAGATGATGTCTACTGGGTTGAAGATCTGAAACACAATCTTTTGAGTGTTGCTCAACTCAATGACAAAGGTTACCCACTAGAATTTAATAATGGAGTTTTCAAGATCTTTGGAAACAAAGGTGAACTAATTGCAACTTGTAAGAAAAACAGAGGTAACTTATTTCACTTAAACTCTAAAGTCAATAGTTGTTTGATTGCAAAAGCTAAAGATAGTTGGCTTTCGCATCAGAGGTTTTGCCATGTGAATTTTGATAACATTGTAAGAGTCAGTAAGTCAAAATTAGTAAGAGGTTTTCCATAGTTGGACAAACTGGTGAATGCTTTGTGCAAGGAATGTCAATTAGAGAAAATGACATCCTCAACCTTCAAGAGCTAATCTTTCTCAGCTGAACATTTTCTAGATTTGGCTCATGTTGACCTATGTGGACCAATGAGAACTAGGAGTATTCAAGGAGATTGGTATTTCATGATATTTACTGATGACTGCTCAATGATGATGTGGGTCATATTCTTGAAAGACAAGATAGAAGCTTTTAGAAAATTTAAGGCATCCAGAGCCTTGGTTGAAAATGAAAGTGGAAAGAAG
This sequence comes from Cryptomeria japonica, assembly GCF_030272615.1. Taxonomy (NCBI): domain Eukaryota; kingdom Viridiplantae; phylum Streptophyta; class Pinopsida; order Cupressales; family Cupressaceae; genus Cryptomeria; species Cryptomeria japonica. The sequence goes on along the minus strand of NC_081408.1, from coordinate 364,310,866 downwards.
ATAAAGTGCTTAAGAACTGATCAAGGTGGTGAATTTACTTTAGAGGAATTCACTAGATACTATGATAACAATGGAATCAAGAGGCAACTATCTACACCAAGGACACCACGGCAGAATGGTATTGCAGAAAGGAACAATCGGTTAGTAGTTGAAGCTGTTAGGATATGTTAATTCAAGGAGGTGTAGCTAAGACATTTTAGAGAGAAGTTGTTAGCACAGTTGCTTATACAATTAACTAGATACTGGTTAAAAGAGGTAAAGACAAAACACCCTATGAATACTAGTATGGTAGATCACCAAATGTTAGTTACTTTAAAATATTTGGTAGCAAATGTTTTATTAAAAGAAGTGATTATATTGGTAAGTTTGATGCCAAAAGTGATCAAGGCATATTTCTTGGTTACTCCACCAAGAGCAAAGCTTACAAGTTCTACAATACTCAAACTAAGAAGAGCATTGAAAGTGTCAATGTCCGTGTTGATGAATTTCCTGAAAAATCAGAAGAAACTAGTAAAGAGAAGGAAGAAGAAGAACCTAACACACTATTTTTGGAACTGGAACTGGTAAGGCCAGAAGTTGGAGAACTAAACACAGAAGCCCAGTTCAACTGGAACAAGAAGGTCCAATAGATGATGAAGAAAGTGAACAAGAAGAAGAACCTCAAAACCAAGATCATGTTATTCCAAGGTATGTCAGACTCAATCACAACCCTGATCAGATTATTGGAGACAAGAATGCAGGTGTGCTAACTAGAAAAAGGCTTAGAGAAAACTCTTGTATGATCTCCATCATTGAGCCTAGAACTACAAAAGAAGCCTTTGCAGAAGGAGACTGGATCAAGGCAATGGAAGAAGAACTTGACCAGATAGAGAAGAATAATTCTTGGTCACTGGTACCCAGATTGAAAAACAACAATATAATAGGTACATAGTGGGTATTTAGAAACAAACTGAATGAAGATGGAGTAGTGGTCAGGAATAAAGCCAGACTGGTATGCAAATTATATGCACAAGAAGAAGAAGAAGAAGAAGAAGAAGAAGAAGATTATGGTGAGACATTTGCACTAGTTGCAAGATTGGAAGGAATAAGGACTCTACTTGCATTTGCAGCATATAAAGGATTCATGGTATATCAGATGGATGTTAAATCAGCATTCCTAAATGGAATATTGGAAGAGGAATTCTACATAGAACAGCCAGATAGTTATGCATTAATTTTAGAAAAGGATATGGTGTGCAAGCTACATAAGGTACTTTATGGATTGAAACAAGCACCAAGAGCATGGTATGAAAGATTGCACTCTCACTTAGTAAAAATAGGTTTTCAAATAACCAATGAAGATAATAATATATATCTCAAGATAGAGGGAGATAAAATACTGGTAAGTGAGGTATTTGTTGATGATATCATTTTTGGAGGAAATGATGATATGTGTCATGATTTTTATGATGAAATGAAGAATGAGTTTGAGATATCACCGGTAGGTGAGATAAAATTCTTCATAGGTATGCAAATACAATAGATGAAGGAAGGTATTTTTGTCACACAATCCAAGTATGTGAAGGAAGTGTTAAGACCTTTTGGAATGGGAGATTGTAAACTAGTTGGAACACCAATGGTTATAGGCTATAAACTATCAAAGGAAGATGAATCTGGACCAGTTGATGAAAAGGAATACAGATCCATGATAGGTAAGCTACATTATTTTGTCCATAGCAGACCAGACATTTCTCATGCAATAGGATTGGTTGCCAGATTTCATAAAAGCCCGAAGGAGTCACACATGGTTGCAACCAAAAGAATTTTTAGATACTTGAAAGGCACTATAGATTATGGATTATGGTATCCATATGAATAAAAATTTGACTTGAAAGTCTATACCGATGTAGATTGGGCAGGAAATATTGATAACAGGAAGAGTACAACCAAAGGAGCATTTTTTCTTGGAGGCAGATTAGTGTCTTGGAGCAGCAAGAAATAGAGTTGTATTTCTCAATCAACAACACAAGTTGAGTATGTTGCAGCTTATATGAATTGTACCCAAGCAATTTGGATGAAACACATATTGGAAGGTTTCAAGCTGAAGATATCAGAACCGGTAAGAATTTTCTATGATAACACAAGTGCTATAAATTTCAAAGAACTCGGTGTTACATGGTAGGACAAAGCATATAGAGTTGAAGTATCATTTCCTGAGAGAGAAAGTTCAAAGCAAGGATATTTCACTGGAGCATGTTTCCACTAAAGAAAAGCTAGCAGATATTTTTACTAAGCCCCTACCTAAGGATACATTTGAATATCTTAGAGGTAAGTTAGGGGTTGTACCCCTACATGAAGTCAATTAAGAAGATAGGGAATCCATCAATCCCAGAGCCTATTGAAAATCTTGAGAAAGGATTGGTGAAGAATGGAGCTACTCCATAGGGGGAGCAGCTAATTGCAGATTGGTGAAAAATGAAATGGTTTGTCTTCACTTTGGCATTGATGTCAAAGTGGGAGAGAAGTGTATGATTGATAGTCTTATATGTTGAGGAGATAAGACAGATTGTAGACCAGCTACCAGCTAATGATATGAAGATACAATTGAAGGATAGAATATTATTGGAAAATGTAAACCAGGATTCCTATACTTGTGTATGTGCTTTACTCTCAATCATGACAATCAATTGGTATTGATATTTGTATTGCTATCAATGCCAAAGGGGGAGAATGTTGGCATTGCATGAAGTTTGCATTGAATAAGTATAGTGTTGCCATTGACATCAATTGCAACCGGTATTGAAGAAAGTAAAGCAACTGATGTTGATGCAGTGAAGACCAACCGTTAACCCTCAATCGGTAACCCTAACAAATTGAGATGCAGAACCCTAACTGATGAAGTTTGGAGATCAGTTGTGATGATCTATGACCAAATGATGATCGATGATGAAGATGCTACATATGCATTTTGCACGTGATAAGTTTTGAAATAGATTTGGCACATAGAGATAACCGTTTATCTTGGGAATGATCAATTGCATAGTATGAAGTGACAAACGTGTGATGAGCTACAGGATTCAAAGTGCGGTGATCCAGGAATGGTTGTAAATGTCTAGAAGAATGTAATGTTGATTACATGTAATCTAACGGTCAAGATTGAACCGATGTGTTTGTAATCTCTATGTGATTTGTAGGGTTTGTGTAGTGTTACTGACCTAATGTATTTGTTTTTAATGTTGATGGATTGTTTGTAAGAGTTGTAGAAAATTTAGCTAAGTGTGATAGTGGTTGTTGCGGAACCAGGAGGTGTGTCTGCAGAATGTTGTGAAGGAAGATATGAGCTATGAAGGATCTGATTCAGCAAGGAAGTGTTATTTCCATATTAGTTAAGAACCTATTGTTCTCTAACCATTACAACAGTTAAATCCCTTAACCGGGTAAGATTTAACAGGCTTATTGTTGAAATCCTCTAACTAGGTGATCCATTAGCTTGGATTTTAAATCCTCCACTGAGGTTACCTTTAACAGGGCATTGCCTTTAATAGGGTATTTGTAGTCAATCCCTTAACTGGGTGATCCTTAACTGGATCTATTTCTAACATGACATTATTGTATAAAATTCTAACAAAGCTTGGCTCCTAACAGGGCAAACTTCAGAAGAGTTCAAAATACTTGTGGGTATTCACCCCCACCGTGGTTTTTCCCATTCGGGTTTCCACGTGAAAAATCATTATGTCAAGTGGTGAATGATTTTGTGGATGTGTTTTGGATATGGTTGATGTGAATGACTGGTAAATCTACATAGATATATTTGAATGACCGGAAATGATATGAAACATGTTTTTACTAGTATTAAGTAAAGTTGTTTAAGGTTTGGTCAAATAGTATTTAAGTATCAAGAACAGTTGCATTATATCTTTGAGTATTAAGACAACAGGTAAAGTTTGACAGTGCAGTTGCAGATTTGTCTGAGTGACTAAATCGGTATACTTTGAAAGTTGTTTTTGAGTTAAAAGTTTGTTTGGTGAAAGTTTATTATTTTTCTATCTACTGATTCAGCCCCCCCCCCTTTAGTAGTTGACCAAATATTTATAGTTTCATCATATTATCAGAACAGATGTGTTGGAGTTTGGGATCTCTATTTCTCTAACAATCTACTCATACATGTGCATCAGACTATAGAATGGAAAGAAATCAAAACAGATCAAGTAAGAGAATTAGAGATCAAAGTGACAAATCATCGGAAGCTTCATCAACTTCTTATTTTATCTAACTTGTTTGTTCACTGTGCAGGTATAAGACAAGTTTCCATTTCATGAATATCAAGTATGTGGGGAAAAATGGGCTCCCACGAGGGTTGATCTCAGCATACAAGTCATCACTCACAGGGTGACACTAATCAGCTACCAGACATGGGGTACAATCACATCTATAGTCCCATATACTATCACTCATGACAGTAATAACTATCATCCAATGATAGTACATACAACAATAAATGTGATGGTATCCAATGAAAAACAACAAATTAGAGCCATCATATGAATCATGATCTATCAGTAGCATGTATAATACAAGAGATTCATAAATCCAAAAATCCACAAGCAAGAAGTAAAACGTGAATAACAATATGAAGGCAATATTTTCCACCATCATGCATAGTGAGGAAAATCTCAGTATGAAATAGTTTACATTAGACGAGATAGAGGTAAGGGCTAAAAATTGAGTGTGGTCTTTACAAGTGAATACAAAAAGATATTGCAAGAGGCAAAAGAATTCATAATAAGTATACAAAATTTTCTCATTTAAGGAAGGTTAAAAACTGATTTGAGGATAGAGAATACAATATGAAGAGTTGTTGTTATAGAGAATCTGATATAAAACAAAAGTCATGATGAAAGATGAAGGTCAGTTATTAGTAGGTTGTACTGCAGATAACATAGTCTCAATTGATTTCCAAAAGATGGAAAAACTTAAGGGCAACTTCTGAGGTTTGAGCAATGATCACAGAGAAAAGGTTTTTTAAGGGCAATTTCATGGTCATCTGAAGAATAGTGAGTTACAGTATCCAAATACCTTATTACAGCCATATACATTCCATCTAGACAACAATAAAAAGGTGAAAATCTTCATTCATAAGGAAAAGGAGACAATAAGTTTTAAGTCTTCATTGGCAATAAGAGGAAAGAGATCAAAGTTACAGTGCCTTATTCCTAGAATACTAAAAGAATGTATTGCAGTCATTAATGTGTAAGATAATCATAAAGATACCCCAATCCCATTCGAGATTAAGAGATATTAAGCATTGATGACAGGCATACATAAACATAAAGGCCATAAATCAAAAAGCACTATAAAGACCTTTTTGATAGTCCATCAGGCCAAACATAGTAAAAAGATGGTATCAATACATGAATATACTGGGACATTCTTCATATTGCAAACAAAGGTTTGAGAAAGATAGACTCAGAAAGAATGAGTCATATATTGTCACAATGTGCAAAAGGCAATAAAGACCACCAATCACAACCCACAGTCCAAGGTTTTCTCTTTATCGAGGATCATGATAAAGAGGCTTTCAAACATATTGGTGCAATCAAAAGTTTTCTCAGCTAAGGGAATTATCAAACCCTCGTTAGAGCATGATCAGCCCTAAAGAGAGCTTGAGATCAGAATCATAACCAAACACAAGAGTATTGTCATGGTATCAAGGCATCAATAGTATATCTTGAAGAGAAAAGACAATAATGACGATATAAAAGTACATTTCAGACCTAAGGACTATCCAAAGTTCATAACAGCCATAGAAAGACTTTTCAAAGTGCAAGGTAATAATCATAAAGATTGTAGCTATCCAAAATATGAAAAGGGCAGTCATAAAGTGCCAATGGATAGCAAGAAAGGAGTTATATATTAGAAGATCATATATAGAAGATAGCATTGAAAGAAGCCATTAAGAGAATTAGTGTCATTTACACAAAAAAGCAGTCCCAACTTGTGCCTAAGGAGGTAACAGTCATAGAAAAATTCGATGCATAGACCCTGGACAACGAATAAAACAACTTTAAAAAAAAATAGGGATATATAGATGATAGATATACAAGTTTTTTACACTCAATAGAGACAAGGGGCATGCTAGAAAAGAGACCTAATAGTGAGAAATAAAGAAATTACTAATAGAGTCCTAAGAGGTGCACAAAGGGTCTCAGATAGTATATAAGCACAGTGAATTTGGATAGCAAAGAAGTTGAAGAAAAGGACAACTCCCAAATTCAACCATTGGAGGACTCATTCTCAAAGGTGTGATAGTTTTCTTAATGACAGAGGATTTTAACAATCTTAGAGCAGCCTTATCGTCATTCATGTTAACACACACCCTTGGACCTGCCATAAAGAGAAAGCCTAGCAGATACAATGAGCATGGCTAATATAAGAACAAAGAACAGTTTAGTGATTAAACAGAGTAATGAAATAGAAGTCATGATGGTTATTGCTCCATTTTCAAGAAAGATACATAGAGATTCTAGTAAGATCATAGTCAGTCAAATATAGGACTCATCAAAGATATCTATTCTTTCCATATAGAACACTAATAAGAACAACACAGTATGGAATGTGTATTAGACAATGGTAGGCTCTGGTCTTTTAGGCATGGGCAGACCTAGGCCTAGGTCAAAAATAATAGTCAATAAGAAAGGAATACAACCACAAAAGCATGCTACCATTAATATCAATCACAACATATATGAAAATATACTCATTTCATTGATTTTTGATAGTGGTATTTGATATTCTCTCAAGACACTAATATTTTTTTGTTAGCACCAATAGTTTCTATTCATTGTTTAAAAGCATAGTAGAAGAGAGCAGTTTTGTCAATGCACTACACAAGAATGCACAAAAGCAGTGATGATGTTTTTATGAAGGTTACAACACCAATATACAAAGATATATGCATGCTCAGAATTGAAGCAGTCAATGGCAACAAAAGATGTCAAAGATAGTCACCAAAAAATAGAGCATCTCTCAAAAATATATGACAGTCCAAGAGAACAACAAACATCCATCATGAATGGCAAAAAAACCTACAGAGAGGTCTGAAACTGCCAAAGTGGGTTTCTAAGATCATAGCCAAAAGTTGTGATGGTGATGTCATTAACTATCAAGATAACAAATTCCAAGGGTTTAGAAGCATTGTTCATACACAGAAATATACAATAAATGATCATACATGGAAAGAGCAGTCACTTTATGCTTAGGCAATTGTCACAATGTAAAGAATACAATCCATGTGCATGCATAAAATCCAATATCAAGCTTTATGAGGTCTGAATTCATGCATAAAAGTATAGATTAAAAAGAACATAGCTTCTTGTGTAAAAATATAGAAGCATGAGGAAAAGAAGGTCACAAAGAACTCACCACGTGGCCATCAACCTACAAACTCCAAGTTCAAACTATGCAAAGTGATCTCGAGTTAGAATCTTGAAAACCCTAGTCCAAGTTGCAAGCAAAAGATGTATGGCAGCCAAAAGGAGAGTCATCATTGAGAAATCAAAATAATACAAATAAAATGATTTTAGGGTTTCTTACCCTTTTACCTCCATGTCCTAGTGCTTTTCAAATTATGATGGGCTTTTTATTTTTTATAAAGTGTTGGTAGCTATTGTTGAAAAGTGGTTGATGCCATAGGCTCCCACTTTTAAGTGGTCAAGCCTATGTACTCCCACTTATTTTATTTTAAATTTAAGTGTTTTAAATGTAACTAATACAAACTTAGGTTTGTATTGATATTTTTTCTTTTTATTTATTAATTAATTAATTATTAAAATAGTATTTTAAATAAATAAATGAGCATGCATACCATTATTAATACATAAATACAATAATAAATTATTAATTATTTTTCTTGATTAAATAGAAGTATAAGATAAAAAGCAACATAAATATTATTTTAATCTTTCTTTTAATACTTCTATTTATTTAAATAAAATAAATAATTTAATAAATGCACTTAAAGAATTTGGTTCCTTATATCCTATGCATGTATGCAAAATTCAAGAATTGTAAAATAAATATGAAAGTGGTATTGTTATAAATCACCTTTAATATTTATTATATAGACATAATAAGGGACGAAATCATGCATACACATTAGATATTAAAAGTAAAATTCATGTTGACTGCACTTTAATATCTATTTTAAATTCCCCTTATTTCACACATGCATAGGATAGAAGGAGATATTTTTATTACAGTACCAGATTTGTGGACATGGGGTAGTTATCAGCAGTTTGAGGCTTATTTTAGAGGTCTTTTTGGTTGCACATTGACTTGAGGGCATTTTGACAACATTTTGGCATCTTTACATGCAGTTTTGGATTCTATTTTTGAGGCTTTTCTTTTGAGCTCGAATTTCAAACTTTAGTTGAGTTTGGAGTGTCATTCTTTCTTTAGGGTTGCATAGCCTATTGTTGTATATATAGCAAATCTTGTTAGATTTTTCCTCAGTTCTTGCCTTTGTTATTCTCTTGCCTTTGTTCAATTTGCAAAGATTTGTAGCTCATTTATTCATTGACATATATAGATTTGTAACAGTTTTTCAGTTCTATATTTTAGCAAGATTCCTTTTATGTTTAAGGATTTCATGTGCTTGCCTTGGTAATTATGTATGTTCATAATAGATTTGATAGAAGTAATTTTTGTGTTTCATCTGAAACCTTGAAGCTTTCATCTCTTTAATGTGCATGCATTATTGCTTTTCATCAGATCACAGGTTTTAGGTTGTGTAGAAAGGTTATCTGTAAAATTGGTTGTGAAACTGGTTTTCCTTCCAAGTTTACAATTTCCTTTGCCTTCCAAGGAATTACTCATGTGGTTGAAGAGTTAAATTGCTTTGTGTGAATGAGGTTCTGCCATATTCTTGTGAGTCACTTGGCTAGTTTTATCATACTTTAGGTGCATCACCTCCTAGAATAATTTTAGTTTTTCGGAATTTGAAACCATCTCTTACTCTTTTCCACACCCATCATTAGTTTTAGGAGGTATTCAAAGGGAGTCAGCCCATAACCCAGAGATTCATTTTTCATTCTAAGTTCACCCACAACTTGAGATTTGTTTCCATGTTGCACGGGATTGCTTAAGTACTGGTATTGATTTACTTAGTAGAAGTGGGTGCATCCTTCATGACAACACTTATCTGCTTTGTTCTGCTAGACTGTCATACATCGGAGAACCAAAAATTTCAATTACATTCACCAAACTTCACATAATTGCTCATATAGACTTCTCACTCTTGTATCATCATCCAAAATTCTCAACGAAATTGTTCTTATATATCCACACCGCCAAAATAAATCAATTACCATGTCGGCTTCCAAAAACCACATAACACGCAACATGAAATGTGTAACCTTAAGTCGGCTCAATCTGCCCACAAAACCATATGTAGACCTAAACAAAATGATAACAGGCTTCCCACAAGTCATCCCAATCACCTCGAACATCAAACCAATCATCAAAATCAACCCAAGAATTCTGCAACACATGTTACATCAAAATAGCTTTGTGTATACACCTAAAAATGGTCTAAATATAGTTAATTAAATATGCAGTTATTTGATTAATTCCCCTTCCCAATTAATTGAATTCACAAGAAATTTAATTAATTTCTATATGAATCTATTAATAAATAAATCTACATGATTTATTTATATATTTCATTTCATATCCCCCTTTGATTAATTAATTCTAAATTAATTAATGTCCCCCCATATAAATCAGTTCTTCTAATCCCTAATTAAGATTAACAAACTCAAGTTTGTTGAGATTAATTATCATTTTGCAATTATTTAAATTTTTAAATTCAAATAAGCACATGGCTCCTAAATTTTAACCACCTAACCTAGTCCATTCCACCTAATCTTGGGTCTAACTAACCATATCCTATCTTGCACATCCTAACCTTCCATGGTGTATATTCTCTCTTTGAGACACATGACACTTTTGCCACATGTCTCCTCCCTTGGACACTTGCCCTCTCATGAGCAAGGCTCCTTGCACTTGTCACCACACAAATGACAAGTGTCCCTTCCTCCAACCTCTTCTACAACTTCCTCAATCTTGGCCCTTGATATCTTCAGATCAAATTTCGACCATTGATTCCTGCCACCTCAACTTTGGCCTTGGAATTCCTATAAATATCCCCCATTTTGGAGCAATAAGGATCCCATCTCATATCAATTTAGGTATTGTTACTATAGGCATATCCATCCCTTGCATTCATAGCTTTAGCATCATTACTATAGGCAATTTGCATTTCAATTATATAGTAATTAGCTTTGGATTAATCATAGCATGTTAATCTAGTTTCTTAAATCATGCATTTCATATCATCTCCATAGTCAATCATGATCAAATAGCTACTCAACTCTTGAGTTGCCACTTTGGAGATCATTGCTCCACTGAGAGCCCATCAATCCAACACCTTCAAGGTCCTCAAGAATAGAGAAAAATGGGACATTTCAAGGAAGGCTTATGGTTTGCATTTCTAATCTAGTTTTTAATTAAGCTTTTCAATTATATTTTATTGTCTCATTATATATGTATGCCTTCTATATACCACATTTTTAGCATCACACTTTGTTCTTCCGGGATTACCGGATACCATACCTTCAATCTCACTCATGAAACAACATAGGATATCAAGATTACAAAGTAATCAACCTCAAACCTTGAATCATCTACCTCTATCACCGCAACCAAAGTTATGCAACCAAAATCAAGATCTTCTCACTGAACTCATAGTCGGTCGGTAACTATGTTCCACCTTCCAAACTTATGCCTCATGATAATATGACTTTTGGTCAATCAAATCTACATGCACTAGATATGATTTCTACACTGAGTTTCCATCAATGTCAACCCCTAATCATCTCTCAAGAATAAATCTTCATCGGAACAGTGTCTCTTGCCAAGAGGCCCTCTGTCTGGCACATGTGTCGCAAGTACTACTCCCTGCCCTCTAGCCAGTATTCTAGTATAAAACCGTGAATAGACACTCATAGAATGTTCCATACATCAAGAAATATGATAGAGGCCTCTCTAGTAGGTAGATAAATATAACACATGTCACTATGTCATCTCTCAATGAGTGGCATCATCATGGTTGTGTAGGTGTGAATCCTCGACCACCAAGACACCCAATCCAACCTACACCACAATAGCATGACCCACTCAGTTGTAGATAGCTTGATGTGTATCCTTGTTGTGGGAGGCCTACACTCCCTTGACCACAATGAACCTAGATCCTCCTGCACTTAGGAAACCACTCATGTCAGCCTTTTCTTCTAAATTCCCCTCCTTTCGATCCTTGGGGCATCCCTCAGAGGCCCCTCGATTCTTGTCATTTATCCCTTTTCCCCTATTGGCTCTCTAAGGTGAAGATGACATTTCTCCTCGTGGAGATGTTTAAATTGAGATTAGACATCATTTTACAGAGCACAGATGGCGATCCTCAACCCTGTGCATTTGTCTTCCTCCCCCCACAGGCGTAGACATCGATCACCTGATCAATGCTTGCGAAAGCGAAGTCTCACCTATGTAGATGGGGATCGTCTACGCAAACATATAGTTTTATAGATGTAATACCTCATATAAGACCAATTTGTCTAATTTTTGGTGTACCCTTCCCTGTATAATACAATGTGATGAATGATAGATAGGGATTGATCAATTAATTGTGTAGACATGTAATAGGTTTGATTGCAGATTTGGTTAATTGTTCGCCTGTTGTCACTTTATTTAGTCGATGTTTTGACTTGTTGTGTATCTATATATATGTTTGTCATTGCAAGGGATAATTTATTGTTTTGTTTTTTCTTGATTGATTATTTAATTTTAGGTCTTTCTTTAGGACATTTTATGCTTTTTATTATTTTTTTAGGATATTATTTGATTTTTATGATTTTTAAGATTTTTATTTGCAAACTTCAATTTTATTATTGCCCCTAGTAAAGTCGAGGACCATTTATTGCAAGAAATGGGAGGATGGATTGACTTATAATGGTGGTGGACAAACAACATGAAGGATTGAGGGGTCATAGACCATGAGAAGGGGGATGCATCTGTATCATTATGAAAGGCAAAAGATGGATAGCGAACAAATCACATTGATTAGGTGGAGAGGTAGTAGATGGAATCTCTTACACACAACTTCAATTTGCCAGTTTATCATTGTAGTACACATAGTGAGCGGCGCCCGCGGCACTACCACTGTGTGGTCACACAGTGGTGCGACGTCGGTCGGGGTTAGACCGCCGCTCCCCCCACCTCCATCTTGCAGATACCTCCACCGCCAACCATGGCCGCCGCCCGGGGTTCCCAGTTTGGCCTTGCAAAAATATATTTTAATCAAAAAAAAAAAGTATAAAACCCTAGCCCGGGTAGGGCTAGGGTAGTAATAATATAAAATGGGAAAATTATAAAGTAAGTGTATTTTATAATTGCAAATCCCTAACTAGGGTTGCATGGCTTTGTTTCCATAAAGCTTGGGAAATTTTTAAAGAAAATAAATTTATATATTTATATATGTATTTGCATATAAATATAAATATTTATTTACACATGTATGAGAATAAAAAAAAAATGATAGTTGTAGAAATTAAAGAATAAAGTATAACCTTAGATTTTAATATTTATTTAGTGTTGTAGATTTTAAGAGTAAATAAAATCAAGAGGGTAAACATTATTTTTTTTAATTCAACCTAGGGACATATCATTTTTTTTAAAAAGGGGGTCGAGATTTAATTTTAATTAATTTAATTTAAGCACATTTCAATTATGGATTAAAATGGATGCTAGGAGAATAATTTTAAGTTATCTTTCTGAAATCAATTAGTGGCTATCTGAGGTTAATTTTGCCTGCGCCAGTTAATTATTCGTATTAGTTGACTTATTAAAATTCGAGTAGACAATAAAATCATTCATTTAGAATTCCGCATTTAATTTTATTTAATTTTGAATATTTGAGCTAGTAGATAAAGTTTATCTAAACATAGTTAAGACAAAACATGTTGTAGCATTTTATATTTGTCGAATTAATGCTTTTAAAAGTTATGTTTTTTTTAAAAAAAATTATCTCGCTCTTGCCCTAAATTTTGGGCATGACATTTTGGTATCAGAGCCCTAGGTTCATACACTGGTGAACATGGGCTACATTCATAACTTAGTTGAAACCAAACTATGGCTTGAAGTATAACACCTAGGTGGAAACTTGTGATATAACAAAGTGAAACATAAGTGAACATTCTTTTAAATCAACAGATCAACAAATATCAATTCAAGGGGTTCCAAGGGTCACTAAAAGCCCTGAAATTTGAGCTTATTAGTCATAATATTTATGGCTTAAATAACACCCCAAAGGCTGTGAAATATTCAACTATTTATTCATATGAAGTAATTTTGGTGTTTATTAACGGAATTTAGTTCTTTAGTACTTATGGGGTTACCATTCAATTGGAACCTAAAACCCAATAATTGCCCTAATCAATCAAATATGAGGAGATAAATTCTACAATAAATACCTCTGATGGTAACTAAAAGAATGCCTTCCATCGAGATATGTTCTTGACATGGCAAGTCAAGCAAGATAGTTAGACCTAAGGTAAAGGCACAATAAACAAGATAAATAAGATCGAGATAGTACAAAATAAAATTTTAAGCTGTGTAAAATTTGGATGGTTAAAAAGATCAAGGCCGCCATTGGAGACAACAAGAGTAGGATAACCTTGAAGATTAGAATTAAAGTGATGAATGGCAATCTCCTTGATCAGAAAATCCTAGTAATGTTATAGATGAGTTAGATAAAGAGAAAGGAGGCATGAACTTCTTGGGTAAAAGCACGTATTTACAATAAACCCTAAGTTCATCCGTGGTTATATAATTGGGGAAACAAGCAAGTAAAACCTCAACTATTTCCTTACGGGAAGATAATCTTGGAGAAATTAAATAATGGAAGAGAGAGTAGAGTTGATTTGAGGAATCGTACAAAAATCCCTATTGAAGAGAAATGGGTGTAAAAGTATTAGAATCTTATAATCTAGAAATGATTAACTTATATTCATTCAAAAACTAAGAAGAAAAGTGAAACCCAATCATGGTTGCCGCTAGGTTCAAGATAGTATGTAACACAATTTAACTATTAGGCACAATCGAAGAAAATCTGCAATTTATGGCACTCAAGTGTGGGGTTATGCGAAAACATTAAGGATGGATGAAACAATGCGCAGATGGAAATGGCTTAGGGAAAGATAGTATAAAAGTAATATAATACCAAAGCTTTAATGAGAATTAGTTGGCAGTATAAAATATTTTATGAGAACATAGATAAGGAGCCGAACTTGTGTGGTTAGCCAAGGGAGAACATGGAAAATTATGGGTCTTAAGACATTGGTAGTTATTGGACACCCTTAAGTTATACCATAAGTAGGTAACAAAATATTATGATGATAAGGTGTTTATTTTTGTGGATTGAAGGAAATCATAAGTTGTGATATATTGGAAATGGCTAGTTAGTAAATATAAATAAGTAATATGGAACAAGACAACTTCCCTCTTTACTAAATTTTAATTAAAAGAATGGGTGTTGGTCATTTTTTTTTCAAGTGCACACCCCCTTGATTTCATAGTTGCATAGTGAAGTAGGAGAGAATAAGTCCACTCTCCGAGTTGCTTGAAATATGTCTTGAAATGTGTGGGCAGAAATGGTTATCAACCGTTATCAATCTTACTTGACAACAATTCCACCCCAAATGGCTCTTAACCTTAAGTGTGAGTAATTTGACAACAAGCTCCTACCTAATGAAGACAAGTGAATGTTAGAGGTAAAAGTATAAGGAGCTAGCTTTAGGTGCTAAGAAAATAAATGATGTCCCTAGTAAAATTATAAGATTACATTACTCAAATCCTAAGAGATTCTAAGTAAACAAGTGTCAATTTTGTACCGAACTATTAACCGTGTGTGTAAGACATGAAAGTGTCAATACTTGAGCTACCACGTAACATTGAATCAAGGATTAGCATATTAAGATAATTAATAGAAGCCATAATAAATTGAGTTATTCAGGAAGGATGTATTAACATGATGGAAAAAACTCGATATTTATAAAATAATTGATATTGAGCCAAGCAACTATGTAAATGTCTATTTAGTAGAAGATGACCTAATTAAGTACTATTAAACGCAATTGTAATGAAAGAGACTTTTGAGTGAAATTATTATTTCCCTTATTAAGTTTATTCAATCCACTTGATAATAGGAGTTAGCGTAATTGTTATGTTAGTAATTTTCTTAATCCTATCGCCTAGGAGTTTTATCGAAACCTAAGGTTTCGTTGGATCAGCTTGTTAAGCTTTAACCTCAAATTAAGCATAGATTGCGTAAAATTAAGTGTTCAAAAAGTTTTGTGCAAGAGGAATGGACGGAGAATGGTAGAGTTAGTGCAAGCACCTGTTAGAATATAATTAAGGATGTTAATAACCCTGAATAGATAGTGGATTATATCAGAAAGTGTTGCTTGAAATAGTAAGCATGTGAAAAGTTAAAATGGAACATGATTTATAAAAAAAACATGAATGTGATCTCTTGTGTATAAGAATTTATTTCATAAATCAATAAAGGATTATAAAGAATCTAAAATCCCAAGAGTCTAATAATCACTTCCTAACACACTCAGGACGTGTGATCTTGGGTGATGTGTTGTGGTTACTCCCTATAGCATGGATAGAATGGTCATCTTGTTTCGAGTTTGATTTAACATTAATTTGGATTTTCTTTGAAAAGTATATGGTGACATTGGGGCTAGAAATTTCCTTTTAGTTATTTTTTTTTATTATGAAGAGAGAACCACTAAATTTATGTTTCTTTTTATATGAAATATGGCACTTGCCATGTTTCTAGTTTTAATATTTTTTTTTCAATTGCCGGCATTTTTCTTCTTTTTATTGGACTTGGCAGAAGTAACTTGTATTTTGATCTTGTAAAGTGTCAAAGTGGTCCTTTTGATGGTTGATATAACTAGCCCTAGTGATGTGATTTGTGTAAATGTCTATCATGTTCGTTGAACCACTGATAGTGTGTCACGGGAGAATACCGCAAGGAGTGAAATTAGGCACAAGAATTAACAAAGAATGTGTTTTATCAAATTAAGATAAAGGAAGGAATATCCTCCTAAGTAAAATTAATTGTGAGTAATCTGAAAGGAAAAAAAAATTTATAGCAATAGTGTGACCTAGACTTAATGAATTGCGAAAGTAATGATTGTCGACTGGTAAATTTGGCATGGGCTGCTCATCCTCAACAAAACTAGCACACCTTTGGGCAGTTTAAGGAAGTTATCCATGTGACCATGGAAATATTATGGAGAACCAAACCTAGACCTATGTATGTTCGTAAAACTAGGGTTTGTCTATTTGGAGAGACAACACCCCATTTGTGTCGTATTTTATTCATAATAGTAAATGATGCATGTGTGTTAAGTGTTATTTAATTGATTTATGTAAATCCCACAAGAGACACGATTTCATGTATAATTTTGTAAAAGTATTTTCTTTGTGCCACTTGACACATGTGGATTTATGTTTGAATTTTTAAATTTGTCTGTTGGTGGGAATTGTTTAACTATAGCTTTTTCAATTAATGTAATGTGATTCCATAAATGCCTTGGGTAAAGAATCTCTGGGACGGTCAACATAGGTTTGACCCGAAAATAAACTTTAGAGGGGTTAAAAAAGGGTTAAATGGACACCTAGGGGTAGTTCAATAGGGTTTCCTAAAGCCCATAAGGTATACCTAAGGGTTAGGGGTAATTTTAGGCAAGTTTCTACTCCCATGTGACCATTTCGACACCCTAAAAAGTAGGTTTTCTAAGTTGTGCGAAAATTGAAATTAGAAGGCTTGAGCTAAGTGGTTAACCTTCCTTGTTGAATGAAAGTTCCCTTTTCTCATTTTACCTTACTTTCCTTTTCAGTTTTAGAAACTTGAGAGAACTCACACTAGTGTCTTCTTAAGCAAGAAAGAGAGATTTTGGGGGTAATCACCCACTCTCCATTTTTGGAGACAAAAGAATTTTGAAAAGAAAAAAGATAGATTTTGGATTGAGAATTTTGGCTAAGGGTAGAAAGAGAAGGACTGTGGAATTAGGCTGCTCATCCTCAACAAAACTAGCACACCTTTGGGCAGTTTAAGGTTGGTTTTATTTTTCTTATAATGTTTTCTTATTGCATGATGTTTTGAAAGAAATGCTTGTGTAAAAGACAAGTTTTCGTGCATGTATTTCTTGGAAATTTATATTGGTGTTTTGTGCTTATGCAATGTATGTGTTTTGTGAGTAATCAAGACCTCCTACTCTTGGGAGAGAGGAGAGTCTTGTGGGTGGTAGAAGTGACAGCCCTGGAGTGAGAGGCTCTCGTTATGAGAGTGATCACAAGGGATTTTATGTGACCCTTGTTGCATGGCTTGTTTATGCATTGCGGGTCATAAGGAGGGAAATAGGCTTGGAGGGCATAAGGAAAGTGGGGTTGTTATACTTGATGTATTTGGTTTGCCATGAGGTGGCTATATGTTTTACCATACTTGCAGTCTCCTCAGGGTACTTGGTCCACTACCACCCTTGAAAAGACATCACAAATGTGTGGTGTAGTGTAGCCTAGGTTGGGATTGTGTTTGAGTTTGTGTGTATTTTGTCTTTTGTGTTTGCATGATTGTTACCCGTCTAGGGCTTGGTTTTCCAAGCTTGGGGGTGGCTACCAGTTAGCCTAGGCTGGGAGGTGAGCTCTCCATGGTCATAGCTTTGATTTAAAATGCAGGATTGTCGGAAGAAAAGAATAGGACAAGTGGAAGGTTGCAGGAGTTATTTGTTGCAGGAAATTAATTGTAAATGTAATTATTATTTGAAAAAGTCCTCATTTAATAGAAATGAGAGACCCATTGTAAAGTGACAATAGTGTTTTTGAAATACGTTTTTAAAAGTTGTATTATTGTAGTATACTATTCATTGCAGAATAATTTTAAGTTAGCTTTCTGAAATCAATTAATGGCTATCTGAGGTTAATTTTGCCTGCACCAATTAATTATTCGTATTAGTTGACTTATTAAAATTCGAGTAGACAATAAAATCATTCATTTAGAATTCCGCATTTAAATTTATTTAATTTTGAATATTTGAGCTAGTAGATAAAGTTTATCTAAACATAGTTAAGACAAAACATGTTGTAGCATTTTATATTTGTCGAATTAATGCTTTTAAAAGTTATGTTTTTTTAAAAAAAAATTATCCCGTTCTTGCCCTAAATTTTGAGCATGACATAGTAGATGGAATCTCTTACACACAACATCAATTTGCCAGTTTATCATTGTAGTACTTGCACAAAGGGCCACCAAAGTGGTTTTCACCATAGGATGAATTATTTCTCTTTAAAAAAAAAAAAAAATTATTTTCAATTTTTTTTTATGTTGCACAAGACACCTATATACCATGTTTTGATCAAGACAATGATTTTTATTTTTATTTTTGTATTTTTTATTAGATACTCCAAGAATCACATGTAGAATTTCTTAAGATACATTTTGTTGAGTAGATATGGTAGAAAGTGGAAAATTGATAGGCCCCATTTTCATATGTTGTTGAGACAATGTATGGACCCAACCAAATTTGCCAGGTCTCTCTCTCTCTTTTCCAGATTGTACTGATTTTAATTTAGAATGAGATCTCCTATTTCAATGAAGTGAACATAGACTGTCTTTTGTAGCTATGTTTGAGGTAATTCTAATATGCTTGAAGATGGTTCAATGTGCTATAATGTTTCTAATCCAATAGTTCTAGCTCATGCAATTTTGTAACTTTGTAGTCTTCATTAGTGATCAGATTTTGTAGTGATATTTTCAAAGAGGGTAGCTCATCCTCAATTGGTAATATGGATTTGACTCCATAGACAAGGGAATATGGTGTGGCTCTAGTGAGTATGTGAATGCTATTGTAGTAAAGCCTAGAGGGCAAGATTAAGTTGGAGGTGTCAATCATGACCAACATCATTGGAAGTCTTTTTGAGAATCTTAATGATGGTCTTATTAGATGCATTGGTTTGAATATTAATTTGTGGGTAATAGGGCATGGTGAAGCGATGTTGGATATGAAATTTGTCACAAAGATCGCATAAATCCTAATTTTTGAAGGGACGATCATTTTCTATGATGATGCAAATGGGAATTCCATATCGATATATAATGTAGTTTAGGATAAACTTCACAATTTGTTGGCTATTAATGTACATAAAAGGGATGGCCTTAATCCACTTTGTAAAGTACTCAGTGGTAGTAAGGATGAATTTGTTTCTAGTCGAGGAGGTGGGATCAATTTTCCCAATGAGATTGAGCCCCCATTAGGAGAATGTGCAAGGAGATGTTGTTGATTGTAGATCCTATGCTAGTGCATGTATTAAGTCTCCATGAACTTGACACTCACAACATCTCTATACAAATCTATAGACATCTTTTTTCATAGTTGGCCAATAATATCTTACACGCATCAACTACTTAGCTAGGGTTGGATCACAAGAATAAACTCCACAAATACCATTGTGTACCTTATATAAGGCTTTATATGATTCCATTGAGTCAAGACATCTCAGGAGAGTTTTGTTAACACCTTTTCGATAAAGGGTATCTACGATGATGGTGAAATGATAGACTTGCTAGATAAAAGGTCTTATGTTGATTATGGGATAATTTTGGGTAAAGGTATTAGTCATGGAGGTATGAGTAGATCCCTGTATACCGAGGTGATTTAGGACCTATGATTTCACACAAAACTTTAGATGAGGGAATTTTAAATTTGATGACCATAAGTTGTTTCACTAATAACTCATGACGTGTGACATTGTTCGGCATATCCAACATGGATGCAATTGTGACCATGGTATTTGTAGCTTTATTCTAGATTCTTGGAACTTGCTCAAATTTAATGTGGTTGAAATATTATTTGAAATCATTGACCATGCACTTATAGGGTGTCAACTTTTTATCCTTTGTATTGTAGTCACCAATAACTTGTTTGATTACCAACTGTGAATCTCCATAGGCAAGAATGTTTGTAATCTTTCACTAAACAACTATTTGTAACCCAGTGATTATTGCTTCATATTCAACAATATTGTTGGTACAGACAAAGTTTAACTTGTAATATTTGGGAATAGCATCACCTTGGGGTGTGATGAACAATATGCTAGCTCCTGCACCATGTTGAGTGTTGAATTTATCAAAGTATAATTTCTATTGTGTTGTTATAGGCATGGTGAAAATGAATTCATCTATGAAATCAGTTAGGATGGGATGATCTACAAGGACTAGGGTGTTTTCAAGTTGATTTTCTATAATTTATCCTTTGAATTTCTTTTGGTCAACATAATTAATGTTAAATTCACTTAAAATCATGATCCATTGAGCTAGGAATCTAGTTAGAGCTACTCTATTTAGAAGATACTTCAAAGGATCTATCTTTGCAATGATCATTGTTTTATGACTAAGCATGTAATATCTAAGTTTTTGCAAGGTAAATATAACTGCTAGACATGTGCATTCAATGTATGTATAATTTAGCTCATATCCCACTAGTGTATGGTTGGTGTAGTAGATCGCTCTCTCTTTTCCTTCCACATCATGTTGAGGTAGAAGTGCACCTAGCGATGATGTTGTTGTTGAGATGTATAAAAGCAATGACTTCTCTTGGAATGGAGGCATTAGGATTGGCAAAGATAACAAATAATATTTAAATGCTTGAAAGGCTTGTTGGCATTATTTGGTCCACATGAAAGGAACTCACTTATGTGATAAGTGTTGGAATAGGTAACATTTATTAGCTAGTTGAGCTATGAATCTTCTAATAGATTGGATTTTACCTTGCAAACAATGAAGTTGACTAATGATGGAAGGTGGAGACATTTTCATAATTTCTTTTACCTTTGCTGGATCTACTTCTATTTCTCTTGTGGTGACTATAAACCCTAGAAGCTTTCCAGAAGTGACTCCAAAGATATATTTTTTAGGTTCAATCTGACTTTTTATTCTTCTAACCTATCAAAAATGTCAGCCAATACATCCATATAAGCTTCCCTTTTTGTTTATTTGGCAAGAAATTCATCCACATAATATTCCATTTGTTTATGCATCATGTCATGAAAGATCATTTGCATTGCTCGTTGGTAAGTTGCTTCTACATTTTTTAGACCAAAGGGTATTACGTTCCAAAAATAAGTTCCCTAGGTACAAGTGGAAGTTGTCTTATGTTGGTCTTCAGGGGATATCCTTATCTAATTATATATGGATAAATTGTTTGTTAATGATAACATCTCATAGATGTTTGTAAGATCAACGATCATGTCAATGTTTGGTAGTGGGAAATCATCCTTAGGGAATGCTTTATTCAAGTCTCTAAAGTTTGTGAAAAAATTTATGCTCCCATTCAGCTTACTGACAAGTACTAAGTTAGAGATTTATTCAACATATTCTATTGGTCTAATGAATCCCACATCCAATAACTTTTTGAGTTCTACTTTGACCAACGAGGTGATGTGGATGGATTTTGTGTAACTTTTGTTTGAAACTTTTTGCTCAAAGAGACAAAGGTAAATAATGTATAATGAGCTTTGGATCTAACCTCTACATATCTACATATGACCATGCAAAATTGATATACCTCACTATCACAAATTTAATACAATCTTCTTTTTCTATTGGTGATAAAGAGGCTACAAAGTGGAATAGCTTCTTGTTGTTATTGTCACCTAGGTTGATTTCTTGAGATTGCTCAATTAACAAAAGATACTCTTCTTCACTAATTGGGAGAGTTTCTAACCTTCCATCATCATGCACCTTAGAGAGGTTTTCGTCATCAGACATGTCCTTTATTTTTACTATTTTGTGGTCAAAAGGTGCCTTTGGTTTTCACTCAAGGACTTGTCATTTTTATTTTTATTTTCAATTTTGTAAATGTAAGGTTGACTTGACTCTCCAAAATATGTTGCACAATCAAGGTCTATTGCAGAACCAAATTTATGATCCCCAAATGACATGTTATATTGAATTCCCAAGAAATCAGTGATTGCTTCAGCATTTTGAAATAGGTCTAAGTGTGGATGATCTCGTGAATCCCAATAAAAAAGGTTTGGGTATATAAGGTGTAGGTCATTATTGGTATGATTATAGGATATGGGTTCAACAGTGATGGTATAAATGGAAAATGTTTGGCCTTTAAAATAATGACTCCAGGAATTACTATCAATGTGTTTATCTTCAAAAGCGTCATCATTGGTAACATTAAGTTCACTAAACATTTTTTCAATGGCATAAGTGTTATAAGTGTGAGGTGTGCCCCACTCATATTCATTTGAATCAACATTGACATAGTCTTCATCAAATGTATCATCATTGTTGGTAATGCAAACATTCTCGTTGGAAGACATGATGGTACTTAAGGAACCTAATATCATTGGTTGATACTCTAATCCTTGAGTTCTAGGGTTCAACTTAGGAATGATTGGCTAAATGATGCCTTTAGACATGTTCGTCTCAATAGAGCCAATTAGAAATATCTTCATCTAGAGATTATTCATTGAGTTCACCCCATCAGATGAATGTAGTGGAAGGCCTAGCCTTGATTGTAGCTTTGATAGGATGGTTGGTTACACATGCCTTTCCATGAGACTATGGACATATTGTTCAAGTTTCTCCACACAAAATGATTTAGCACAGGTATATCGTCCACACCCTTGGTCTTCTACTTTAATCTTGATCTTGATTAGTTCAATAGGTGGAATAAAGGATTTTGAGAAGGATGCAGGATTGATGTATGCAGTGGTGGATGATGAAGCTTCCTGATTGATTGGGACCTAGTTAACAACAGTTTCTTTCAGATTATAACAATATGAAAGAGATTAGGATCACCAGGTATAGTTATTTTAGCATCCTTATAAGGAAACTTCAAACATTGATGATAGTTCAATGGCAGGACCAACTTAGATTGGAAGGAATATGATCCCCTATGAGAGATATTCAACATCATCATATGCTTTGATTGTGAATCTTTTGGATGTATCTATGAAATTTTCAAAAAAACTCAATCTTTCAACCAAATTGAGAGTGTAGATATTGAGAATGACTCCACCATCTACCAAGACTCGCCCAACTCTGTGTTTATGTATGTAGAATTTGAGGTGTAGGGGATCATCGTGGTAAGGATTGTGGGTCAAAATATCATCTTTAGTGAAAGAAATGTGGTGGTTACTTGAAAGGTGCCCATCCATGGCCTAAAACTCTGTGAGGTCTATATTGTTTGGGACAAAGGATTCTTGCAAAGATTTATTTATAACTTCCTTATGATTTGGTGATATGCATGATAGTTTAAAGATAGAAATTTATGTTGGCATTTTCTTTAGCTGGTCAAGGAAGTTGTATTTATTAGTAGATTGTGGTTGGGGATCAACTCCTTTAAGGATAACCTTGGACCTATGGGTGGTGATTACACAATTGATTTGCTTCCCTTTTATTGTAATGATAAATATTTCATCATTAGGATATTGGGCGTGATTTATGGTATTGTCATTCGAGGTGCTAGTATAGTTGGCCTTATTATTATGTGATTTTGAACTATAGGGCTTCCCATTCTCATGAATTTGTGCAAAGGGTTTTGAAAAATGATGTGATCTTGATTAGAGGAACCTGTGGGATTTTTGACTGAAATCGTCTCTTGATCTATTAAGTCTTTTTTTAGATGTTTGAGTCAATAACAATTGGAATTCTTATGAAGTCTTGTGATATCCATAAAAATCATTATCATTCCACCAAGATGGCTTGAAAGGTCATGGTTCACACTATTTCACTTTAGGTAACATGATTATATGAAATTATAAAAGCTTCTTCAAAGTTGATTCAATAGGTTCTCCAAGGGGAGTGAAAGTCCCTTTTAGATTTTTTTGATTATTTAGAGGACCACGAGGTTGATTGTTTTGTATTGCATTAGTAGAGTGGTCATTATTGCGTGTATGATTATTATTGGTTGTTGTATTGTTTGTGTTGTTTGGCCCTTGAAGGCTTACTATGAGTTGATCCCTATTGACCACCTTGGTGTCAACAATTCCATCATTGGTTACATTTTTATTTTGAGACCAAAACTTGGTCATAGTGTCATTTGAGGAATTAGGGTCATTTGTTTAGTTGTTTTCTTTAAATATTTTGATGAGACACTTTTTTATGAGAGTTATTTCATATTTCAACCCATTTTCTATCACTTTTTCAAATGAATCTAAGCATTGAAGTTCTAATGCAAATACCATTTCCTCATTTATATTGTCGAAATCGATTACCTTGTTTTCAATGTTGTGTATGAAGTGGGCTATAGTTTTTTTAGCCATTTCTCTCATGAATTGATGTCTGGGGCAGATGCAAGAACCAATCCATTGCTTTTCTCCCTACATTATGTAGAAAGAGATACATGAGGTAGGCATGATTATAAGAGACCTTTATGCACACAATAAAGAATTCTCGAATGTGATCATGAGGATTTCCTTTTCCCTTATTTTTATCAAATGTAGGAACATCAAACTTCAAGGGAAAAGGTGGCATGTAGAGTGCTCTATCAAATGGATATGGGCATAAATCTTCCATTGTATATGACTTCTTGGTATTGCCCCCTTGCATGTTGGATAACTAGTGTTATAATTTTTATACCCATTGTGTGAGAATTTACATTAGTGTAGGAGGAACATGTGTGTTGAAATTTTTGTTGGGATCCACAAATGGATTGGTGTTAGTGTACGATGGTGGTTCAGTGAAGTTTGTAGTATGATGATCAAGATTTTGAAAAAGGTTGTTTAGATTAAATGAAGATGTATTGGAAGGTGGTGGAACATATGTGTTTTGAAAGCTTTAAGAACTTGTTGGTGGTGTGAAGTAAGTAAATATAGGGTGATTTTGAGTGTGTGTTGTGGTTGGAATTTGATTATATTGTGATGATGTATTAAGACTCTGTCAACTTTTATTTTGACTAGATTGCATGCTATGAGGTGAGGGTATTTGAGTGGAGGATGTTGTCCCTAATGTGTTATGTTGCGTGGATGTTACTATCACTATGGGTTGTAAAAACAATGTTATTGTTAGGTTATGATGGGGATGTTGCACGTCTAGGTTTGTGTTTTGGGTGTTAATGTTTGAAGAAGTCATTGTGGAAGTTGTGGTGGAGTAATTTGTATTAGAGGTCATCATTTTGTAGAGTGGGTTATTATATTGATAATTGAAAGGTGGTATAGATGTGGTGATGACATTAGTAGTGTTGTTGAGAGGAAGACTAGTGGGTATTTGGTTTAATGAGTATGGTTGTTTAGATCCCATATTGTATGTTATGCACCCCTAGTGGTAGTATGGTTGTGACATTGTAATCAAGGGGTAATTGGGCTTCATTCTAAGCCAACAGTAAAAATTATTTGTCTCTATCATGATTTAAGAGGGCATTGATAACATCTAGGATTTAAGGATCTTGTTGTGCTTGATCTAGTTCTTCACTACTTAGCCCTACTTGTACGATTTGTAGTGAAAAAGGTTTGTTTGGATCTGAAATGATCATTATGCCTATCACATGTGAAGGTTGTCATGTTGCCTTGTTGGGGTTAGGCCCTATGGTCATAGATAACGTGGGATTAAAATAAGGGTTTAATGCTAGGTCTTGTTATTTTTATTGCTTTGTTGTCTAGTATATATCATTGGGACTCTCTAACATTGACACTAATGAAATGCAAGGATAATGACAATACAATCTAGGAAACGACTATGTTTTTGTTGGGTTTTCTTGTAATAACGAAACCAATATGCTTCTATGTTTTTGGATTTTTGAAATCTTTGGATGACCATGCAACTAAAAGATGAGATTACTATTGTACATTTATTATTGTTTTTAAGATTTTTAAATGATGATGCAATTAAAATATGAGAAAACTATTCTATGTTTTTGGGTGTTTTTGACATTTTTGACAATATCTTGATGAAACTATGCAATCCTATAGGCTTGATTCCAAGAGAATTTGTGAGCACAAACCTATAGATATTCACCTATGAAATTGAAAGAGGAACCTTGAGAAGATAAAATGATGATTGATTGAACGATGTGATAAAAATTGTGACCCTATGCTAGACTAGTGAGCATAAGGGTTAAACTTGAGGATTGAAGATTTGATGAGGTCTTGATGTCTTTGAGAATGATAAATATTTAATCCTAAGACCTGGTTGTCTAATTTCCTTAAGAATCACTGATTTTCATAATGTAATTTGTTTAAGGACACAAATTTTTACAATTTGATTTTGATTTAAGAGGACCTTAAAGGAAACTAATGTTGCAAAAACCTAGATGAGCCTATAGAACTTAATGAACTTGTTAATCAAAGCTAAGGGTTTCGAACCCTAATTGAATAATTTGTGTGACTTGATTGAAGTTTCTAATCTTGACAGGAAATTGCATAATTGAATTAATAGATGTGTGAAATATTGATAACAATTTCATAAATTAATTGTCTAATGTGTGAAAGGTTAGCAACAATTGTGTTACTATTTCTAGCAGATGCAAAAAT
This sequence comes from Cryptomeria japonica, assembly GCF_030272615.1. NCBI lineage: Eukaryota > Viridiplantae > Streptophyta > Pinopsida > Cupressales > Cupressaceae > Cryptomeria > Cryptomeria japonica. Next base: position 364,284,220 of record NC_081408.1, on the reverse strand, counting down.
TAAACAAATGTTGCGTGAATATATTTTCAGTTGCATAATTGATTTTTTTACAATGTTTTGTGTGAGTTTTCGTTGAGACCAATTTTATCAGACACTTAAATAACAATGAAAATAGTTTGGTAGTTGATTCAATAACTGTAACTAGCATAATTGTGTATGTTCATAGGCCAAGTTTAGCTTAATTTCCTTTGTTCTTAACACAATAAAAAATAATTCAAACAGTCTTTACAACCTAAGGACAAGACTCATTGAGATGAATTCAAGCCTAGACTTGTAACACTTTGTCAACCCAAATTATCAACACCTAAAGGGGCATTTTACACTTGTAATTCTTTTCTTGAGTAGGACAAGTAGGGGGCTCCAAGATTGGAAGCATGACCCAATCACTGTCCCTACGTCATGGGAGGTATATGGTGAATAACTTAAGGGTGTGATGTTAAACCCTTGCACAAGAAATAATACAATATTCGATCAATTAAATAGGGTAGGTCTCTAAAAAGAATAGGTGTTTAGTCACTATTTGGGAGAGTTGTGTGTTTGCACTTGCTAATAAGCCACTTAAGGATTTAGCCAACCCTATGTATCTCTAAGTCCACCCCCAAATTGATACAGCAATATACAATGCAAGTTAGTCTCTAGTTTTTACCTTTACCACTTATATAGTGGGCCAAAGGAAAAACCACTTTTGGGTTGTTCCCCTTGAAGTGATCACTTATCCAAAGACAAACCCTCTAAACAAAAGAAGATATTACGATTTCTCTTGCACCCAAACTCCTAAAAGGCAAGGGGAGAGGATACCTTCACAACACTTTGGGATTTAGTCTAAACACAACATGCTTTTGCACAAGACACTCAAACAAAGATTAATTGTCTTGTTAAGAAATGAAGCATTTTCTATGCTAACAAACACATGAAGATATAAAAGCAAATAAATTGAAAGAAACTCTAGAATTATACAACATATGTATTAGTAGTTTCAAAGACAGATTCTTTGTTCGATTATTGGGGAGATTGTTGGATTTGGTTGTTCATTGTTGCTACTAGGATATGTTGTTTTCATTGATGTCAACATATTCCTGTGCATTATTCTGATGAGTTTGGAAAGGGTTTTTGGTATGGTTGTGTAGTTTGGTTTTGTTGATCACCGTTTAGCAGAATCCAGTATTCCCTCTGGTATATTTCGATGTGATCAAATCTTATGTTGAGACTTTGGATTATTATTTGGGATGATATTGTGTGTCATTTTAGATGGTTCATGATTTGGTGCTTCGTAAGTTATCTTTCCTCGTGACAGTTGTTGATTAGTTGTGTTCTTGAGCTTTGAGATGTTGACAGATAAAGATTTGAAAAGAGGTGTTGGTGCAACTGTTCTGGATGATTTTAACGTGCTTTCTGGTGTTTCCTAATTGTGTCCTATTTGTTTTGGCGATCTGCATTGATCATTGTGCGAGTTTTGGTGATTTCTATGAACCGGTGATGATTTGCATGTTATGCATATTTTTGGTGGTGTAGTGTATTGCGGTTGATCTTGGCAAGATTTTCGGTGGATGTAATTATTTGGGAATTTGAATTAGGTCCATGCTATGTAGTATAAATCATTATATTGGTCTAGTGGTCAATATTTATATCGTGTAATGTAATATTTATAATTATGAGTTGAGGGTTGAGGGTTTAGCCGACCTTGCTATCAAGGTTGATGATTTGTATGTATAGGTGATATACTTATATAATTTAGGTGTCGGTGTTGTGTCTGCATTATCTAAGAGAGATAAATGTGCGAACAAGGATATATAATTTAGCAAAGTGTTGTGATGAGATTGGTGTTGTAGAGCAGACACTATACTTAACCGAAACTATCATCAGGCATTTGTAGATTTTATCATTGCAATTCATTCCTTATGGCTTGTAGTCTCAATCATATTTTAAGTCAGCAAGACTTCCCTAAGGGTTGTAGCCTTTCAAGCATATATCTTTTGAGCAGTGAGCTCTAGGCAGTGTGCCTGAATGAATGTGCATTCCTCATTGTAATATTTTCACATGTATTACTGTAGAGTGTCATATTATTATGGGTAGGTTCCCACCATGATTTTTCCCTTAACTAGGTTTTCCACGTCAAAATCTTGGTGTTGTGTGTTGTGTTTTTAATTTGCTTATCTATTATTGTTGTGATTTATCAGTTTGTGTCTTGGAGTTTAATTTGATGAGATCCGATGAAGACTAATTCACCCCCCCCCCTCTCAGTCTTCCTTCTTGATTGCTGCTAACATGCTTAGTCTGTGATTGATACATGCTAAAAATAAAAGATTAGTACCAAAAATCCTAACCTAGAGAATTGGAAAAGCAAAAAACAAAAACAAAATTTGACATAAAACAGGAACAAAAGTAGGAAACAAAGAATTATACTTGTTGAATTTCAACAAGTAATTGTGTGAATCTGATTCACAATTGCATGATAACTAACTATGAAATGCCTAAATCCTTCTTCAGTTATGTAATATACTATGATCAATTGTGTAAATCCTAGCATGTAAGTGCATAAAATAAATGTCAATTGCATAAATCCAATGTTAGTTATGTAATCTAAAGCTTGTATCTGCAAAAAAATTAAAAATTTCACAAAAATCTCAAATTGAGTTGTTAGTTCATGTCCGGTTCATCATTTGTAAGCTCTTAAAAATTTGAATGACAACATAATGTAATAGACTAATTAGGAAACCAAAAAACCCAATTTTATCACACAATTCTTATGTAGGGGAAAAAGTGAGATTAAGTATGGAAACCCTAATCCTACTTCATACACACTCATGGAATATGAAAGAGGCTAGGGAGGTAATGCATACCGGCTACTTCTTACGAGAAAGAGAGATTTGTGGATTACCTCTTAGGTTTTCTATTCCTTTATTGTAAATGAGAGAGAGGAATGATGCAAAATGCAATCCAACCTACAAAGGCAAATAAGCAAACAAACCCTAATCTGAGAATGTAGATTAAAGAATAACGGATACACTGTTGGAAAGTATAGATCAAAAGGCAAAATCAGAGGTGCACTTGTGTCTGAAATCTAAGCAGAAATGTTTGGAACTAGGGTGCCACGCCACTATCCTAATTATGCAATTCTAGAGCTCCAACTAATAGGAGGGATTTTGTGATCTGTAAGTTGTTGTCCTGCCAAGTCCTGTTGATAGAGGGCATGACCAGTTCTAATATTTCTGGGTTGTGTAGATGCATGTTCCAGATGTGTAACTGCTTCCAGATTCCTGTTTCTACACCTACAACTGAAAAGGGAAGGTTTAGGGTGAATATATATAGGGTTTTGCCTTAGTCAAACCCCCATGTTGGTGATTTCCACCTCCATGAATAGCCGATAATCTACTTAAAATGTGTGTGCAAGAACCTTGTGTATATGCAAGATCCTAAGAATGAAAGTAAATAGCCTAGAGCAACCCTAAAGAGTAAACCCTAATTGCTTATAATTGACAAAGTAAATGCTCTAAATCTATAATGAAAAGTGATCTAAAGCATGAATATGAATCAAAATGAAGCTTATACAAAGATCTGAAAATAACATGAAACCATACCCAACCCCAAGGGAGAGGTACAAGCGAATCATCAGTCGGTGATCTCCTATTGTTATTTGACATCTTCAAAAGCCCCCAATTGATAAAATGATGCTTGATGAATGTTTGATGGATGAATTTTGAATGTTGTTGAAGACTTCAAATATCTACTCTTTCACTGCAAAGAAGGCTCTAAAACTCCAAAAACCTATTCTTGTATTCTTAGAAGAAGGACCCCTTCAAATGAAGAAAGATAGCTCTTAAGTATGAAACCCGAGATCTTAATTTCATATTTAGGCCAACCTAGGATTTGAATTTCCTACTGATATTTTTGGGTTAAGCATTATTATATCATAGGATTGTACTCCCCAAATTTTGGGGAAAAAGTTGCGGACCATGTGCATTCCTGCCATGGTCCAACCAACTTTTCACCAAATTTTCGGGGTCGTTAGATATGATGATATTAGAATGCATCCCAAAGTTACAGTTGATTTCGAGATGTTTTGATATACGAAATTGGACCTAAATGGTCAAAATAAGATATAATTAGGGTTTATGATTAAATGATTCATTAGAGAAATGAGATGAAAAGGGGCACGCTTAGGGTAAAGGGCTCAACTTTGTAATGTGTAAATTGATGAGACATGACCTTATATTTAATTAAATTAATTAATTAAATGCTTAAAGGGGAATGACAAATGCAAGATGCACGACATACTAAGGTGGGTGCCCTAAGTGTGAAATTGTACCACCCTAGCAAGGGTGTACAATTTACTACACTACATTTAGCCCTCACTTTAGCGGTCATATGACAGTACGTGCATATGCAAGCTAAAGTACTTAAAAGTAAACATCATTTGAAAAATGATATATCCATAAGTTGTCGAATGAATCCCCAAGTGTATCTACAGTACAAAGTTAGGAACCACACCCTAGAAAATCACCTAATACTTACTAAGGAAGGTGATTAAATTCGTGGGTAGCTATATGCCCCCCCTATTTCAACTTGCTTATTTGTGAGGTGAAATAGGGTATCATGTTTTCCACAATGAATTGTGATAAAGATTGTGATGAGACAGGGCTTTATTACTCATCCAAGCATATTATGGAACTAATATGGAGTGAGAGTGTGAACTCATGATTCCAACGCCATTGACGGTGTGAGAATCGAAGCTTCCTAGCTCAAGATATGATAGATTGAAGAAAAAGTGCAGAAATTAGGGTTTTAATTAAAAAACATAAAGTCAAAAAGTGCATAACACATAAATATGAAAGTGACGCCTTCATTTGTCACTTTCTAACCTTTTGTCACTATTCACTGCAAAGGAGCCCACATACAAGCCATCATGCCTTGATGTCGACATGAGTGACCTATGCGGATGGAGATCCTATGCCAGTCCGTACTCGTCGGCGGATCGCTCAATGAGGTGAGTTGAATTTTTGTTGACTGCATTTGACTTTTCTATGTTTTCATAGTTTTCATAAGTGATAATGTCATTTCCTAGTCCAGGTCGGGGCCCACCCTTTGGACACCTAGGGTTCATAGGGCGCCCTGGTCCTCCTAGCGCACCATGGTCCCAAGGGGGCGCCATGGTCCCAGTAGGGCGCCCTGGTCCTTGTTCAAGGCGACCAACAATGACACAAGATCAGGCGATGAATGCTAGAAATAATAGAATGATTGCATTGATTAGATGATGATAGATGATTGATTGATTACTGATGATAGATTGCTTTACATTTTGCAGACACTACCGTACATCTGCGAGCATACCGTCAGTCTCACCTTTTGAAGCCTTCGGGAGCAGATCCCGAGACTGACAACAGAAGAGAGGGATTTGCTACATGTAGTGGATTTGTGAGATGTGATAACCATGTCGACCATTCAAATCCATTTTTCTATGCTGATGGCATTGATGGAGAGGTGGGATGTAGATACCTCAACATTCTTACTACCTATGGGGGAGATGACGGTCACCCTAGAGGATGTATACCGCATTATGCATCTACCCATTAGAGGAGAGACTATTAGATATCGATATGACCATATAGAGGAGGATTATAGAGTGATACGCAGCAAGACAAGGGGTCACACTATGGTTAGCCGACTCCTACACCCTACAAGAGAGGTTCCATTAGTGAGGCGACTCATGATTATGACCCTTGCATTAGTCATGTGTCCTAATGGGCGCGACACACGTATGCACAGAGGACACATCTATTCCATACGAGCTATGGAGAGACATGGGAGAGTATAGTATTGGGGTTGGAGCATGCTTGCGCATCACTATCATGACCTTGGAGAGTATGTATTTGGATATGGATGCATCCTTATGACATGCACACTACTATAGGTGTGGATGTTTGAGCACATTACATGCACTAGACCTAGTGGAGCCCCTATAGAGCTAGTCCTAAAGCAGCCTAGGGTATATGCTTATCCTCTTACCCGTGAGTGGCGATCCGGAGATCTCCTGTATTGGAGGTTGAGCATGGATAGATTGACAATGAGTGGGATCATATGGAGACCCTACCTCAGAATGTCCATGTGGGTAGGGCTATGTAGATAGATGTTCAGCATGTAGAGGAATCATCTACTAGAGGGACGATATAGCCACATAGTCATTTCTTTCTACTTCGACCGATTTCGGTGGCAGTTTGGGTTTGAGCAGTGTGTTTCTACTGATGTGCTTATATAAATCCTTCACTCACGAGTGATATCAAGGCTAAGATCCATTCCTAGACCTATGAGTGATGAGATTGACATCACAAATTCAGATGGGTCAGATCGGGACATAGCGACATATTATAGAGATGATTCTGGCGCACACCGACGGTACATCACATGGTCAAGAAGAACATACCCTGAAGCTATTTTACTAGTAGACTTCCTTGGAGGGAACCCCAAACCATGGAGACAATCAGGCGACAAAGAGGGGTCTGATGCATCCGAGGAGGACTCATATGATCAGGGTGATGACCTAGAGGAGCAGGAGGTAGGTGGAGACGGAGGTGCTCTTGATACCAGAGAGGGAGATCAGGATGGAGCTGATGATGAGGATGAGGATAAGGATGAGGAGGATGAGGAGGATGAGGATGAGGACAAGGATGAGGAGGAGGATGAGGAGGCCGAGGGCGACGATGAGGAGGAGGATGATTCAGGTATAGTTCATCACTCCAGAGAGAATACCAGAGCCCTAGACCCATCGAGTCTCCCACGACGGGCAGAGAGGGATCCCATAAGGGGTCCTAATCCTGATCCCCATTGGCCCACACTGACTATACAAAGACAATATGAGCGGGGAGAGCCTAGCGGTTCTCAGTCTCAGGCAGTCATTGTCCACAATCCTCACTGGCGAGAAGGAGATCTAGGTAATGTGCCCTGTTATTGGTTAACATATGCATCCTACCTGCTTTAATTTTGATGATATAGAATGTTACTCATGAAAAATTTCTCTCTATCTTGTAGATATTATCCAAGAGTGGCATTCTCTTATTCAGAATGCAATGATAGACCTTATTGTGACTGCGCACGTTCTGAGTTCCACATAAATACCACATAGATCCCAGAAGAGTGCAAGACAACACAGGGACCTTTTCTCCCCTATTTGGATGGAGGTGGAGGTCCTATGAGATAGATTATGATAAATAGAGTGTGACCTAGCAGTGGCACAGATAAAGGCAGCCACATATCGAGGGATTATGATAGATAGAGACCGCAGGAGCTCCTCATAGTCCATATCACGATACACCCCCATGGGGCCACCCGCATAACCAGATCAGGAGGGGGCATCTAGACACCATCCTCCTGCTACTAGTCCTAGGGATAGGAGATGATTTTGATGTATTGATGTATATATGATGATACTCATGATTATGTTATTTTTAATGCTTAAACAATGTACATGTTAGGCCCAATATGGAAAGCTAATGTACTGAGAGGGGAGGGGTGAATCCGTACTTCAAAACTTTTCTTCAACAATAACTTTATTATTAAGCATAAACTGAATAGTGAGGTAACATAAAATAATGCTAACACAAATAAATAACAATCATACATGATTCACTCTATAACACATATATTTTGGTTATGCAGAAACTCTTGGTTAGAGAGAAAAATTGTGGTGGGGATGACACCCACAACTTCACTACTGCAATAATAAAGGTTGCTCGGTTAGAGCTACATGTTTATCTATTTCTGATAGCTTACCCTGGTAGGAGTATCAAGATCTATTAGATCTACCTTGCTAAAGGATTTTACAACACTTATTCTAAATGTTGTACCTGGTTAGAGGCTTTACAATTTATAGACTTAGTTAGAGTCTTTTACCTTGTTAAAGGTTTCTCTTACAACTTCAAAATATTACAATAAATCATTACAAATATCTGCAACTCTACATCTGGAATGTTATAGCAGATTCTATGTGCTCAAAATAAGATTACCTTGCTTATAGCATACCTCGATAATCCATCTATTAACTCGATAAACCTTTCTATTTACTCTGTCCCTTGACTGTTCTCTGAAATCCTTCTCGGTGACCTCTGTGTCTCTGTAAACTGTAACAGTCATAACACACTGTGATATCTCATGATTTTCCTTTTTGTATCTATCTTGCTTCACACATACATGCACATATATACTTGTACATATATCTAATCCTGAATTCATGTTGTATAAATAGATCTCTTATGTCGGTGATCTAGTCCATGCTTCGATCTTACAAACATGATTTCTCGAATGAATAACCATGCAAAATATTTCATTTGGTTAGATGACCTCAAAATCATACACAATCTTTAAGTGCAATTTCCAATGTGATAACGGTTACTTGTTCCTCGATCTTTGTAACACGTTTCCCATATATGTCCAGGTTCAGTGAATCTAGTAACACGTTTCACTTGGTGTGTGTTCACTCGGTATATCATTCTTGCTGCTCGGTAGACATAGAGTGTTACTCGGTAGAGTGTTCGGTGTATACTACGCTCTGAGGCTACTTTCTTCTTTAACCGACTGCACTGTGCTTACCGACTGAATGATTCGGTAGAAGTAACCGACTAGAATATATAGAATAACTTTGAACATAAGATTAATGGCAATCTTAGTAAGTAGTAACAATCTCCCCTTTTGACATTAGTTGAGATGTTTGACAAAAACTACTTTCAAAGTTATAACTCAAAAATCTATATACTTGCAAAATTTGACTAAACTGATAATATATACATTTGTTAATGAAATAGTATATTCAGATATACTCCCCTTATTAATATATTGTACATAACTCTGATTTTGCATGCTCGGTGATCAATGTTCTGTGTGTTGCTCTTGTTCTTTGCTTACTGCTCAGTATACTCCCCCTGTATACTACATTCCCATGTATACTTTGATATGATACTCACTCCCCCTTTTTGACAAACATCAAAATTTAGTTACCATTTGGTGGAGGCAACTGGTCAAAAATGGATTTATACTTTGTCCTTGCTTCAGTGAGGGCGACAGAGAGTGCATCCTTGACATTGTCCATTAAAGAATTATGTGCTTGAATGTCAGCCAATAGAGAGATTAAGCCATCTAATGTGCTTCCCTCTTGTGTAGTAGATAGGTAAGTGGCTCGGTTGATCTGTTCTTGAACGAAGGACAAGTGTGGAATGAATAAGGTTTGAAGAGTCATAATGTCCATCCTTATTTTGTGCTCTTCATTCCTGAGTTCCAGTTGTTGAGCCATGAATTGTTGTAACTTTGTATAAAAATTCTGAACAGAATTGGGCTCGGTGGTCAACTTATTTGAGAGATCAGTGATATCTTTCTCAATTTCTTCTGTTTTATTTTTGATATCTTTAATGAATAAAGAGAATGTATAGAGTTTATGAAATAAATAAAGAATGTGCTTGAGTTGAGGGGACAACTCAGCAATAAATTTGACAAGTTTAACTTTGCCAAGAGCAATAGCTTTCTGTACCTCTTCAATCATTTTTGCGGTGAGCTCTTTGTCCTTTAACTTGCTCAAATATTCAGATGCATCTACTCCAGATGTTTCTATCTGATTGAGGAGTTCATCCAGTTGAATATGGATGGTTGCATCTGTTGACACTGTAGCTGCGAGTAGCATATCTGATATTAGTGTCTTTACCTTCTGAAGTACTTTATTTTTCTTTTGTATGGTCATTTGTTTTTCCTGTTCGGCCTTTGCTTTTCATAGTTCACCGAATTCAATGAGTTCCTGCCCTTTTAATTTTGATATGTCTACATTGGGCAACACTATTGGTTTCGATATATCCACCTTGAAACTATGCTTTTTCCTCTTCTTTTCTTTAGATTTGGCTGGTTGAACCAATACAATAGCTTAGGAAGCTTGTGGATCCTCGGTAGGTTGCTCTGTGGAGGCAACACTTTTGTCAGTTTCTTTAGCCTTTGCCGAGTCCTTCAGTGGTTCGGTGCTCGGGGTCTCAGTTGCAACATTTTTAGTGTTAGGAGGATTCTGAGAGGTCTGTTCCCTAGTGGCCTGAGAAGTAGCTTCTCCTTTTGTAGACTTGTGAACCTCTGCACCTTGTTTAGTATCCTGACGAGCCTCAGTTGCAGCAGAATGAGTGACCAGAGGATAAGGCTGAACTTGTTCCAAAACTGACTCACTGGATACTAGTTTTGCATATGCATTGCCTTCTATCATTTCCTGTTTAGGTGCCTCAGTGTCCATGATGTCTTCATCAATTTGTATGGTGTCAGCAGGGTCTTGCTCGATGACATCAGGATCTTGCTCGGTGACATCAATAGTTTCAACTGTAGCTTGCTCACCAACACCCTTGATTCTAAATATTTCCTACCACTTTTCTTTTGTCTCATTTTCTACTTCAATATACAGACCATTCATCAGTTTTAAGGCTCTTTGTTTGACAAGGAACTTTGTGTTGTAGGTTGTCAGATGTTCTTTTATTTCAACTACTGACATGTCTGGAAAGAGATGTACCAGACTTCTTTCTCTAATCTGTTTCTCCAAGTCCATTGCATATTTCCACCTGTTATCAATATGCAAATATAATTCATTTGGAAGTGACTTAGGTAATTCCAATGGACCCAATCGGAATTTTAGAAGTGTGCAGATGACAACTTCTTCTATTTGTCTCTTTTCATCATCAGATCTAGATTCATATTTTACATATCTGAATGATCCAAATCCACCATATTCTTTCAGATTAGCACATAAATTTTCAACACTATGTACATTTACCTTCTTGCTCTTAACAATCTAAAATTTACTTGCATCTTTAGATTCGGTGTCACTGGACTCTTTTGCCAAAATGAGTCTCTGAATAGATTTCTTATAGGTCTTTGTTACTTTAGGAACAACAACAATCTTTGGTTTCTTACTCGGTGACATTGCAGATGCTCTTGTGTTTGGGCGCTTTACTGAGGGAGTCGGTGATGCCTTTGATGTGTCCTGTTTCTTCCTCTTCAGAACTTTCCCTTTAGGCAACTCAGTGCTTAGTGTAATAGCAGCCTCTTGGGCTTCCAATTCCTCCTCAGTGATTACTAGTGTGCCCTTGACAGGTGTGGAGGAAGAACCTTCTCCAAATTTCTCTGATAGTGCCTTGATCATCTTTGTTGCTTTTCTTGTAGCTTTTGGTACTACAATGCTCATCTTTACTTTCTCTTTCACTTCTTCATATGTTCCATACCTCAACTTGATAGCATGCCTTGCTAGTGTAAGAAAGGCATCTATTTGTTGTTGTGTGATGACAAAGTCAACCTCATAACCCATAGGTGGCAAAGATTGAGTTCTTGGTTCCATAGCATTCACATAACAGTAATCAGTGTCTACTTCAAAACATATGTCATCTTTGTATTTTTCCACTAGCTGGGGTGGAATTATATACCTGTTATGCATCTTCTCTTGAAACTTGCTGAAATAATCATCCATAATATCATTGAAGTTGTCACCTAGACATTTGATAAAGTCATTGATTTGATGGGTGACTGGTCGGTGTAGCTCCCAAACAACTTTACCGACTGTTGGAAAGAATTTTTTAAAATAGAAAAACATGCATAATAACAGTGATCCAAACTTTAGTGTATTATCTGAGTTGTTCTTCTTCGGCTTCCTAATGGTGTTCAGATTCTCAAACAGGTTTCTCAGCAATACTTCACAAAGATCAATTTTCATTCCCTTTTTCACAATTTTGTATGCTAAGTCGACTGTTGCACAGGGTACACTATTTTCCCTTGCCGATTGGAAGAAACAATAACCTATCACTCTAATAGCAAACTTTAGTTCTGCATCAGTGACATTGTTCAATTTCTTTCCTCTGCGATCTAATTCCACTCCGGTTAAGGTGATCAATTCATTTTGTGATATCATCTTCTAAGCTCAGGCATGATCATAAATAGGGTAACCGGTGATTAGATGAATGATTTCCTTGGTGATTTTGAATGGTTGCTCCTCTAACCACATGAAATCATCGTGAACTCTGCTCAGAACAAACTTGACCCACTGGGGTTTGAAGACACAAGGATAGGTTAGGGCTTCAGTCAATCCCTTGATCTTAATGTGCTCATACTTGCTATCCAATTTCCCATTGGTGCACAATTCATCATAGGTGTCTTTGATTTCAACATGACCTAGTTCTTCAACTTGACATTTGGTGAAGAATATGACATCCTCAACTAGTAAAACTCTATCCGGGATGAGTGTAAATGAAGTTTTGTCATTCGGTTATGATGCTACTTTGGGAGTTAAAGAGTATTTTAGTGAGGGCTTTTCAACATTCTTAACAACAACGGGTTCTTCGATCTTCGGTGCCATTGTAGATTTCAAATAGAAATTATCAAAAGATCCTTAGAGTTTGAAAATTTTCAAATGACAGATGCTTTTCCTCTTAACAAATATGAAACAGAAATCTTCAACAGATATGATCGGTAAACCAGCTTAACAATGCGTTGAGATTGATGTAAATACCTTGAATTTCACTTCGGAGGAGGTTTGATCGCCTAAGATTCACTTTGCTCTGTTCTCTCAAAAACTTGGTGAGAAAAAAATGACCGTGTAAATGCTTTAAGTACACAGTATACCTTATCAGGCTCCGTGCAGGTTAGGTTAAAACATTAAATGCACTCAGTTCCACTAAACCGATTTACTCTCCTTTTTCCGCTTTAACCAAGTAGCCAGATTTCCTTCATTTACCAACTAGACAGGCCTCCTGTAGTTACCGACTTGACAAGTTTCCTGTATAGTGCTTCAAAAGACTGTGATAGAATCTCAAACTTACTAATACATCTTAGTTATGCAGATTTTGAATTAAGTACATAATAAAATAGGAACTGTTAAGATTTGACCTTTGAGAGAGTGCAATCCCTTCATACCTTTACTGATTAATTTGGAATAGGTGCACCTAACTTAGTAGGTAAGGTGCTTTCTTCATTTGACACAATTTCCTTCTTTTTCCAAATCATCTGTAATTTGCCTTTTATTTCTTCAGTGTCTCCTCTAGGTTGATCTCTGCAATCTCCAGCCAAGTGTCCAACTTTGTGACAATGAAAACATGCCATACCAGGATTTCTCCATGATCTTCGGTTGTTCATTCCAAACCTTATAAAGTAGTTGGCACTTATATGTCCATATCTTCCACAACATTCACACCATATCCTTGTATTGTAATCCCATGGTACTGCAGCATATGGTCGGTTAAGTTCTCTATGAGTTTGGTAGTTTCCAGTATTTGCTCAGTGTGTAGACCACATATAGTTCTTTTGCTTAAACCAACACTTCTCAGTACTGTGTCCATATCTATTGTAGTTTTTACAAAACCCTTTGAATTTTGCCTTCTTATAATTGCTAGCAAACTTTGTCCTACATTGGTTAAATGTAAGACCATATTTATCGCAATTGTAACAATAATTGTTGGACTTAGTGACATTCAGTTTCTTACCTTTTCTGATTTGGCACATGTTGGCAGTATGACCTTGATTTCCATAGTAGTTGTAAATAGGCTTCTTTCTTTTGATGTTCTTCTTGTTTCCAGCTTGCTTTGATGATTCTCCCCTCTCGGTAGTATGAATTCCCTTTTCGGTAGTCTTTTCCTTTGTAACCGAGTCCTGCATCTTTGTTGGGTCTTCTTGTATTCAGTTGCTCATCCAACATCTTTGATGCTTCATAACTCTTCTTCAGTGTTTCTTTGGATTTCTTTTCTATTTCAAGTTCATCGGTCAACCTTGATACTTCAAGTTTCAATGCTTGATTCTCATCATCTTTCAGATTTGCTTCATGATGTGCATAACCTAGCTGATCTGACAAATTTTGTTGAATCCCGGTCATTCTTATGATTTCATCATTCTTTTCAGATACCAATGCTTCAAGTTGTTGTTTCTCTCTTTCTAGATCTCTTACTTTATCCTCGGTTGTCCTCAATGCATCAAGATTTTCAGTCATCTGTGTGCTGAAATGCTCATGTTCTCTATTCATTGCTTTTAGCTGATCAGTCAGTGCTTTGTTCTTTTCTTTCAACACTTCAATCATTTCTTCAGTCTCTTTAGACATATTGTTCTCAGATGATGTCTCAATTTGTTCTACTAACTCTTGAGAGTCCTACAAATCATCAGATAACCTTCTTCTAACTTTCAGAGACTTTTGCATTTGTCTTTGCATGTCTGCAATCACTTGATTAGCATGATCCAACTCTTCTTGCAGATATACAATTCTCTGAGATTGTTTATAGCCTTCCATTGATAAGATCTTTCTCTTTAGGCAGTTAAACCCTTTTCCAAGATTGAGGCTCTGATACCAATTGTTAGGCCCAATATGGAAAGCTAATGTACTAAGAGGGGAGGGGTGAATCAATACTTCAAAACTTTTCTTCAACAATAACTTTATTGTTAAGCATAAATTGAATAGTGCAGTAACATAATATAATGCTAACACAAATAAATAACAATCATACATGATTCACTCCATAACACATATATTTTGGTTACACAAAAACTCTTGGCTAGAGAGAAAAATTGCGGTGGGGATGACACCCACAACTTCACTACTGCAATAATAAAGGTTTCTCGGTTAGAGCTACATGTTTAGCTATTTCTAATAGCTTACCCTATTAGGAGTATCAAGATCTGTTAGATCTACCTTGCTAAAGGATTTTACAACACTTATTCTAAATGTTGTACCTAGTTAGAGGCTTTACAATTTATAGACTTAGTTAGAGTCTTTGACCCTGTTAAAGGTTTCTCTTACAACTTCAAAATATTACAATAAATCATTACAAATATCTGCAACTTTACATCTGGAATGTTATAGCAGATTCTATTTGCTCAAAATAAGATTACCTTGCTTATAGCATACCTTGGTAATCCATATATTAACTCGGTAAACCTTTCTATTTACTTTGTTCCTTGATTGTTCTCTGAAATCCTTCTCGGTGACCTTTGTGTCTCTATAAACTATAACAGTCATAACACACTGTGATATCTCATGATTTTCCTTTTTGTATTTGTCTTGCTTCACACATACATGCACATATATACTTGTACATATATTTAATCCCGAATTCATGTTGTATAAATAGATCTCTTATGTCGGTGATCTGGTCCATGCTTCGATCTTACAAACATGATTTCTCGAATGAATAACCATGCAAAATATTTCATTTGGTTAGATGACCTCAAAATCATACACAATCTTTAAGTGCAATTTCCAATGTGATAATGGTTACGTGTTCCTCGATCTTTGTAACATGTTTCCCATATATGTCCAGGTTCAGTGAATCTGGTAACACGTTTCACTCGGTGTGTGTTCACTCGGTATATCATTCTTGCTACTCGGTAGACATAGAGTGTTACTCGGTAGAGGGTTCGGTGTATACTATGCTCTAAGACTACTTTCTTCTTTAACCGACTGCACTGTGCTTACCAACTGAATGATTCCGTAGAAGTAACCGACTAGAATATATAGAATAACTTTGAATATAAGACTTATAGAAATCTTAGTAAGTAGTAACAATACATATTGCTTAGATTAGAAGTAACATATTGAGTAATGAGCATGTATATCAGATTTAATTTCTCCGTGATTTATTTCTCAATGCTTCATGATTGAATTGATACATGTGTGATTTAATTAAATAACTAAGTATTTAATCAAATGCTACTTTGATGATGCAAAAGAAAAATGTATTAAGCGTGATAAATATATGACTAATATAATTTAATTAACTCTAAGTAAACACAACATGATATAATTCTACTTAACACATAAGAAATTGTATAACATGCTAACACATATGAAATGTAAATCTATTCAATTTACACAAAAGAATCCAAGACAAACAACATAGTAATGAAGCATGCTTGTCAAGAATGAAGTAATGTAGCCCAAATAATATAACATCATTTAATCTCACATACTTTAATAAAGATATGCTAACATATACCCAATTTTCAAGAAAAAGATATAGAGAGAGAACAAAAAGAAGACTAGAAAGAAAGAAAGAAAGAAAGAAAGAAAGAAAGAGAGAGAAAAATAGAACTAGGCATAGTATCTATGAAGGTGCATAGAATTTATAGGTTCCTTGAGAGGCATACCTTTCACATCTGCTATTTTGTAAGCACCTGATCCATAGACCTCCACAACGATGTATGGTCCAAGCCAATTATGACTGAACTTTCCTTTTTCCTCAGGTAAGGCATTCACATTGCACTAATTCTCATAAAGGACTAAATCCCCTACTGAGAAGGAACGTTGAATAACCTTATCATTGTAGCTTTGTTGAAAAGTTTTATGATACACTTGAATATGCTCGAGGGCACTTATATGTCCCTCATCGAGCATCTCAAGTTGTTGAAGTCTTTGCTCTCTATAGGAATCATCATCCACATCCACTATAGCCCTAAGAGAAACTCTCAAAGAAGGAATTTCTAACTCCAAAGGCATAATGGCATCAGTACCATAAACAAGATTATAAGGGGTACAACCTGTAGCAACACATACACTCATGCAATAGGCCCACAGAGCATAGGTTAATTGAGTATGCCAATCCTTACCATGCTTGTTTACAGTCTTTCACAGAATTTGTTCAATTATTCTATTAGAAGACTCAGCTTGACCATTTGATTGAGGATAATAAGGTGTAGAAAATTTATGTTGAATATGATATTTCTCGAGAAACTTCTTCACATCCTCATTTTTGAATGGCGTTCCATTATCTAAAACTAAGGCGGAAGGTATCTGAAATTGAGAAATGACATTTTCTAAAATAAATTGATAGATTACTTCAGCAATAGTGGATCGAAGAGGAATAGCTTCCACCCACTTCGTAAAGTAATCAATGGCAGTTATGATGAAAGTACATCCTTGAGATGAAGGAGGAGATATTTTACCAACAAGATCCAAACCCCATGTATAAAAGGGCCAAGATGCTACTTGCGATCGAAGCTCTTGGGCAGGGGCATGGATCAAATTGCTATGTTGCTGACACTGATGACATTGTTTCACAAATGCAAAGGATTCCTTTTCCATGGTTTGCCAATAATATCCCATTCAGAGCAATCTTTGAACTAAAGACCTACCCCCAAAATGCCCCCCGCAAGCACCTGAATGTGCCTCTTCAAGAGCAATATGGACTTCAACCTTGTTTAAGCATCGAAGAAGAAGACCATTATAACCCCTCCTATATAGAACATTAGAAAGGATAATGTATCTAGCAACCAATTTGTGAACCCTAGCCCTAGTATTCTTATTCGCAGAGTCGGGAAAAGTACCATCACTTGAATATCTCATGATATGCATGTACCATTCATCAAAATCTATAATGCAATAATATGTCACATCACTAGGATTATTAGCAATAGCTAGGGTAGTAAGGTTGTGAATAGTGAATTGAAGATCTACCAAGGGGTCCTCTAGAGACACCAGAGAGGCAACACATGCCATCGCATTAGTGTGTTGATTATCTTTTTGAGGAATGGGCTCCATGGTATAAGAATTGGATTTTTGTAACAAGGATAAAGCTAGATCTTCATACTATGATAGTTTGTCTTGCTTATCTTGATAAACTCTTGTCACTTGTCTCATGATTAATTGAGAATCTCCATAAATATGTAGATGTTTCACATTCAATACCAAAGTTTTTTTAATTTCAACTATAAGAGATTCATATTGAGCAATGTTGTCGGTACATACAAAATTGAGATGATATGATAAAGGAATAGGCTTCTTTTTAGGAGAGATTAAGATCACCCCTGCCCCTGATCCTGCATGACACTTAGAGTCATCAAAGTACAATTCCCAAGTCTCATCAACCTCAATGGAAAGAATGCATTCTTTGAGAAAAGACTCCGGATTAGGTAAGGATAAGGGTGAAGGCACATCAACTAAATGATCAGTCAACGCTTGACCCTTTATTGCCTTTTGTGAAACAAACTTAAGGTCAAACTTGATCAACATCATAACCCACTTATCTAAGCGTCCGAAAAGATCAATTTTAGAGAAAATATGTTTAAGAGGATCAAATTTAACGATAACATGAATCTCAGCATTCAAGAGATAATGCCTCAACTTTTGGGTTGCAAAGACTAAAGCAAGGCATTGTCTTTCTATCGCAGAATATTGGACTTTGTAATTGAGTAGAGTGTAGCTTATATAATAAATTGGGCATTCTCTACCATCCTTATCACATTGTGTCAATAAGGCTGCAAGAGCTTGAGGGAAAGCAATAGTGTATACAAGGAAAGGCTTAGTACGATCAACAGGTTGAAGAATGGGATGATTGGCCAAATAAGTTTTTAAGTTTTTGAATGCTAGACGACAATCCTCATTCCATTGGAAAGTGATGTTCTTTTTAAGAAATTGTGTGAAGGAAAAGGTATGATCCACAAGTTGAGAGATGAACCTACAAATAGCTTGGATCTTTCCTTGCAAACTTTTGAGTTGAGAAACATTCTTAGGCGGTGGCATGTTAACAATAGCATCTATTTTCTTCATATCCACCTCAACACCATGATGTGAAACTATGAACCCTAATAGTTTACCACTATCCACACCAAAAACACATTTTCAAGGATTCAAACGCATGTTGTATTTACGAATTCTCTCAAAGACTTTGACGAAGGATCTTAACATGATCTATATGAAGGATGTATTTGGCTAAGATATCATCAAGGTAATATTCTAAAGTCTTATGCATATAGTCATGGAAGATGAGATTCATAGCACACTGATAGGTTGTACCTACATTTTTTAATCCAAAACGCATCACAATCCAACAAAACGTACCCTAAGGAGTGGTGAAAGCAGTTTTATATTGGTCTTGGGGATTGATGAAAATTTGATTATATCTTGAGAAACCATCCATAAAGGATAGTAAAGCATGTCCCGCTATCGAATCCACTATCATATTAATATTCAGGAGGGGAAAATTATCTTTTAATGAGGCCTTGTTCAAATCATGAAAATTAGTACACATCCTAATCTTGTTTTCAGCTTTAGCCACAACTATAATGTTTGAAATCCATGGGGAATAATCGATAGGACGAATGAATCCAGCATCCAACAATTTTTCAATCTCAGCTTTAACAAGTAATGCCATCTTAGGGTGAATCTTTCAAATCTTCTGCTTCACAAGTTTAGCATTAGGAATTAGGACAATGTTATGAGTAACAATCTTAGGATCTATGCTAGGCATGTCAGAATATATCCAAACAAAGATCTCAGGGAATTCATGTAACAACTCAGCATATCATTTTTTCTCTTCTTCGTCGAGACATTTTCCTATCTTGATGATCTTATCTTCAACACAAGGATCCATCTTGATATCAACTGAGTCATTTATTAGGAGATTGCTTTATTGAGGAGCGTATTTCAATTGAGGAAATTCTTTAATTATCTCATCGCTATTTCTCTCTTCCCCAAAGTAAGCTTCCGCATTTAGACAATAGGGAAAAGTGCGGTTATGGTGATAACAAGGAAGGTTGTCATAAGCTCCTTCGAATCCAGCTAAAGAATCACTGGTAGAAAAATCATCCAAAGCAAAGACACAAGAAGGGTCAAAGTCAATATATTCTGGATATTTTAGTGAGAGAGAAGCATAAATGACATTAACACTAATATATAGTCTCTTGGAGGCTTTAGGATGCTTGAAAGGATCATAACCAAGACCAAATGTCATATCATGAAAGTTGTTTTCCAAGGGAACTTTAATCCCTTGTTCTTGAGCACCACATCCATTTCCATTATATCCACTCATAGCCAGGATGTGAAAACCATGACCATGAAAGTTAGTCATTTCCGAAGAAGGAGCATTTTCAAAAAGTGAAGGATCAAAATCCTCTAGACCGGAAACTAAAGGAGATGAAATCTAAGAAGTCACCACAAATTTGATTGATTTTTAGGTTTTTCTTCTTATTTCTTCTTTTCGACCTTAGGTTCTCTAGGGGGAATTTTGTATTCCCCTATGAAAGTAAAATTGAAATCAAGGGATCCCCAATAATCTTCTACAAGAATCTTTTTAGGAAAGAAAGCATTCTCAATCGTAGAGTCAGGTTGAGAGGACTCTTCCTTCGGAACCTTAGGTCCACTTGAGGAAGTATCGGGGATCGATCCAGATACAGGGGACAGGTTTGATGAACTAGTCACACTAATCGGAGTAGAAGCTTTAGAGGAAGTATCTAAGATAATTGGGTAAGAATAGATTGAAGAGGATTTAGAACATGATGTTTGTAAACAAGCCTGAAATTTCGTGTCTCTTAACAAGGTGTATGTTGTATTGTTGTAAATGAATTTGATTTTCCTATACAATATAGAGGGAACATCTTGCATGCTATAAATCCAAGGTCTTCCTAGAAACAAGTTATATGTCAACTCTCTAGACGTGACATGGATAGGAGTAGGTAAAGTAACATGACCTACCTTAACAGGCAAGGTGATGATACCTAGTGAAAATTTAGCAACATTATCAAAGCCACATATAGTGATAGACTTAGGTTTGATAAGAGATGTATCAACATTGATCTTGTAATACCCTAAAAATGGTCATCTAAACCATGGGCCCCTAATCTCAACAATGTCACCAAGGTCCTAACCAAAGGCAATTAAATAAATCTTGAGCACACAATTAATTTCTAAAATCATTAAATGTCACATGGCAAAATTAATCAACCAATATTAATTAAATATTTATTTAATTAATTGATCATTCCAAGTAAATCATTTTTAAAACAATTATCCTATTTATCTTTATTAAATATCCTAGCATATTTAATGAAATAAATCTGTTTGTCGTCAAATATTCAAAAAATGAATTAATTGACAAAAAAGAATTAAAATTTGAGAAAAGAAATCAATTGGAGATAATCTTGAAAAACAAATTAAAAATTGATAAATAATCTCAAAGAAAGCAAATAAAACAATTAAATTTCAAAATTGAATGAAATAGAGAATAAATCAATTTTTTCTGATTTTATCTTAATTTTAGTTCAATTTCCTTTAAAATTGACAAAAGCATCCAATCACATCAATTCACCTGGATTGTGCTTCCTCTTGGAAAATATTGATCGCTCATCATCATTTGGTCTTCGTCGTTGGTTTCTTTCTGAATTTCTATAAATTCAGGCTCTCATCTCTCATTCAAAAATCCTGGAGAATATATTGTTATTATGTTGTTTTTGCTCTAGGTTCATTGAGAATTTGCATTGATATATTGCATATTAGTTATTTCATATTGATTAAATCATTTAGCTTAAATATTCATATATTGCTTAAATCATGTTAGATTAACCTTGCATATCTAGCTTAAATCTTGCATCCATTTAGCTCATATTCATGCTCATATAAATTTAAAAATCCTTCGTTTAGGTGTTTTCTAGTCACTAGATATCTTAGCAATCTGAGAGCAATCTAAACTCGCATCTACTAGAAGGCAATGGGTCACTTTGTAATGGTTTATTATTCATTAATTATTGATTTACTAACCATGCATATAATGACTTAATTGAAGTGTTGTGTATTTCAGATACAGATACAGATATAGGTCCACTTTTCACACACACATTTTTGGCACCCACCATGGGGTTCGAACCCATGACTACAAGATTTATAATGTTTGGTTTTTATAACTAATAAACATGTGTTAAATTTGCAAATAAAAATCTTTTTTTTTGCTTGATCTTGTGTGATAGTAAAAAATGGTCTATGTTTGGAGGGAATAACTTTTTATTGAACCATTGGATCTAAACCAATTTTTTATATGTTGTTGAAAACCAAGTTTTCTATATTTTCACCAAAGAGATTTGCCTAAGGATTTTGGGTTTGAAATTTATGAATGACATAGTGCAGTACTATCATTTTACTTATTCTTTTGTGACAGTAAAAAATGGTCTTTGTTCAGAGGGTATAACTTTTTATTGAAATGTTAGATCTCAACAAAATTTTGATATGTTGTTTAAAACCAAGTTTTCCATATTTAAACAAAATATATTTTCCTAATTATGTTTGGTTGGAAAGTTATAAATGATAGAGTGTTGTACTATCAAAACTGTCATAACTAGGATAGTCATAAAAAAATGGAAATTCTTGTTAGATTAGTTTAATTTACAGTTTGCATGCTAGAATTTTCTTTTGATGATTTTTTTTATATGTTATTTTGGAAACTAATCTTGGGCTTTTAATTTTTGTAGGTCCACTTCACAAAGAATTCAATCATTAAACATATGCTTGCCAAAGATTATAAACTCGAACTACTGATATCTTTGTTTTGCAGGTTGCCTCCAGAGATGCAAACAAACATTCTCTCTTCTTAATCTTTTTAGGAACACTTGAATTTATATAAGGGAAATAACTTTGTTTTATGTGTTTTTGGGAGAAATCTAGAGTAGGAGAGTATGCTCTTGTCCATTTGGACAATCAAAAATCCAGACCTTGAGGTTTTTTCTATTAGAGTTTGAGATATGTTGGCACCTTTAGAGGGTCTGCCTCCCAAGAAGCCCCTAACGCCCAGTGAGAGGAATGACCCAAGTGAGTCCGGCCAAAGCTAGGAATCCAACTCACTATAATAAAATGCTTCTGGGGTGAAAGTCCCAGGAGATGGAATAATCGGTGGTACTACTTCATTTATGAGGAGTGTCTCATGTTGAGCATCTTGTAGGGCTTCACGGTCTAAATCATGCTTGCATGACTACATGGTTTCAACATCCTATTGGGTTTGTATCTAAATCACGCTTGTGTGGCAGTCAGGTGGTCCTTCTGAATGGAACCCTTACTAAAAACTATAAGATAGAGGCTACCTGATTCACCTTTGAAAGGGGGATAATATATGTGCAAGAGAGATAGTAACTCTCTGAAGACACTTGCCATATCGTGCACCCATTAACATTTGGAGTTGGCTAATACAGTGTTTAGAATCCATTGCATGAGACTCAATGACCATATTTTGATTAGCTATTAGGTGTGCACCTAAGTCAGCAAGCAAAGATTTTCTTCTCTAAGCCAATGTTTGTAGGGTTAGTGTGTTATGATTGAATTATTATATATCTTGCATGTTTTCTGTGTTTTCATTCCTGAAACTGAAACTAAAATACTAAAACTAGAGAAAATAAATCAACAAACTAGTGATAAACTGTCTGTGTCCAAAACCGGTCTCTGTTAAATATCAAAAACTCAGTCCTTATCAAAAACTGGTCTTTGTCAGTCATTGAAACTTTGTCTGTCAGAATCTCATCTCTGTCCAATCTCTGTCATACGATTTCCTAATTTTATCAGTCCCGAATAGTCAAACTTCCCTAAACCAGTCTACAACGAGCATAAAAATGATTATCATCCTCCTGAGCATAAATAGTCTTGATAGTGTACCCCTACCGTTGCATTGCACGATTTTGTCAATCATCTCTCAGCTAGTTCAAACAACATCTTATCAAACCTAAGTTAACTTAGATAATGCCTTACATAGGATAGATCATTCCTGAAACCAAACTAGATATTAGTTACTTCTCTCAAATCACTATGTTAAACAAACAACTAGCTCCAATTTGATCTTGACTTTTGCAACACATCTAGCTCTCGGTCCCGTCGGTTGTAAATTTCTGTTCAAACTAGAAGCTCTTCTAAAAATTATGACTAGAGTAAGAAGCCCATGGCTACCTTAGCCCAACAAATTCAAGATCTCAAGAAAGAAATATATGATGTTCAAGCCCAAAAAAAATATTCAATGACCCCACTTGAGATGAAAATTCATGATATTAAGAACACTAGACTTCAAGAAATGCTAAAACAATTACATAAGATAGAAGAAGTAATTAACAATCAAAAGCCAAATCTCAAACAAGCTTACAAGACACCTTCACCAAGACATAAAGACATTTCCTCTAAATATCCTCTAGATAGACAATTTACACCTTTGGGGTAATCTATTGAGTCGACTTTGAAAGAGCTTCTTGAGCATAATCTTATCATATTGCATAAAAAGACCACATGGGGATGTGAAATTCTAAGTATTGTGCATATCATAGACGAAATGAACATAAGACTTCGAAGTGCATGGAATTAAAACATAAGATTCAAGATCTCATTGATAATGGTGTCATTGAAATTGAAGATCCTAATGACTCACCTAAAGAAAAAGAAGGAACTACTTCTAATCATGATCAAAATCATGAACCTATGTCTAGAAAGCCTCCACATGTAGCCTTCATCCCTTCCATGATGTCTTCATCTCCTTCAAACAATGAAACTTCACATGTTTACCTTCAAGGGCTATCTCCTATGAAAATCCAAGTTAATGCCAATATTGATACAAGTTCCTCTAAATATTTAAAAATCCCAGATCCTATGCCATCATGCACTCCAATTCCAAATGTACCCACTCTAGAGATTCTCACTCAAAATGCTTCCCCATCATGCCAAAATATGAAGACCTTCCAATAATCCCCTACACCTATGCACAATCCTACCCCTTCCTTAGAAGTGACTCCATGTCAAGAGGATAATTTGAAAAATGAAGAAACAAGTCCTATCATAAATCAAGATCAAGACACCAAAACTCTCCAATCCCATCTAATGATTGAAAATGGTCCTATTTCACTAGATTCCCATGATGATCCCCTTATACCTTTTTATTTCTTCTGAGATGACTCACTTCTATTTCAAGAGCAAAGCATCCTTCCAAATCCCATTCCTAATCGAATTCCTAAGCAAGATCATGATGCCTCTTCCACATTTTCAAATGATCATATTCAAAATGAAGAGTCAAACACCCTTCCTACTCTATCCAATGGTCCTCTTCCATGTCAAGATCAAAGTATCCCTTCATTTCCTTGTCATAATCCTCCATGTTCACTTCATGATCCTATCATACCTTGAAAGTCACCTCCACCTCAAAATGGACTTGCCTCTAGCATCAAAAGTAAGAAGAAACCCTTTGGTAAAAAGATCTTTCAAAGCATGCATTATCAAAGAAAAGGGTTAGACATTCATGAACATGGTATATTAGAACCCCCTGCTATAAAAGAAAATCTTTATTATATTGGCTACATTTCTCACTCTCAAGATGTTGGTATCTCTCATAAATCCTACATTTCTCTAGTTAAATCAAAATATACGCTTTCTCCTTCGCTCCTTCCATCCATTCTAGGTCCCTATATCCCTCCATCTCTTATGCAGGATCAACAAAGGCACACATCTTTGAGTACCTTCCATCCATCTAAAAGACCTCCATAACATTCCTATCTACCCACACATCTCCCTCCAAGCAATTTGGATGCCAAGCATAAAAGTCATAAATAACGCAATCCACATGTATTCAAGGATAAACATGTCCCATCTAATGGACATGTCAAAACAAAGAAAAATGTGATCCAAAAAGAAAAAGAAAAATACAAAATGCCACAAAGGCCCACAAAGAAAGAAGAAAATTCAAAAGTTATATGGGTTCCTAAGGCACTTGTAGAAGCAATGCGCTCTAAGGAACTACAAAAGCATGAAAAATAAAAAACCATGTGGATCCCTAAGTGGTTGCTTAAAGCACAAAAGTCTAAAGCAAAATCAAAATTCGCATCCAAAATTTTTGTTCGTCCATCCAAACCTTCCGAGTCTATTCCTCCATCACCTCCTTCATCCATTTTGGGTTCTTATGCCCCAAAATATGTAACCTTTCCTCCATCCAAATCTTAAAATTGAGATTCACTTCTCTTCCATGTATCCACCATCCCTCAAGGTGTGTGCCAATGTTGATCTTTCAAACATTTTCATCTATCCATACACAATTCTTCCAACATCCCATCCATTATCCAACACCTCTTTTTCACCCTTCCATCCCTCTTATCCAATCCTTTGCATAAATCCTTGCCCCAATTTCATTTCATAATCCTGCCAACATCTTTGAGCATATGTTCATAGCCATGGTCTATTGCAACTCATATTCTAAGGGTACCATCCAAAGAAGTGAGACGTTGGGGTCCTTCTTCCATCCCCTATCATGCCTCCAATATCTTTCCAAAAAAAAAAATGATGAAAAGTGAAAAAAAAATTAAAAAAAGAAGTAAAGAGAAATAATTTCATCCACGATTGAAAACCACTTCTTGTGGTGCCTTGGGCAAGTACCATGATGAAAAATTAGCAAATGGGCGTCATGCGTAATCTATTATCCTTTTGCACTTTACCCAGGGGGCAAGTTCCATCCACGTACATCCATCTATTATCCTTCATCCTCCATTATCCCTCATCTTCTCTATCTATGTTCATATCCCTTTTCCACTTCTGATCTTAACAAGGTTAAGGATCTTTGCAGGCTTCATGTGTCCTATCTATTACACTTGATATAGACCCTTTAGCTTCTCTCCATTGCTTGCTTACATCCTTCATTACTCCCTTTTGATCTTGCTCATCATATCTGCCTCCTATCCAAATCTATCCCTTGATTTGATCAACACTATGGACAAAATGCAAAAACATGCTTTCCAAACGTCTTGACATGGCCACTTCTTTGGACCATATAGCTTTGTTATGCTATATCCTTGCTTCGTTGCGCTATATCCTTGCTTTACATTGCTAAAATCCTTGCTTTACATCACTAAAATCCTTGGTTTACATTGCTATATCTGGACCGTGTGCTTGGATTAACATTGTGAGATAGTCCTTGGAAGTGTCCACCATCATTCACTTATCCATTCATGTACTCAAAATCCCTTTTGCCTTGCTAGACACTAGGAGAAAAGATCAAAATCCTAAAAAACCATAAAATGTTCTGAACAAACTCCTAAAAATCAAAATGTCCTAAACAAACTCCTAAAAATCATAAAATGTCTTGAACAAAATCATAAAACTCATAAAATGTCTTGAACAAAATCCTAAAAATAAAAAACTCACAAAATCAATAAACTGAAAAATCAAAGCAAGAAAGCATAGACTATCCATCAAACTAAATCAACATCAGACAAACGCTCAAGGTCTACAATCAAACTTATCACATGTCTTGTTAATTAATCTATCAAACTCTATCAAACATCAACATGTCTTATACAAGGAAGGGACACTTGAAACCAAACAGATCGGTCTTATACGGGGTACTTACTCTTTGAAACCAGACATTCCTATCAATGATCACACAAATCAAAACAATGACATAGATCAATATGGCTGTTGGATTTTGTCCAAGGTAGTCTTATCTCTTGTACTGAAATGTTGCATCTTTGCTTTAGCTTGTACATATATTTTAGTCACTTTCGTGACATCCTGGTTTTTTTAGAACCCTCATGGCTTGAAACCGATCACTTTCCTAGTCTTAGGGTAATCAACTGATCAATTTACATGTCCTAAGCAGTATCAACCAAGTCATCTTTTTGCCAGCCGTGCCTGGTCATCCACTCTGAGTCAGTCACCTGTCTCCTAACTACTCAAGAGTTTTATCACTGAGTAAACAAGCAAAACAAGATTACTGAAAACTATCACTAAACTGTTTGAGATATGCATGAAATTTTCTTTGTGTGTTGTCTTTTACATTGACTTTCGCTTATTATTCCCTCTAAGTAACTCGAGGAAGTCTATCTTGACTAAGAGGAGCAAGGATTGGGGGCATAATACTTTTCTTTGTTTTTTGCTTGTAAGAATAAATTCGATGATCTGGAAACATCTAATCAGTTCGGTGTCTGTGATAAGTGCCTTCACATCAAGGTGAAATCGCCACACATACCTCGACTCCGCTTATTTGTATGCTACAGGGAGGTTGGAGTCATTTCTTTGTCTGTTTGAGGGAATTTCTTAAATGTGCAATCCGGATGCATGTGTAATATGTCCAAGGATATGAACGAAAAAAGGGTCATTGCAGAAAAGATAATTAATATTGCATATGAAAAGGAAGGAACTCTATTTTGCCTACTATGTTTGTTAAATGCTCAGAGATGAAAATTAAGCATTCCAAATCCAGTGACTAGGTTTAGGTTGCATTCATTCTAAATTTTATGCATTTCAAGTGATTTCGGCATGATAATAATGGTCTCTTTATCTTTTGAATGAGAGTTTGAAGCATCATCATTTCTCAGCTAAGTGGTCTCTTTTTCATCATCATTTCTCCGATCGAGTACTTGCATATTGAGATGTTAGCTGCATACGTATCCATACATTTCATTATTACTTATTTGCATTCATATTATTGCATGAAGAAAAATAAACATTTGCATTACTCATTACTCATTACTCATTACTCATTTTCATCATTTATTTGCATATGAAAAAGAAACAAAACAACAAACATCTATATTCATTTGCATTACATACATCCATACTAAAAATATATGCATACATATAGAATAAAGCATATAGAACAACATCTCATAATCAATCAACACAAGTATGATGAAATCAAATCAAGAGCTCGTAAATTGGCTGTCTTGAGTCCATTTTTGGGATCGAAATTGAAATCTGACGTCAATTCTCTCATCAAAATTTCACGACATTGACCGCTTAGCACTTTCATCCTCAAGGCAATTTTTTGAATCAATTTGCAGTCAATTTCTCGTTAATCAATGCTAAATCTCAATTTAATTCTCACATTAACTCCTATTTTAATCTTCAACATTAATCTATGTGCTCAAATAACTTATAATCGCTCAAAATAAATGCTTAAAATCATTGTGCAACCCTCGCTATCTTACGATTTCGCTCTCGAGGGGGCATACTCATGACCTCAAAGTTGAGAATTTCTTTCAAAAAATATTTGTTACAAGTTGAGCAACTAAGCTTCATCAAATCAATCGCTAGGGGCATATCAGTTTTATCACTTCATATCAAGATGATATTGTCTTTGTCTAAATCAGTCTCTTAATGTTTATCAGTTTCATCGCTTTTCATCAAGCTGATTATTTGTTTAAACTCAATCAAGGGTTTAAAGAGTATCTTCGATCACATGCTCAATCTAAGTAGGTGTTCAGTTTCATCACATCGAATCAAGCTGGACAGTTTATCTTCGTTCATCGTATCTTGATCAATCAAGTTCAAGATCGATTTTCTCTCACTGTGTCTAGTTCAATCAAGTTCTAGATTAGTAAGATCCGCCTATTGATCAATCAAGTTCAAGTTTGGTATCTTTGCTCTCTATCGGTCCTAGTTCAATCAAGTTCGTGATCGGTATCTCTTTAATCAACTCTGTTAAGCTTCATCGCTTCAAATCAAGCTAAACACCTCGCTCTTCATCTAGTTCGTGATCAATCAAGTTTAGAACTAGTATCTCCTAGACATCAAATTTTCTTTGAACCAACACGTTGCTCACACATTAATTCAAAGAGGGGCAAATGTAATACCCTAAAAATGGTCATCTAAACCATGGGCCCCTAATCTCGACAACATCACCAAGGTCCCAACCAAAGGCAATTAAATAAGTCTTGAGCACACAATTAATTTCTAAAATCATTAAATGTCACATGGCAAAATTAATCATCCAATATTAATTAAATATTTATTTAATTAATTGATCATTCCAAGTAAATCATTTTTAAAACAATTATCCTATTTATCTTTATTAAAAATTCTAGCATATTTAATGAAATAAATCAATTTGCCATCAAATCTTCAAAAAATGAATTAATTAACAAAAAAGATTAAAATTTTGAGAAAAGAAATCAATTGGAGATAATCTTGAAAAACAAATTAAAAATTGATAAATAATCTCGAAGAAATCAAATAAAACAATTAAATATCAAAATTGAATGAAATAGAGAATAAATCAATTTTTTTTTTATCTTAATTTTAGTTCAATTTCCTTTAAAACTGAGAAAAGCATCCAATCACATCAATTCACCTGGATTGTGCTTCCTCTTTGAAAATCTTGATCGCTCATCATCATTTGATCTCAGTCGTTGGTTTCTTTCTGAATTTTCTATAAATTCAGGCTCTCATCTCTCATTCAAAAATCCTGGAGAATATATTGTTATTATGTTAGTTTTGCTCTAGGTTCATTGAGATATTGCATATTAGTTATTTCATATTGCTTAAATCATTTAGCTTAAATATTCATATATTGCTTAAATCATGTTAGATTAACCTTGCATATCTAGCTTAAATCTTGCATCCATTTAGCTCATATTCATGCTCATATAGATTTAAAAAACCTTCGTTTAGGTGTTGTCTAGTCACTGGATAGCTTATAAATCTGAGAGCAATATAAACTCACATCTACTAGAAGGCAATGGGTCACTTTGTAATGGTTTATTATTCATTGATTATTGATTTACTAACCATGCATCTAATGACTTAATTGAAGTGTTGTGTATTTCAGATACAGATACAAGTCCACTTTTCACACACACAGATCTTATGCAACAAGTTAATGCTACAAAAATTAAGGCCTGAACCTTTCTCTACTAATGTTCATCTTATCGCACTATCATTTATGATGACCACAATCATTAAAGGATCATATTGTTGTTGAATTTCACTAGAAGGCAACTCATCTTGTTTAAACACAATCTGAGCCTTAGGTGATGTAATAGAGTGAATCAAGGAAGCCATATTATTGGATGTCATCATAGGTGGGACATTCAATGTTTTCAAAGCATCTTGTAGCATTCCATGATGAGTTGAGGAAGTTTGAGGCAAATACCAAAGGGATATCTTGGCAGGAGTAGCTTTAAGTTGTTCGAAAAGAGCATATTCCTTACCAAGAGTTTGTGAAATACGAGGTTCTTGAGGAAGAATGAGTTGAGGATCAGGTAGAGGAGTCGAAACAACCAGAGGAAGATTAGGTTGCCTATTATTTCTTGTGTTATAGGTATGGAAACTATTGTTGGCATATGCACACTCCAATGAGACATTGTAGGTGATTGAAGGTTTTGTCATTAATGGAAACCTTACAATCCTATGACACCAGCAAGACATTCCACCGACACTAGCAAGATCAGACTCTACATTGGCACTCAGACCACCGGCACTGGCAGTGAAAGGAAGCATACCGGCACAGAGGCCGACAGGATTTTTGTTGTAATATACTTTGTTTATTATTGAAAAATCTTTATAAGCCAACTTGGCAACATTGTAAAATGACTCATATATATAAGAGATCATTGTAGAATATTTAGATGTGAGAGATGGAATGTAATTAGGCGAAATAAGGCAGACCTATTATGTGAATTATAGGTTAAGGGTTTATGTAAGAAGCAGAGTAGAAATCAGTATTGGATCTGGCATTATAGATGCTATTCTGAAGCAGTACAAGACACTGGATTTATATAATCCATTTTGTAAGTCAGTGAGACTTCTATTTTGAGCAGTGTGCTCTAGGCACTTGGCCTTCCTGCATGTGCAGGCCCCTCTTGTAGCAGTAATATTTTCTTATCGGCCAATAAGTGAATATTGTGGGTCACAAATCCCACCGAGGTTTTTCCCACACCAGGTTTCCTCATTAAAATATTGTGTCATGGTGTGCCTTTCATGTGGTTGTTTTTATCTTTGTTTATTGCATTACTTCTTGTTTACCGGTACACTGTTCTAATATGTTCTACATGTTTTAAGTTAAGAAATTCAATATACCGGTTAGATACTAATTCACCCCCCCCCCCCCCCCCCCTCTCAGTATCTGTGGGAATCCTAACAATTGGTATCAGAGCTTGGTCCTCTATTTTTAGAAGCCTAACATCTTGAGGAAGATCTTGACACCGGTAGACATGGAAAATTTGATGAAGCAATTGGAAGCAGCTCTCTCAGATTTTGATACAAAAAAGTTGAAAAATATCAAACTTGAAGATAATCTAAAGGCAGCTCAGGAAATTATTCAAGCACTTCAAGAAAATCTTACCATTGCAAGAAATAAGAGAAGGGAACTCTGTGAAAAAATGCAAATTGAGGATGATGAAAAAGAAACTCTTAATGATATGATAAACAAGCTAAAGCTAGAGAACATAACAACAAGGAATGAGATGCAAGATATGACCATGAGATTATGTAAGGAAATTGAAGATAGGAAGAAGAATGAAGAAGATTTGACCAGAAGACTAAGTGATGCAGCAAATGAGAACACCAGACTTAGCTATGAAAATGACTTGTTGAAGGCAGATCTGATGCATACACAGAATGACTCCAATGAACTGATGAGACAGAAAAAGATCTTAGAAAGAGAACTAAATATTGCAAATCAACACAAAGAAAAATTCAAGAAAAGCTCAGAAGAACTTGGTGACTTGTTGAAGATTAAGAAACCTAATGGTGACACTTGTGGAATTGGCTTTGAGGCAGGAGAAAGCTCCAGTACTGCAAACACATAGGATCATAGCAAACTGGTAAGACAACCTACTGCTTACAAATTCAATGGAAAATGCTTTAACTATAATAAATACAGTCATAGAGCAAATCAATGTAGATCTAGAAGTTATCAGAACACCAATGCACCTGCAGGTCAATGTGTAAAATGCAAAAAAGTTGTTCATAACTCTAAAAATTGCATAATGAATGTTAGATGTTATGTTTGTGAAAGATTTGGACACCTATCTAATCAATGTAGAACACAAACCAACATAGGTTATGGAAAGGCTATTTAGAAAAATAATGTGACTTGCTATGCATGTAACAAAATTGGGCATATTGCAAAATTCTGCAGAAGTAAAGGATCACCAGTAGACAACAAAAGTTCTAGTTTGAAAAGAAAAGAAAAAGTTGAAGAGGTTAAGCAAGAATTTTCAAAACAATGGATTAGAAAGTCGGACCTAAATAATGTTGGAAATACTCCTCCACCAGTAGAACCAATCAACACTCCACCGACAGAACTGAGTAGTACTCCACCGGCAGGAAGCTCTTCATCAAATTGAAGAAAGTTTCCTTGAGGGTTTGGCAATCAAATGAGACATGTGCTATTATTCCCTCGGTTGATGGTAAAAATAGAAATTATCTCTATACCGGCAAATAATGTTAAGTGATTACTTCACCGGCATGCATTAAATATGGTAGTGTAAAGCGGAAAAAATCGAACCCTTGTCGTTCTCCCCTCCCCAACTCCGAGGAGGGAGAAGGAGAGTCACTAGGGTTGATGGTTTTCACTTAGGAGGGACTTTACATTCAAAAGAGGGGTTGAAACCCACAAGATCCAATCCCACACCAGGCAAGATTGGATTCTATATGAGTTTCAAGGGTTGTGATAGCAAGGATACCCTCTTTTGTAAAGAATGTAGATGGAAAGATTGAACTAGGAATGCATAGAAAGTGAGAAAGATTCACTTATAAACTGAGTTAGGGATATAGGATGAAGCTGCGGACCTGGAATTAGCAGTAAAATGTTGAGACGGCGCTATCCTGCAAATTTGAGCAAAAGTTGACGGGACGATGGCGCCCGGCGTGCACACGGTCCTCCGAAAAATCCGCGAAACGAAGGGGGATCTGTTTGTCTCTGCACAAGGATTCCAGATCTTCAATTTCAGCCGCGTACCTGCAACCTACACACAGAAAAGCGAAGACGATTGGGGGGTTAGGGATTAGGGGTTTGCCCTTAGGTCAAACCCCAGTTTTGGAATTAACCAAGAAATGAGAAATGTTGTAAATGTAATGTAAAACAAGTACTAATACCTTGTTGTAAGGATGTTTGTATCCTTATATGCGAAGGTATAGATGTTGTTGTTTGTTGTATGTTGTATGTTGTAGCATGTAATGTGTTGTAAGTGATCTCCTCTTTAATGATTGAATCCTTGTCTTGAATACAACACTTAGCCTTGAATGGAGACTTAGAAGGAATGCTTGAATGCTTGAATGCTTGAATGTTTGAGTATAGTTTCCATGCCTTTTCCCTCATGTATGTATATGTCCAAATGAGAGAGGAAAATGTAGTTTATATACTTGCCAATTAGGGTTAAAAGACTGATTTTCCTGACCTTAGGCCGACCAGGAAAGATAATTTTCCAATTTGCAAACAAAAAGGCCCGAAGTCCCATAGGAGACCGGGCCCAAAATAGGGCCAGGGACCAGGGCGCTGGGCGCCATGGTCCTGGGGGACCAAGGCGTTGGGCGCCCTGGTCCTGAAGGACCAGGGCGCTGGGCGCTCTGGTCCCACCTCCCGGGACAGCAGGGTGCAAGGAGGATCAGGCCAGGGTACTGGAAAAATGCAGTTTTTGGTGTCGTGAGCAAGTTTCGGGGTCTCCATTCAGGTTTAGTGTTGCGTCGCCATCGTGAAGACCCAAATGCGGTCGAAATTGCAAGTGTCGCAATTTTAGGACGCTACATTTAGCCCCCACTTTAGCGGGAGTATAAGCGTACGCTCATACTTCCGGTAAAGTACAAGGAAACAACATTGAAAAACTTTCACCACGTCAAGGAGGCAAGATACACCAAGCCCCCAGTGGACTAAGGATCTTACGACTTCGATTGATAAGGTAAAAGGGAAGATCACGAGGGAGAACCATGACTATCAGTAGTAAGGTTCCCTCACTATGAGTCATGCAAGAAAGATATCAAAAATTTTCAAGACAAAGCTAAATTTGTCAAGAAATTTTCAAGTATCTTGAAAAGATATGAATGGGATGTATGCCCCCCTACGTTAAAGCGATCGCACACGCCTCACCGGGGGTGATTTCTTTAAGGTAGTGATACATATAAGAAAATGAAAAAGGGAAAGGAGCACGTTATCACAAGGATTTAGCCCCCAAGTGTGAGATAAGCCCAAGGATAATAGACACAAAACACAAAGAACGAAGTGACTTCGCTTTCCTTGGGGTCAGTATGCTGTATGATAATTCATGTATATCATATGTATGTATGCATAATTTTTCTTCATTCCCCAATCAAGGAAGGTCACCTAGAAGAAGGGAACACATGTGTCTTTTGAGTCAACATGAGAGAGACCAAAAGAGATCTCAATGCTTTGCATCGTCCTCAAGTAGACAACACTAAGGACAACAAATAGAAGAATGAGAATAACACATAGAAGAAGTAACGAAAGAGAGGAGGAGAGAATCTGCTGTGCTAATGAAACTAGTCTAGCACGTCATCTACCTCCCGATCTTGCTGATCAATGTTTCGGGAAGGCAGGGAACACGCTAGAGGAGAAACATCCAACACAGCAGATGGAGCTATCACAAGATCCAAACAAGGGCTATGTTCATATCCCAAGCCGCAGTGTTCTTGTCTAGGAGCTAGGATAAGTGCTTTAGAAAATTCGTTAGATAAATGGTTATCAATATCAACAAGTTCATATTCACTATCAAAATGAACAGGAGAAGTAGCATTTTCATCATGAATAACATTTTCATCTATATCATCATCAAGATTTATAAAAATAGGATCTTTAACTCGCACAGGATCAAGACCATCATGCATCTTATGTTTAGGATATTTCGGCTCAATCGTCGGCTGAGGAGAAAATGGAATAATGCTTGTTGAAAGTGTTTTTGGGGATTGCAAAGTTTGAGCTCTAAGACGACGCTTTCGCCAGCGTTCACATGCAGAACGATTTCATCTAGTCTTAGTAGGAAGTTGAGAAGATTGAGGAGGAGGAATGTTCTCATCCTTATCACTTGGGTGTTTAGGTTGTGGTCTCTTAGGCTGAACAATAGGAGAAGAGGAAGGTCTCTTCTCTCCATAAGAGGAAGGAGGAGGAACTGTTCCATATAAAGGAGGAATCTTTGGTTTTGGAAGGAGACCAAGTCCATCATGACAAGGAGGGATAGGTCTACTTTTAGGAAGTTTATTAATCATAGGCATAGTCACATCCATAGGGATGGGTTGGGAATCTTCTTGAGGAAAGACATTAGTTTTATCTTTCAAAGGAAGAACTTCCTCCTCAAGAATGATAGGAATATCAAGTTTGGGTGTTCTAGGTTCACTTAGAGATAGGATCATATCTTTTTTCCACTTTTGATAAGATTTGAAAAGATGATCACTTCGCGGAGGAAGAGATTGGAATTGTTTAGGCCAAAAGTAATCAATAGGAACGCTAGAAGTTCTTTCAGCTGGCTTAAAGAGACTATGATTGATAGTAACAACTTCACCATTATGGGGAAATTTCAAACACTTGTGAATAGGAGAAGCAATAGCTTTCATGGAAGATAGCCAAGGATAGCCAAGCTTCACACGAAATTGTTCGGATGATGGAATAATAGCAAAGTCCACATCAAGGGATTTGTTATGGACCTCAATAGGTAATGTAATAGAACCAATTGCAGGAGAAGAAAATGCATCAAATAGTTTCACAACCACATCTGTTTTGTCATAGATAACTTGATTCAATTGCAAAGTAAAAAGAAATTCTTCAGTAATGACATTAACCATACAAGAAGGATCAATAAGCACTCCACGGCAAGGTGTGTTCTTGACTTTTGCAACTATATATAAAGGACCATCAGGTGCCCTGATAGTTTCACTGGAATCAAATGTGATGGAAGGTTCTTTAGGGATTTTCTGCTGCTCTACAAAGTTAATCACATTCGAAATCATGGACACAAGATCATCAGGTGAGACAGAGGAATCAGTAGTATCAATCGCATTAGAGGTATGAGAAGGTAATGGATCAGTGAAAATCTGAAGATTTTGGTTAGGAGGAGCTACAGATGTATTGCCTTTATCATTCACTCCAGAAACAGAAATAGTATTATTATCAATCAAATCTTGAATTTTCCCCTTTAAAGCAAAACATTTTTCAGTATCATGCCCAGGTTGACGATGAAATTGACAAAAAGATTTGTTATCAAAATAGGGTGAACTAATCTTTGCAGGATCAATTTGCCTTATAGGAGGAAGAGTAAGCACATTTTGTTCCAATAACTTATTCATAATACTATGCAATGATTCATTCAAAGGAGTAAACTTTCTTTCTCTCTTGAAAAACTTAGAAATAGGAGACACACCTGATGCTGCATTCACATTGTTGTTGATGATGTTTTCATTGAATTTAATGGACTCTCTGTTCGGTTTAAACTTCCCCAATGGTTGTTGACTACTATCACCCTTATCACTCGGAGCCATAGGATGTGATTGTTCCATTTGACTCACAGTCAGTTGATAATTGTGAAGAGTTGCGCACAACTGTTGGAAAGAAGTAAACTCAGAAAACAGGAGTTTTTCTCTAATGTCTTTTTGTAAATTAGAAATAAAGATTCTTTGAATATCATTGTCAGGCACTGGAAAAGAAATTTGAGCATACAAATGCTTATATCTACCAATGAAATCAGTCACTTTTTCTTTAACACCTTGTTTACAATGCATTAAATCAATCAAAGTAACTTTAGGACTTATATTGTTTTGAAATTGTTGAATGAAAGCATTTGCAAGTTGTTCGAAAGAAGAAATAGAATAGGAAGGCAACGAGCAATACCATTGTAGGGCTTTGTCTCTTAATGTTCTAGTAAACAATTTTGCAAGCAACCTTTGGTCATAAGCAAAATCAGTACATATTGTTTGAAAGGTCTTAACATGTGTTAGAGGATCACCCTTACCATTATAAAGCTCCAAATGCGGAATTTCAACATGTTTAGGGGGAATAGCTCGAACAATGTCAAGAGAAAGTGGACTTGCAACATCAAATGTGGGCACACTAAACTTAGATTGATTCATAGAGGCAATTTGTTGCTGTAAAGAAGAGACAGTTTGTGCAAGATTATTAATGGTCGCTTCAGTCGAAGAGTTCATATTAGACATGTTAGATTGTGATGGAGGTGTTATGTTATTGAAAGAAGGTAGAGAGTAAGGTGGTGGGACACTATGATAGTTAGTCATAGGAGATGATTGGACAGGAGGAACACTACAAGGAGGAATGGAATGATTAAACGAGTTGCCCCCTTGCGTCATGTTCATTTGTGGTGATATAATAGGAACACTCATTGAAGGAATGAATGAAGAAGTTGGATTGAATGAAGGAAGAGGGT
Source organism: Cryptomeria japonica (assembly GCF_030272615.1). NCBI lineage: Eukaryota > Viridiplantae > Streptophyta > Pinopsida > Cupressales > Cupressaceae > Cryptomeria > Cryptomeria japonica. Next base: position 364,246,372 of record NC_081408.1, on the reverse strand, counting down.
TAATTGAAGAAGAGGGATTGCCCCCATGATTGGTGATCATAGGAGGAATGTCTTGTGTTGAAGTAGTCATTATGTTTGATGTAAAAGTAGGTATACTAGCAATAGGAGTCGTCAAAGGAATAGAATGATTGTCTTGAGTAGGAGGTTGTGTATAACCTAAGGTTTCGGCACAACTTTTCATAGGCATCACATTTGAATCCACAATGTGTGCAATACCACGCAAAATATCAATTCCATTCTTATCACTTTGAAGCATACGTTTTAGACCCTCAATTAAAGGAAGAGCTTGACTATCAGGGTATTCTTGAGACATCCATTGTCGAAAATCATCAAATTGGTTATCCAATTTTGAAAGTTGTTCTACAGAAACCTCATGGAGAGCTTCTTCATCATTAAGAGGATTAGGGGAATTACCCATGTCCTCGTTAAAAAGACCATTCAAATTAGGTTCCATCTCCTCAGTAATTAAACCTTGGAAGGACTTAATTCTAAGGCTTCGTCTAACAGGAATAGTGTAGGTAGGGCTTATTGTTGTAAAACTCATGCACTAAAGAGAGAGAGAAGATTTTGAATTTTAGAGGTAGCAAATTTTAGTAAAACTAGCCAATCTTCTAGATTTAAGCTGTTAAATACAATCAGGACAATCTCCCGAAATTTCGGAAAAAATGTCCGGGACCGTGGCGCTCGGGGTGCACACGGTCCTCGCAACTTTTTTCGAAATTTGCAGGGATGAAAGTTATGATGATTTTACAGCTAACCTGAAAAAATTGAGTGATTTTACGATCCGTAGATAGGCCAAATTAAAGTTGCAATCTCAAAATTGAACCCTACCAAGATTGTCGAAAAATGCAAAATTTGAATTTTGAAAAAGAGAGGGAAACTGAAATTTTGAATTTTATGATTTTAGAGGGAATACCAAAAGCAATGCAAGTTTTGAAATTTGAAAATTACTCAATTTCACACAAAATTCAATTCTGAAAGCGGAAATCAAAGTTGTTGTAATTAAGCACTTAATTTCAAAAGTCACAAATTGCAAAAATTTGAATAAATCACTGAAATTTCAAATGAATGCTAACACACTTTTCAGATTTAGGACTGTAAGAAACACAATTTTGACACAAATTTCAATTTCAACAATTTTTGAATGATTAGAAGCCTCAATCCATGCAATCGCTAGACCAACTTTGACTGTAATTTTGAAGGTGTTAAAATTGATAAAATCAACCAAAATTCTGGATTTTAGCAGGAAAATACAGTAAGATCTCGCTCCCGAAATTTCGGAAAAAATGTTGGGGACGATGGCGCTCGGAGTGCACACGGTCCTCGCAACTTTTTTCCAAATTTTCAGGGATGAAAGATATTGTGATTTTATTGCGGAATCCAAAGTTACAGCCGATTTGGAGATGTTTTGATCAGTGAAATTGTCGGACAAAGGTTGAATCAAGAGGGTTTCAAAAATTAGGGTTTTGACACTTAACCACTTAATTTTCAAAATCAAAGCACAAATATGAATTGATAATTTGTAATAGAAGGGCAGATCTGAAACAAGCATCAACAATTAAACATTTCACAAGTTTAATTACTTAAAAAGAAAATTTAGGGTTTTTATGCAATTAACCTCTAAAATTTTGCCAAAGATCAAACATGGAAATGTAATCAAGGAATCCAATTTTCAGATCTAATTATGAATAATCAGAAAGGATGTTCACGTCGGGTTCACCAAAATGTAAAGCGGAAAAAATCGAACCCTTGTTGTTCTCCCCTCCCCAACTCCGAGGAGGGAGAAGGGAGAGTCACTAGGGTTGATGGTTTTCACTTAGGAGGGACTTTACATTCAAAAGAGGGGTTGAAACCCACAAGATCCAATCCCACACCAGGCAAGATTGGATTCTATATGAGTTTCAAGGGTTGTGATAGCAAGGATACCCTCTTTTGTAAAGAATGTAGATGGAAAGATTGAACTAGGAATGCATAGAAAGTGAGAAAGATTCGCTTATAAACTGAGTTAGGGATATAGGATGAAGCTGCGGACCTGGAATTAGCAGTAAAATGTCGAGACGGCGCTATCCTGCAAATTTGAGCAAAAGTTGACGGGACGATGGCGCCCGGCGTGCACACGGTCCTCCGAAAAATCCACGAAACGAAGGGGGATATGTTCGTCTCTGCACAAGGATTCCAGATCTTCAATTTCAGCCGCGTACCTGCAACCTACACACAGAAAAGCGAAGACGATTGGGGGGTTAGGGATTAGGGGTTTGCCCTTAGGTCAAACCCCAGTTTTGGAATTAACCAAGAAATGAGAAATGCTGTAAATGTAATGTAAAACAAGTACTAATACCTTGTTGTAAGGATGTTTGTATCCTTATATGCGAAGGTATAGATGTTGTTGTTTGTTGTATGTTGTATGTTGTAGCATGTAATGTGTTGTAAGTGATCTCCTCTTCAATGATTGAATTCTTGTCTTGAATACAACACTTAGCCTTGAATGGAGACTTAGAAGGAATGCTTGAATGCTTGAATGTTTGAGTATAGTTTCCACGCCTTTTCCCTCATGTATGTATATGTCCAAATGAGAGAGGAAAGTGTAGTTTATATACTTGCCAATTAGGGTTAAAAGACTGATTTTCCCGACCTTAGGCCGACCAGGAAAGATAATTTTCCAATTTGCAAACAAAAAGGCCCGAAGTCCCATAGGAGACCAGGCCCAAAATAGGGCCAGGGACCAGGGCGCTGGGCGCCATGGTCCTGGGGGACCAGGGCGCTGGGCGCTCTGGTCCCACCTCCCGGGACAGCAGGGTGCAAGGAGGATCAGGCCAGGGTACTGGAAAAATGCAGTTTTTGGTGTCGTGAGCAAGTTTCGGGGTCTCCATTCAGGTTTAGTGTTGCGTCGCCATCGTGAAGACCCAAATGCGGTCGAAATTGCAAGTGTCACAATTTTAGGATGCTACAGGTAGTTGGCGAATTGACATTATAAATAAGTGGTTTTGGCTCCATTTTACTTCACCGAGCATTCAAACATTCGAAGAGCATGAAATCTCCAGAGCTAAGGCAATTTGAGCAAAGCATTTCAGCATTCAATCTTTCCTAAGGCAAAAAAGGTATTTATAATCATGGCATCCTCCTCTGCACTTGAATTCATAGCAAACCCTAATGTAGTCGAGGTAATCAAATGCCCTATGCCTGTATTTCAGCTAGTTCCCGAGATAGCTAAAAAGGATGACAATGTTGGTGCATTCTCCCAAATTCCCAAAGGAGTTGTTTTTGTAGAAGATCCCATAATGTACATCCATTGCCACATAGAAGAACTAGGTGCTGAAGAAATCATAAACATGTACAAAACTATTATATGTGATAATTTTGGAAATATGAAACCTGAACATAAAATTGTTGAAACCCTAGGATTCACTGAGATCCTTAGCATTCCGGACTTTCCTAAGGAAGTTATTAGGATAGTATTGAGCAGGGTACATGGTGAATTCTTTTGGTTAGATTCAATTCATAAAATTACAAAGGAAGCTGTGAAAGCTATAACAGGGTTACCCTCCACCGGTAACAGACCAGACAAAACAAAGAAGGTCTCAAATGACCTGGTAATTAACTTAACTAGTGCAACATCCGACAGAAGGTCTCTAAGGGTTAATGATGTGACCGACATAAATGTGAGATTTGTTAGCCTGATTTTAGGATACAAAGCAACTCATGCAAACAGACTTAACTCAGTTTCCAGTTTATGCATAAAAAGTGCACATGCTATGGTTAAAGATAATGTGAAAATTGATGTATGTGAATGGCTAAAGGATGAGTTGATTGATAATTTAGGAAAAATCAAGAAGGATAAGAAAGGGACTTTTAGGTTTTGTAATTTACTTGTATGCTTAATGCTACACATAACCAAATAGGTGCTCGATATAGGCAACAAGAGCCTTGGATTTGACATACCGGTAGGGAAACAATTATTAGACCTATTCAACAACATGGGTGAGAACAAGGAAAAGAATATCGATGAGTATTTTCAAGCACTAAAGGCCAGAATGGACAAAAGAGTTAGATTGTCAAAGAAAATTGTTAACAAATACAAGGATGATATATGCTTTGTAATTAAAAAGAATGAGATCTGGATGGAAGCAGTTATCCAAAGAAAAATTTTGGTTACTGAGATGGGTTATGAAACCAATGATCATATCATTGAAACTTATGCAAAAGCCCTTCTGGAAGCACCTAAGGAACCCAAGGAAGAAGTATTCGGTAGTGCTGAGACCATTGAAAGCCAAATTCAATCTAAGAAGAGAGTAAAGAAAGTTGAAGCAATTGTGAGAAAAGTGTCAAGGCAGGCTAAGGCCATCAAAGAAGATGTACTAAAACAAGCCGGTATCACTGAGGATGAGTTAGTAACATTACAGCCTGAAACTCACCTATCACTGGTAGCAACTTCTTCAGAGAATGATATGCCAGCAACATTTAAAAGAGTTGTAAGGAAAAGGGATCCTTCATCAGCATCCACACCCTCGCCTAGAAGAACTAGACAAAAGCAACAGGAAGTGAGGTCTCCAGTAAAGAAGACAACCCCAAAGAAAAAGCTAACACCTAAGAAGAAAAGGACTCAACAAAACATTGCCCCAATTGATGAATTGCTGAATGAAATCATAGAGGAAGGAAAACTCAAGAACATAGAAAAATTATATGATACACTATCAGCAGATGAGAAAGAGCAAGTTGAAAACAATGTCATTTTACACCTGGACATCTATAAGAAGTTTTTAATGCAAGTGGTAGATGAACTACCAGATGAATTGTTCAAGAGACTGGAAGTAAGAAGACAAGTTATGGTAGAGCTTGATAAGAAAATTAAAATTAAAAAATTACTTGTTGTTTACCCAGTAAACTTGCCAAAGGAGATAGATGACTTAATTGCAGAAGCCAACCGATCAGTATTCTCTACTGCACACTGGCATATTGCACTCATGGCAGGAAGAGTGAATGAGGTAACAGAAGATACAGAAAATGCATGGGATATATTCCTTGTGGAGAAGGAAAAACAGGAAGAGTTCAGAAATCCTAAACCAATAAAAGTATATCAGAAAGATAAGGACAAAGGGAAAGGAAAGGTTGGTGGACCTCCTAGCATCAAAATAAAAGATAACTTATCCCCACCGCCTCTGATTACTCCACCGATAACAACAATTGAAGATCAACTGACAAATGAGAATATGGGTATAAAGGATACAAATCCTAATCCTGAGGTACTTTACATAGTTGATGTTGATACTCAAAAGATCAACATTGTGGTAGATAAAGACACAACCGGTACGACTGACATGGCTAGTGAGCCACCGGTAACTGACAACATTGATAACACTGAAGGAAAAGTGGAAGATGATAGCACAGGGCAACAGGCAGAGACTCGGACTGATCAACAAACAGAGAGTCAAGCAGAGCAACAGGCTCCGGAACAGGAATAGGTTCATATGGAAACAGTGCCACCGGCAACAGGAGAGAAACAAAAACCCTTGCTTAAGGAAATGGAAACACAGACTGACCTACCATAGGTCACTAAAAGCATGGTTACTTCCTCCACTGGCAGAATTAGAAATGCAAAAATGATAATTAGGTCTTGATTAAAGATAATTAATGTCATGATTTTGAATTGATAAATGACCAATGCGACAAAATGATTTGATTGATAGATACGCCAATTGACAAGGAACAATGACAAATTGATCCAACTTGACATAATTGAGACAGACAATGATCGATAGCAAAATTGATTGCAAAATGACAAAATTGACAAAATAGATTGCAAGATGACAAGATTAGACATGACCACGATCAATGACAAATTGATCGTAAAACGACAAGATTGAAGGATTGATGATAAATCGACAAGATTGAAAAGAGGACAAAACCCTAATTAGGATTGACGATGTCCAAAATGATAAGATTGATGATAAGATTGATAAGATTGCTAGGAGGACAAAACCCTAATTAGGATTGACGATGTCCAAAATGATGACAAATAAATACACACATTGATGCGACAGGATAAAATTGATCAAAATCATGACTGGATAATGTTGTCGAGAAGACCAAATTTGAGGACGAGATGATTGAATAATGTAGAAGAATGACTCGATGTTCACAAATGATAAAGACCAAGTGCGTGACATAGGAGAAATGTTAATGCGATGCAAAAACCTAAAATGAGGCAATGCGCAAATGTTAAAGTATGACCACGCAAGCGTTGACCATTTTTGGGTGTCTACAGTAACCACCCAGTTACAAGGTTGAGACAGAAAACTACAACTCTATTGACACTTTGACAACCTTTGTCATTGATGCCAAAGGGGGAGTAGTGGTATGCGAAAATAATCAAGCAGAGGAATCAACTACTCAGGGGCAACTCATATATTTTTGGTACACATTTTTGGAAACAATTTTTGGATTACAAGTTTTGGATACACTTTTGAAATTTTCTCATGAGTGTTGCCATCAATGCCAAAGGGGGAGATTGTTGGCATATGCAAACTCCAATGAGACATTGTAGGTGATTGAATGTTTTGTCATTAATGGAAACCTTACAATCCTATGACACCGATAAGACATTCCACCAGCACTATCAAGATCAGACTCTACACCGACACTCAGACCACCGACACTGGCAGTGAAAGGAAGCATACCGACACAGAGGCCGACATGATTTTTGTTGTAATATACTTTGTTTATTATTGTAAAATATTTATAAGCCGACTTGGCAACATTGTAAAATGACTCATATATATAAGAGATCATTGTAGAATATTTAGATTTGAGAGATGGAATGTAATTAGGCGAAATAAGGCAGACCTATTATGCGAATTATAGGTTAAGGGTTTATGTAAGAAGCAAAGCAGAAACCGGTACTAGATCTGGCATTATAGATGCTATTCTGAAGTAGTACAAGACACTGGATTTATATAATCCATTTTGTAAGTCAATGAGACTTCTATTTTGAGCAGTGTGCTCTAGGCACTTGGCCTTCCTGCATGTGCAGGCCCCTCTTGTAGTAGTAATATTTTCTTATTGGCCAGTAAGTGAATATTGTGGGTCACAAATCCCACTAAGGTTTTTCCCACACCGGGTTTCTTCGTTAAAATATTGTGTCATGGTGTGTCTTTCATGTGGTTGTTTTTATCTCTGTTTATTGCATTACTTCTTGTTTACCGGTACACTGTTCTAATATGTTCTACATGTTTTAAGTTAAGAAATTCCATATACCAGTTAGATACTGATTCACCCCCCCCCCCCTCTCATTATCTATGGGAATCCTAACAACTGCATTATAACTCTCCTTAGTGAGTTGTCTAGCATAGCTATAAGGACTCTTAGTTGGATTCCTTCCTTGAATCGTAATGATGGGTTTGTTTGGAGTGCTAAAGGAATCATGACCATATCCACCTTGAACCATGAAAAGAGGTTGATTAGGAAGAGGTGAAGTTGGAGAAGGATAAGCACCTTGGACAAAAAAATGAGGTTTCCTATGTTCATTCACATTTATCATATTGATTAACTTTTTAGATGCATTATTCTTGTTTGAAAGTTTAGGAAAAGACATAAAGTCATCAAGGGCATCATCCAATAAAGCATGATCATAGTGATTGACATGCTTATCTTTGGATTCAAAAGGAGACATAACATCATAGAGGGAATCATGGGAATTAACTATGTTGCTAGATCTAGTGGAGGAGTTGATAGGAATATATCCATGAGAGGGATCATTCAACTTATCTTTCTTATCACCATGAAAAGGCATAGTAACAAAGTTGATTAACTTTTGAAAAAATGAGGGTTTAGAAGGCTTAGGGTTCAAAAAATCATCTAGAGCTTCATCTAATTCATCCTTACTAAACTCATAATCAACAAAATTGCATACATCATCAAAAGCATGAACATCTTGTAAATAGAAATCTGACATTTTGAAATGAAAATTGCATGAAACTTAAACACGCGATACAAGGAAAATGAAAGAAACCTATCTCTCTTTTTTTTCTATTTTGAAAGGAAATGAAATAAACTAGATCTAGATCTAACAATGCAATGCAATACAAATGAAATTGGGTTCACGTCAGGTTCACCAAAAATGTGTAGGGGAAAAAGTGAGATTAAGCATGAAAACCCTAATCCCACTCTCATACACACTCATGGAATATGAAAGAGCCCAGGGAGGTAACACATGCCAACTACTTCTTATGAGAAAGAGAGATTCATGGATTACCTCTTAGGTTTTCTATTCCTTTGTTGTAAATGAGAGAGAGGAATAGTGCAAAATGCAATCCAACCTAGAAAGCAAATAAGCGAGCAAACCCTAATATGAGAATGTAGATTAAAGAACAACTGATACACTGTTGAAAAGTATAGATCAGAAGGCAAAATCAGAGGTGCACCTATGTTTGAAATCTGATTAGAAATGTTCAGAACCATGGTGCAACACCACTATCTTGATTCTGCAATTCTGGAGTTGCAACTGATAGGAGGGATTTTGTGATCTATAAGTTGTTGTCTTGCCAAGTCTTGCTGACAGAGGGCAAGACCAGGGCACCACACCACTGTCCTGGGTAGGACCAGGGTACCACGCCCCTGTCCTTAACATATATTTTTGCACTTCTAAGATTTATGCATGGTGTAGATGCTTGTTCCAGATCTGTAACTGCTTCCAGATTCTTGTTTCTACACCTGCAACTGTAAAGGAAAGGTTTGGGGTGGATATATAGGGTTTTGCCTTAGTCAAACCCCCATGTTGGTGATTTCCACCTCCACGAATAGCTGATAATGTACTTAAAATGTGTGTGCAAGAACCTTGTGTATATGCATGATCCTAAGAATGAAAGTAAACAACCTAGAGCAACCCTAAAGAGTAAACCCTAATTGCTTATAATTGAAAAAGTAAATGCTCTAAATCCACAATGCAAAGTGATCTAAAGCATGAATATGAATCAAAATGAAGCTTATGCAAATATCTGAAAATAACATGAAACCATACGCAACCCCAAGGGAGAGGTACAAGCCAATCATCAGTCGATGATCTCCTATTGTTCTTCTACATCTTCAAAAGCCCCCAATTGATAAAATGATGCTTGATGAATGTTTGATGGATGAATATTGAATTTTGTTGAAGACTTCAAAGGTCTACTCTTTCGCTGCAAAGAAAGCTCTAATACTCCAAAAACTTGTTCTTAGATTCTTAGAAGAAGGACCCCTTCAAATGAAGAAAGAGAGCTCTTAAGGATGAAACCCTAGATCTTAATTTCATGTTTAGTCTATCCTAGGATTTGAATTTCTTGCTGATATTTTGTGGTTAAGCATTATTATATCATAGGATTGTGCTCCCAAAATTTCGAGAAAAAAGTTGCGAACAATGTGCATTCTCGCCACGGTCTGACCAACTTTTCACTAAATTTTTGGGGCCATTAGATATGGCGATATTAGAGCACATCCCAAAGTTACAACTGATTTCAAGATGTTTTGATATGCAAAATTGGGCCTAAACGGTCAAAATAAGACATAATTAGGGTTTATGATTAAATGATTCATTGGAGAAATGAGATGAAAAGAGGCATGCTTAGGGTAAAGGGCTCAACTTTGTAATGTGTAAATTGATGAGACATGACCTTAGATTAAATTAAATTAATTAATTAAATGCTTAAAGGGGAATGACAAATGCAAGATGCAAGACACACTAAGGCAGGTGTTAACCTAAGTGTGAAATTGTACCACCCTAGCAAGGGTGTACAATTTATGACACTACAACTCTCAATTTCAAATAAACAAAGGAATGCATAAAAGAATCAAGAGTCAATATGACTCGAATTAAAGAAAATGAAACTTCATTGCTAATTCCATGCATCTATCCTAAATTGTCCTTTTTCTTGTGTTGAAGTATGTCTCTCAAAATCATACTTTATGAAAACCTGCAAAATAGATGCACAAGAATACAAATATAGTAGTTATTAATATTAGAGATTGAACTTGAATTTATAGATTTTGAGAATTTGATTCAACGGTTGAGATCAATTTGAAAACATAATTGATCAATGGGTAATATTTGATGAGACAAAATAGATGGAGATAATTACAAGGCAATACTAGTTGCATGACTCGGTTAGACTGAATTAATTGATTGATAACTAAATTGATTAAGAGTTAAAAATGATTGATTGAATTGTTAACTAATTTGATTGGTTCGAAAGTTGAATTGATTGATTAGTCAGAAGAAGTTGATTGATGACTCATTGATAGTCAATGGCAGTTGGGATTTTCAACATGTGTTGTTCTATAATGAATGAAAATAGCATTTTGGTGAATTTGGATGAATTTGGATTTTTTTAAATGTGAAAATGAAATTGAAATGAGAGGGGAATGAAGTTAATTTGAATTTGGAGTGAAATAAAATTCATTCGAAATAAAGGATAAATAAGATTAAATAAATTTAGTAAATTTATTTCAATAAGAAGACATTATTAGCTAATTAAATAATTTAAAGGAATTATTCAATTATGGGAATAAAATAGAAATAAATTTAATTAAACAATAAATATTGTTTAATTAAACTAAATAATCAAAATTAATTAAATAATATTATTTAATTAATATTAGGAGTGAGATGATTAATTAATTATGAATTAGAAGAAAATTTGAATTGTGAATTTGAAATATTGATTTTGTTGAATAAAGTTAGATTAATTAAATAATAAAACTAATTTAATTAAGGAGGAATGATTAGTGAAATTGGTGTTTGCAAGTGTGAGATAATTTTAGGTGTACATAACTTGCATGCATTGGTTGACAAGAATTTATTGCACAATCAAAACAGAGTACTTCACATCACTTCAAATCACCACTTGTACATCTAATCCCTTCAATTGCAGGTCACAAAAATTGAGGCACCAAATTTCATGATTTTCTTCATTAAATTTACTTGCCCACTTTGACAATATATTTTCCACCTTATTACCATCCCTTTAGATATGGGATATTTTGAAATTTAAAAAAAATTATATTCTCCTTAATAATATTTACAAATTTATGTATTTTTCAATTTTGAGTTTCAACTTTTACAATAGTTTTGACCACTATTTGTGAATCTCCTTCTAGGTCTACTTGTGGGATTGGCATTTTACGAGTTATATTGATTGCCAGTAGAGACACACTTTCCTTTACTTCAATTTTTGTATCCTGCATTAGTTTTTGAGTTATAATTGCTAGGATATTCCCCTTCTCATCCCTAGCCATGCATCATACTCTAGAGGGTCAAGGATTGCTTCTTGATGTCCCATCAAAATTTATTTTAACCCACCTAGTGTCTGGATTATGTCATTCAACTATCTTTATTCTTTTCAAACATGGATTAGCCCATGGAGGCCCTTTAGCAGGCCAAAATATGAGGGAAGGCCATTGAGCTTGAAATCAACAAGGGATAAAGGGTACTTACCATGGTTATGAGTGGAAGTAACAATACTCACCACTTCCAAAATATTGTTCTCTATTCTAATCAACAATCATTCAACTAGTTCTTCCTTTTCTTTAAATATCCTTATGTTTCTTTCCTTCCAAATTTCCAAATCAAGGATGAAGGGGATATTTGCCAAACGCTAGAGAAAACTAATATATTTTTCCTTGCCTTCCAACTTTGAAATAACTCTTTTAGTGTGGCTTGAAGTGGAATGTGTTAGCCTAGTTTACATAATAGAAATATCTAGCATTTATTAGTGAACTTACAATGTAGAAGTAGGTGATCAAGTGTTTCTTCCCCTTCCCTGCATAAGACACATATCAATGGTCCATGAAATCCAAATTTAGTTAATCTTTCCCTAGTAAGAATGCGGCCTTTCAGTGCCAACCATGAGAATGCCCCTGCTTTAGGTAGCACATTTTTATTACAACAAAGGTAATGCAACAAACCTTCCTCTTCCCCTACTAGCTCAAGTATCTTGTTCTCGATTTGACATCATATCTTCCATTCTTGGCTCCACACCATATGCTTTCATCTTGTTGTTTCATGAACATAATTCTTCTCTTATTCAAATTCTCCCTAAACTTCCCTAATTGCATTTGGTTTAGATTGATTTCATTTATATTTTTCCAAGTCCATTTCTCAAATCCATTTACCATCTTCTTGTTCAAATAATTGATGACTTTCACTCCCCACTTTTCTTTCGTGATCTATTTGATCTCCCTTATATTCATCTTTCAATGCCTTGTAACCTTCCCATGAATCCTTTAAAAACTTGTCAAAGATCCATCATCTAATTGCTAGGTTAAATGCTTGATGATGATCAATCTATAAGAAATTAAAAAATTCCATATCGTTGAGCCTTTCATAGGATTTTCTATGGTTAAAATCATTTCTTTGTTTAGGGAGTCCATATATTTATCTTTTATAATCCTTGCTCATTTCTATTCAAGACTTAATAAATACTCCATAATAATTTAGCACCCGTCACCTTGTTCATGATACTCCACTTTCTAAGACTCGCACCACCCACAAATTTTGAAGAACAAATCTTGTCCCATGCTAACAATGGAATTTTATCTTGATCTTGTTTACCATTCCATAAGAACTTCCTCATCTTTTGGTTAATAGTTTTAAATATTTAAGTAGGTCTTTTCAAGAACATCATAGAATATTGGTATGAGAACAATCATTGACCTTAACATTAATAGTCTGCCAACCACCATCAACAATCGACTCTTCCAACCCTCTAGACTTTTAATGCAACTATGCACTATTTTATTTGACCTAAGATGAGCGGGGTCCCAAAGAATATTCTAGGTAATCGTGTTAGTCTTAACCCAAAGATTCTACAAATTTCTCTCTATCTCTCTACCTTGGTATTAAAAAATAATAATTTAAATTTATTCCAATTCACTTGTTGTCCTAAAACCTCACAATATTTATCAAGACCAATCTTAATACATCTTTCTTCACTTAAAGTGGATTACCCAAAGAGAATTATATCGTCGATAAATTTTTTATGGGTCATGGCATCCATCCCCATGGTGATTTTAACCCTTTTCCATTTTCCTTTCAATCTTAACTTAGAAATATATCTTCATAGGAACTTTGCCATCATAATAAAAAGAAAATGAGACAAAGGGTATCCTTGTCTTAATCCCCTAGATGCATGGAAGAAACTGTGAGGCCTTCCATTATCTAGGATCAAGAACCTTGGGGTAATAATGCAACTCCTAATCTAGGTAACATGTTATTTACATATATCAAATTTATTTGTCTTGTAGTAAACAAGATATGTCAACTTGATCATACACCTCAATGAATGTCCAATGTAACCAACATTCTATCTATATTAGCCTTCAAGATTGAATGAATTTATTCATGTGCAATGATGATCCCTTCCACAATTGATTTATTTGGAGAAAATCCCCTATGCTCCTTTTCTATGATGCAACATAAGATTGTTTTTCATTTTATTAATCATGACTTTGGCGATGACCTTATAAACTATATTATACAACAATATCGACCTAAAGTCATCAAAGGATTGTGTGGATGACTTTTTGGGGACCAAGGCACAATCAAATTGTTATTTAGGCCTTTGAGTATATAAGCCTCAAAGCGAGATTCTTCAAAAACATTCAACAAATCCTATATGATTAACTCCCAAAACTTTTGGTATAAGGCCACTAGGAAACCATCTAGCCCCATGGCCCAATCTCTCTCCATGTAAAATACTACCCTTTTTACTTTGTCCATTGGAATTGGTTTGAGGAGTAGAAGGTTTTATTGCTTTGTACTAATTTTTGGTATAACCTCTAGCATGTGCTATCTCTGAATCTCACAAACCTCATGCTCCATTGATAAGAGGTTTTTGAAATAAATCACCGCCTCTTTGTTGATGTCCTCTAAAATATTCATGTGAGCATTCCTTCTTGGTTTTTTATAGATAAAATTCTATTCTTGGATCTCTTGGTCTTGACTAAATTATGGAAAAACTTGGTATTCCCATCACCTTCTTTGATCCAACACTCTCTTGATTTTTGCCTCCAAAAAAATCCTCTCGAGCAATAATTTCAACATATACACTATTGAGATTCTTGTCAGCTTTAAAGTTTGATTTTAACATGCCTTGATTGGTGACTCTATTGTGCAAGAGCTCTAGGTCCACTTCAATATTCATTTTCTCTACAAAGATGTTTTTAAAATGAACTCTATTCCATTCCTTAAGCTTACTTTCGATATGTTGAAGTTTCCTAAAAAAATTGTAGGCCATCTTCCTCGTCAAGATTGGACAATTCTTCCATCAGTCATTAATATGTTTGCAAACCTCCAAATCTCTCAGCCACATGTTTTCAAACTTGAATGGGCACCTGATAGGAAAAAATCTTTTTGAATGAATAGGGAGATTAGATAGTCGTTGACTCCAGATAAAGGAGAAATATTTTCTTCATAAATGAATGGTTGATCAAATCATTTGCCTGCAACAAAGAAATTGTGAAGTTTCTAAGCAATATTTGAAAAACCCAATCTCTTGTTAGTTCATGTAAACAATCCATTCTTGGGAGAGATCTCTACCAATCCATTGTTGGAAACAAATTATTGAACATAATTTTGAATCACACCCAACTGTCCTTTGCCTCCTTTTTTATTTGAGAGATTAAGAGTTGCATTGAAATCACCTCCCAACACAACCAAAGTCACTTCCAAATTAACAACGACTTCAAAAATTTGTTGCCAAACTTCTCTCTTATTTTCAGTATTGGTTGAACCATAATATTTAATAAATACATTTCAACCTAGGGATTTACAACTAAAACTTTCACAAGCAGCCACTGAAATGTGTGAAATATATTCTCCAGGTTAATTTTTTGTGGGTTCCATAGAATACCTAACCCTCTTGAGCCACAAATAGCAAAAAAGTGACCTTGCCAAGTTTTCCATTTGCACAAAAGAATATTTTCTTCCTCCTCATTCAATTTTGTTTCTTGTAACAAAATAATGTGAGGATGTGATTGATCAAGCCTTCATTTGATTATTTAATGCTTGTTAGAGGCATTGCAACCTTTGACACTCCACGAAAGGATCTTCATGGCTCCTTGATAAGGGTAAATTCCTTTTTGAAAATGAGTTTTCTTTGTCCTTTGGCATAGCTTAGTATTTTCAACTTGACTCTATTAGATTTATATCTTTTTCCTTCGTTTCTTCATTCTTTATTTTCTCCATGATTGCAATAGATTGACTAATAGTTCTTATCTCTAAAATATCTTCTTCTACTTCCATGTCCAAACAATCCTCTTCTAAGAGTTCTACATCTTTAAATAATTGTTTTTTCACCATGGAGGCAAACTCTTCATTGTCACCGTGATTAACATCTTTTGTGGGAGATACATGATTATCATTAAATAGAATTATATTAGCTATGTCCCCTTGATCGAATTCCTCCTCAACTCTGTTCAAATTTCCGAAAGTAGAGTTCTTATATGGGTTACCCATTATTGCTAAAATTGCTTCCACTTTGTCCAATGCTTCTCCCACAAGATTGATGACATCTATATCACCCTCCGAGTTGGAAATATCAACCTGCTTCTCTACTTCTCCCAGATCCTAAGGATAATTTTCAACATATGTGACCATGTTCCTCTCATATTCCATAATAAAAGGCCTTCTCCCTATTTGTTTCCATGCCACCTTGGGATCTCTCACCTGCCATGGTATTATTAACAACCCCATAAGATTTTACCATCTTTTCTTCTATAAATGATTTTATTTTGTGGGTCATTATGTTGGATGTCACCTCATTCCCCTTTTTGTTGATAATACAATATTTATTTGAGTTTGCTACCTCTTTAGAGACCTTACAATGCTTTACTATATCATCGATCTATTTTCCACCACCAAAATCCTCCATTAGACCATATCTCAATAGCTTTGGGTAGAGGGGGATGAGGTTTCTAGTTGATACATATTCTCACATAAATACTAAAATCTTTTTGCTCAATTGCCTCACCCACTTTGATGAAACCTCCTAGTTTGTTTCCAATAAATTTTAGGGATTCTAGATCCCAATATTCCCGAGGGAGATTGCGCAGTTGAAGCCATACATAAAATTCCTTAATGGAAGCTTTGAGAGGGTTAAAGCTGGGTTCCTAATCTTTAATATAAAAACCCATATCTCTCGTGAAAGGCCCATTGTTGAGAATCCTTAGTTTGGATCTAGCATTGTCCAATATAACCAAATAAAACCTATTTGAAAGATATTTCAGTTCAAAATTAGTTCCCAAGTTATCATCACACTTTTTCCTAACCTTAAAGAAAGTCGACCAATCCCTGCCCATTTCATAAAGAAATATTTTTCTATTGGGAGAGATATCAACTCAATAAGCTCCCATTTATCCATATTCGAGGAAATAACTATTACTTATAGTTTGAATACTGACATTTTCATCTGCATCTTTTGGGGGCAAACTCTTGGGTTTCTATACTTTTTTTTCAAAGACACGAGGTGGCTCTCTAGAGCACCCAAGGATTGAATTAGATATTTTGAACCACTATCATGAGTATCTTCCTCGACCATCAAAACCTCCTCTTTTAAAGGAAACTTGTGACACTCTCGTGCTATTCTAATCCTCCTAAACTCAGCCCAAAAAGTGCCAAGCTATAATTCTTCCATTCTATAATGCCCCTTCATGACCCCTCGAGTGATACATTTTGCCATTGCCTCTGGAGCAAAACCCTATCCCGACTCTCGACTCCATTTTCAAATTATTTCTTTTTAGTATTGTTATCCCCATTTTTTATTATGATACAAAAACTAGATAACCCCTACAAATTTATGTTCAAATTTATAATTTAACTCTCCAAGTTCATTTTCGAGGTGAATTTTTGCTTCGATAAGTATTATTAGGTTTTTCATGGTTGTCCCCTAATCCTATTTAAAATGATAGTTTGAAAAATTAACTTAAAGTTGTCTTTCTAAAACTTTCCCCAAAATAGTGAGATGTTGGAGTTAAATTCTGATCCTACACTAACTTTGGTCTTTTAGGTGCAATTTGGACTTACAAGTCCAAATTACACCTCTTTTTGCTTTTAGGTGCAAATCAGACTTATAAGTCTGAATTGCACCTATGTATGGAAATGCCCCCAAAATGTGTATTTCAAGGTTGCAAACCTGAAATACGCATCTTAGTGTATTTTGGGTTTACAACCCTAAAATACACATTTATTTTGAATGATTGAGCACTTTTATTGGCTAAGTCTTTGAAATCGATTTGGTTTCTTCTTGATTTTAAATACTCTTTTTTATATCTTTTATGGATCAAGCTTTGATCGAGTTTGTGGAGGTGTTGAAGAAAAAGTCGATTTGCAACTTTATCTCTTTTCACGTATGTCATCATTTCTTCCTTTCTTGTTTTGAGTTTTCTTGCTTTGGGGTTTTACGTGTTTTGTTCTTCCCTACTCAACTATTGTTTGGGCATCTCTTTATTGTTTTGTTTTGTTTATTTAAACATTGTTCAGATTCATGAGTCTGAGCAACACTTATTTGCAAGTTCATGTTCGAGCTCATGAGCCTAAACAACATTTTTATTTTTGAATCATATTTTTTTTCAGTGGATGTCAAGGTTACAATCTCGTCATACATTGAATTCCATTTTTGTGGTGTATGGCGAGGTTGTAGCCCTGACATACACCAAAGATTTGATCATTATTTGGTGGATTTAAGTGGCATAGCCCCAACATACACCAAATTCCAGCATTTAGTATATGTCAGGGCTATGTCTTCGACATATACTAAAGATCTAAGTCATCCTGATTTCGGTGTAAGGAGGGGTTATGACCCTGACTTACACCAATTTCTTCCCTTTGGATGTGAGTCAGGGCTGTAACCCTGTCTTACATCGATAGTGATAATAAATGGAAATGGTTCCAGGTTTGGTGCATGTTGGGGCCATAACCCCGACCTACACCAAATCTCTCCTATGCGGTGTAGATCAAGGTTACGACCTCAACATGCACCAAACATGAATCATTTAAATTTGTTGTTTCCAATGAGGTGCGAATCAGGTTTGCAAGCCCGATCTACACCACATTTTTGTTTAAAACCTCCCAAGTGTATACTAGGTTTACAAACCCGATTTTGACCATTGTGATATGCCATCTTTCCCAAATGCAAATTGGACTTATAAGTCCAAAATGCACTTCATGAACCACACCCATGTTAGGTGTAAATCAGGTTCGTAAACTCGATTTTCCCCAAGTGCACACACATGTAAATTGGGGTTACAAACCCGATTTACACCCAAAGGAAATCTTGTATTATCAAGGAATTAGGGTTTTTGGAACCCTAATGAAGTAAATTTGGCGAGATGAACATGGTGATGATTTCTTTTTAAAATGATGCAGTTGCAGCTACAATCAGATGATAGAGCCATCACTAAGTAGAAGACCCATGAAGTTTAAGAAGCAGGATCCTCATCTGGTCTTCCCACCTTCTTCAGTGTCATCTGATATTAACAACATTAGAGACACAAAATTTGGTCATGTGGATCTTGAAGAGTTTCTTAAGATAGTTAAAGGACCATCTAAATATTACAAGATGGAGGCGACTATTAATAGTGGTATTCACTTAGTTGCAAATTTTCCAATGTCAGCACAAAACCCTGGATTTTTGTTAGCATTAGCTAACAGGTTTGATCCAATAAACAGGCCTATCAAGGATGCAGAAGGAAAGACAACTTTCATTAAATTGGATGAGGATTTCTTGGATATAATTTTTAAATGTTCGAACATTGATCAATATGCCAATATTCACATGCAGTTAGCTCAAACATAATATGATAATAATTTAGATAAGTGTATGAGGAATATCAATGATAATTGGTTGAAGTCCCCAAGGCCCATTATTGCAAGATGGCCCAAGACTATTAATCGAAGGGACTTCATTGAGGAGGTAAATGATTTGATTGCTCTTCTTAATAGGGTGGAAGGGCTTCCTATTTCAGATACATATCATGAATGGATGTATCAATACATCCATATCATCTAACAAAACAAGAAAAATATCTTTTAGGGTAAATGAATAAGTGATGCTTTGTGTGAATAACTTACCAAGGTCCCAACTAGTTTGAAGTTTTATATGACTTCATATCTAGTGTATGCAGCAGCCTAAATGAGACACTTTCTAGGATTGTCTACAATAGGGGATAAAAGCCAAATTATAGTATATCATTATTACTCTTAGTTGACTCTAAATAATAGT
The DNA here is from genome assembly GCF_030272615.1 of Cryptomeria japonica. Classification (NCBI taxonomy): domain Eukaryota; kingdom Viridiplantae; phylum Streptophyta; class Pinopsida; order Cupressales; family Cupressaceae; genus Cryptomeria; species Cryptomeria japonica. Next base: position 364,227,128 of record NC_081408.1, on the reverse strand, counting down.
TTACATCATTTCAGGAGAGTAAATGATGCTTTCTTTTATCATTGTATGTACATGTTTGCTAAGGATCTTCAAAAGAAGAGGGTGTTAGATGAAGCTTGGAATGTAGTGAATCAGTATGGGTGAAAGTTCCTATGTAACTCTCTACTTTCACCTACCTCAAAGTAGGATTCTATGGTGATGAGCCTTTCATTCTCCCTAGATACCCATTAGATAAAATCGTGCTCATGGATTTGGCTCGTCAGATGGTAGCAGTACATGAGCACTGATTAAGTTCACATAAGCCTGGATTCAACTTTTCTCTCACCATTGGAAGATACTCAATAAATTTAATTTACAAGGCTAGGGCAATGGATGAGGAAATGAGAAGGATTGCAATGAAGATCTTCAAGGATAGGAAATATTTGACTACACGAGCATGGAAGAACAAGTTAAAGAAAAGCTATACTCATGTTCACTGTGTAGAAGATATCTGGATAGACAACATAATAGAAGAGGATATCATAAATATTGATTATAATTTTCTTTTTGTAGAACAAATTGAAAACCTAAATCTTGCTGATATTCTTGAGGATCTTGAAGATGATGAAAACATTCTAGATCTAGTGTATAAAAAAAATAAGATTGCAGATTCACCACTTCCTCTCATCCAGTGGTCACATAAGGAAATGACTTCAATAAAGGCTAGGTTCGAGAATATTCTTGCCAATACTAATGTTTGGTTAATACAAAATAAATTCAATTGAAGCCATTCTAGATAGGATCAAAAGATGACACTATATCACAAGTGGGAAAGACTATTGAGCTAAAGACTAAGAATAGGCAAGATTCAGTGACCCAAAAGGCTCCTAAATTCGAGTTTACTATTAGAAAAGGGAAAGATAGGAGTCAAGGGGAAATGTTGACTCAAGATACTCAGACAAAAGAAGAAGTTGAGGAAGATTTTCTTGAGGGGGAGCTACAAGAAGAAGAAGAAGGATTAAAAAAAGAGCAAAAAGATGAATATGTTGAGGAAGGATTACCTAAAATTCCTAGTACTTCCTAGTCTCAGAGGGCACAAGAATCCATTCCTCACACATCTCATGATGATCTAGGTACAACTCCTCCATTAGTTTTTGTTTCTAATCCAATTCCTTTTGGTTCCACCATTTCCTATGCTTTGAATGCCCCTGCTATTGTAATCCATACCATTCCCTCCACAACAACTAGTGAGTCAACTTTGGACACTCCACAAGATAATATTGAAAATGTGTTTCTCCCAAATTTGTTTAAAGTGTCTTCTTCCATGCTGGAAGATTTTGATAAGTTCTTGTTAGAGACTAATTTTGCACCTAAAGTTTTAGTCACAGAGAACCCACCTATAATTGTGACTATAATCCTCTCATTGTGACTACAAATGTACAAGAGCAAGAAATTTCATCTCATGTATTGGTCACGGGAGTTGAAGATGACACACTTTTACCACCTTGGTTGATCTCCAATACTCCCAAGAGGAAGAAACATGCCACCTCCCCAAATGACTTTGACTTTAGCTAGCTGGTTTTGATCAAGCCCAAGGATACAAAGAAGGCTAAGAATTTGTCTAGGGTTAAAGTGGATAAATTAAAGAATAAGTTTGTTGAAATTGTAGTACCCTCTCTAGACACAGATATTGGGAAGATTCAACCTATAGATTATGTCATTAATAAAATTGGATTGGGAAAGCAAACTCATGAAGGGACTATGGAGGATGGTCAAACATATTTAGATAATCTTGTGGCAAGATATACTGAAGAAAAGATTAAGAAGGATAAAATTAAGAAACAAGTGGAATAACTCATCACTGTGTTGATTAAGATAAAAAAGTCTTCAGAGGTAATTGAGCCAGTTACTTTGTTAGTTGATGAGCAAGTCATTAAACAGGCTGAGCAAGTCACTTCACTAGGGAGATCAATGAGTGAATGGATGGACATAATGTTGAGTGAAGAAACACATCTTTTATGCTTTGTAGTTACATTTGTTAACAATTTAGAAGGTTTTAAGCCTAAGGTAGATAAAACATTGGATCTACTCTCACATGAATTAGAGACACAAGAGAAAGACTTTGACTCTTGGTTGAAGTTAGAAGATTTTTAATTGGATGTTCTGGTTGATAATGGAGTGCTCCCTTCAAGAGACATGTATATAGAACAAAGTGAAGCATTAGAACATCAAATAAATACTTTAGAAGTGCTTATCAAGGATATGTGAAAAGTGCAAAAGAAATGCAATGATAAAGGAAAGGAAATCATTGAAAAGGTATCAGAACTTTCATGCACATTCCTTGATGAGAATCAAAAGCCTCTTCATGAAGATGTTATCATCAAATAATTCAACTTGCTCATTGGAGAAGAGGTTGAAAATAAATTTTCTCAATATCTTCAATTGATAAATTGATAGATATTTAGGTTAATATAGACAACTTGGCTTCCCTTCTGAAGAAACACAAAAGATGTTATGTTGGCCTTAGAGATTATATCACTCGAGTCAAAGTTGTCATGAGTCATACTCAAGGACATGATGAAGAACAAATGAAGATTGCCCTGCAAAAGTTTGAGGAACTCATGAAACAAGATCATAATGGAGTGTTTGGTGACACTTACTAGTTTTAGATTTTCTGAAGATGTAGGTGCATTTTTGTAGTTAGTATTCGACGCTTCAAGTGTCATTTTGTATTTATGTTTTTGTATCTGGAATATGCACAATTTCTAAGTCAAATGGGACTCTTTTTTGACTTAGTCATAGTTTGTTGTAGCTTTCCTAGATTAGCTCTTTGTCCCTCTCCTATGTATATGAGGGTGCTCATTGTAATTGTCATCTTTAATTCTATGCAATGAAACTTTGTCGAAGTGAAACTTCGAGATCATATTGTTATTTTGTAAACTTGATCAAATAAGAAAATATCTTTGGCATTCAGACTTTGCGTTGGATTCATTGTGGTTTATGGTGAGAGTGTTCTTACATCATTCTTATTGTAAAATCTTGTTTTGATTTGGTAAAAGCATTGTGGAGAACCACTGTTAAATAGTAGAACAAATCTTGTTTTGTAAACTTTGTGTTACATCCCAACATTTGTAAGGTAGAATTAATATAGAGGCAACCATTTTAAAACTTTGAGCTTTACTTTGTTGTCTTAGGTAAATGTTTATAAAATTTTAAGTGGGTATCAATACAAAGATTTTGTGATTTGTCTTGTTATCTTGAAATGTTCACTTTGGATTACAGACGTTATTGGTTAAAGGTCGATAGGATTATAGTGTTTTGAAGACTTTGAGCTCAAGTACTATTTTCTCGTCCCAAAGAAGAAACATAAGACTTTGTGCTTTCATGGAAACGTTGCTTCTTGTTATTTGTGTAACTAGGAATTCGAGAAAAACATCAAAGCAATATAAATTAGGCAACCACAAACCTAATTAGCTATGATAAAAACTCCTAATTCAATCCTAATACATTCAATAGAAGAACGAAAAACAAACATCAAAAGTGCAAACCATAACACACATAGATGTTGCCTCCATTGACCTTCATTGTTCTTCTTTCACTTTCAAATTTGATGTGGATCTCACTTACAATTGAAAATGCAAGTGAAAAGCAAATTGACAATGAGAGATGAAAATCACAGCATAAAGTTAATCGAAGTGTGGTTAAAATTGAATGAGAAAAGAGTCTAATTTATAGAAAAATTAAGATTGATTGTATGACTAAGATTGAATAAAATCAACAAACAAGATTAAATGAGATGACTTGATTGAGTGCACAACAAAGCTGCCATTCGAGGAAGGATGAAGATAGAAGAAAGCAAATGAGAAGATATTATGAGAATACATAATAAAATCCTTAATTATCTTCTCATAAATACCAAATTAGCAAGTTGAAAAGATAAGGGAGATAAAAATTAGAAAGTGGAAGAGATAAGTGAGGTCATAAATAAATAAAATTTATTTATTTCATCCACACATGGTAATTTAATTTGAATAATTTAGAGAAAGGGATTAAATAATTAAAATAATTATTTAATCATTATTAAATAATTATTAAGTAATTAAAATAATTATTTAATCATGGAAGAATAATTAGCTCAGAATAAAGGGATTAAATAATTAAGTGATTTATTTAATCAAAGAGGAATAGCTAGGATTAGTCGATTAAGATCAAGATTAATTGATTAGAAAGAGATAATGATGAACATCAATTAAATAATGAAGATTATTTAATTAATGGTTTAGCAGAACAATAATTAAATAATTAAGAATCATTTAATTATAGGAAATTAGAAGAAGAATATTAGTACTAATTAAATAATTAAAATTATTTAATAAGTTTAGATAAAAAAGGTTATATAATTATAGGAAATTAGAAGAACAATAATTAAATAATTAAGAATCATCTAATTTGTATATTTCATTAGTGTACTTTGAGTTATTCCATAGTAAGTTAGAAGTCATTTAAATCATTATTGCTCTTAATTATAACTTCTTTTCTAAAAAAAGAGAAAAGAATAACATCTATTCTAAAAACGAGAATAAGAAAATGTATCGCTCGAGTTTAGATTAGGATTCATAGTTAGAGTTTTGTTCTAAGTAGAGAAGAGTAGTAAGCAAAGGGGGAGCCTTCCCTTACAACTAGGAGAGATTTAATCTCATGTGTTGTGGCTGAAATCGCAATTTTTATGAACTTTCCTGGTTTACAAAATTTTCAATCAATAGGTATTAAGAGTTTGATTGCCATCAAGACAACATAGAGATTTTCCACTCTTGAGAATAAGGTTCCACTAAGCTTTTAAGTGTCACAACCCTCCTTTATCACTTTTGGATTTAAAATACAAACTCTATTATATTTTTGGATAAGCTATTTAAATGACTGAATGAATATTATCAAAGGATAAAATAATAATACACACACACACACACATGGAAAATATACATTATTTTTATTTATCTATTTTCCACTTCCAATTATGGCACATGTTGTACGAAGACTAAGAAGCTTCTAGAGGATTCTCCACCACCTTGCATGTAACTCCCCCACTAAGTCTAATCAATTTGCATGAAGTCCAAAATTGGGAAAGAATCTCCTTTTTAATTAAATTTTCTAGATAGTGGAATGGATGGAATTTTCTTATAAAATTATATGCAAGTTTCAAAGAAGGGAGTTGATTATGTTTTGAAGGAAATTTCCCAAGTTTTAGAAGTAGATCTTTTTGGTAGTCTCATTTTCATTGCAGGAATTTTAAGTTGTTGTTTGGAGGATTTCTCTCAAGTTGCAAGGAAGGATCATAAGGGTAGCTAGTGGATTCAACATCAAGATCGATAAACCAGGTTCTCTCCTTGTTGTTTATCTTTACATTTACTTATGAGGAATTCATAATATCAACAAAATAGTTATAGATCTTCCTTTATATAAAGAAATCCTTTTATTAGTGATGCTTTGCAAAAAGGATTAGAAAATCTGTTTGATGGCAACACACACAAGAGCACAAGAAACAAACGTTAGTGTTAGCAACAAAATATTATCCTAAACAGGCATATCAAGAGAGATATTAAGCATGAAATAGAAAGCATATAAACATAGAATAAAATAGCTAATCAAGATGCTCATAGTTGCTCCTCCCTTGTTCCTCTCCTCTCCAAGTCCCAAATGAGTGTAGCTCTCAGCTTTTAGCACTATCCATGGATGCCATATGGAGATTCAAGATAGTTGAATATGATAAGCAAATGCTATGCAAGTGTAGATAGTGATGCTATGAGAAAGCTCTATGCTAATGCCAGTATAACAACAATACTCTAAAATGCTTCTTTTTTTTGCTTGAGGAGAAGGGTTCTATTTATAGAAGAAATGGGGAAATGAAGGGTTAAGATTGAATGGTTTAATCAAGGGCCAAGTTTGAAAGTTGGGGATCCATGTGCACAATTGGCACCAATAAAATGGTGACAAGTGTCAACATAGGATTGGGTTGAGAGAAGAGGTTGGAGGCATTAAAGGCCTGAGAAGACCTCATGGTTATCTAGAGGCTAAGGGTCAAGTCCAAATTAAGATTACCCACTGGATTAAGAGTTAATCCAAGGATAAACCTTTGTGCAAATGTTTAAGAGATAATCATGGTCAAAGCAGTAATGGCCTGATGAGACCTTTGGGTTGGGTAGAGGTTGAGTCAAAACAAATGTTTTAACCATGTGGGAGGGTTTGAATTAACCATTAATGGTTATTGGAGACTTTGGGAATTAAGTGGTTGAAGGTTGAAAGCCTTTAAAGGTTATCAAAGACTTTGAGCCATTTAGTGGTTGAAGGTTGAAAGCCTTTAATGGTTATCAAAGACTTTGAGGGTTTGAGAAGTGACTTCCCTTTTGTTTAGGAATGTGACAAAGTTTAGAGAAGGGGTTAGGTTATTTAGAAGTGATTAGAAAATTCTAGAAGGGGTTTAGGCATGCAAGTGGATTTTGTAGGAAAATGCAAGTGGGAGAAATTTTGGTATTTTCAATTAAAATAAAATCATTTATTTCAATTAAATGGTGTAATTTGCATTTGGATAAATATTCAAATAAATATTAATTTATTTAAATGAGAAAAATGAAGATAAAGCATTAAAATGCTTGAAGACTTTGAGGGAAACCATTAAAGGCTTGAAGACTTTAAGGAAAACCATTAAAGTCTTAAGAAGACTATAGAAGGAAGCCATCAAGTTTGAATACTTTAAAGGGAAACCATTAAAGGTTTCAAGTGGGTGAGGATAAATAGGATTTTAAATAAATAATTTATTTAAAATAGTTGTGCAACTTGCTTTTGTAGGAAAATACAAGTGGGTGGAGGATAAAGGTGATTTAAATAAATTATTTATTTAAAATAATTGTGCAACTTGCATTTGTAGGAAAATACAAGTGGGTAGAGGATAAAGGTGATTTAAATAAATGTTAATTTATTTAAATGTGAGAGGTGGGATTTTGGGGGATTTAAATAAATATTAATTTATTTAAATGTGAGAGAAGATTTAATTAAATAAATATGATTTATTTATTTAATTAATGGTCTGAATTTGGTTAAGTGAATTAAATCAAATAAATTGAATAATTTATTTAATTAATAGGAGAAGAGGGTTAAGATGAATTAATTAAATATTAATTTAATTAATTCATTAATTGATGGTTAAATAATCAAATAAATACTAAGTATTCATTTAATTAAGTGGACAGATTTATGTGACTACAATTAGATTTTAAATCTTTTATTGGGGAATAAATAATAATGATAATGCTTTCATATAGTGCATGTAAAAGATAGTTATTTATTTATTTTATTCCTTAAGAAAATATGCACATGATCTTGCTTTTTGTTTTTTTTTCCAAAGGTTTTAGCAAAAAGCAAAAAAAAATCATATTCTTTTATTTGTTTAAAATCTCTCCTTCTGAGATTAAAATTCTTCCCTGTGTGATTTGAATCTTTATTTCTTCCTTCTAATTCATCTCTCTGGTTTTTCGAATGGAATTCTAAATCTCTCTGTAATTATTCTTAAATTTCTCTGTGATTATTTTAAATCTCTCTGTGATTATTAGTTAGATAAATCTCCCCGTGAGTTGAACAAAGATCTCTCTTTGTGAATAATAGTTGAATAAAATCCTCCTGTAAGTACTGGAAATAAACTCTCTATCTCCCTGAGAATACTAGAAATAAACCCTCCCTCTCTATAAATATTAACCTCCTGTTTACTGTAAAATCAATCTAAAACAATTGCTTGAGTATCCATTATATTCATGTTCTTATTTTCATAGATACTCTTTTTTTATATGCATACCATCAAAAAAAAAAATCTGGGAATATATATATATATATATACAAATGTATATATTAAATTTATCCCAACGAAAATAAATTTTAAATGTTGCAAGTAATTTTTAATTATCAATCATGTCATGTTTTGGTGGCCAATGCATGGGGAAGCGGAGTACCGCCGGGACGACAATACTGGTAACCGTAGGGGGGGGCGCGACGTCCCCTCAACCCTGCGGGCCTGCGTATGCAGGACCGCAGGGGTGATGGGACCCGTGGTCCCCACCCCACCTTAATTGCTATGAACAAACAAAAAAATAATCGTGCGGGTTAGACTATTTTTTATATATTTTAAATTTTTAAAATGGAATTTATTTGTAATTAAAATTTTAGTTTAATTGTTAATAATTGTTAATAAATGTTAAAGTTAGTAAAATAAACTTAGGAAAAATTTAATAATTAATTAGGATTATTGTGTAGTAGATTATTGTGAAAGAATGGGATCTCTCAATCCATTGAGGATTTAATTGATTTCTTGGGCGGTAATCTTAGGCTTACTTAAACCTTTAAGTCTTATTATTATGATTGATCCAAAATCGCCAAAAGTATAAACTAATTGCCAGTAACTCTATAATTAATTATTCTCACGATAGGAGTAAACACTTCTTCATTTTGTATGTAAATGACACTATTTTTGCATCACTTTTTAATTCATTATCTTCATGCAATTGCACGTAAGTTCATAATTACCATTATTATGCCAATACATGTATTAATTTGTTTAGTTGTAGAAGAATGGTATTTAAGTGTCATCAAAGTTCGCAATGTCTAAGTTATGTACATTCATTTCATGACTATATTTCAAGCATGATGTTTTCATAAGCTCTTAGTTAAGAAAACTAAACAAAGGAAGTTGGAAAACCAAAACCTAGCAGCGTTCGGTATATACAGTGCATCTGGGTCACGCTTACGGGTAATGCCATCGTGTTGAACTACTGCACTTAACACCTAATAAAGCCGCATCAACGACATCTATGGCATTGTCCCTATAAATCATCGGGGAGTAATAAGGGACACTTGGAAGTTAAAATCCAAGGGGCGGGTAATCCCCCTTGGATCGATAATTTAATAAGATAACCCTTAAATGATTTTTCATCCATTGAGTTAAACCATAATAAACCCCTGATAGGGTTGGTTGAATGAAATGCTTTTTATGAAATTGATTTATCTTGAAGAAATATTAGTGATTGACAATTTGGTCAAGGGTGACGCTCATGATAGGTGTTAGGATGTAGTTGTTAGGCCACAAACAATAGGCCATCTTGAGCCTTTGTTTAAGTGCTACCACCGTGGGTAGCAATCGTAGAGAAACTGTCTGGGACATTGACCCTAGAAAGGGTTGCGTACCCACTAATCAGTTTACATCAAACCATAGAGTAGAAAATAGAACTACATACTTTACGCCTTGATCCCGTGCCGAAGCGGGTATGTAGGTAGTCTTGGGACGGAGTTGTCCCTCGTACTCAGGCGTTCGTGGGTGGGGTCTAGGCTTGGTATAGAAGGATTGAATAGAATCCTAATTTGAAAGATAATTAAAATGGGAAAAAGTAATTCAATGCATACTCGGAAGGAATCCCGTATGGATTCGCTTGACTTCCCGAGGCTTTAAGCCAAATTCTGAGGCAGAATTCAAGCTTGTATTATGTTATTTAATTACTCCTAAGGACAACGACCTCGGTGCACTTCTATTAGAAGAGTGTAGTACTTAGTGAGTGGCTCAGGACTTGAATGGTCCCGATGAGTCTAAGTCTTTGGCCAAAGCACCTCCTATCCCGTTTGGATGGATGCCTACCCCGCATGGGTAGATGCCTATCCCGATTGGATAGATGCCTACCCTGTATGGGTAGATGCCTATCCCGTATTGGATAGATGAAATCTTATGTCCTGTATGGACAAATGCCTAACCCGTATGATTAGATGCTCATCTCGGATGGATGAATGCCTAATCCAAATGGATGGATGCCCATAGTATGCGATTGAATCAAACACAATGATTAAATTAAACAAAAAAAAAAGAATGGTCAATTTTGTTGAGTTAATTATGGTGGGTTTTTACATTAAGCACCACCAAATCTAGGTATATAGAGTTAAATAAATGTTTGAAGATTATAAGCTCTTAATTTAAGGCTACATATTTAGGGTCAATGCCAAATAATAATTTTAAGGCAACGATTATTTAAATTAGGGTCACACATGTGATTTTAAAGGGAGATGCCATTTTCTAGTTTGTTGGAGCCCCATAATTGTAGATCTTATAGTAAAATTCCAAGTTAGATCACAAAAGCACAAATTTTAGTAGAACGTCTATTATCACATATAGAACTAAAGACCTCCATTCTTCTTTTTATCTATTTTAGCATATTTTTTAGTTTATCTTTTTAGTGCTTCTCTCAACTCAATTCATTCATTTGGGTTAATTATACTATTGATTGTTTAATTAATTGTTTGCCCATAGATTCTTGTATAATATATTTTTTCAATTGTTAAGTTATTACTATAATGAAATTTTAAGTTAGCAATTTTGATCAAACGTATTAAGTAAGTTAAATGGTCCATAAGGCACAATCTTGCTAGAGGCTTTATAAATTAGTTGGGAAGATATGTAGATTTGATTATGGAGGAAGCTTCATGATTAAACATGTTTAAGTTGGAATAATACTCGGATGTGCACGCCCCTCATCCCTTAAAAAAAATGGCACTTGATTTTTATGTTCATTATTTTGATGTGTCATTCATGATCATGAGAGATGAGATCTTGTGAACTATTACTCCTGAAATATGAGTTGATGACTATTTGTGAAATAAGAATAGATGGAGATTGACTTGAAACTACTAAGATGATTCTTCACATTAGTAAGCATCACTTAGATAGACCATTTGTTGTCATGAGAGATGGATTCTTGTGAACTACTATAACTCATGAAATATAAGTCGAGGACTTCTTATAAAATACGAGTACATGAAAATTGACTCGAAACTAATAAAATGAGTGACTTCTCAAAATATTTGAAAACTTTAATCCTATGAACATTGTCTAGATATAATATAGTCACAACAAATAGATTCTTCTAAATTACTACTCATTAAATTTGAATCAATAATTACCTATAATAAACAAATAGATGAAAATTAACATACAACCATTAAAATAATACATTTCTTAAAAAATCCAATACAAAATTAACAATAAACATCATTTAAATAAATAAAAACTATTCATTATAAAAGAAGTGATTTTTACAAATCACTACTTATAAAATATAAATGAATACATACTTAAATTGACTTAAAACTAAGTGTCCTGCCCCAGAACAACTAATTACAAATGCTCAATCATTCATACATATAAATATTAGAACATCAGCTCTTATCGATGGAATAAAACAATCCTGCACCTATATGCTCGAATGCTTTTCCTTGTTATTTATGCTTGTTATTGCAGTGTCATATTATAAATGTAGTCATTGTTGTTCTTTTTCCTGACTGAACTTTGTGGTCAAGGGGGGTTTAGTTTCCAATAGTTTCAAGGTGCAGTATGGAGTTCATAGCTGAAGAAGGAAAGCTACCGAAGAGCAGTGCCGCGGGTCTCATTCTGGTATGCAAAAGTCTATTAGAATTCACGACGAATTCAGGGTTTAAGGTTTTACTCTAGTTACATTCATTTCTCTGACATTTTGCAGCCAGCTCTTTCGATTGGAAATGCGGGACAATTGGCAGTGGACCTTCTGGTGTCTTCACGGAGGGCTCTTAAAATTGGATATTTGGATGATCCGTATGTTTTGCCCTGCGTAGGCAACGATGCCTACGGACCTCATCCACAAGGAGACCTAGCAGTGGCCCTAGAAGGTTTCCTTTTTATTTTTATTTTCATTTTTTTTTTCTCTTCTGTGAAGCTTGAGGGGAAAGGAAATATTGCTTGCCCGAGGATTAAAAAGTGTACATTAGATTCACATGATCATGGAAAAGGTGTATGGCAACCTGTGTTGTTGCAGAAAATTAAGAAAATCAGCTTTTAAGCGAAATTTCTCCATTGCATCTACGAGAACTTGATGACTTTATTTCTAGTAGAGACTTACCATATCATGTGATATTTTGCCAGTACGTGCAAAAGAGAAGAATTACTTTTATTTGATATAGAGGGAGTCTTAGAAAGTTGTGAAGCTGTGTGTAAATTCCATTTTCTGCTGGAATGATATAGGAATCATGTTTGAAAACAAAGGTTTATGGTGCTACGTAGATTCAAATTCACTTACGAGTGCGAATGTTTTTGGCCCAACCATGCATGGCTTGCGTGTGATATATTCACAATCTACATGCTGTGGCCTCATTCACCTTGACTGCTGTCCTAGACTGCTCATGAACATTTTAAGTGTAATGCATTACACTTAAAATGCTATAGCAAACACATGGAATTTCGCTGCATAGGTAGGAAGGCCAAAAATAAACCCATAGGCGTCTTTTAAACATTTATATCTTGACCGACTTAAGGTAATTTTGTTATTGAACCTCCATTATACTCCATGCTTATTAAGAAAATAAATATTTTTTCGATACAAAGGAAAAACTTGTATTCATTTCTTCTTGTTTCTTAATGAATCCTTTGTATTTTAACCTTGCAATTCTATTGGCTTTCCTATAATAACAGCCTAGTATATACTAGTTTATATGATAAATGAATCGGACTGATTTCCAATTGCAGATCTGTATGAAGACAAACATTAAAAAATATCTCATTGACGAAACTATAGCTTTAGGCCTCAAATTTGTAACTCTGGTTAAAAAATTGCAATCGTACAGCACCAAACGCACACAGGTGCCATAACCTACTTTCTTGCAGTAGGCTCATCATCGTCTTTTTAAAATCCACTTGTTAAGTCCCCCATCAGATTCTCATTGAATTTCCTCAGCGAGTATAGATAGGGTTGAAACACTAATTTGGATATTATTATATCATTCAGTGAAGGGGTTGACAATGCGATCCACTTTGATAATCTACATGGGAAAGTTTAATCTGGTAAAAACTAAATGATCCATTGCCTTCAACTCAAGGTTTGCTCAGCACACAGCCTGACCTGAGGGTACTACAAAATCGAAGTACAATCCTCTCTGACTTTTAAGGTTTACAGTCCCAACTTCTGTTCCTTGTTGTATGGCTTTAGAGCACCACCCAAAAGGAGATTTGCTATCTCCCAAGGTTACTTCCACTATGGACTAATCATCACTAGAATCCGATTTTTGTCATCCATCTATTTGATTATTAAAAATGATATGGATTGCAATTTCCATGGTTTTACACATGATTATTAAACAGAATGCCATATAATCATCAATCACACATCCATCTCCATTATTTCATGTCCGTATGAATAAGAATTCCAAAATGACACTTGAGCCTTCCTAACTGGTTAGAGACCATTATTGCATTTAAGGAAAGTGACATTCTTCATAATCATTCTAAATCATATCTTTCTCATTGAAGTTGTGTACATTAAAGACCAGTAAATTGTATTGAGTAACTAGGGTTAAAGTGAGTCTTAAATCACCCTTCACTATTGCTATAGTCCTTACATAGAAAAACACTTGACCGCCACACATATGTCTTGACAAGTTAAACCAATGTACCCAAGGATTAGGGGTGACAAAAATATTACTATTATATCACATTCTAAATTGAGCTTGCAATGGCACTCAGTGGTTAATTATTCACAACCAAGTGAAGATAAGTTGATAACACTTTATATTCAACACATCCATTCCAATATGTGCAAGGGAATTGTCAAACCCGCCTCATTAACATATGCAGCTCAAAAGGCAATAGGTAAGTCCATTAAACCATAAGATTGGGAACATTTTGTGCAATATGGTTCCACTGATATTCATTATGTCAGCTTCAGCATTCGCTGGGCCATAGAAATTTGTTTAAGCTTAGCATATAAATGACAAGGTGTCAAGGACAAAGGATCAAGAGCTGCAAGGGTTATGCCACCCTACATTTTTACCTTTACTCCTCTTTCAGTCATTCATTACAACATTATTTATAACATCATGTCAAATAGAATTTAGAAAACTCATTGGGATTTATCACTCAACACACTTGCATGGAACAAATAAGACACACAACAGTCGATCAAAACAGAATACAAACATTTATTTCCAGATTGGATTCTTGTTTGTATTACATCCAATTATTTACTATTCGTTTAGTCCTTCAATTCATGTAATAAAAGGATCCAATCATAAGCACCAAAGGAAATATTCCACAATGACACATAAATTTGGGTTAAGGAGAGCAAAAAAACCCCGAAGGGAAAACTCACTGAAAGTACCATTTTATTATTTCAAAGCTTTGCATTCGTTACACTGACATGGTAGCCTTTCATTCATGTTCCATTCTCACTTCATACTGCCTTCATTGGGCAGCAGGCCATAATTTTATGATCAGATTTTTATTGTTCAGTTTATTGTTTTCTTTCAGTTTCCGCAGAATAGGTTAGTCATTTAACATAGCTTTTATTGCCCCTTTCAGGATCACAACTTAAAGTTGAGAGCAGTTCAAACACACCAAAGCCAAACATGGGCATGTTCAGTGATGAGAGGGAGAGATGGGTTTAAACTCCCTCACAACCCTGTCAAAGAGAGGAAACAGACATCTCAATAGCCACATGTGTTTATAAGATCTCAAGTCAATGGGGTTCTTGGAATCATAATACAACACATGCTTAGATATTCACTGTACCACAAACCATGCCTAAATCAGCAATGGGTGTTCCAGTCTAGTCACGATATAAACAATATGTAATGCCCCCCTCTTATGGCCTTTCCAGTATCTTCGGGAATTCCGACTTTGTTGGAGAGTGCTAGTCTTTCGGGGTTAGAGTTCCAATAGTGTTAGTGAGTTTTGGAGTTCAAGATGAGTTCTATGGTCCTTTCTAGGTACAATTTCAACATCTCGGGTGCATTCCAAACTTCTTGGAGGAATATTCTATTTTTGAAAATTATCAATATTTTTTAAGTTGGATCTCTATTTAGCTTCTGTATATGTTGGCACATTTAGAATTCACCTTCGGGCTATTTTTTATTTTCTGCAACTTTGAATAGATGTGCGAAAATTAATTTAAATATTAAATAATTAATATTTTTGTTGTCACAAGGTGAATTAAAAGACATCTTATATTAATTATTTATAAAGGTGAATTTTAAGTGATTAAACTGCCAGAAAAGTAAATAATAAAATAAAGTCACTTATTTGAAGCTTAGTTTTTATTACTAAAAAATAATTTAAAATTATAGTTTCCAGAAATTTCCAAAAATGCTTATCAAAGGGAAGTTGAAGGAGAAGAAATTCATTCTGAATATTTTATGAAACTTTGATTTTCTCTGAGGTTGAACGTTGTTCATCTCTTCTACCTTAGATGAAACCCTAAGTTAAGATTGGTTTTGGTGGTGAAAGGTTTCTCCCTATCCAATACTGTGATTCATTCAGGGTCACAATTTGTGTAAGAAGATTTAGAGGTGGATGTAGACGAAGTTCACATTTGGGATGAATGTTTGTAGAGTAAAGGTTAGGAGCAAATCGATTTATCTATATAGAGTTCTGCCAGATTCACAAATACAAATTCATAAGTTAGTGTTGTGTGTGCGAAAGGTGAAAAAGTCAAAATATGTTTGTGTTGTGTGTGCGAGTGCGAGAAAGCACAAAATTATTGTGCAATATGTGCAGATTAGAAATAAATTAAAAAAATTAAAATTTCTTGTTGGGTTAACCCAGCTGTACCATTTGTTGTACTTGGAAGGGCTGTACCATACTATTAATTCGCATATGCGGTGTGTGATGCACAAAGAAAGGCATTGAAGCCTTAGTAGAGTCCAATGCAGCCTCCTAAGTCAAAGACTAAGGTCAGTGCAACACATTAAAGGGATTTGCAATACCAAACAAGGCTATACATCTTCATGGGTGGTCAAAATCAATGGTGACTGCTGACTAGGACTGACAATCACCTTCTATTTGAGGTCAGCAATAAAAAAAAAAAGAATATCTGTAGCTTCATGAGTATAAACATATGTTGTGTATTTCTGAATATTAGAGTTGACAACAGCAATACATGTATATATCTTTTGTAGCTAGTATATTCATCAATTAGTAATTTTTGTAAAGAAAAGGTTGATATAAGCATTTGGAGTTGAGATATTTAATTCTGTGGTAATTATTTGCGAAATTATGCTGAAGCAATATTGTCTGCAACTGTTTGATGAAATGCGTGCGTGGCAAAATTCCAAAAATTTGCAAGTATTGGATAAAATAATTTGGACAGTTTATTATAGTGGTATCAGAGTATGCATCGTTTTTGCAAACTGTTTGACAAAATGGCCTTGTGAAATCTATATGATCCATGGCATGATTTTATGATCTAGAATTTTAGTTGCAGCAGTCTAAGTGTTTGCATTCAAGAATACTTCACATCTGATTTTATGCAAAGTGTTTGACAAAGTGTCAGCCAATGAAAAACAATCAGAGTTATTGCAAACTTGTGACAAAATTCTTGGTATGGTTATTACACAATAAGAAAATACAAGATATCAGCTCAACCCATGATAACCAATGAGTAAGCCAATCATGACATCAGCAATGAATCAATGAAGATGTCAACAACACACAAATAATGATATTAGTCATTAGACATAAGTTAAACCATGATGTCAGCAACAGGTCAAGGCATGATACCAAGAATAAGTCAATTATGATATCAATTTTTCAACCAATAAGTATTCCATGATATCAATGAATAAGTCGCTTATAATATCAACTATAAATAAACTATGATGTTGATTCATAAGTAACCCTTAATATCAGCCATAAGTCAATCACGATCAACAATAATTAAGTACATAGACTAAAGAATCCATGCAGGAACTGCTTTCTAAGTTAAGCATCAAAACCAGCTTCCTCATATGCAGGATCTCAGCCAAGGGAAACCACACTTATTCTCTAATGCCCAAGATTTAAAGGTCAAATTTGAACATTAAATAATAGAATTGTCCATCAATATAAAGAGAACAGCCTAAATAAATGCCATTGCTCTATTAATAAAAGACAGTCTATCCATCAGTTGTACAACAAAACATTTTACATGTAGATATTGAATCAAGGATCCTAACCTATTGCTAAAGATAGTTGCCCCAACGAGGATAATCATAAATCACAATCCATATACGGACAAAAACAATGAGTGACATAAATTCACAGCCCATAACCATCATCTCAATTCCCATAACAAAGATCGCAATAAGGCAGAGTCTTTAGGAAGATTTGTTTCTAAATGAAAAATGCTCTCATGACCAATACATTACTTAAGGTGTTACAATTCAAGACATAGAGAATGGAAGAGATGCAGACTGGTCCTTGAGGGTTTTCATGAGACAATCAAAAGGTTTCCATGTAGCATATCTCTTTACCAAAATTTATAAGAGCCAACTAGTGGTTATGCTGAGTTAAAGTGCCATTACTCGCTACAATGGAAGTAAATTGAAACAAAGAGAAGATTCCACCAGCAGGGTAATGACTTTCACCCACTAATCTCCATTCAGGTACTGCAATTGGCAACTTATGATAGATACAGGTTCACACAGTAATTAACCTTAATCATATGCAAACCTTATAATAATTCCTGTATAGTCATCTGCAGTTTATGATTTCTGTCGCCAAGAGGTCTATTACAAAACCCGGACAAGCAAAGTTGTCTGATAAACCAGATTCAAAACTCATTTTAGAGCAGTGTCCCTGCAGGTTGTAGGCGTCTTTTTGTGAAAATCACAGTTCATTCAGGTAGCAGCTACAACCACCAAATCTGTCATGACAAGCTCTAGAGAAACAACACCACCACAAAAGGATACAGCTGCAAACAGGACCCTGCTCTAAGGATAAGAGTCAAGGCAGCAGAAAGTTATGGCTCTTTCTATGGTACTCATGTGAAAAAGTAGACACATTCCAGATGCTCACAGCCCATAAAATCATTAGGTCTCTTAGTAATGTTACCGAGTTTTCACCTCAAAGATACGATGGCACTTGTTCCAAAAGGGGATTCTGAAACAAAGAATGCTTATACATTCGTTAGTGGTTCTCACATTTGTATTGATGTTCTGGATTAGACCCCCACTACTTTTAGCCAATCGAGCATCTACCTATAGTCCAGGGTAAGCAAAGGCTTCAGCTTGCATGTGAGGCTGTGCTCCAACCAGAGCCCAAAACCGAAGGAAACGAGAATGCACCAGAACAATGCTAGGCTGGCCTTGAGAAGAAGCAACACATATTCGATTCTGCCCCAAGAGTGCCTCCTGTCTCTCCTCTCAGCAGCTCAGTGATTGGGGAACTAGAATATAAAATGGTGCAGAAATTGTAGGATTTTGCAGCATAAAAAACATGAGGTTCAAGCAACTAAGGGAGGGAAGTATTACACGCTAGAGGGTTACTGAATTCCTGCCCAATACTATCAGACCCAAAAAGTCTACTGAACAGTCTGCTTTTTTGATTTGAGGAGGGTGAATTTAAATGATCTCAGGTCGGTAACCATGATTAATCCACATACCTGTGTCCACTCCAAAATGGATAAAAAAAACTTGCTTCTAATTCATATAACAACCACTTGTTTAAGGATCGAGATTACTGGTAGGGTCCAAATTATCATTCAAGGGTTTCATGATCCAAATGCTTAGAGAGGAATGAGAACATTTATATATAATATCAATTTTAAACTAATAGAATGTATGGCAATCCAGATTAGCCAAGGTTAATAGCATGAACATATAATATCAGCATTTCTTGGTGAAACTCCTTGATCAAGCACACCAAAATTCCATAGAGTTTCCAAACAAATGGCATCCACCTCAATAACCAAGATAACAACTGACACAAATGCTTAAGAGAAACCATTATTTTTCCTTGGACAAACCCCTGAGGTGATGCTCCATAACATAACATAGTTGTTACGTATATATAAACAATGTACCTATTATAATAACCAGGCCACTATCGTCCTCTTAGGTTTGTTAAGTCTCCAATGACACAAGGTATAATTTCTAGCATCATAACATGGAAGTTCCTTCCTAGTCATACACATACATTGAACAAAATAAGGATGCAAATAAATTAACGATAAGATGTCTATCCCAATCACATCACACCTTCTCCCTACTTGGATATAATTCTGCTTTTAGGCACATCAACAAATTTTACAAGTTCTCCATTAAATTATGAGGATCTCTACTAATACATAGGTTTGCAGGGTGCAACTTATCTTGGAAGGGAGAAAGGTGAGCTTAGGGTTCCTATACCTGCACTCTATATGTGATAATGGATCCTCCCTTTGGTTCTCATTGAGCCTTCTCTTCAAGTTGCACTCTTTGAAATGCCCTTTCCATTTCTCCCCTTTCGTTTTAGCAAGTTAGGAAGGGTAGATGCTTTTGCCATACACTATGATTGCATGGGTCGCTAAGATTAAACGACCTTAATTTACCACAATAAGTTGCAAGTTGCCATTTTGCCATAGGTGGCAAACTCGGTGAGTACTCGCTGAGTTGCCAAAAACTCCCCAAGTTCTTTACAAAATGAGTTTTTCCCATTTTTACCCGCCAAAGAAACTCACCCAGTTTTTGGCAAGTACTCACCCTTTTTTTGGCAAGTACTTGCTAAAAACTAGGAGAATTTGACAAGAAAACTCGCTAGACATGTTAAAAACGTGAAACATGAATAAAACACAAAAAGAAATCGAAAAAACTAGTTTAAAAAGGTCATGATTTTGCCCTATGAATGCATGAATGCCCCTCGCACTTCCTCACAACAGAGGCAATAATGGCCAAGGAGAGAACTTGGTTCATGGTGGTAATCCAAATCAGCAAATTATAACCATCAACTTGAGGCTTCTTATGCCTACTATTGTCACAAAAGTTTACACCCTTGCTGAGCTATCAACCTAACAACCTTGTGAAACATAGAAACAACCCCAAAGTGTGGGACCTTGCGTAAGGAGTTGAGTCTCCAAAGAAGACTTGTTAAATTTAGAACCAGAAAGATAAACTTAGAAAACTGAGACAAGAATTTCTCACAAGAACACTAAGACACAGGATCTTATCCTGGGAAAACCCTCCACCTGAGGGTGAAAAACCCAGCCACACAGAAATAGGCTTTATTAATCAACATAAATATGATACAGTTCTGATACTCTTCACAAGCAATGATTGCTACAGCTTTAACAATCAACAGAATAATAAAATAATCTTCTGAAAGTGACTACCATCATTCCTCCGATATGATCTCCTTATACAATATGTAGAAAGAGCACTACAAACATACACACGAAGATAGAAGAAAAACTCAACCAAATCACAGAGGCTGCAGAGATAGCTTTCTTCCATGCTGACACAGAAAGATGCTGAAGAATATAAATTCAATTGACTGTAGAGGAAGAACCAAATATAGACAAACAAAACATCTGAACTCCAATCTTGAATAATAGCTGAGATAAATAGAGAGGAAGACTTGAACTTTACGCACCCACCACTCTTAAGTAACGCATGAAAGAAAAGAGCACGACTAGACATAACTCTCGTCAGAAGAATATCTTAGTCTATGTGCTAAGAATTATTGTTAGTTACACCATCGACAAGAGAAACCGGAGAACACTGCCAGCTCACACGCAGAATGGTGATGAGGAATAAGGAAGTTGATACAATACCAGCCTGAACTCTAAGAAGTCAAAATCGCAAAATGAATACGATGAGCTAAATTTGAAAGGCACAATATCAGCAAGAAGAATATTCAACCATCATAGGAAATAAATGAAATCTCTTGCAGCTATATCATTATCACTCCCTCTTAGCAAAGGAGATAACATTAACAATTTTTTTTTTCTTTTTTCTTTTCAAGTCATGGAGTCTCTTAACATGATATACACAATGGCTGCACCCATGTGTGTAAATAACAAAAAAAAACTTTATCACGGATTCTCTCAACGTGATAGCATCATGGATTCACTCAACATGATGTTCACCATGGCTACTCACGAGTGAAATAACACAAGCTCTCATCACAGAGTCACTCAATGTGATGTTGTCATGGAGTCTCTCAACATGACTTTCACTAGGGCTACCCCCATGAGTGGAAAGAGCATCAAGGGCTTTCACTTCAAATTTCTCCGTCACAGAGAAAAATGCATTACAAGGGATTGCACCTCGAACTTCTCCCTCAGAGAAGAACTCATTAACAACATGTAAAAGATTCATTGAAGCTGAGACTCTCTCTCAGCAAGAGCATCATTCTCCACAATACCAAGCTTGTCTCGAAAATAACAAAACGTCACTCTAGGAAGTGGCTTGGTGAGAATGTCCGTTGTTTGGTCTTTTGTGCAAATGTACTTGAGCTCCACTGCTTTCCTTTGAACCATATCTCTCAAGTAATGATATTTTATTTCTACATGCTTGGTTCTATCATGGAAAACAGGATTAACCGAAAGCTTCACACAGCTATGGTTATCACAAAGAATCACTGTAGGTTCCAAAGGCTGCCCAAACAATCTTGCAAGCAATTTGCGAAGCCACACTGCTTCTCTTGCAGCCACACAAGCTCCAATATATTCCGCTTCAGCTGTACTCTGAGCAACACATGATTGCTTCCTGCTGCACCAGGAAATCATAGCTGAACCTAGGCTGAAACAACATCCTGAAGTGCTCTTTCTATCAGGCACACAATCTGCCCAATCTAAATCAGTAAAACCCTGCAAGTTCAGCTCTTCACAAGAAGAATATTTTAGACCAAATCCCACTGTACCACGTACATATCTTAAAATGTGTTTGGCTGCAACAAGATGAATCTGTCTTGGTTCACACATGAACTGACTTAGAGTGTTAACAACATAACATATATCAGGCCTTGTATTAACCAAATACATTAATGAACCAATTAATTGCCTGAACATAGTGGGATCAACTAAATCTGAAGTGGCTGCAACCTCATGTAATTTTTTCAGATTTGCTTCCATAGGAGTTATAATGGACTTACAGTCTAACATACCGAATCTTTTCAGAATGTCAATAGCATATTTCCCTTGACTTAAGATAATCTCATTCGGTCTTTGCCATACCTCAAGTCCAAGGAAGTAGTGCATAAGACCGAGATCTTTCATTTCAAACTCAGAAGTTAACTCCTCCTTACATTTAATAATGAGACCATCTTCACCAGTGAGAAACAAATCATCAACATAAAGTACTAAGATTAAGACTTTATCATCAATTACCTTGAAATATAAATTTGGATCAGCATCATTCTTAAGAAAGCCCAACCTCAACAAATAATGATCAATCCTTTCATACCATGCACGTGGAGCTTGCTTAAGACCATACATAAAGAGAGACACAAATTGCTGCCTTCAAACAAAGATCTGCCTGATGTCCCTTTTAAACCTTCTTGTCTTTTCTGAAATCCCTTTAAAATCTTTTTACTCTCCTTTTATCAGCGACCAACAAGGAGATAACAAACACCACACTATTTTGAATGCTTCACTTTCCAGTAATCACTTAGTACAATAAATCAAACTTGGCATCCATTTTTACTCCACCAATATCTTGCCATTTATCTTGATAACCTGCAAATCTATCTCTGAAAGAAACCACACAAATGATAATTCAAATCTAAAAGCATTGTGAAATATCTGTATGGTATCTCCAACCGAGTAGCCTGGGTAGATCTTTCACTACTAATGCCAATCTTCTCCAAGAGGGATTTCGTCTTTAGGAAGGCTGAGATGAACCAAGTCCAATCTCTAGAACCATGCAGCATTTTCTTCTCAATTGGAGAGAAATATTAGAAATAATGATCTTCAACATGTGCAAATGAGCTTCAAAATCCCTTTTTAAAAGCACCAAGCCCACTGCCGTAATTAGGGTTTGGAAACTTTTTTAATTTAACTTTAATAATGCCTTATGCCTATCTCCCTATGCACCAATATTAAGTCACTTTACAAAGTCAATTTATCAAATTCAATAATGTTAGTTAAATAGTTAATTTCACTTTAGTATTTTAACGTTATTTAAAATAATATCTCTAAACACCTTTAGTCACCAATTTATCTTCAATTTAAGGAATCACCTACTATCCAAAAATAGTAACTCTGCCAACTGACCAAATCGGTGTCTAGATTGACTATAAAACTATAAATAGTAATTACAGAAAAATTGTTTGAAATTCCTCCAAAAGGTGTCATACAATTCCATTAAACCATCTGAGTTCACTAGCAACATCAAATTACAACTCTGAATTGGCTGACACAAACCTTGAAAGTCAGCACCAGCTGCATTACAAGAGAACTCGAAAAAAGGGATAATACATCTAAGAAAACATCCTAGCTTGTGATTGTTTGAGGACAAGCAATCTTGGGCATGGTGGATGGCATTTAATAATAAATAATAATAAGTTAAAATAAAAAAATAAAAAATAAAAATAATATAATTAAAATTTAATTAAGTTTAATAAATGGTCAAAACTTCCAGGGATGGGTCTTGATGAAGGGGATGGTGGGGGGATGTTCTGTGCTTTCCCTAGTGCCCTTGGGATATCCTCATTCCTTAAAATGGGGTGTTATGTGCCCATAGGTAACACTGGTTATTCATTTTTTGGCTTCTAATTTATCACAACTAAAATATTCTGTATTAATCCATTAATATTGCTCTAAGTTGTACTCAGTGTTCATAGCGTACCTTCTCAAGATTGTCTTCCTCAACATGCGTTTGCAAGATTACATGTTTTAGAAAGAAAGGAATGTGCTTCTGTGTGTTATTTTTCTTTTTCTTTTAAAACTGGCTTATTTAGTAATTTGGGGTTTCATTAAGTGGCATGCTGAGCTCTATATTGTTTTCTTGAATGGCAGTTTATGAAGATTTGGAACATGATCTTTGCATTATTCAGCAAAGATCTCCAGTGATGAAGGTCTCTCACTCTCTCTTCTTCTGCCATTTTTCCCATTGGTTTGTGTGTGTAAATATGTGTCCTTTTAATTAGAATAGAAAACAAGAGAAAAACTGGCCCTTGAATTACAAGTGATTTCTTGTAGTTAAAGAAGTTTTATAAGCTAAATGTTTTCCTAAAAACTGATTTCTGTTCTGAAAGTGAAGTGTGATAAACTTTCTATTGCATTGAAATTTAATTTGGTATCATGAATTTGCAAGTTCATTTACATTTTAAGCAATTTTTGTAAGCTAGATTTTTGTAATGAAACTCTTATTCTGTTTACAAATTTCAAAAATGTTTTCTGTTTGTTTAGTGGTGTGATATGTATGTGTACATAGGGGTGTACTCTTATTTTATGTCATGTTTCTCAACATATTTAACTACAAACTTTTGAAATGTTAGTTGTTTTGTTATTGTTATTTCAATATTTTGAATGAAAAGTGAACAATTTTTAATTTTTACATATGGTAGAAATAAAAAAAAAAAAAAATATATTTTTGAGTCCACTATAAGAACACTGTTTAACAGATTTCCAGCTCCTAGCAGAAATAGATGAGCGGGTTATTTGGAAAATACAATTATGCTTAATGGGCCGGTACTTGTCTTAAATATCCCACACCAGAGAGCATTAACGAACCTCTGTCATAAACCATAGTTTTCGGTACCCACAAAGTTATTGTTATATACAGGAAAATCATGAAGAAACAACTATTCTAATTAATAAGAAAGTTTCTTGAAACATACAAATTTCATCAAGGGCATCTCGTTTCCCCAAGAACACTAACATAAATATAACAAGAAGCAAATAAAGCAGTATACAGATTATCAAGGGTAATGTCCCCTTATGTTATTATTTATGAAATAGGGAACAATTAACTTAAAGAATCAATTGCAAGAGACTTCTTTCCTTTGAGTCTCAATTAATACTTTGAATTATGATCTGTGATACCACTTATAAATGTTTAGATTATGCAATTGATAAGATATATATGACAATATCACTGCTATCTCTTGTTTGACAATTGGATATATGCAAGGTGATTAAGTTTATATATATTGATTATGCTAAGATTATCTTGGTAATATGTATAATCTGCAAATAATAGTATATAAATTGGATGTTAGATCACTGCTGTATCTGATATCGACTTTAGGAATTATGGAAAGTTAAGATATTCCAATCGGCAGATATATAGAGATCTCGACTTTTCCTAATGTATCGATCTGAGTTATGCAATTAACCTACTGATGATGATAGCAATGATGCTATAAAGTGCTATGTCTGATATTGATCCTTCAAGTCATGCGATCACTTTCCATTTATTGCTTATAGCAATGTTTGCTGTCTGATATGTCAATATGATTGTGCAATTATGTTTTTGCTGCTATTGCTGATGTGTTGATATGAATGTGCAACTAAGAGGGGGTATCGCTGATAGTGATGAGTTGCTGTTTCTGATCTGGATATATATTCTTGCAACAAAAATGGTGCTTTCCCTGATGCTGGTCCTTAATTGTATGCAAACACTTGATGCCAAAGGCAAATATGCTCCAGAGAGCTGATCCAAATAGGATACAAATACTAGATTAAAGGTTTCTGAGTGATCCTCAAAGGAATGGATTTGATTGCCATCTTATATTTTGCTGATTAAAGGGATTGCACCTCTTAAAGTTTGATGAGACACATCTCTTACTAGTCGACCTTCTTCATAACAAATCGATTTATTACCCAAATTGTGCCGTTTGGTTTGTTAAGGAATATCGATTAGTCTGCTTATGTAATTGCTGCCACTTAATCATTAACGAATTCTTGTTTGATCATTTATCCATTTGTGGAAATTATCAGTGGTTCTGACTAATCATCGAATCGATATTCTTGATTATTGCTATTAATAGTAAACCTCTTCAAGTCGCTGTCTTACTAATATTGATGTTTAGCATTAACCGATGTTTGTCCTACAATTGTCAAGATGCTTAACAATCTTAATAGACGTCATCAATTTCTCCCAATGTATATGCCTTAGTCGATCTGTGTACTAAACACCGATCTGCATATCATATCGTACTTGATATCTTCAAAGACTAATCGTTATACATTTGTCTCTAACCATCATTGATAATATATCTGACTTCTTCATGAATGACTGATCTGATCAAAGCAATCAGATACTCGCTGTCCTTATGTTGATTCTCATGATTCCATAATTGTTTGATGTTTGATGGAGATATCTGTCACCTATCTCATCCTTATATCTCTTAATGCTACTTTGGAAAAAAATTGTCTTATTTATAAGACTTCATGATTTTCCTGATACTTTATTACTCCAACTATCTGCTTGCCATGTACAACCTACTTCTAACTTCCTTCTAACTATCTGTAGGTGCTCAAGGTCTGCCACTCCTTGACCACATAATAATTTTGATGCTATTATATCATTAGTGCAAAGATGGGGACATTACATGAAGACTGCAGTAAACCACCATTCCCGGTCTCCTGTTAAATACCCAAGTTTCTCAATTGGAACTGTATGCAGGGATGAGATGCGGGTATGCCGTTTCTTGGGGTTTGGGGGGGGGGTGGAGGGCTGTGTATGTCTGGACAAAAGTCATATAAAATCATAAACATATATATTTTGGCAACCCAAAATGGGAATTCTATTTGGAAAAACACATCATACATATACTAAACCAGATTACCATAAATATTACAAATTTGAGATACATTACATTTATTTGATTTCAATTTGAAGAACTTGAATGTCATGATAGATATTTGTTGTTGAAAATAAAATAATACAATTAGATATCAGCATCATATAGGTCTTCATCAAGATTGACATCATCATCATCATATTGACATTATATGATCTAGGTAGATTAGAAGAACCAGAAGAATCAGAAGCAACCCCACTGCCATTTGCAGCAAAAGTATGCTGGCTATCTAATTCCAAAAAAAATGAAGATTGTGTGATAGAAAAAGCATTTAAATCAGCTTGTTTTGGGTCTGTGTCCCACAACTTTGTTGCCCCTTCTTTGTACTCATTATGCTTGTGTAAGAAGGCACAGTTGGAATGCATGTAAACTAGCTCCTACGCCTTGATGCCAATTGGTTGCACTTTACTGAGTAGATGGAGTATATACTCCAATTTTAATCATATGAAAAAGAACTAGCAACATATTGAGGCAAAGTGAGAAAGTTAGATGTATTAAGTTGTAATTCAAACTTCAAATTGAAACTAATAATTTCAAAAAATGAAAAAACATGGTAACTGTGAACAGACCTTAGTATGATTGCAAACACATTGAAAATGGAAATTGTGACATTATTAATTGATTATTATAGAAAACACATAAAATACATAGAAGAAATACATTAACACACCCCTCTTCTACACTTTATTCTCACATTCAATTTACAGATGTACTTTATTGTTGAAGTAGACAACAAAGTTCAACAATCTGCAACACCAAATAACCTTACACACACAAGAGAGAAGCACCAACAAAAAATGCTATTCTACCAATCAAGAATACAAATATGAAATATGAATAGAATATTCATAACATGCATATTGTACAAGAGGATCCATGCTTGTAAAGGCAAGGTGAGACCTAGAAATGCATAGGATTAAGACGTGCTATAATCATATGCAATGGGATACAAAGAGATAAGTATCCTAAGTGTACTCCAGAAGTTACATAAGTAAACTTAAGGACTAGGGGTGAATAGGTCCTAGAAGGAAACTAGTTAGACAATAACCTTTTTCACACCAACACTCCCCCAAGTGCAACTTAAGGAGGAATAAACCAATGCAAGAATGCAAACTTGGGTCTTGGCAATAAGGCCTGATAAGGTATCCATGTACAAACAATCTCTCATAAATGGAGAAAAGGAGAAAAATCTTGTGGGGAAAAACTCCTTGTAATGTCCCCTTCCTAAGCACTATCAACATGTTGACTGTTAGTCTATTCAACAAGTGTGCGCAGGCTAATGAGTTAGGGTTAGGGAATTGTTGTGAGGTATTCACACATCGCCCCATTGCAAATGGGGACCCCCCCCCCC
Organism: Cryptomeria japonica; assembly: GCF_030272615.1. Lineage (NCBI taxonomy): Eukaryota > Viridiplantae > Streptophyta > Pinopsida > Cupressales > Cupressaceae > Cryptomeria > Cryptomeria japonica. The sequence goes on along the minus strand of NC_081408.1, from coordinate 364,199,235 downwards.
ACTTTTTGCTTTCTCTATTGTGTTAGAGTCTTTGCTATTAATCTTTGCATTGAAGGGATAGAGTTTCTCAAGTATCTAGACGGTCATCATGTCAGGTTGGTCTCCTGAGTGGAGGGAAGTAAATCATCAAGTATGTTGTAAGAATGATTGAGGATTGAACAAATTGAGCAAAGTCAGGTGAAAAGACTAAGTCAAGAGTCTTTCTTAAGGACATGAGACCCCTGTACCTTACCAAGGTCATTGAGCGAATTCCCCATCTAATTCATGTCCTTGCCAAGGTCTTAGGGCGAGAATTTTACTAAGCTGGTGTACCTCATCAAGGTCCCAGAGCGAACTTTGTCTTTGGGTCCTGTCCTTGTAGAGGACATAGAGCGAAAATCTTTACTTGATTCATGTCCCTCCTAAGGCCCAAAAGCGAACTTGTTTCACGTCCTCATCAAGGTCCTAGAGCGAAACCTCTAAGTCTTGTCCTTGCTCAGATCCTAGAGCGAAATTTTGTTTTGGGTCCTGTCCTTCCGAGGGTCACAAAGTGAATCTCCTCTATAAATGTTTTAAAGGCTGAATTGATGATGCTTTCAAATCGGTGAAGTAGTGAGTTTCAAGTCATGTAAAAATCATAAGGTGAACTGCCAAATCTTGTCATTATAGGTCTTGTCCTTACTATGGTCATAGAGCGAACTGTGATGTAAGTTGGTCCTTAGGCCGGTCGTAGAGCGAAATCCTCATTAGAAGCTCAGAGCGAGCTGCTTTATTAATCTTACATCCTTAGGAGGACTTTGGATTGATTTGTTTAGGGCCTATCCTCATCAAGGACATAGAGCGAAAGTTGAAGCTTGTCCTTAGGTTGGTCACAGAGCGAAATTCGCACTTTAGGCCCTGTCCTCACCATGGTCATAGAGCGAACTGCCATGTAAACCCTGCCCTTGGGCCGGTCATAGAGTGAACTGCACTTTGGGTCTTGTCCTTACCTTGGACATAGAGAAAATTCACCTTTTGATGCCTTGTCCTTGCCTTGGTCACAGAGTGAAATGTATTATCTATCTTGTCCTTAGGCCGGTCATGGAGTGAGTTTTTCACTATAAGGCTTGTCCTTAGGAGGGACATAGAGCGAATTATCTTTTGAAGCCTGTCCTTCCAAAGGACATTGGGCGAAATTATTTATGGTCTTGTCCTTGCTGAAGGTCTAGGGCGATTTGCATGCCTTTTCCTTGTTGATGGTTGAGCGAATTAAAATATGCCTTGATCCGAACTTTGTTTAAGAATCATACCTTCTCCTTGCTGATGGTCAAAGAGCGAATTTGGAGCTGTCCTTAGGCTGGTCAGAGAGCGAAATTTATTTGGAGCCTGTCCTTACCTTGGTCCAAGAGTGAATTTCATTTTTTAGGACTTGTCCTTAGAGAGGACACAAAATGAACTGACTTAGGAGGCTTGTTCTTAGAAAGGTCAGCCAACGAACTTTGGTATAGGTCCTGTCCTTAGGAAGGATAGGGAGTGAATTTCCCATATAGGTCCTATCCCTAGCAGGGACATAGAGCGAATTATCCAAGGACATGGACCTCACAAGCAAGTCAAAGCGAATTTCACCAAATGGTGTACCTTGCAGGGGTCTTAGGGCGAATTCTTTCTATGTACCTTAGAGAAAGCTTGGAGCGAATTTTCATCAAACCATGTACCTTGCTGGCCTTCCAGAGCGAATTTCATCATGACCCTTCCAAACCCCTTGGAGCGAACTTTTCATTGAGAGTGAATTGCTTCAATTGATGTACCTTTCAAGGAGTTCAAAGCGAATTTTGCTAAGATCAAATATGTACCTTCCAAAGGTTTGAGAGCGAGTTTTATCAAGGTATGTCCTATGCTCAACGGCTAGAGCGAATTTCTCCAAGACATACACCTTGCCTCCCTTTCCCAAGTGAACTTCTCTAATACAAATGCTTGGCGCCAAAACCTATTCAAAATTTCAAATTCGAAGGAAGAGAAGTTCAAGGTAAGAAGTTGGCTATCATAAAGAAGCTATTTGTTATTTATTTTATTTTACCAAGTCGGCCTATTACTCCCAAAGACATGTCTCCTACCCTAAATCGCATATAAAGGCAAGGTCAAATCAATCATTCCAAGCATCAATTCAAACATTTTTTCTCTCCATCAGTGGCAGGTCAGTGAATTACTCCAGCAGGACAAAGAATTTCATCAACATAGTTGTGAATTTCATCTAGTATATATGTGAAATTCATTATTGAGGATGCAGGTCTGATGTCTTGAGAAGGCGATTTTATCATTTGATTATTGAGGAAAAGCGAATTTGCTCAGCTAGGAGGCCTATCAACCAGCGAATTCATCTTTAGACAGACCAGATTCGCCCGAGGACATTCAAATTACCCAGTGAACTTATTGATTGCATTTAGATAGACATTGTACAAAATCAGAGATTATGTCAAAATTAAGAGATTATATAAGCTATACATCATATGAGTTTGATACTATATTTGCTTTGTTTTGCAGATATAAAAGGGAAGATCATGCAACCACCATAAGGCAAGAGACACAAGCAAGAATGGAGGGATGACTCGATCATGACAAACACTTCCTATCATCATTGTGCAAGACCAAGGTCAAAATACAAGGGGACCACTTCAAGAAGCTTCATCAACATCAAGAACACCTCAAGTGCATGAAGAAGACTCAAAGTGTTACTAAGTTGAAAAACTTCAAGTGTTCAACAACTGCAAGCAATAGAGCGGGTTATCTTCAAGGTTTTCATTCTATCACATTGACATGGAGAGATCATAAGATGGCAAAGGAGAAATCACGCAATCACTTCAAGAGACACAAGCAAGGATGGAAGAAATACTTAGCTATATCAATAATTCCCATCATCACTACTTTGAGCTAGCTAGATAATGTTGAGTATCAAGAGACATCTCTTGATATTTATTCATGATGATGAATCTTCCAAATCTACAAGCGAATAGTCACCACTCACCAATTAGAGGGGTTCCACATCAGCATGTCTAGATGCAACGTACCTGATTTACGAGTGATGCCACAAACTCCGAGGCACCTACCCTTGATATCTATTGGTCCATGCTTACTGAATGCAATTTTCTCACTGGCTAAGGAGAATTTGTTGTAACAAACCCTAATTAGGGTTTCCATTGTAAAATCTTGGCCATTGATGGAAAATCAATCCTGGCCATTCGTTGTAAATGAGCTCTCTATAAAAGCTCAAACTCTTCATTTGTAAAGGGTTAATAGTGAATAGTTAGCTAATAGTGAATAGAGTAATAGATGGTTAGTGAATAGAATAGAGGATAGAATAGAAGTAGATAAGGAGAAGGAAGAATTGTTGGTGGGACTTGTAAATGAGATACTCTTTCATTGAAGTTATGGTGAAATTTGTTATTTCAACAAGCTTCATGGTTCTACTTCTCAATTTATTTTCATGTTGATTAGATTGAATGGAAGAAGTTGTTGAATGTATTCATGTGGAATCTGCCCAGTCCATACCAGTAGCCTCTTATTGATGGTAAGTGCACCTTGTGTGGTCAACTGGAATGATATGAGCTTAACTTCGAATCGTTCTACACTCATTGCTTATGCATTAACTTGAATGGTGATCAATGTTTGATGGTCTTGATTCGAACATCTTTGAAACGTCCTTAGAAGATTGCACTGAGCTTGTGTTGAATTGTTCAAGTTGATGGTGAGACCTAGCTTGGTAGGACTCCACCTATTCATTTATCTATCTTCTTACATTCTAGGTCTTAGAATAGACTCTCTCAAACCCTACCTCTTTTGCCCTTTTTTATCTTCCAATTGAGTAGATAGGACCTAAGTTCCAACAAATCAAGCATTTAGGCATTCGAATGTAAGTCCCCTTGTGATTCCAGCATAATCATATCAAACCAATGAGCTTATCCACACGTAGTGACCCTACATTCATGAACCTTGGAGTCTTCTCAAGTGATCCTTAAGTTAATCTTCAGCATTTGAGAGATTTTGTTCAAGTGAGGATAAGATACTTATGGTATTTTATTCTGTGTTCGCATGTGTGTAAAAAACACATCTGCGGGAACTCATTGGGGTTGAGATGACCATTTGATCCTATTTATTTGGCAATAACAGATGTTGCTTAGAGCTCAATCAGTTGGGGTTGGCATTATGACCTTTTCTGGATTGAATTCAGACAATTTGTTTGTTTTTACTATTTTTAGTAAGTCATAGTTTGGACACCAACTTGGTTAGTTGGCAGTATTTCTATTTGGAAATGTCGGTAAATGCACTTGATAATAGTATTTTGGCAGTTAATGTGGTGGAGAGTGATTATTTTAAATAATGTTAAAAAAGTAATAAATTTAAATTAAATATTTAACTTAAGCATTATTTAATTTAATTTATTGCTTAAGTGGGTGCCCAGGGGGATTAAAGTTGTTTTTATTTAATAAAATGTTTCCTAGGTGTGGGTGGCTAAAGGGGGGTGATAAGATGATGTTTTATTTAATTAAAATATTGCAACCCTAAAGAGGGCATGGGGTTTTGGAGGTCTGCCTTCATAAAGACATTTTGGAGCTCATTTTGGAGTCATGTATGGATTTGATATTGAGAACAGAACTTGATGGATTCAACTTGTTCATCCTATGGCTTTGTGATGACTAATTTGCAAAGAACATCTTCGTTAGTGAGAGATCTAACTTGGGAGATTAATTGGTGGTTTCATTCGGGAATCACATTGGGCTTCATCTGAGATTGATTTGTTGTGTTTCTTCAGAGGATTTCAAACTGCAGATTTTAAGGCAAGAAGAGCTGAGTTGATTTTTAATTGTTCATTGCCTCTTTTTTTCAGACGTACCATTTCCTTGGCTGGCTGTACAAGTTTGAAGGTGGTGAGGAGTTTGTGGAGAGGGTAGCTATTTGGAGGGGTTTTGGTGCTGCTTGGAGGAGTTTAGGGCCTTCACATTCAAAGACATCCAAGTCGTGGCTTTAGGAGAAGATATTGGAAAGTGGCGTCCAAGTTTATTATTGCCAGTTTGCAGATTTCAATGAAAAATCAGACCTGTTTATATCTAGATTTAATTGTACACTTCGATTCTGTGTTTGAAGTATTTTGGCTATTTGGGTAGTGTTCATTTTGATGATATGTTGTAATCAAAATTCTGAAATCAAATTTGAAAACTATTTCTAGTTGTCGGTTGATTTCATTTTGAATATTATTGGGAATATTTCAGCTATATTATTGCCGCAATATGTTATCTATGCAATATCTATTTGCATTGTATTCCAATCCAAGCAAATACAAGCAAAACAGAAAAAAAATCAAAGAAAAAAGGTGTATATTACACTTCTCTCCAAAATAGAAAATATGAAAAGTGAAGAAAGGACTCGAGAAGATCCCCTAAGGACAATTTCCTTCGCTTCAAGTATTGGTTGCAACTAAAGATAATGAGGCAATGCCAAAGGTTTAGTGAAGATATCCGCAACTTTCTGCTCAGTAGACAAGTACTCCAAGATGGGAACACCATCTTCGATGAGCTACTTGATGAAGTGCATGTAGATCTTAATATTCTTAGTACGCTGATGCTTCATTGGGTTATGTGAGATATGAATGGCACTTTAATTATTGCGCTAAAGAATAGTGGGATGATCAAGAGGAAATCCAAATTCAATATCGACTGACAAAGCCAAAGAATCTCCTAATTAGCTAAAACCGCAACTCGATACTCAATCTTTGTCGATGATAATGCAATAGTTGTTTGCTTCTTGCATGACCATGCAATTGGACGAGAATCGGGGCAAAATACAAAGCTGAAAGTAGACTTTTGATCATCAATATCACAAGCCCAATTTGAGTTAGTGAAGCCCACAACCTGAAGCTTTTGATGTGGAATGAATACCAAAGTGTGAAGTGCCCTAAATGTACCTTAAGATATGTTTGGTGTCCTTCCAATGATTCTCACAGAGAGAAATGGGAGACAAGTCCAACTGCGATGGAAATATTAGTACAATTGTGTGTCAAATACAAAATATTGCCAACCAACAAATGTAGCATTAATTTTAGGAGTAGTCTAATTGGTAGATGGTACAACACTTGACTAAAATGGTGTGGGGCAGGCTTGCAATAAATCATTCTATCTTTGGAGCAAATCTAGAGCATACTTCTACTAAAAAATAACGATCCCTTTAGAAGTCCAATGAACTCGAAGTCCAAGGAAGTTATACAAAAGTCCAAGATTGGTCATATCAAAACACATCAATGCTTGCTAAGTACTTTAGATCATGGATGTGGAATTCTTTGTAAGACTCAAATCATCCACATATAACACAAGAATTAGAAGATCGTCATGTCTTTGACTATAAATTGTAGGATCACAATGGCAATGTGTGAAACTAGAGGCAAGAAAGAAGCTATCCATCTCACACCAAGCCCAAGGGGCTTATTTGAGACCATACAGTGAATGGTGAAGGTTGCAAACAAGTGAAGAGTTTTGCACAAAACTAGGAAGATGCTCCATATTGATCTCCTCATGAAGATTCCCATGCAAGAAAGTACTCTTCATGTCCATCTGATACATTGACCATCCTTGGTATGCAGCTAATGAGAGTATATGACGAATGGAATCCATCTTTGCAACAAGAATGAAGGTCTCAAACCCCTTAGCAACAAGACATGCCTTCTACTTGGCAACAAGAATGAAGGTCTCAAACCCCTTAGCAACAAGACATGCCTTCTACCTGTCAACAAGATCCCAAGTATGATTCCTCATCAAAGAGGATCACTCCTCAGACAAAGCACTAATCCAATTAGGAATACTTGAAGCATCTAAACACTTCTAAGGATCAACTAAAATGGCATGACTCAAAATATTGATTCGTGATGTCTGTGAATGGGTGTGGTGAGTATTTTTTGGGATCACCTACAAGAGGTCCAACTTACTCGAGTAATTTGAGCCCAATGTGGCTAAGTCTGTGGATTTGGAGGAGGTGAATTAGGACCATCATCTATATGATCCTCAAGAAGCAACATATCCTCAAGTGATGAAGAAGCAAGGGATGGAGTATCCATCTATGTGAAGAACTCCTCAAACTAGACATCCTGTCAAAAATAAAATCCTGTGTGTTAGGATTAAACATGTACGCTTTCACATCCTCACAATAGACAACAAAAATCAAAGGTTGACTCTTCTTCTCGATAGTTTGATGCCAACCATCTAGAATGAATGTTCAAGTATCACTACCAAATACCTTGAAGAAGGAAAATTAAAGGTTGACTTTGGACCTAGCCGCCTCAAAAGTTATATTCTGTACTGCCTTGTGAGGCATATAGTTCTAAATATAGTTTGCACACTTGATAGCCTAAAAGGTTGGAGCCATGCACCTAGACTGAATCATATAATTGGCCATCTCTTGTAAAGTCTTGTTCTTCCTCTTGGCTATACCATCTATTGAGGAGTGTAAGGAACTATGTGTTGATGATGAATACCATGCTCATTGCAAAAATATTAAAGTGCCTAGTTCACATACCATCCCCCCTTATTTTTACATATTTGTTGAAGTGAAAGATCTAACTACTTCTCCACAAATGCTTTGAAGGTCTTGAAAGTGGTGAGAACGTCACCTTTGTATTTCAAAAAGTACACAATCATTAATAAAGATGAGCATATACTTGGCCAATGAAAATGGGATTGGAAATGCCATAAGATCACTATGGACCAACTCTAGGAGTGTTGTAGCACGTGGTCTTACCCTTAGGAAAGGGATCTTGATGATGTTTGCAAAGAACACATCCTAAGCAAACTCCCTTTGTGCAAGAAATCCCAGGAAGACCAATCACCGGGTCTTGTGTGCTTATTTGTTGAAGATACTTGTAGTCCAAGTGCCCAAATTATTCATGCCAAAGCTTGCTCACTGACTTTGCATGAGCAATAAGTGATGAACTTGATAAAGAATCAAATCCATCAAACTTGTACAAACGAGCCTCATGATGTGTTGTCACTATAGCAACAACTTTCTTAGGATTGAGTAATTGTTGAATAGTCACATCATATGGAGTGAATTCAACTCTCTCCCTTCCTATAATGACAAATCTGATATATGGAAAAATATTAGTAACAAGAACATCCTCAATGCAACTGGCCCCAAAATTGGAATTTGTGAAGAGTTACCCACTACAATTTGAGAAGTACTATTGTTGGAAAGAGAATCAAGGAGATCACGTGAAATGATCATGTGATGTAAAGCACTCAAATCAAGTATCTAGCTACCTATAGATGAATGCAAAGCTCGTGCAAAAAGAGCCTGCCATTTACTTGTGGAAGAGGACTTAGGGATTGAAATTAAATGTTGCTTCATAGCTTTCTCCAATGCCTTTAAAAAATTGAAACAATGAGACTCATCATGCCCAGAATTGCCACAAAAGGAACAAGGATCTTATTTTTTCGTCTTAGACTTGGAGAAAGATTCTTCCAAGTTAGTGTAATGATGGCTCAAACTATGATCAACAACAATAACAACAACAACACAATAATAACAACCATGGTGAAAACAATGGCGAAGGTGACAATTTAGTAAATACAACAAATCAGCATACAGGAGCAGCCAATTCTAGACTTTTGATGCCAGTCTTCCACCAAGAGTTCAAACACCAGCTGGAAATGAGCCCACATTAATTGATTTGCAAGAATAGTTTAGGCAAGATTGGGTAGATTCAGGCCCATAATTTCAGCATGATATATCCGTTGGAGATTATATGGATCTCAGGATGAGGCATATGCCTAACATGGGCAATAGAGATCACAATAATGATTTGCAGAGGAAGATTGGAAAAGTTAGCCTCCCATTCTTTGATGGTTCAGGCAAAGCTACAGCAAGAGCGTGTGTTCAAAAGGTTGACGCTTACTTACAACTCAGTCTCATGCTTGAAGTAGAAGCATAAAATATGCTGCTATACATCTAGACAGAGTTGCACATGAGTTGTGGCATCATGGGATGGTCACAATGGGGCATGCCAAGATTACATCTTATGCAAAGTTCTTTGAGAGACAGATAGCTAGGTTTGATAAGCAAGATCCAGAACTTCATTTTAAAGAGGTAACTCAGTTAAAACAGTGGGGTTCAGTAGAGTATTACATTGCTAATTTCCAGAGATTATCTGTTTTAGTTACTGACATATTAGAGAGGAGGTTTCTAATGCTGCTCATGGATGGGTTAATAGATCCTCTAAGGGGACAAATTAAGGCTCTAAATCGTAATATTCTTCATGAAGCCATCAAGAAGGCTGGAGATATGGATTCTGCAAGTACCAAGAATAAATTTCAGTCCAAAAGATCCTCTTCTCAGAAAGACAAAGGTAAAAAGCCTTTTCACAAGGAGTGGTCTAAGAAAGATTAGATGATGAGGTTCATAATGAATTGAGGAGAAAAAAATTGTGTTTTAGCTGCAAGGAACCATGGGAACTAGGACACGTGTCTTGGGAAGGGTAAGATACATTATATCAAGGTGGTTTCTTATAACGAGGAGGAATAAAGGGCAGAACATAATCAAGATGACGAGCTCAATGATTTAGATGAGTAGCCTCAAGAGGAAAAACAATCATCTATGGAGGTGAAAGGTTGTACTTATGCCATTATGTCTGGTACACCTAGATACAACTCTTTCAGGGTGCATGGAGTTTTACAAGGGCAATGAGTGACCATGTTGATTGATAGTGGGGCTACTCAATTTTATAGACACTACCTTGAGGTCTAAGAGAGGCCTTTCGATTGAGGAGCATGAGGGTTTTGATGTTATGGTAGCTGATGGCTGATGGCTGATGGCTATTAAGTGACATCTATGAAAGTTTCATAGTTAAGTATTGCTCTAGGCCATAGTAGCCAGAAACTCCTTTGTCCCTCTCTGGGCACGCATATCCCCGTATCCGTTCCCGTTTCTGAAACGGATACGTATCCGATACAACGCGGATACATGTCGAATATTGTACCCACGCATGCCCAAAAATCCTTGATTTCCAACCATGCTAGATACTATGTGATTTGATTTTTTTAAAAAATTGACGTAAATCTTCCTAAATTTAATTTAAAAAAACTTCATTCATGCATTTAAAAAAAAAAATGGTATTAACAAAACCTACACCAAATGAGAGAGACAAATGAAATGTTTTTCTATTTCAGTGACCCATTTTTTGCGTTATCTTCCAATGCAACTCTACTATTTTTGCATGTTGTAAAATGTTATGTCAAGTTATCATTATTTATCTAGCAATTATGTGTCTATATTGCTTTTGAAGTAATGAAAATCTCCTCAAATAACTTAGAAATTTGTGTTAAAATATATGTGTATGTGTTTTTTATGAATGACGTATCTAGCCGTATCCATATCAGGGTTCTTAAAAAATGGCCGTATCTGTATCCAATACCGTATCCGTATCTGTATTCGATACTGTATCTGTGTCCATGCAACTTTGTGTAACTAGGCAACTACACTTTCTAATGATTTTTGTGTGGTTGACTTACAAGATACTAATGCTATCTTGGGCATTTAGTGGTTGCTTTCGCTCGAGAAATACTCATAGTTTTAAAACTATGGAGTTCTCATTCAAGGTTGATGACAAGAAGGTAGTTTTAAGGAGAATGTCCAATGGTGCACCCATAGGTTTTTCAGCTAGGAGATGGAGAGCAGTTTTAGACATGGGGATGTTGCATGGGCAACCCAATGCTTGATATCTTTTGAGGCTTCTAAGGATAAATCTAAGTATTATCATGATGATATTTAGACAACTCTGGATAGACATAGTGTGGTTTTTAGGGAGATTCCTCTAGGGAGACCTCCAAACAGAGGATTTGAGCATATGATTGAGTTGGAGGAAGGATCAAAGCCAATAATCACAACTCCTTATGTACATCCCAAGAAGTCCAAAGATGAAAATGAGAAAGCTATCAAGGAGTTGTTAGATATGGGTCATATCAGGCTCAGTTCAAGTCCCTTTTCTTCTTTTGTTGTCTTGGTGAAGGACATAGCCCTAAGAATGTTCAGAGACGACCATGCCATGAATGAGAAAACAATAAAAAACAACTACCCCATTCCTAGGATCAAAGAGCTATTAGATGAACTAGATGGTGCAGTTTACCTTTCTAAGATAGGTCTCAGATCGGGTACCATCAAATCTGGGTAAGAGAATAGGATATCCATAAGACTGCTTTCAGTTGTCATTATGGGCACTATGAGTTTCTAGTTACGCCCTTTGGGTTCACCAATGCTCCCGCAATGTTCCAGTCTTGCAATCACATCTTCAACAAGCAGTTGCGGAAATTCTTGCTAGTATTCTTTGATGACATACTCAAATATAGAAAAACATTGGAAGATCACCTGAAGCATTTGGATGAGGTTTTGGGGATCATGGAGGCACAATCTTTGTATGCTAAAGCTTCCAAATGTGAGTTTAAAATGTTAGAGATTATTTATCTTGGACACATCATCAATGCTTAGGGAGTTCAGGTGCATTAGGATAAGAAACAGGCAATCCTGGATTGGCCACCTCCAAGGACTCTTACAGAGCTATAAGGCTTCCTTGGGTTGTGTAGCTATTGGAAGAGGTTTGTTAAGGTGTTTTCGCAGCTTGGAGTGCCTCTAACGGTTCTCACTACGAAAGGAGCTTTTAGGTGGATAGGCGAGACTCAGTAGGCATTTGATAAACTCAAGGGGTAATGAGCACTTGTCTAGTATTGGCACTACCAAACTTCACGCAACCCTTTGTGCTAGAATATGATGCATCATGTGAGGGTATTGGGGTAGTCTTGATGCAAAATAGACATCCCATTGCTTTTTAGGACCAAAAATTCAGGGAGGCAAAAAGGCTATATTCCATCTATGACAAGTAGATTCTCGCCCTCATGCATGCATTGGTGAAGTTTAGGCAGTACATAGTAGGTGGGAAATTTGTAGTTAGGACTGATTATAACAGTTTAAGGTACTTTTTGGAGCATAAGGACCTTAACAAGAGACAATAGAAGTTGGTTAGCAAAATCCAGGAATATGTTTTTGATATAGAGTATGTTAAGGGGAAGAAGAATATTGTTGCTGGTGCATTTTCCCAAAAGCCCATTGCTTGCTTTTTGGTGGAGATTTCAATTGATTGGAAGGCTCACCTTTTGGTCGAGTGTTCCAAGAATACTTTTGCTTGCGAAGTGATGGATGGCTTGTGAAGTGATGGATGGTAAAGTTCAGGATGATAGGTCTAAGGTGGTAGATGATATCATCTATTACAAGGACAAAATATATTTAGTTCCCGAGTCTAAGCTGAAGGATAAAATTCTAAGAACTATCCATGACACCCCCTTGGTAGGACATTCTAGATACTTTAAGACTTACAGGAAGGTTAGAGAGAGGTTATCTTGGGAGGGCCTTAAGGAGGATGTTTTGCATCATGTTAGAGAATGTATGACTTGTCAGCAAATTAAGTCAGAGCACACCTTTCTTGCTGGTCTGCTATGACCACCCCACCACCGCTTATTCCAAAGCGGAAGTGGGAAAGTGTATCGATGGACTTCATCTTTGGTCGATTGTAATGTCCTCGTTTGGCCAAGTTTAAAAAATAAATAAATTTCTTAAGTCTAGGAAAAAGAATTAAATTTAATAATTTAATATTTTTAATTTTACCATATGATAAATATTAAATAATTATTTAAATAGACTTTAGAAAATTAAATCTTAATGGTGGTAGGGAAATAAATTGAAAGTAATCATTATTAAAGAGATTTGGGAATTGGTGAAAGGCATGATTGGGTTTTATAATTTTTCTTTAGTGATTTGTGAGTTTCTCAAATTTTGGGGTTCTTGGGTTATGTGCATAGGATTTACCATTTTCGTTAGTGAAAGATTTGACCTAAATGGAGCTTGGAAGGATCAGGTAGATTCTTCAGCGAGATCCTTATTGGACTTTCACTGTGATTAGGAAATCAAAGAATGATAGCCTTTGCAGAGATATTTGTTATTTATTCGGTGTTTTGAATATTCAGTTGCATATCAGAGATAAGTATTCTTGGTTCAAGTTTTTTTGAGTTTTCAAGTAATGTATAGAATCAAAACACTTGTTTGAGGAATAACGGAGTTCGAAGATTCATAGACAGATATTTATGTCAAATATTATTTAATTCTCGACTGATATAAGGTTGTTACAAAGAATCATTGATTAGAACAATAACAAACATCATTGTTATTTTTTGGGAGGGATGCATTGAATCGTGATTATTATATTGAACTATCTTAATACAGATGGAAAAGCATATGGATTTCAAAGAATCGATGTTGTTCAATTAATCAAGGAGACAAAGCTCCTTTAAATAGAGTTACAAAGATGATGTTTCTAAAAGAAACAATCGTTAACTAGAGACAAAGTTAGAAACAACTTAAATGACCATTAATAACACAAAGAGAAAGATATTATTCTAATACCCTCCCTTGATGGTCATCGTTCTAACTACCAAGAGAAATAACAGAGAAGGTTGCCCCCTTCTTCTCAGGACACGCTGCAACAGAAGACAAGAGCCTGCCATTGACTTTGTCACTTGAGATGAGTTTGCCACCAACCCTCCCAGAAACTGCAAAACTTTTGGAGATACCCAAAACAACACTAACCGTCCAACCTGATGTTGGAGAACTACCCCTCCCTGTAACCAGAGACACGCCAAGAACAACTGTCACGATTTTGAGGAAAAAGTCGACAAACCCTCCAAACTATTGCAGATGAGCAAGATGCTTGAAAATAGACTGCAAACAAGAGATTGGTGCAGATGTTAGCACAACAACTCTAGGTGCGACTAAAAACAGACTGCAACAAAGTACAAATTGAGGAAAAAAAACAAAAACCCTCCCATGATTTTTTCAGGGACAATTTTTAAAAACCCATAGATAATTTTTGAGGACAAAATTATTAAAACCCATTAGAATTTTTTTTTCAGGTAAAAAAATATTAAAAACTGAAACAAACATCGATGCCCAGAAGCCATCTTCACGCTTTTCGAGGCACAAAAAACGAGGTGTGATGTCCCTGTAATTAAATAATAAATTTAAATACTTTTTTGTAAGGCCCGAATTTAATAACAAATCTTTTGGGCCCTTTATTTAATTAGATTAGGCAAGTCTTAGTTTGGTCGTGTCGGCCTGTTTGTAACCCTTCGGGAAGTTTCCCGGAGCCCATATATATGGCCGAGTTAGTCTTTGTCATAGGTATGTGAATTTTGGTATTTTTCTCTCTTGTGCGAATTCCTGTTGGAGTTCTGGTATCCGCCATTTCGGAGGTGAAAGACCCTCCCTATTTGGTATTTGCAGTTTCGGTGAGATTCACCCCTCACCCTATTCTGTTTTGTGTACTTGTTCAGGATCTGGCAAATCTTGAATCTCATCATTGTTACTCTCTCCAGTTGCATATTTGTTAATCTGATTTACATGCATAAAGGATTCCTAATACTCAGAATTCATTACTCGATATGCTTGTGGGAGACTAACCCCTTCATAGGTTGAAGTCCACCATACCCCCCTCACTGTACGGTTACACTCTCTCCTCACCACCGTACGACCTGCTTCCCACACAATCGTACGACCCAGTCTCACACTACCGTATGACCTATCTTGGCACCACCGTACAACCTTCTTGACACTATCGTACGACCCTCTCTTGACAACCTTACACCCAATCTCACATCCACCGTACGACCTTTGCTCAACACCCGTACGACCACACCACCGTACGACCCTGCTCCAACACCACCGTACGCCTTTGCCTCCCTCGCCAGTACGGTCAGGGAACATTACATGAGGTACTGAGAAGATGTTGAATGCACGAAACCCAAGGTACAAAGTTCAATGCATTGAGACAAGTACATGCACAAATTCCAAGGCAAATTTGTTCGCACAAAATTCAAGGCACGGAAAATGAGGCACCCGGAAAAATTTGAGACCAACCCAGATAATCTCTCGAAAAACCCACCAAGAATCTGCAATCAGAATAAAATTTTGACTTGAATTGAAGGGTCAAAACCCTATTCGAAAATTGCAAAAGCCGTAGGCGACCATGAAAATAACAAATGCCCAGAAAAGTTTTTGAACTAGGAAGCTAGAATCCGCAAAGAAAACTTGTGAAATCTGTAGAAAACCCTAACACAAAACAGGCCTAGAAAATCCAAAGTACAAAAGACATTAAAAATTAATTTGTCAATTTTTTTTTTTTTAAAGAAAATCTCTACGAATTTTTGTGAATGCTCTAATACCATAATACAGATGCAAAAGCATATGGATTTCAAAGAATCAATGTTGTTCAATTAATCAAGGAGACAAAGCTCCTTTAAATAGAGTTACAAAGATGATGTTTCTAAAAGAAACAATTGTTAACTATAGGCGAAGTTAGAAACAACTTAAATGACCATTAATAACACAAAGAGAAAGATATTATTCTAATATATCTTAAGGCAATATTATATATTAGAATAAGGCTGTGTGGTATCCTTGGTGATTAAAAATTGTTGTGAATTAATAAGCTAGAGTTGATAATGTGTGACTAATGTTTGTAATTAAATATCTCACTTGAGCTCGAGCTTTCATTGGGTCTTTATTATTCATAATTGTGTTGTTTGGAGGAGATTATTATCGATGGAGATTTGTACTCTAGACCATTGCGGCAACCATGTATTGGAGTATATTTCTGGCAGAGACGTGGATGTATTTGCAATCTTTCCAGGCTATTGATGAACACCTTTAATTTTGGGGTGTAGTTTGCATACATGATGAACTTATTGAGCCGTGCTGAACATAGAGCAAGCCTTCTCAACAGAACAACTAAAACGTGGGGTTTTGTGTGGAGAGAAACACTCGATTCAAATAATTGGATGAGAATAAAGTAATACCATTGTTGAGCATGATGATTGTCTTGGGACTGGTTGTGAATCTCCTTCCCTGCTAGGCGCAACACTTGTTTCATTTGTTCTGAGCCTTTTCATTACACCATGGTAATATCTGAGCAAATTTGGATAGATTATTGTACATGACAACATTGTTTATAGTCGGGTTCATTCTGGAGGATTGTTGAATGCATTTAACTGATTTGATGAATATTGAGACAATCCTTGATTGAAGATTGCAAACATGTTTGTTTTAGACGCTGTTGGAGGTGGTTAGTGTTGGAAGTTCTGACTCATCAGCGAAGTATTTTGGATGTGCAACCCTCGGCTTGGATGTGAATGACAGGTGCACAAATATGAGCATGTTTATAGATTCTATTGTCATTGTAATTTTGAGACTCAGGGAATAAATGCAGTCAGATTTGTGCTTATAATTGTTGTTGAATGATTGGTCTTATTGTCTGAAAAACAATATCAATTTTGATTGTTTTCATTCTTGGGAACCTGAGTATTGAATGTTTTGTCAACTGTTCGTAAAAAAATACTTTGAATTCTGAGTTAAGAAGTTTCAATAAATTTTATTCTTATTTGTCAAACAATTTTCATAAACAAATTCAAATCATAAAGCTCAATAACTCTTCTTGCATGCCAAGTGTTTGTCACTATGCTTAAGGGGAATAATTGAGTAGAAATCCATATGGGATTTTCCATCTACCGAAGGTTCAGGGAAGGGATTGCATTTTTGTGATGGTTGACCAGTTGACCAAGTTTGCTCTTTTCTTTGCTATCTCATTGGAGTACAAAGCAGCATAGATTGTGGATTTGTTTTTCAAGGAGGTGTTTAGACTCCATAGATTGCCAAAGAAGATATTCAATGGCAAGGATAGTAGGTTTCTCAACACTTTCTGGCAAGAGTTGTTCAAGTTAGCTGGCATAGAGTTAATCCCTAGCATGAGTTATCACCCTCAGGAGGAGATTTTGAATAAGTGGGTTGAGGGGTACTTGTGTAACTACGTTGTAGGGCAGCAGAAGGCCTGAATCAGGCGGTTGCATTTACGGGAACACTGTTATAACACTACCCATCATATGTTGATAGGGAAGTCTTCATTTAAGGCCTTGTATAGGTATGATGCTCCTTCATTTCTGGAAGTTGCATTTGTAGCAATAGGGCTCCCGAAGCCAAAGATTGGATTCAGGAGAGATAGGACATGCTTAAGTCTCTTAAGGATAATTTACAAAATACTCAAAATCAGAAAATGATTTATGCAGACAAGCACAAAGTTGAACATAGCTTCGAGGTTGGGGACTTGGTCTTCTTATGATTGCAGCCATGTAGATAGTCTTCATTGAAGAAAAGTTGTGCAGAAAAAAGTTGAAACCTTGATTCTATGGTCCTTATAGGATTATCAAGAGTAGGGGAGGTGGCTTATGAGCTCGAGCTACTAGAGAGTAGCAAGATTTCATGCATTGTGTCTCAAGGAGGTGCTAGGGTAACATATTATTACTTTAGCAGAGCTACCACCACTAGATGAGGAAGGCTGGTTAGTTTTGGTTCCCGATGAGATTTTGGATGTCAAGGTGAGGAAGTTGAGGAATAGGACAATTAAGGAATACCTTGTTAGATGGAGGAACTTGCCCATGGAGGATGCCACTTGAGAAGGAAAGCAGATTTTGCAACATCCTAATTTGCAATTGCTTGAGGGTAAACAATTTCCGGAAGGGAGGACTATAATGGCCCCATCCTTGTAGTCGCTCCTAGAGGACTTATTAACCTTTTTAATTCTCGCAGGCTATAGTTGAAATTAAGGGAATTATTTAATTTAATTATTTAATAGTACTCCTCAAAAGTAAATCATAAGGGTAATATCATTAAAATAATCTAATAAAGTGACTTTAATGGTGATTTAGGTGATATTTTAATTAAGTCACTTTATTAAGTTCCTCAACTCAAATTCAAATTAAAAAGAGAGGGAAAACCTAAAAGGTGTCTAGAACCTTCTTTGATAGTTATAAAAGAAAAAGGTTGGACCTCATTTGTATTAGGCTTAGTTTATTTCTCTTGTTGATTTGGAGAGCTTCTTGGAGCTTGAGCTCTAGGATGAAAACCCTAAGGGTTTCTTGGTTTCAGTAGTGCAACTATCTGCCCTAGCCAGTTGCTAGAACTATCACTCAGGTATTTCACAGTGCTCTACAGTTGATTGCTTCAAATTTTTGAAGTCTTCTTTGGAGACAAATTTGTAGAATTTGGAATTTGTTGCTATATTTTAAAAGATTAAAGATTGGATGTCTGGTTGAGTTAATTCGATTTATTTGAATAGAAGAAGCTTTTGTGTTCCTTGATGTAATTTTTGAGAGATTAATATTTGGGCGAATAAGACTCTTTTTGGCATGGAGTTTGTTCCTAGAGGCCACTGCATTTTTGTAAGCAATGAGAGTCTAAGTTGATATCCGATTTATAAATTCTTAGACATGGGGTGAAAGTTTGGAGCTTAGGTGCATATCATCTTCCATTTGCTGACACAAGTTCTTGGAAATCGGGGCTTCCTTATTGTGTTTTCCATGAAATTTCTGTTCTTCCTTTGTGAGGTATGTTTGCACTTTGTGAGACATTCTTTCCTAAAGGCATGTCTCTTTTTTGGCACGGCTACACTTGTTGCTATCTGAAACATCACTGGGAGAGTGTTGAAGGCAATTGGGGCTGAGTTTGCTGGCCACCACATTCTTTTCATGGTGCAACCCTCCCCTTTGAATGTGAGCCCTTTCTGTTTGGCGTGATTTCTGCTAGCTCTTGCTGGTAATGCCCTGTAACTCCAAACACAGGCATTATTGATATATGTTGGCTCTCTTATCAGTAGGGTTATTCATTACTGCTGTGCATATCGATCAAGGTGCAAGTTATTTACCTTTTTATTAGTAAATCTTTGATAATATCTTCTTTGTAAACCTCTGAACTAATTAATGATTGAATGTAATGGTATTTTCCAATTCTGAAGCATATTTCATATTGCTAGAATATTGTGCTTGGGCATTTCATTTCTATTGTATGTTAAACCTGCAATCTTGTGCCAAACGATTGCAAAACTGGAACTGAACATAAACAGCTATAGAATTGAAGATAAACTATAGCAATCCAATTCTAAACAGTAACACAGAGGCTCTGAAGTTGGAGTGTTAAAATGGAAAATTTGAAAATTGTTGCTAAGGGTCTTTATAGTTAGAAGTAGGAGTAAATTCTGATTGTTCTTGTGCTTCGGTTTGGAGGGAGACTACCTGGAGGAGATTTTGTCTTAGGCTTCTTATTCTTTCCTCTATCCTTGGAATATTAAGTCATCAATGCTTGGCTCTTAGAACTAGGAAACTATCCATCTGAAATAACTTGGCCTGCTCCCTAGCAAGACGCTCCCAAAACAACTCAAAGCTTGGCATCTTAAGCCTTTCCCCAAGGCATTTATAGTAGAATAGAAAGTAGATGAAAACACCGGAAATGGACCCTTCAACTTTGACAGAGTCAAGAAGATAGATTCTTTATCAAAATTCTCATGGTCACATCCTTTTAATTGTGACAAAATGTCACCCCCCCACATAAAGATAATAGTCACACAGAATAAATCACAATTTCTATCAATAGTTTCCTAGGCAATTTTATATAAGCCATTAAGGGCTTACTCGGATATAATTTCAAACTGGCTATTTAAAAAGGGGTCGACTCGGATATAATTTCAAACTGGTTACAGGCATGGGGATGGTCGACTGTCCCCACACGGACTCCTTGTCTCCGCATCTTGGAGATGCTTCCACAATTTTTTTATTTTAATTGGGGGTGGCTAGGAAACGTCCTGGAGCCACCTTTTGTATCACTGGAATGTCCCTGGCGTGGGTACACACTTGAAAAAATCCAGGGGACACATCCTTGGGGAACATAGATTGGATGCAATTATCCTAAAGCTTCTCAAAAACAGGAAGCTTTTCAGGAGCACAAATACCCCAAACAAATGGGTCTTGGAATGGAGCGAACCCATTTACTGTTTTAGCCACCAACTCATCATCCTTACTCCTTATTAGTGAGCTGATCACAAAGCTTTGTGATCTTCATAAGGTAATTGACCACTGTTTCTATATTGTTCATACGTGTGGCATTGATCTTGTTATTTATCAACAGTAGGTATGTTCAACTTAGATATAAAATGATCAAAGCATTAAACATCTCCCACTCAGTCTTTGTCTTTGTGATGGGAAGGATCAAATGGGCCGAACACAAAATAAAATACCCAAGAGTATCTTATCATCTCTTGAACAAAATCTCTCAAATGCTGAAGATTAGCTTAAGGATCACTTGAGAAGACTCCAAGGTTCATGAATGTAGGGTCACTACATGTGGATAAGCTCTGTTGGTTGATGTGATTATGCTGGAATCACAAGGGGACTTACATTTGAATGCCTGAATGCTTGATTTGCTGGAACTTGGGTCCTATCTACTCAGTTGGAAGATAAAAAAGAGCAAAAGAGATGGGGTTCGAGAAGTCTATGCTACTCCTAAAGCCTAGAATGTAAGAAGATGAGTGAATGGCTAGATGGAATCCTACTGGGCAAGGTCTCACCATCAACCTGAACAATTTGACACAAGCTCAGTGCAATCTTCTAAGGACATTTCGAAGATGTTCAAATTATTTCCATTGAACACTGCTCACCATTCAAGTTAATGCATAAACAATGGATGTATATCGATTTGGAGTTAAGCGCATAGTGTTCCAGTTGACCACACAAGGTACACTTCCAATCAACAAGAGGTTAGTGGTATGGACTAAACGGATTCCACATAAATGCATTCAACAAATTCCTCCATTTAATCTAATTATCATGAAAACAAAATGAGAAGTAGAAACCATGAGACTTGTTGAAATAATACATTTCACCATAACTTCAATGAAAAGAGTATCTCATTTACAAGTCTTCAACGACAATTTCTTCTCCTCCTATTCTATTCTAACTTCTATTCTATCTTCTATTCTATTCTCCTCCTGCTACTAACTATTCGCTTTTCACTACTCTATTCACTATTAGCTTCTTATTAATGTTTACAAATGAAGAGTCTGAGCTTTTATAGAGAGCTCATTTACAATGAATGGCCAAGACTGAATCTCCATCAATGGCCAAGATTTTACAATGAAACCCTAATTAGGGTTTGTTACAACAAACTTTTCTTAGCCAATGAGAGAGTTACATTCAAGAATGTGGACCAATGGATATTGAGGGTAGTTACATTGGAGTTTGTGCCTTCATATATGAGCTTGATTCATTGAACTTGGACGTGTTGATGTGGACCCCTCAGATTGGTGGAAGGGATGACTAGGGCTGCCACTTCAATCTTGCACTTGTAAACTTGATTTGATTCATCATCATGAAGGGATGTTGAGAGATATCTCTTGATACTTAACATTATTTAGTTGCTCAATGTGATGATGATGATGAGAAGCAAACTTTGATTAACTCTTCTGAAACTATCTGCTTCTTCAATCATGTTCGATGTAGGTCTTGTGATGACTTTGGTTGACCCTCCTTCATTTTTTGACATACTTGATGAATGATGCAACTGGTTGAATGTAGCTCCTCATTGTATTGACTTCAATTCTTGGATTCCCGAAGGGAATTCAAGATTTTAAAACATACTTCCATCATGTAGGTTATCCTTCCTTGATGGTCTAGTGCCTTGAGGTAGTTGGATGATTTCTCCTTTGCACTCCTGTGATCTCTCCATGTCAATGTGATAGAATGAGAACCTTGACGATATCCCGCTCTATTGCTTGCAGCTGTTGAACATTTGAAGTCTTTCAACCTAGTAACATTTTGAGTCTTCATGTAATTGAGGTGGTGAGAGGCTTTAAACACTTTGAGATCTTCTCCTCCTTGATGTTCTTGTGTTTGCTGATGAAGCTTCTTGAAGAGATTCTCCTTGTATCTTGCTTCATCTCCTGCAAAACAAACAAGCGAGTATCAAATACACTTGATATATAGATTTAATAAGAACATATAAAGAGAATTTGCCCTCATGAAGTGACACTTGAAGTTGTTTTAGCGCTCTTTGGAGAGGAGTTCTTGAAGTTTATTCCACCCTTGATGTTCATTAAGTTGCCCTCATCTTGCCTTTGAATTTACTTTCATTCTTGAAATTCACTTTTGCTGCTCAGAACATGAAGTTCGCTCCCCTCTGTCCATTCATGAAGTTCACTCTTGCATGTTGAGTTTGTGAAGTTCAATATGAAATTCGCTCATGCATGCTAATTCATGAAGTTGAGATTTGCTCATGTAGGTTTGAACATGAAGCTGAGATTCGCTTATGTATGTTTGAAGACGAAGATTGCTCTAGATGGTGTGCACGTGAAGCTTGTTTCAATCAATTCGTTCCAATCTTCTAAGTCATGAAGTTCACCTTTGTAGAAATTCGCTCTAAATCTTCAAATCCTGAAGTTCGCTCCAAACCTCTAACTCATGAAGTGCATTTTGTAAAGTTCGCTCCAAAAGGTGAAGTCATGAAGTAGGAAATTCGCTCCAATTGTTGAATTCATGAAGTAGGAAATTCGCTCCAAATGTTGAACTCATGAAGTTCGCTCCAAACTTGCAACTCATGAAGTATGAAATTCGCTCCAAAATGCAAAGTCATGAAGTTTGCTCCAAACTTGCAACTCATGAAGTATGAAATTCGCTCCAAAATGCAAAGTCATGAAGTTTGCTCCAAACTTGCAACTCAATAAGTATGAAATTCGCTCCAAAACATGAAGTCATGAATTAGGAGATTCACTCCAATTTGTCAGTTCATGAAGTACATTTGAAATCCGCTCTAACATGAAGTCTTATTTCAATCACCTTGCTTGTCTCTTCCAAACATGAAGTTCGCTCCAATCTTCTAAGTCATGAAGTCGCTCCATTTCTCCAAGTCATGAAGTCGCTCCATTTCTCCAAGTCGTGAAGTCGCTTCAAATCTCCAAGTCATGAAGTGCTGAAGTGGGCTCATCTGTGGTGATTTGTGAAGTGCTGAAGTGTGCTCATATCCTCCAATTTATGAAATACTCTCTTCTGTTTCAGTTTGTGAAGTGTGCTCTCATTGGCCCGACTCATTCAAAATCATCCCCTCATAGGCATCAAATTAGCTTTAAGAAAAATGCATCTATTTAGCTGCCTTGTATCTTGTCTTGGGTGCATTCGCTCATCTCCTTTTAATCATGAATTTCTCTCCAAACGCACAACTCATGAAGTCACTTCAATTTTCAAACTCGTGAAGTTCACCTTTACATGAAATTCGCTCCAATTTGTTGATTCATGAAGTATGAACCTCACTCCATTTTCTTGACTTGTGCAATTCGCTTCAAACTTCCTAAACATGAAGCTCTCTCTCTAAATTGTTGACTCATGAAGTGCGCTCTAAATCCTCAACACATGAAGTTGCTCCTATCAGCCATCACATGAAGTTTGCTCCTCTCCTCGAAGTGATGAAGTACACTCCTCTAGCCTTGAGCATGAAGTGGATTTCAAACTTGAAGAAATTTGTTGTTAGTAAACATGATGCACTTGCTCGCTCTTCTTCATCATTCCATGAGCTTCCCTTTGCTTTTGTATCAAACTCCGACTCTGTTTAAGGTGGTGAATCTCCTCCATTCAGCTCTGTAAGTGCATAGTAATGGTCTGATCCACCCTCTTCATGTGATCAAATCTTGTTATTGTCCCTTTCCCAAATGTGGATATTGATGTGTGAGTCCTCCTTGAATTTGATTTGCCTTGGAGTGTAATCTTTGAACTTCCTAATGAAATCATCTCTTTATCAGCTTTTGGTCCCCTTATCAAAACCTGAAAGACACATAATGAATCAAGAATCCTGCAAATAAAACAATCTTACACACCCCTAATGCATCATTAATTGTGCTTTCAAATATCAATTCAAATCTGGGAAATAACAATCCACTGATGGAATTAGTCCTTGAAATCAGTTCTGATCTGAATTTTGATCCTCAAATTTGTAGTTCTCTCTCTGTCTGCTGCAATTCGCTGTCTTTAGATTGCAGAGCAGATCGTATCAATTGCTTTGATTAATGCCTTGGAATGCGGATGGATGTCCTCTTATATAGACGGTGGATGTTAAAGGGTCTGTTTTACTCTATCTTCATTAAAGTGACACATCTTCATTCAGAGGCCTGCTCCTTATTTTTTTGTTGCCACACCTTGCAAGGACTGATGAGGTGGATACTTTATCTTTTAAAATTCCCAAAAAAACTTTTCTTTCATTCAAAATTTCTGGTGGGGCCCATGCAATATCAAAGACAAAAAACATTTTTCCAGTGGTTAGTGGGTCCCAGCAAGAGTCCTTAAGACAAATCTATTTAATTCTCCATTTTGGAGTGTGTGGGGCCCAGCATATAATGTGATACGGTGGAGAGAAATAAGAGGGGGGAGTGGTAGGAAATGTTAAGGGTAGCTGCTACGTGGAGAAAGAGGGGGAATGGGATGTTGGAGGAAAGGGGGACATAAGGGATATAAATGATGGAAGTAGGAGATACGTGGGGTTAGGAGGTATAAGGGGTAGTAATGATGAGAAATGGAAATGGGAGTGATCGGGTTTAGGCACCCACTGACATGACTGGGAGAAGTGGAAGGGATTAAGCCTTCGCTGGGCAAAGGGAGTGTTGAACCTCACTTCATTCTTAAGAGGGGGACTTGATCAGCTCCTGAGCAACTATGAACAAAAGGCTAATAGCAAAGACTTGACAACAACTAACAACTAAACTAAGACGACTAACCTAGAAAGTGAAAAGGTGGGGGTCCCCATTTGCAATGGGGCGATGTGTGAACACCTCACAACAGGTCCTTTACTGAATCTAGGTTGATTAACTTTCCCTTGGCTGACCTTTTGTTATGTTTGACAAACTGAACTAGGTTGGTAGGAGGTGCAACTTTTGTCTTTACAGAAACACCAAAATTCAACCTTCTCTATTAGCATCTGCAATCTGCATTTCCAAGGTATGAAGTTGGAAGTACTTTGTAGAACTGAGACTAGTCATTCTTGCAGTTTTTGGAACATGCTAAGCCAAACAGATCATTTGGGAATAATTTAGAGCAGCCTATCACAGGTGGGAATCAACATTCTAATTACTGGAGTACTTAGGGCATCCCTGTGGATCATTTTAATCATTGAAGCAAGGGCATCACACCAGCTGAATTCCTTAGACAACTTCTTGGCATAGTCAGCAGCCAAATCCATACACACATCTGCAAGATTTCAGTTTACCTGCTTTGGTACAATGTTATATTTTCAGACCATGGTAAGCAGATTCTACACTTTGAAAATCAATCCTAACTGCAAAGTAGGCTTAAAAAGGAAAACTTCAATCAAAACAGCAGATCTGAGTATGCTAATCTATAAACACATACTGCTGGAAATATAAACAACAAATACACATTATTGAAATCTGAAACCTGCTAATGTTTTCTCATTGAATCTGAAAGAAATACACTGAACTAGGGAATGAACGAATGAATCACACTCACATCCCTGCCTTTCGTTTATAGGTGAAGAAGGAAAAAAAAGAAGCAAAAGCAAAGCCTAATCTTAGTCTTTTAAATCTGAAACAGCATGCATGAAAACTAAGACTTCTAAATAATGCAAGGTATCGCTTCTGTGCCATCATCATAAGAATACTAGCCCGGCAACTCAAGGTAAAACATTAAACAGCAAGAACACTGATATCAGGTTTGTTACTGGCATTCAAACTTCTAGCAAGCTTTCTGCTGGGTATACTTGAATTGGCCCTTGGAAAACTGTATAGAGATCCCAGTGAATCCCTGATATAAAGGCATAATCCCATTAGTGAATATTTTTGAAATTGGACTTCAAGGTGTACAATGGACAGCTATTTATTTATATATGACTACTGCATTGGGCTTGAATTTTAAAAAGGATATCAATATTTTATATCACACGAAAGTATAAATTAGAATGGGTGAAGAAAGTCATCATGGAATTGCACTTCTGCAGAAACTCTAATAGAAACTTGACACAAGTTGTCAAAAGGTGAGAATTTCTCGCAACTACATGAAACTTTTTAATAGTGTATATATGTTTGGTAGCTTAATTTTCTTAACTAGAATCTCACTAGGTCTCAGTTTTTTAGTTAATAGTGTTTCATAATTATGACAACCAAATTTTGAACATTTGAAGGCTTCAAAAGAACTTCTTCAGATGTGAATATTGTAGTTAGCATTATTTCATGGTTTATGGCAACCAAATTCTAGACATTTGAAGGTCTTCACAACAAATATTAAGATACATTAGAAGGAACTTCCTACTATGATTTATAGTTTGGCAAGGGCGATATCTTTGAGTTGACTGAATTTACTGATTAGATTGGTTGGAAGATACGGAATCTAGTTTTGACTTTTAATCTGCATATCTCTTCAATTGTAAGATGCAGTTGTACAATCTACAATTGTAATATATTCAAGAGAAATAGCAGTATTGCAACTGATGTATGTATTGAAGGGTTTAACTCGCAAGTTCATGAGAATCTAGGATTCAAACAAATCAAGCATTTCTCCCTAATGTGAGAATCAAATTCTCACACAGTAAAAATGCTAGTAAAGAAGCAATTTGAATCTCATCTACATTTGATATGGGTAAAATTCTGTTGGTCACTTGGAAGCAATCCAGAGTTGCCTCATTTTTGACTGAAGGGGATACAGAGCAGCAGTTGATATAGGGCCTTCCATGGGTTCTCGAGGGTCTGGTATTAAGGAAGAATCAAACAAATCACTTATTATGTTATTATCAAACTGGCATAGAGTTGCAACGAATTCAGAACAAAGAAAGAGGGATTTAAGTTGAATTATTTAAGGGAGTAATCTCCTAATGCAAATCTAAGTACCTTACAAATGAGTTTCAAGAATAGCTACTTGCTAGACATTGATTGCATGTCCAGTTTTATGTTAACCAAAAGACTAATGAAATATAACTTTGCCCATCCTTATGCTCAATTTTTCATGCATTTCTATCTTTATATAGCTTGAAAATCTGTTGCAAAGACATTCTCAGTTCCATACAAGGTTTTTAGTATTGTATTCATGTCTAAGTTAACATGCTAAATTGTAAGTTGATGATCCATAATTGATATTTCGTTGTCTTAAAACTATTTAGCTATTTAGAAGTTGCAGTGTATTCTGTGCACTTGTTCTGATGCAATTAAATATTTTTTATTTCTTAGGGAACAATGATCAAATTTGCCAAGAATTTATCTTCCTGGGCATCAGCTGTGGGCAAGAAAGAAGTCATCATCATTTCTAGTTTGGATTCTGGGAAGATGCAAGAATATGGCATGAACAGGTAAATTCTTGTTTCTAATATAGAAGGGTTTAATGATTAATCTTAAAGCTGCAATTCTATTTAAATGCAGGGAATTAGTTCCATTTTTTGAAAATCACTTCATCTCATTTAAAAGTTTGGTTCAAGATGGCCATTGAAAACTTGCAGAAGAATTTTCGACCCTTAACAAAATGTTCTTGTTCCATTTTTCCATATTCTGGATTTTAAATGTGCATTTTGGTAATGCCATATAATATTAAAAGTTCATTTTGATTTTTTAAAGGACTCAGATTTAAACATTCCTGTATTTTTATTATATCTCTAGTTATTCTGTAAGGAATTTATATGTTTGAATTTCTAATTCATGATTAATATTTTTACAGCAACATGAAGTAATTTCTTTCAATATATATTATAATACTTCTGAAGACTTTTGTCAAAATAAATATTTTTTTATCATTAATTGCAACTGTTCAGAGATGATTGCTTTGTTAATGCATGTCCACTTCTTTTTAGTAGTTGAGAACCCACAAATTTGCTTAAGTTTTTTTTTTGTAAAAAACAGTCAACAGATCCATTATATTTCCTCTGCCAAAGCAGATGGCACAGATGACAAATGTGAGGAATTAGGTTGGAAGAAACTAGAGCAGTTTGTGCCATCACAGAAAGGATGGCAGTATCTGTTTTCTCAGTTGTCTCAGGAGTTTGTACAAGATGAGTTGTTTTTAGCAGATGATGAATTGACAGATGAGGATTACTTTTCTAGTTTGCCTTTTGCCTCTTTGTTCTCAAGCTGCCAGGTGGATCCTTTTTTCTTTTTTAATAAGTTTCAGTAACTTAATTGTTTAGTTCTATCATGTACAAAGTATCTGTGTTTGTTATCCACTAATAGTAAATTAAAATAATCATTTGGTATTCTATGTGTTCAATTGATGGTTGTTTCCTCATCTAACATATGTATAAAATTTAACCCATGTCCTGGCATTGTCTGATCTTAGGCAAAAGGTTTGAAGGTTACATGCCTTTTCTGTTTCTGCTCTGAAGGAGATAATATGAGAGATGCTTTTGTATTGGCTGAGGCAGTATATAAACTGCTTGGCCTATGTGCAAGCACTTCTGCGAGTAAGTTCCCCCTTGCTTCAGATAATAGTTATAGATCCTAAAATGGAGGTTTCCAGAAGTTATTTAACTTTTTACCATCTCAATAAGCTTTTTTTTTCAAGATTTAGGCTTTTAGCAATTCCTTTTACAGCTCTTTAACATAATAAATGTTTGAACAACAAAGTGTTTATTTTTGCTGCACACTTAATTTTTCAACACAATATTCTAAAATTATGAAATTAGAAATGTTCTGAATGTCAAAAAAAAGGCATCATGAATATGTGTCACTTAAAAGAATGAAATAAGACATTGCCTATCTTACAGTATATAATATTTACTATTCTTGATATTTATTTTCCTTTTATAGTAATTTCCTTATTTTGAGGATGCCACTTCTCAAGTACCTTGTACAGCATTACCAAATTGTGTACAGTATATTTCACACATGCTTCTTAGAAGTGCCGTTTCTTTTTCTGTTACTCCCTTTTTCTTATCTTTTGTACTAAGTTTGTCACTTAAATGTAGTTGTTGTGCATAACCTTAAGTTTGGAATCACAACACACTAAGTTTGGACTAATACTTTTTTAAAAATTAGTAGCTTTATTGAGTAAAATACAAAGGCCTGTTCAGCCAGTGATTATAGATCCGTGTAGAAGTTTGCAGTGTACGTTTCTTATACGTGAATCCTGGATAGCTGGAATGAGGAGCCAGTGCATCCTCTAAATCATTCAATGATGCATAGGAAAAAAAAGATCTTGGGCAGCCAGTTTAGTTTCAACAAGCTGCACCAGCACACAATAGAATACGATTTCACACTGTATACTCTTCTAGAACACACACCAAGAGTTGGAGAGTGGAAAAATATGTCAACACTAACCAGATAGGCTGTGCAATAACAACCATCAATCTTTAGCAAACACACTGCAAAAAAAGAGGAAGCAAATGAAATCAAGAAAACTCGAAGAGCATGGTTGACTGTGCCATATGCTGAGGGTTCCTGTTGGGAGACCTGCGCCTTGATTAACCAAATCATCTGCAATGCTGTTATTTGCTCGTTGGGTGTACGGAACTTGGGTGTACGGAACTCAATTAATATAATAATACTAAAAGTAAAATTTTTACTAATATAATTTATATGCTTAATCACGTGCTGCAGAAATACACTTTTGTGGTGAGATAATTTAACTGCATTGCTTATTGACTGAGTCTCTCTATTGACTTTGATCTAATGTTCTTTCTTCAACTGCAAATTGCCAGCCAATTTTTAATGCTTGGGTTCCTGCAACATTGTTAGAGGCCACTCCCATACCTGCAGCAAATTTGAAAATTAAATATCCAGCAGAAAGAAGGGCACCTCCACCTCCAGCACTTCCCGTGTTACATTTTTGTGCTCCATCAAAATAAAGGATTGTGTGTCTGTTTTGGGTAGTTGGGGGGTTAACATTTATGTTTTAGACTTTCTTCTGACCTTGGAACCATCCTGGGTTGAATCTCTAAGGAGAGTGAGAATGTTGTCTCAGTTCCATAGACTGTTTAGTCTCGTGGATGTCATTAAAATCTTTCATTCTTTCATCCTCCTTGAAACATATTGCACATCTGTTAGGACCAATAAATTTTTGTTTTTGAAGATTGTTTAATGTCAATTGTTGGTTTTGTAAGAGTAAAAAAAAGTTCACTTTGGTGATGGCACTGATATGCCAAATGTGCCTCCGTTTGGGAAGAGTGGGATGATTTCAAAACAAAATTGTTTATCCTTTCTGACTGAGCATGATCCCATCCCTCTATTACTCCCCCAAATAACTTTGTCTTCAGCTAGAAGGTCTAGTGGGGTCTGCCCTTTAAAACTGTTGATCAAGGCCTTCCAATCTTCCCATATGCATTGGAATATTCATTTCATAGCAGCTTTTGACTTTTGTCATTGCATTGAAGTTCACAACTTGAAATGAAGTAAGTTTATTTTTTGATTTAACCATTCCTTTATCTGTTCATATACTCTACACTTGCAATCTCCCATGATTTTTCCCTCTAGAATGAGAGATCTAGCATCATTTATTGGCAGCCAAGAGAGACGCTATGGAATAGGGAATTGTATAGCTTCAATGTTCCTCCATATAGTGGTCCACTTGAAAATAGGAGGTTGACAAAATTCGTCAAACATGCTGGTGTGAATGGGGTATATCACCTAACCACTTTCCCTTTTAGGCCCTTTTCACACCTATTTATTTAAATTCCCTTAGGGTATTTACTTTTGTTTCTCCAGTCATGAGATCACAACATTACTCATAATCTCATGTTGTCCTATATGTCATCCTTTCCTGCATATACAGGGGTCCTCTATGTACATTTCATTTCATTGCATTGTATACTATTGTATGAGTATTGACATTATAGTATTTCCATTGCTTCTCTCTTTTGTGGAAAGTTATTTTGGTGTTGAACCTTGCTCTTGTAGTTTTTTTGGTGACTTCATTTATTAGAGCTTCAAATCTGAAAGCTCCATTTTTTTGAGATATTTTTGCCAAAGGCTATGGAGAAGAAGAGTCAACCATTGATGTTTGTTGGCTATTGTGATGATGCGAAGGCATATAGGTTATTTGACCTTGTCACTCGAGATGTCCTTTTTTGTCAAAATGTCTAGTTTGATGAGCACTTCACTCAGATGGATACACCACCTACCCCCTCACTACTACTCTTCCATCTCTTGAGGGCAGTTTACTTCTTGAGGATGGTGAAGATAATGGTCTTGATTCACCACCTCTTCATGCACAGTCTTTACGTGTTTGGGTCCACAGTACTCTTGAGGAGGTTGGACCTTTGGTTGGTGATCCTACAAATTCTCACCACTTTCACAAGTCTTTTGAGTCATGCTTTTTCAGATGATTGTTGGATGTTTTTTAGATATTGCAAGTATTTCAGAATGAGACAATGCTGTGGCCAAGGAGTATTTTTCTTTGTTGAAGAATCACATATGGGATCTTGTACCTCTTCCCAAGAGAAAAAAGTTGGTTCAGTGCAATTGGGTGTATAGAACCAAATATACAACAAATGGCTCCATTAAAAGGTAGAAGTCATGGCTTGTGGCTAAGGGGTTTTCATAGGTTGAGGGCATTGATTATTTGAGACCTTTGCTTGTATTTTTAATATTGATTCTATTTATGTTGTACTTATTCCTACTACATCATAGGGATTGTGATGATATGCCAAAGACTTCTAGAAATATTCCTAGGACTTAAGTAAACTTAACATGTAAACATGTGTGAAAAGGGCTTAACTAATGTCTAGTTAGATAACATACCTTGTTCACTATGCAAAGGGAGAAACCGGTTAGGAAACACCCCTTGTTCACACCAACAATTGCAAGCATGTCTTCATTTATGTCAAGTTTCACACTGTTTACTAGTTGCCCTTCACTTAAAGTTGATGCTAAATTGTATCAGCAATTGGTTGGTAGTCTTTTGTACTTCACACAGTCATCGTGATATTTCCTTTGTAGTGGGTTTTGTTTGTAATTTCTCTTAAGATCCTCATGACAATCATTGAAAGACAACTAAAGTGTATCTTAGGTATATCCAACACACTTCACATTCTGGCATTCACTACACATTAGGATCTTCTTGGATTGTGGGCTTCATTTATTTAGATTGTGCTGGTGACGATGATTGGAGGTCTACTTCTGGCAGTAGTCTTGCAAAATATCAACAACTATTGCATTCATTTTAAAGATTAAGTATTGAGGTGTGGTTCTTGATAGCAAAGAGGTTCTTTAGCTTTGCCCATTGATGACAGACTAATCAGAGAGCCATTCACGTTTCATGTAACCTAGTGGAGCATCAACAGACTAAGCATGTTGAGATCCACATGCACTTCATTTGGTAGCTCATCTAGGGTGGTGATCTTAGCTTGGAGTAATTGCCTTAGAATTGGGGGGGGGGGTGGAATTGGTATAATTTAATTTTTACTTATTTAAACTTTAACAAAAATAACACCACACACAAAATTTACACAATAGAGAACACAAATTTACGTGGAAACCCTTTTGGGAGAAAACCATGGTGAAGGACTGCTTGGATCTACTATCCAAATTCAGCCTCACAAAAATAATATAGAGATCTTACAATTTTTGTAGGCACCAACCCACTGGAGACACTAATCCCCACTTACAAAATTTGCACGCACTAGCCTATTGGAGACACCGATCCCCACAACTGAGCACCAATTCAGCAAGAGACACCAATCTCTTTGATCAGGAGGTAACAGCCTCTTTTGCTTTCTGAAAATTACTTCTTCAATGGATGATGAGCATTTAGCCCTGCTCCAACAATCTTCTCATTGGGATGATATCGACTTTCACTTCATATTCTACACTTCAATCTTCTTCACAAATATTTAGTTGCATTAGAAATAAATTTGCTCTACATCAATTCTGTTCTGCGCTCAAAAGATGGAACATTTTAACACTTCGCCACACATACTCTCACCACTACCTTGCAAAAATACTCCTTTTTATACCCATTTTAGGTGCCAAAAATCAATGCAATAAATCCATAGGTCTACCACTCTTTTCAAAAATATGACTATTATTAGGTTGGTCAAATACGTTATTCAATTTTTGCCTTAGAATCTTTTTTTTACGTCATAGTGCTAGGTCGGCCCATTGGGGGTTGGGGTTGCCCATACTTCATGCCAAAAACAAGACCAATCTTCAACCACTGACCATGAAAGCAAGGAGAGTACTTGCATGCTTAGACAAATTTTGTCTTGTCGCCCTATTGGGGGTCAGGTTTCATCCTTACCTCATGCCAAACTTACTCACATGTGTTAACTAGCAAGTCTCAATGCCTAAGTCTGATTGCCTTAGACAATTCTGTGGAGTGAAAAAACTAAGTCAAGGTTAGGGGTTTGGAGGTTCCCCTTAACACATACAAAATATTGGAAATCACAAGCATAACTTATGCAAACTAACCATCGATGAAAGCCTGGTCATTTCAAGAGTTGGGGGTTGGCTCTCTCTCTTCCCTCATACAAGAAGCTGCATCCAACACACATCAAGTGCCAAGTCCAATCGTCGATGGGTTAGACGAATATGGGGATAGGGAATCGACCCTTCACCCTACCACATACCAAACATGCAATTTGCAAATGTCAGACACCAAGAGCAAACTAACCATCGATGAAAGCCTAGTCATTTCAAGAGTTGGTGGTTGGCTCTCTCTCTTCCCTCATACAAGAAGCTGCATCCAACACACATGAAGTGCCAAGTCTGATCGTCGATGGGTTAGATGAATGTGGGGATAGGGAATCGACCCTTCACCCTACCACATACCAAACATGCAATTTGCAAATGTTAAGACACCAAGACCAATCACCGATGAGAGGGGCTAGCACAAATCGGGGGTCAGGGGTTGGACCACCTTCATGCCTCTTTCCAA
Organism: Cryptomeria japonica; assembly: GCF_030272615.1. Classification (NCBI taxonomy): domain Eukaryota; kingdom Viridiplantae; phylum Streptophyta; class Pinopsida; order Cupressales; family Cupressaceae; genus Cryptomeria; species Cryptomeria japonica. The sequence continues at coordinate 364,165,483 of NC_081408.1, read as the reverse complement.
AAACAAAATTCAACAAATGTTAAATAGGAACCCTGATCAGCAATGAGTTTCAAGACAATTTCGGGGGTTGCGGTTTGGCCCTACCACATATCACATGCTAGAAATTGAAACTTTTAAATGTTCTATAATCAAATTAATTTGACACAAAGGACACTTTGACAAGTAATCTCATCCTTGCAATACATCAACAACCTCTGATATTGACAACTTTTGACATCAAAACATAACAGTCAACCATCTTTGACATCAATTACAACATTTCCAATAGGGACCTGTCTTTGAGTTGTTTTGCTCTTTTCTTTTTTCCCTAAGTTGCACTTAAGGGCCGATGTTGGTGTGCATGGGGTATATTACCTACTTAGTTTCTCTTTTAGGTCGTTTTTACACTTAGTTAAGCTAGTCAAGGTATTTACTCTGTGTTTCAAATCATGAGATCATGACACTTGTCACAATCTCATGTTGTCCTATGTTTCACCCTTGCATATATCCAAGGGTCCTCTTTGCATTTTAGTCTATTACATTGTATACTATTGTATGAGTATTGGCATTATCATATTTTTGTAATGCCTCAACTTTTACACTAGAACATTCATGGGCAAAGCACAAACCATCAAATTTTCGCGATACAAAAGTGGTAATACATAATTACACAAAACCCAAGATCCTGTAATATCCCCAATTAAACAATTTGAAAATTTTCTTCTAACTCAGCAATGAACAACAAATCTGAAGAAAACACTTATTTTTCAAACTCTCTTCAACATAATAAAGAAATATTAAAATATCTACAGGATTGATAAAGTTCTTCATAAAACAATGCACCTGAATTTAACCAAACTTACCATAAAAACTCCAGTATGTCTTAATTAATTTGTTTCCTTTAGCTCAAATCAATTTCTGTACCTATTTAATCAATCACACTTGTGTATGTGATCAAAGTAGCTTCGTTTTGATTAGTTGATTTATTGAAAGAGTGCATATTAGAAGTTTTAAATCCGTAAAAAATCTTATATTTAGTCTTTTTCTCAATTTGCCTAGTCTTTACTGAGTTTGCGTGCAGAGTCTGAGTTTGAGTCTAAATCATCTTGCTGAGTATGGGTCGTGTGTGTGTGTATGTGTATTTGGTCAATGGACTAAATTGGTGCCTTGCTTAGCAGTGATGTTGGAAACTAACTTTATCTTTATCTCTACCTTTTTGCCAATTTATAAAAGGAATCCATTATCTTTAATGAGGGAAATTTCCAGTGATCTAGCCTAGTAAATTTGAAGCAATTGCCTTGACTGCAACCATAGCATGTTAAAATGTCATGAAAGCATGACATTAAACTTTAAAGTTAAAAGAAGTGTATTTATAATTTAGCTTGATTGCAGGATATCGTGGTCATTACAATTTAAATGACAGGAAATTCGCTCTTAAATGATTTGTGGCAAATACATTAAATAAATGAGCATATCTTTCAAATATAATTTCTCTCATGGGGTATTGACTAGGAATGGATATTGTGAATATTAATATTTGGTTCTCTTAACTATTTATGGTCTCTATATTTCAGGCAATAAAAATACAGAGTGGGTTATTCCATTGTCATGGAAATCTGTTTATGGTCCAGGTCCAGATATTTCAATATTTTGAAGAACTTGGATCTATGTCTAGTGACCAGGCTGGGTTGGTATTTTTGTTTGTTTGAAGGCACACTTCTTGCATTTTCAAATATATTTGTTGTAATCTATCTGGCAAAGTGCATTGATAGAGAGATATATAGGCAGATATAAGCCTAGAATTATTCAACTCAGCTGTGACAAAGGATGCTTCACAGGTATTTAATTTGAGGTTGGCCTTTCATTTATAGCCCTTAAATTGTCCAGCTCGAAGAAAGATGGACTATCAAATTTATTATAATGGACAAGTTTAAATAGCACTTATATATTTTTCATTTCTTGCTGGGAAGATTGTTTTGTTACCAGAAACTTGAAAGGTGTGCCAGTGCTTTTCTTATTCAAACTTTATTCTTTTTGTCCAGATAATATCAATGTTAATTGTGTACAAGCCAATGCACCATGTACCATACTTATCAGAATCTTATTCAAGGAGAGAAAGGAATGAAAACAAGCCAATGAGCCATGCTCTATACTTCGTCTGAATCTTATTTCAGGAGAGAAAGCAATGAAAAATGTTCTATCAATAAACACTGAAATTTATTGTTTTTCCTTTTCTGTCATTGGGCATTCTGGGGAGGCCTATGTAACTGTAGCGGTACTGGTATAGTTACCTTTCAGGTTTTCAACTATATAAAAAACACACAACTAATTTGCAGTCAGTTCTCTACTTATGTGGTTGAACGAACCAATTGCTGATTTTGATGTTCATATTTAATTCTTGAGTTTGACTCTAACTATTGACTATTTCCCTATTTTGAATCAGTAATATAAATCTATGTGGTATATCATGACATGATTCATTTAATAGTTTGTTTTTTGTTTTATTTTGAACATGTGACAATGATATTACACTTGAATTTGTTAAATTTATCTATAATTTTTATATATTTGAAATTTATTCTCTGGATGGGGTTAAAAATTAACAGTGAACCCATGGACCGGTGCATGAGCTAAATTTATATAGACTAATTACTTTTTTGTAATAATGAAAACTTTTGATAAATTCTTGTGTCATCAAACATAGATTAGTATTTATGTTTTTCTCAGATTAAAATTAAAGATCTCTCTCATATAGTTTTGGAAAAATATAGACATTGAATAAACAGAACATTCCTCTGATAAATCAGTAATCAATAGTAATGATGAATATGCCCTTTGTTTTTTGACAATTTTTTTAGTGTAGGATACCTAGGGTTATTGGAGCCTAGACTCAAAACAGTCGTCAAGATGCCAACACCCATGTGGTATTTACTAACTGCACTGAGTAAAAAAAACAGAAGAATATAGAATGCAGAAAATAAGAAACTGGGAAATCGGCTTCTTTTCAACATCCAAACATCTTCAAGCTATATCTCATCTAGAAACTGATGAACCAATCTGACAAAAAGGCACATTCATTTTTCTCAGTTGATCCCAATCAGTCTATAAATTGAATCACTGATTCAGCATCATTTGAGGAAAAGGTATCAAATCATAACTAACAATCACAGTTACATTTATTCATCATAGGGGGTCCTGCTCTGAACCTATTGAAACATTATCGGCAGAACAATATTCATGATCTACACAACTCTCTTTCGCTCTCAGCACCCCCCTGCTTTAACTGATGCTCAAAGGAAGTCAGATGGAAGGATTAGACCTCAGAAGAACTTCTTGAACATTATAAAATCTCTTACTGTCTCATTTCCTTAAAGCAACCAAATTGAAGTGAAGGTTGTGTTGAGAACATGGTTATACTGAGAGAGGAGGGCAGGGGCAGAGGAGGGTGAATCAATATAACGACAAACTTTCACTTTTTCAACTTTATAATATAAATGATCTCATTAACATATTCATTTCATATTAACATTAACATGGATCTAAGTATAACGACAAACTTTTACTTTTTCAACTTTATAATAGAAGCATCTAACTTGATCTCATTAACATATTCATTTCATATTAACATTAACATGTATCTAACTATTATCCATCATAAGTTGAAATCAAGATATATATGTGGAAACCCTTACAAGAGAAAACCATGGTAAAATAGCTTCCTTATATATAGAAAACTTCTTTTACAAATTCGTAGGTATCAACCCACTGAGGCACCAACCCTTCATTCTGTTTGTAAGAAACTTTAACACTAGAGGCACGAACCCTTCGTTCTAATTTGTGAGCACTTGCCCAATGGAGGCACCAACCCCTCATTCAGTTAGAGGCACCAACCCCTCATTTAGATTTCCATCTTAGTAATGTTGCTTCATCAACATATGATGGATCCACAATTTACTATAAATCTTCTACACAAATCTGTTATATTGTCCTCACAAATTTCCTATAATCTGATTATGAATGACCACAATCACCTCCTTCCAAATCTGCAACATTTCCTTCTTCAATTCTGCTATGAGATGACTTAGTTTTCCCACAGAATTCTCTTCACTATTTTGCTATAATGAAGTTCCTTATGACGCCTTCAAATCTGATATAAATCAGACCAAAAATCTGCCACAATGTGGTCGCAAATTCTCTCAAAATCTGTTCTAAACTCTTCTTCAGATCTGCAATAATATTTTCTTTATGATCTTCTGAGGTCTGCAATGATCTTCTTGTATATGTATATCTGCCTTTGGTGTATGCAACTTATTTATCTCCCTTTATCAACACCACACACTCACACTTCTAATTCCAATCTCTTTCCATATATATGCCTTTGCGTCTAAGAGTCACGCCCTCTTGAGAAAATGTTTTATTTAGGAGATATATCTTGGTAATTCTTAATAGCATCCCACCATAAACTTTTCTCTAACAATTTTCATCTCTTCTTCTTCTAAACCTTAGAAATAGTTGGGGTCTACTTTGCGCCTCCTTTTCCTTCCTTTAGGAGCTACCAGTTCTAGAGAGCGCTCAAATTTTGGGACTGCACCTTGAACTTGCATCAGATTTTAAAATTATGAGCTTAGGGTTCTCCTTTTGGGCCATCATATGAATGCTAGGTGCTTCTACTTGTTGGGGTTTGAAAGCTCGTCTTTCTTGAGGAGACCCCTCCTCTCTTCTCTCCAGAAGAATCACTTCTTCTTTTGGACCCTCTGATGGGCCTGAACGCTCAGCATGCCACTTTTCAAAAGTGTCATCTACATCATTGTCATCAATTTGAGAAGTCAATTCTTTGATTTCTGGCCGAAAGATCCAAAAATTAGTTATCTTTTCATCACTCTATTCTTGATCCCTTAACGCTTTCTTTAGGCTGGGAGGCATACTGTGAGAATATTTTGTACTATCTACTACCGGATAAAAGCTGAGCCATGAGGGTCTCTGCTCACCTAGCACATAAGAAAGATCCACTAGAGTTCAAAGTTTCAATTCTTCCGGACTACACCTTTCCTCCCAGTATGGTCGAGTTTGATGAATCAGTGGAATTTATCTATCGGCTAGACAACGATTAGGGTCATAATTCCAAGGATCCCAAATAACATCAAGTCCCAGGTAGATCAATTTAGCTGCTAAGACCAATTCAACTTTTCTTCTATTCAAATTAACTTGACCGTATTTAAGTGGAGGCTTTTAGCCCCAATATTATTATCAACTATTGAAAGTTGCCTAAATAAATTGAGGGCAAGGATTCTATCAGTTACATAGACATACAACTTGAAAGGTTCCTCCATAAAACCATGCAAATAGATCATGGTGAAATTTTCCCCAAAAATCCAGTCATAGGGAGGAGATCTCATGCAACCACCACATTTGGTTTGCAGAGAGTCTAGCTTGAATTTGTCCAAAATCTTGGAGGATAGGGGATAAAAAATGATCCACAAAAACATAATATTCAAATGCCGAAGACATGATATGAGTCCACACAGTGACCAAATTTCTTTTCCTCGATGCATTAATAATATTCAAAGGAATCTGACACAACCTTTGAAAGAAAAGGGCATTATGGTATAAAAGCATGTACACCGAAAAGGAAGAGTACCTGAATGCATACTCCTTTCCATAATTCAACAATTGTTACCACATTGATGATGTCTGCAAAATCCAACCAAAAAAATCCCTTAGTGTGTGGAGTTTGTAGTCCAAGGCTACCTGGAATTCTTCTACATTGTCATTCTAGTCCATTCCGTAAATGAAAGCCATCATTGAAAATGTATCCTGCATACGTGGCTAGAAATTTTTCAATGCTCTAGGAAAAGCTAAAAACTCTGTTTCATTTCTATTCCTATCTAGCTCTTCATTGAAAAAATTGAGCTTCACGTTTATGCTCTTTGAGTAATACTCCGTCTTTCTAGGGTCAAATTTCTCCATCTTAGTTGCGCCGATGGAGATACATAACATTTATTGGATTGCATTGGCACTGATAACAACACAAAGCTCTATGTTCTAAATAATTCCCATATGAACATTAAACTGTGATTCACAAGCATGTATTAGCTTTGGGCATGGATGTACCAATGGAACCATAAACTAAGGAAGGTCGAAATACTACAACCAAACTCCGGTAGATTTATACTTTTCATCTCCCTCATTTGAACATTCTCATTAAAGCACCTTCACAGGGATTCTTAGGATTTGGGCTCAATCTTGAATCATATATTATCTGCATAATCTAGCACCAAGTATGAATTAACAGTTTCTATGACTTATAGACTCCATTGTTTGGATACCCTCTAGCAGCAATTTTTGAGGCATAGGGGCTGAGGCATATGATACATCTTGAAAAACATCTACATGTGGCATTTGACCTGTTGAACCGCTCAAACTAGAACATTTTGCAGCCATTTTTGTTAATGGCAGTTTATTTCTTGAACCAATTCGGCTTGAGCTTCTGAAATTTAGAATTCTTCTAGAAGTTTACTATCCTTTCCTTCTTTTACTTCCTCTCTTGCTTTTACGAGTGCATGCAAAATGAATGGTAATAATAGGTCTATTGCCTTTTGAATACTTATTACCTATGTAATTGACACCTTTGTTGGGAGAAGTGCTTTCATTAAATGAAGGCATACTAATAGCTCTTTAGGATGCCACCTTGGGAGAAAGAATGAATATACAGGTGGCGTAAAGGACCTACTGGGAATGTGAGCATTGAATTCTGGGTCTTTATGTGGTTAGCAAAAGTTGTTCCACTAGGTCATTCTAATAACAAGGGGTTCATGTTGGTGGACATAAAAACGAACACCTAGTAGCTTGCACAAAAGGTACTTATTGGAAATAGGAACAGCACGCAATTGAAGGAAACTAGGCAAAACATCTATCCTAAAAAGCGAAAAATGGTGGTCCCCATTTGCAATAGGATGATGTACAACACATCCCACCATAAACTTTTTCTCTAACAAAACCTTAATCAAAGCTTTTGAGAATCATAGCAAATTGCACCACTTGCCCTTTTAACTAATTGGTGTTAATCACAAATTCCTTGGTAATTGCTGCTCTTTTATCAACTTCCTATTATGCTTTCATTGCTGCTTTTATCTGAATCGCTGTTCTCCACATTTTAGTTTTATCGCACACTTCCTCACACATATAATCGCAGCCTTTGATGTATTGATGCTTTTATATAGGTGCTACTATTCTATGTAGATATCTGTCTACATTAACGAAACTGCCTTAATATAACCGGACCATTAGTTGTTTGCTAATTATTAACCAATTTATCTTCATGTAATCGCTGCAAATTAATTAATTGCTGTTAAGTTTGCTAAACAGATTGAACTTCTTTGTGTGATCGTTTGAATAGGATGATGTCACGATTTAACTCTTCTCTTAATTGCTGTATATTAATTGTCGACTTTCAATCTAGCCGTTGTACTTTGTGTTTGTATGTTCAAAAACATGATCTGCCACCTTAATAAACACATCGGCCACCAAAATATAGTCGATTGTCATATGTCACAGAATCAGCTATCATTTCTACTTACGTCTTTTTATTCAAATTTCTACTTACGCCTTTTTATTCAAATTACTGATTATCGAATGCTTGGTCGTCGATTTATTCTTAAAGGCCAACGTTGTCTTGATCATTGCTGTGTACTTTTATTGCTACACTGGGCTCTATTAACATAAGAGATCACTCTATATATTTTTCATGCTTCTTTTATTTATCCTCAAAAGACCTTATCACTTGATAAACATAGGTGCTGTAGTAGCTCAAATAAGTCCTCAAATTGTGCTTACTTTGGAAGTCTTCAAATTGAACATAATTTCCCTTCGACATTAATGATAATCTTGTCATTCAATCTTGATAGTTATTAGTGGCCTTTGGTCTTTATTTCCTTCATAAAAAATATATCTTCAAACGTACTCTTTGTTAGTTTTAGCAATTAGATTAGCAGTTTAGAACAGAAAATCAGAATGCAAAGTAAATCATATGCATAACACACATGTACCCTGGGAAAACCTCCCTCTTGGAGGTGAAAAACCCAGCAACAACTATCTCAGATTGTATTATATTAACCACAGAGTAGATTTACAATATAGCCTTCTAGGGCACAAGCACAACTTATTTGAGGTATAACAATTTGAAGAATCAAATCCCTGTAGCTCAATTTGGCAGCCCAGATTTGAGTTCGCTGTCTTTGTATGAAGTTTACTCAGCCTCGCAAGATGTTCACTCAATCTTGATAGGGTTCGCTAGGCTGTAACTCTACTTTGCTTGCTGAAGATTGCAGATCAAAACACAAGGGCAGGTTGCTGACTAGTAGTTCACTCACAACTGGAAGGAGTTCGCTGATCTCTAGACTATGTTCGTTGATCTTCCAATCAAGTTCGCTGACTTCTAATACTGATTCGCTTTCACTAAAGATAATTCGCTGATTACAGAAGGCAATTCGCTACTTGATGAAGATAGAGGATATTCGTTGAATGTGACTTGTGACCTGAAGTCACTTCGTTCATATACATGCCTTTAACCCTTATGCCTAGGTCAGCCTTGTTAATATTCCCGCCAAGAAGAATAGATCTAGGTTAAATACAAGTTACACAATGAATAGGTCTTGCCCCATAACCATTATAAGTTACATAAGTTGAGCGCCCAAATAGGGCTTGCCCTTAACATTCACGAGTTACATTGATATCTATTTGGGCCCAACACAATTACAAGCTATCTAAATTGGGGCTCAACCCTAAACATTAATCAATTATATCAATACAATTAATTTTAAGGCCAAAGGCCACATTAAAATTAATTACGCTAGGGATTCGGCCTAGCTACATTTCAACACTCCCTCTTAGATAGGGAGGATCCCTTGAATAATCAAGTTACAACGTGACCATGCATCATGGACTCTTTCCATGATATCCATCATGCATTCCCACAGAGGATGGGATACCATCATGGCTTCCTTCCATGATACCCATCATGCATACCTACAGAGGATGGATCCACCTTGCATTGCCCGTAGAGGGTGGAAGAGGTCTTTCACCTCAACTTCTCCCAGAGAAGAATACAACACCACCTTGCATTGCCTGCAGAGGGTGGAAGAGGTCTTTCACCTCAACTTCTCCTTGAGAAGGATCCAATGTCACCTTGCATTGCCCGCAGAGGGTGGAAGATGCAACTTAGTGCATCATTGCGACTGAGACTCCCTCTCAGTCAAAGTTGTGTTCTCAACAACTCCAAGTCTCTCTCTGAAGTATTCAAAATTCACATGAGCTAGAGGCTTGGTGAGAACATCTGCAATCTGCTCATCAGTGCTGACATATTTCAGCTGGATGACACCCCTATGTACCATATCACAAATATAGTGATAATGAGTTGCCAAATGTTTTGACCTATCATGAAACACGAGATTAGCAGACATATTAATACAACTCTGATTGTCACAATGAATGACAGTGGGTTCCCAAGGTTGTCCGAACAACCCAACAAGAAGCTTGCGAAGCCACATTGCTTCTCTTGACGCCACACTTGACGCAATGTACTCAACTTCTGCAATACTTAATGCAACTGAGGACTGTTTCTTGCTGGCCCAAGAGATAACAACATAACCCAAACTGAAACAAATTCTTGAAGTGTTCTTCCTATCAGTTACATTTTCTGCCCAATCAGAATCAGAGTAGCCTTCCAAGGTGATGACAGTGTTGATTGGATACTTCAACCCATAGCCAATTGTGCCTCGCAAATAACTCAAAATATGCGTGGTTGCAACAAGATGAACACGTTTCAGTTTGTTCAAAGAACCAATCAACTGTCTGTACTCCGATGGATCTGCAGAATCAGAGTTAGTTGTAGAAACACTGCAGTCCATTATTCAAGATATCAATTCGTTGGATCCTTGGCATACTTCTAACTCTAGAGTGTAATGCATTAGGCCTAGTTTTATTTCAAATTTTGAAGCTAACTCTTTCTAGTTAGAAACCATATGTAAATCAGAATTAACATTTCAACATTAAACCAATAGGACCAACATCATGCTTACAAATCCTAAGCTTATAGAATATTCTTTCATCAAAGCATTTTACTAAGGATTGCAGGGAACATAAAACTCTCTCTTAATCCTTAATATAAAGGTGTGACAACCAGATCTTATGAAGATTACATATTATAAGAATCCACTAAGGAAAGCAACCATCATGAGTTTTCATAAGTCAAAAAATGAGATAAGCTAATTTTTCTTTTCCCTTACTTTCACTTTCTACGAAAAGGACCCATAGCACACAATCATTATAAACATGGCATACCTTCAACCATATTCTCAAGTGAAGGAATGAGCTGAAAGCTTGTATGGGATCTCACGTCTATTCCCAAGCTCCCTCTGAAGCTTGAAGCATAATAGTTCAAGACTATCTCGAAAATAAACATCAATCAAACATGATTCAACATCCCAATAGAATGAATTAATGAAAATTCATGAACATGATTCAAATTTAAAAGAACTTATCTCTCTATTGGCTAGACTCCCACACAATCCACCAACATTTTTAAGCTGTTCCATTTTCAAGCCCATGGATCTCCGATGGTTGCGTGGCCTTCGGCCCTTGCCATCACATATCATCTACCTTTAGCTCAACGATGACATATTGGAGTTACATGCAAGGGTCGCTTGGAACTTCACCCTTCAACCCTGTGAATTGCCTCAATTCAAATTTGGTGGCTCTCTAGTCATCAATCACACTTCCTAAATGAGGTCGTTGTGATATAATATGATCAATTCAAATACCTTCAATCATAGTATAAAACTACACCATATTTTGTAAATTGTAGAACAAATAACAATAAGATAACCACGCTTGTGCAAGAACTGAAAATGTCATATGTTGATCACATCTGATCATATTATTGTATTATTGAATTGCAAAAATAATGACTGATCAGAAGAACTAAAACAAGTGTATGTCTTTAGAAAAACAGTGTACGTAAGCCAAGTTGTCTTTTCAGCCAATGCGTAAAACTAATTAGAAGGAATACAGGATAATTATGTAAGCACCAACTACTCAATTGAAGAGACACATTGTATAGTTGAGCACAAACATATGATTGATAAATACCAAAAAGAATTGAGGCCACAAAATCTCCATGGTGGGAGCGCCCACATCATTCTGTTTGTTCAATACGTTAGATACTTTTATTCTGCATTGTTCTTAGGTTTCATCATCAAGAAATTGAACAAAGTCTCAAGTATATTCTGCTTTAATGAAAAGAAAGCAAAAACTAATTAAGCATTACTATTTAATAAACGTTTACTTCAAAATGTAATAGGGAGTGTTCCCATACAAACTAAATACCAATCATATGTGCCACGATGAATGAAGAAGACTAGACCCCTATATTTTATGATATATTCAGATCACCGCATCAAAGCGTCATCAATATTCAGATCAATAACATCATTGATATTTGGATCATTGTATATTCCTCATAGCAAATCATGAATTTGGGAAAATAATGTTGAGGTATGCATAATAGAGAATAACCGAATACCAACTTCCATAACTCGAACTAGGGTTGGAACAAATTCTTAACACAAAGACAAAACTCGAACTAGGGTGACAGTCACAAACCCTAGGATGACAATTAGACAAACCCTTAATAAAATACAAGGAATACTAGGGTTTGAAGTTAGAAGAAAATAAATGTACAAAACCAACATATCTTTGATGAGATAATTAACAAACAAGAAAACCCTGTGCTCTAGTTAAGAACCCAAAAAGGAACTAATACCAATAACAACAAAGCAAACAAATCCTCAAACCCTTCTTAACAGAAGTAAACAAAGAAGAGTAGAGGAATAAGGACACCTGTATTCTAAGATTTTATTTGAAGCCTTCATAATCTTGTTACGACCCCATAGATGCCCTCAATCTTCAATCTGTTATGTTGTTGTAGAACTATATGATACAATCGATTCCTAATCATTCACGCTAAACTTCTTCAACCTTAGTCTGCAAAAAGAATACATGATCTACCTTCAAACTGTTAGGCTTTATAGAAGGAACCCGCTCTGATATCATGTTAGTTTTAGGAATCAGATTAGCAGTATAGAACAGAAAATCAGAATGCAAAGTAAATCATACGCATAACACACATGTACCTTGGGAAAACCTCCCTCTTGGAGGTGAAAAACCCAGCAACAACTATTTCAGATTGTATTATATTAACCACATAGCATATTTACAATATAGCCTTCTAGGTCACAAGCACAACTTATCTGAGATATAACAATTTGAAGAATCAAATCCCTGTAGCTCAATTTGGCAGCCCAGATTTGAGTTCGCTGTCTTTGTATGAAGTTTACTCAACCTTGCAAGATGTTCGCTTAGTCTTGATAGGGTTTGCTGGTCTGTAACTCTACTTTGCTTGCTGAAGTTTGCAGATCAAAACACAAGGTCAAATTGCTGACTAGTAGTTCGCTCACACCTGGAAGGAGTTCGCTGACCTCTAGACTATGTTCGTTGATCTTCCAATCACGTTCTCTGACTTCTAATACTGATTCGCTATCACTGAAGATAATTCGTTGATTACAGAAGGCAATTCACTACTTGATGAATATAGAGGATATTCGCTGAATGTGTGTCTTATGACCTCAAGTCACTTCCTTTATATACATGCCTTTAACCCTTATGCCTAGGTCAACCTTGTCAATATTCCCGCCAAGAAGAATAGGTCTAGGTTAAATACAAGTTACACAATGAATAGGTCTTGCCCCATAACCATTATAAGTTACATAAGTTGAGCGCCCAAATAGGGCTTGCCCTTAACATTCATAAGTTACATTGATATCTATTTGGGCCCAACCCAATTACAAGCTATCCGAATTGGAGCTCAACCCTAAACATTAATCAATTATATCAATACAATTAATTTTAAGGCCAAGGGCCACATTAAAATTAATTACGCTAGGGATTCGACCTAGCTACATTTCAACACTCTTGACTTTAATGCCATCATCTTGCCATTATCGACATCAACTATTGTCTTCTTTGATGGTAAGCTTCTCATGGCATCAATGACAATCTTAGGCATCGTCTTCACTCGTTTGATATCGATGATGATATTTCCAACATGTTGGAACAAAAGTTACTCTAAAGTGCTTTTCTTTATTTGCAAATTCTCTCACCACTCTACTCATTTACTTCTCTATAATATCCTCAAATAGGGTGCTAAAAACAAAGAGAAATTTTTGGAAACTAGGGCACAAAATCTGGAAATTTATTTGCATATAAATATTTTCATTACAAACCCAAAATTTTGATCAAATTTCAAATCTGATTTGTACAAATAAAAGTTATAGTTATTAGATTATTTCTAAGCTTAGGAGAATACAACAAAAACCCTCGTTACTGCTAGAATTTTCGGAACTAAAATTCAATGTTTTCTCTGAAATATTTTGAGAAAATAGTAGAGATAAATATGTAGATAACAATACCAAAAATACCTCAAAATTAGTTTAGAATAATTTTCAAACCCTAGCTGACCCTCAAAGTGGCTCTAGGCTCCCAAAATGGTTACTGCTAAGTCTATTTTATGTGCTCCTAAGTAGCCATCCACAAAGAGATAAAAAATTGATGGTTTGCAACTGTAGATGATTCCAGATCTAAGTCTGTAGCATTGAGATTCTTCTCCAATTTGGTCTCCAAACCTGATGAATACTTTGAGCCTAGGAATAATAATGCGCTAGGGTTTCACAAACCAGAGTTCTTCCACTGAAACACTTTCTTATGACTATAGAGAGCTCATATGTCTCACTGAAATTGGGGATACTCAAGGGTTTCAATCCTCAAACCAAGATGCAACAACAATAAAAAAACTTCATCACATAATGAACTCAAAATGAGCCTAGGGAGTTGTATAATAACTTCTAAAGAGACATATTAATCTCCACCTTCAAAATTCTCCCTCTTAATCCAATGGCCCAAAATAAAACTCTAAAATATGTTCTTATCAGCTCCTAGAAGATGTACACCCCCTTTGGGCAATTTGTCACGTGTTAAAAGGTCACTTTAAGTACATGAAAAGGGAAAATTTAAGTCCTTTGGCTAAAAGTCTCTTTAATTGTCTAAATAGATGTGCCTATAACCTAAAATAATTTAAGTTCTCATTAAATAACTTCTATTCACTTAAGTTGCATTAAAAGATGTGCACACAATTGATGAATATAATTTAAAGTAGCCAAGTTCTCCATATCTTATCCAATGATGCTCTAAGTCCTCTTCCTCTTGGGTAATCCAAGGAAAGACAATCGATGTGCCGCTAATCCTCATGATTTAAGTGGGGATATCATCCATAGAGGAAGGGAGAACTTTGAAGTCATCCATGAAATAGCCATTCAAGCAATCTTTTTAAGGAAGGTAATTTTTTAAAAAAAAAGAAAAAAAAGAAGAAAGAGATCTTACCTCATCTGCATTTTTCAGTTAGACAGAGGGAGGAGTGGAGAAAATGCTACCAAACACACCCCGATCTCTTAGAATCATTCAACTAACGAACATCCTTGAGCATGGGAAGAGCAAGAAGTGATCTTAATCCTCGTCAACTTGAAGGAAAACTAAATATTTAAACACAATTTTTGTACATATTGAGAGCCTTCACATACCAAAAGTTTCAAGTAATGAATACTACCATTAAGGTAGAGAAACAACCACAAAAACTAAAAAGGCAAAATAAGTATGAAGTTAGCTGTAGCAAAAAAAATCATAAACCAAGATCCTCCCAGGTTAATTCACTTTAATATGTTGAGATTTGGACAGACCTATTTCATCGCATCCTTTCAGTCAGCTTTTGGTTAAAGGTTAGTGGGCATGGCATAAGCTATTGCATCCACACAGGCATGCAAGTGTTTAACCTTAAGCGCCTTTGTGTCTTTATTCTTACCTCCAGTTTTCACATGATCTTCGTCATTGTTAGATTTGTGCCGAGCAATGCTCCTCTTTGTTTTGGAGGAGTTTAAAGGAATAGTCACGAATGCTATATTGGCATATTGGATATGGGCTCTGGCCTATCATATGCATTCCTTCCACTAAGTGTTTGTTCCAGATTGAGCCCTTGCATCCACACATGCACGTTAATGTTTAATTCTGATCTTTTTTCTTTAATATTGCCCTTGGTTTTACCATGATTTTTCCTGCTGACGGAGCTGTGCAAATGATGCTCCCATTTGTTTTGGAGGATTTCACTGCAATAGCCACCATTGCCACGTGACGTAATGGTTATGAGCTATCATATATATTCATTATGAAAAGCATTTGATACAAATCCTACAGGTTCTCATTCTTTTACAAATAATTGTGTTGATAGCAATTATTCACTTTCACCAAAGGATTGCGACTCCAAGTTAAAAAATCTAAAATTTAAACAACCCAATGAATCATAACAGAGATGAGAAATGCCATGAGCATGCATTGGCTATATATATAGGTATGCATGCTCTTTTATAGCTTTCATTCATTCATATGTAGTCCTCTTGTGGTTTCTTTCACACAATTATTTGCATATATACATCCTATGTATATACTTATTTTCATACACCTATTCTACTCTTTTATTCTACATTTGGTTGCTCATTTTTATGTATTGTCTTTCATTCACCTTTAATATATACATATACATGATTATTTATGGATATCCAGCTATTCATTAATTATTTATAGATAGGCATATTTATTCATTCTAATATTTTGTTCATGTTGATCTTAAGAGACACTTACAGATAAACAACCTCATGGGAAGTTTAGTGAACAAGGAACAAGGTGCTTTATTGCTAAACAACCTTCGGGATTTGAGAAGTTGGCTCTTCAAATACTTTTTCACAAAGGGAAAAGAGGGAGAAGGATACAAAGAAATAAAATATAAAAATAAAGGAAATGCGCCAAGACTTGGTGAAACTTTATTTACTGAACATAAAATAAGAAATATGCCACCCCAGAGTATAAGCACATAACATCACTATCTCTTCATCTTAGAAGAACAAAATGTGTAAGATCTAATTGATATTGAACACAATATTTAAATCCCTCAACAAGAAGCATCTATTAAGGTTTGATTAGGACACAAATTTCTCCATTTATGCAAATCTTTATTTTTTTATAACCAATAGTTCATCAAATTGGCATCACATGAGTTGAATTTTAAGACAATCAATTCGCTTTCTTGTGACAAAAAAATTATTTGTCAACCAAAGAGAACAAACACACAGGAGAGGCTAACTCGACATAGTCTAATGTGTCTTTCTTTCTTGATTTCAAGAATAAAATTTAAAGTCGTCTAATGTGTCTTTCTTTCTTGATTTCAAGAATAAAATTTAAAGTCTTCACTATAACAGAGTCTTAGCACTTTTAGAGATCATGGACCCTCAATACATAATGCCTCTGGGCTTAAATAGAACCAGAAGATATTAATTGCAATCTTTTATTAAAATAGAATGATGAATGTATCTTCCATCATGGTGTTTGTTGCAACTATCCTTATCACAAGTCAAGCATCATGATTAATCCTTTCATTTGCTCAAATATAAAATGCCACCTCTGATGCCCATTAGTTTACAGTTACAACGACCCCAGGCATAAAAGACTACGTTACTTGAGTGAACCTTTCAATAAATGTTGTTTTTAGATTTCCTTTCACAAAACTTAGCATCCAATCGCACAAATTTCTCACAATTTAGACTAAAAACAATTCATAATGTCTGTCAAGCTACTAAATGACATCATTCGGTAGAGTTACTGGTCTTTCTAAGTACCCACTCATTTTTAAACATGTGGCATGCTAGCAGACCTTTTGCAACAACTTCTTCCTTAATTGCTTCAAAAGTTTGCAACATCACCATGTGACACCTTTCAATAAAATCCTTTGTAACATGAGCTCCTTGAAATGAAATGTGTGAGGGTAAGAGGTGTTAGCAACAACAAAGAAGGAAGACTAAGAGGGGGGGGGGGGGGGGAATCAATCTTCATCGGAGTAACAAACTCAATCACAAAAATAGACCTGATAAATTGCAGCAATAATAAAGATAAGCAAATTAACCACACAACACACAACACACAACACCAAGATTTTGAAGTGGAAAACTTGCTTAAGAGAAAAACCATGGTGGGAACCTACCCACAGTAAGATGATACTCTTAGTATGTGAAGATATTACAATGGGGAGTGCACATGCATTCAGGCACACTGACTAGAACTAACTGCTCAAAAGATAATGGCCCGAAAGGCTACAACCCTCAGGGAAGTCTCACCGACTTACAACAAGATTCAGACTACAATCCGGAAGAAGTAAATTGAAAGGATAACATCTCCAATGCCTGATTACAGTTCCGGTTAAGCACGTATGTCTGTTTTGCAACACCAATCTCTCTTCAACACAACATCGAAGGATAAGTCTCTTGTTCGCACATACACCACTCTTTGATAATGCAGACACACCATTGACACCTAAATTACATGAATATATCACCTATATATACAATTCATCAATTTTAACAACAAGGTTGGCTAAACCCTTAACCCTCAATTACAAAATTACATCACATGATACAAAGATCAACCACCAGACCAATATAATGATTTACTTAGCATATCATGAACCTAATTCAAATTCCCAAATGCTCAACTCCACCAGAAATCATGCCAAGATCAACCGCAACATGCTACACCACCGGAAACACCGCATAACACGAAAAATCATCACGGGTTGATAAAAAGCACCAAAAAATTGCACAACAATCAATGTGGATCACTAGAACAGATAAGACACAACTAAGAAACAACAACAAGCACGTTAGAATCATCAGGAACAACTGCGCCAACACCACTTATCAAATCTTCATCGATCAACATTAAAAACTCAGGAATACTCAAACAAGAGCAACTGTCACCAAGAAAGATAACCTGCGTAGCACCAAATCACGAACCATGTGAAAGGAAGATACACAAGACCATCCCAAGAAATATCCCAAAAGCTCAACACAAGATCTGATCACACCGGAATATAACGGAGGATATACTAAACTCTGCAAAATAGTGATTAGTAAAACACAACTGCAAAACCGGATCATAAGATCTTCCCGAACACACCAGAATAAATCATAGGAATATTTTGACATCAATGTCAACAACATATATCCTAGTAGCAACAATGACCAACAATATCCAACAATCTCCCCCTTTGGCATTGATGACAACATATGAATGTGAAAAACAATCAATGCAAAGAAAGAATATATCTCCAACAAACTCCCCATAAGATCAAGATAAATAAAGTAGTTTTTCACATGATCTCTCTCCCCCTTTGACAACAATGCCAAAGATCACAAAATAGATAACCAAAACCTCTCTCCCCAAAATAGAAAAAGGGATTTACAGGAATCTCTCCCCCTTAAACACAAACTACTCCTCAAAGGAGCAACACCAACTCATCAATCCAGATTAAAGGATAAGGCTTTGAGGTCCACTGGATTGATGCAACTCAATGCATCTAGTTCTCAACAGGAGGGGTGGATACCCCTAACTTGCCTCTCAAATAGACAAATGTATCTACAGGCAAAGGCTTAGTGAAAATATTAGCTATTTGTTCCTTTGTAGATACATATTCCAGCTTCACCTTCTCTTCACTGACTTGCTCTCTCAAGTAATGATATTTAATTGACACATGCTTAGTCTTTTGAATGTTGCATCAGATTCTTTGACATGTTAATAGCACTGGAATTATCACAATAGATGACAATAGGCTCATCATAGATAACTCTGATATCTTTCAACATTTGCTTCATCCAAACTAATTGAGTGCAATTACTAGCAGCAACAATGTACTCAACTTCAACAGTAGATAAGGACACTGAATCTTGTTTCTTACTAGCCCATGAAACCAATTTCTATCCCGAAAAGAATGCTCCATCGGTAGTGCTCTTTCGATCATCAACATCACCAGCCTAATCAGCATCAATGTAAGCACATAGCATGAAATCATCATTCCTCGGATACCATAAACCATAATCTATAGTTCCCTTCTAGTATTTGAATATCCTCTTCACAACAGTGACATGACTCTCTTTTAGATCAACTTGATATCTAGCAGCCATGCACATAACATGCATAATGTCTGGCCTAGTCTGAGGAAGATATAACAGTCCACCAACCATAGATATGTACAAACTCTGATTAGCTTCTAGAGATTCATTATTCTTAGACAATTTACAAGCAGTCACCATAGGAGTCCCCACCGGTTTGGAGTCATCTAACCCAAACTTCTTTAATAATTCCTTCACATACTTAGTTTGAGATATAAATATACCTTTTCCAGTGTATGAAATCTACAAACCTAAGAAAAATTTCATCTCACTAATCATAGACATCTCAAATTCTTTCTGCATATCACCGACAAACTTTATGCTCAAGTCATCATCACCTCCAAAGATAATATCATCAACAAAGACTTCAACAATCAGGATGTTATCATTCTCAATTTTAAAGTACAAATTACTGTCAGCAACACCTTTACTAAATCCCAATTTCAACAAATACTTATCTAGTCTAGCATACCAGACTCTAGGGGCTTGCTTCAGTCCATAAAGGGCTTTCTTCAGTTTACATACCATGTCTCCATCATCTGATAATGAAAATCCATTAGGTTGCTCAATGTAGACTTCTTCCTCAAGATCACCATTCAAAAAGGCAGATTTGACATCCATCTGATATACCTTGAAATCTTTATAAGCAACATAAGCAAGCAACAGTCTAAGAGCTTCAAGCCTGACCAACGGAGAAAAGGTCTCCTCATAATCAATTCCTTCTTCTTGTGAATATACTTTGCACACCAATCTAACTTTATATTTGACAACTTCACCGGCTTCATTCAATTTGTTCCTGAATACCCATTTAGTACCAATAACATTTTTATTCTTAGGTCTACGCACAAGTTCCCATGTGTTATTCTTTTCAATCTAATCTAGTTCTTCTTCCATATCTCTCATCCAGTTTTCATCTTTACAAGTTTCAACAACATCTTTAGGTTCAACTTTGGAAATCAAACATCCTTTTTCAACAACTAACCTTCTTCTAGTCATCACACCTTTATTCTTATCACCAATAATCTGTTTTTCATAATGATTTAGTCTTACATACCTCAGATTCTTTTGATTGTTCTGATTTTTATGTTCTTGCACCTCTTCATCGACAACAACAACATTCGGGTTAACTGTTTCTAGATCATTCTGCTTAGGTTCTTCAGTCTGATCAGTGTTGGCAATTGACACTCATCCGGTGATTTCAAGAGACTTCCGGTGATTGATTAGTTGTTTAAGGTTGTCATTGATGTCAACTCTTCATGGTGATTCGATCCGGCAATCATGACTTAGCCTATCCGAAAGATGGAGGTAACCGATATACAGTTAATCGATAAAACAAGGTATTTTGATAATGTGTTGATCGAGAATCATCTCCGGTGTTTGCGATGTTTGTGGTGATTATTTTTGTGATCTAGGTGTTTGGTAGGACCTTTAGGAAGTGTGTGGTTGCAATATTTTATTCTGGTGCTATGGTGTGTTCGAGAATGGAGCTGACTTCATCTACACGTTACATCTATTAATGCCGACTTGAAAGAGATTATTTTTGTGGTGAGACTAGATATAGAAGATCATTATAGAGGTTGATTTTAGTAATGTTATGATGTGTTATGTGTGTAAGCGATTAGTTTTGGTGTGATTGAGTGCAGTTTCACATGCTCATTTTGGTTTAAGATCAACCGATAACTGACTGAGACCAAAACAGGGTAATCATCAGAGAAGAGACAGTCAGTGATGCAGATCCTAACCAGAACTCAATCTTGCATAGTCAAATGCTATTTATGAGTTCATTCCATTGTAATGAAATTGTAAGGCAGTGAACCTTCCTTGAAGGTTGTAGCCTTCCGGGCACATATAATTAAGCAGTGAGCCTAAATGCAAGTGCATTCCCCATCTATGTAATATTTATGTACTCCTAGCCATAGTATATGAATATTGTGGGTTCCAACCCCACCGTTGTTTTTCTATTTCCGGGTTTCCACGTAAAAATTCTGGTGTTGTGGATTTGTGCTTTTATTATTGCATGTTTATGTTCATATTTGTTATGCATTGTTAACCAGTAGATAAAGAATAAGTTTGTAGTTTTAGTTTCCGATAGATCACTGATTCACCCCCCCTCTCAGTGATCCTTGAATCCAACAATTGGTATTAGATCCTAGTTCCTTTGAGGAAGCTTAACCGCTTGAGGAAGATCTGGGAGATTGATTCAATGGATACCGGTTTTCAGAGACAACTCAATGTGACACTTGAGGATCTTGATGTTGCTAGAAGTGAGGTCTGTACATTGAAGAAAAATCTGAATGTAGCTGATGAATTCATTAGTGAGCTGAAGGGTTAAGCAAGTATTTGCAGAGAAAAGAGAAAGGTTAATGGACAAGTTAAAGGAGAAAGAAGATGAGATCATGGAATACTAGGACAAAGCTAATGAAGTGGACAAGCTTGAGAGAGAAAATGCTTCTTTGAAGAATGAGATGTAATCCATTGTGATGAGACAGACCAAGGAGATTGAGGACTGAAAGAAGAATGAGGAGAATCTGGCACAATCATTGAAGGAAAGAGCTGATGAATTGTTTAGGCTTACCTATGAGAATGATCCGTTGAAGCTTGAGTTGACACAATCAAGAAATAATAGTCAAGAACTTGAAAGATAGGTTGTTACCTTGAGGGATGAACTTGCTACTTCCAATGAATACAAAGACAAATTCAAAGCCAGTTCAACAAGACTTGATGAGATGCTGGAAAGTCAAAGACATGGAAAGGATATGCGAGGTCTTGGATATGAGGAAGGTGAATCCTCCGGATCTGGACAAGGCAATGCTAAACCTGATCAGAAGAAGAGAAAGAATCCTCTAGTAAGACAACCTAATGCTCATAGATTTAATGGTAGATGTTTTACTTGCAATAAATTTGGTCATACGGTAAGTCAGTGCAGAAGTAGGATGAATAATGGAATGATGAACCATAACAATGTGATGAACAACAATGTTTCTACGTTTACCAGTCAGTGTTTCATATGCAATAATTTTGGACACAACTCAAATGTGTGTAGAGCTGTGATGAATAACTTTCAGAACAAAAGATGTTATGCATGTGGAATGTTTGGACATATCTCTAATCAGTGCAGGATGAGACAAAATTAGATGAACTTCAGATCTGTGAAGAATAATGTTGTTTGTAGGGCATGCAATAAAAATGTTCCAGAATGGGTATGAATGAAATTGATAAGTTCCATCCACCCAAGTAAAGAACTGTTACAAATAATGAAGAAGCTAATAGATTTAGGTAAGAAGCAACGTAAAATAAACCAAATTTGATACCCGAATATTCAGTTTGATAACCCACTACCAATTCTTCTTCCGCTTTTGGTAAATCAAAGGGAAATCTCTCACATTCTACCAGAGATCAAATGAAAAAAGCTAGAAACCCTTTAGGTTGGCGCCACAAATTCCATCCTAAAAAACCATATCTGAATTGTGCTTCAACTATATCAATTGTACTTGAACTATTGGATAATTATAGTTGATAGAAACATCACTGTTTTCATCTCTATTCCAAAACCGTACGTGAAACTTTCACTTCATACAACTTCTCAATGGTCATTAAAAAATAAAGAACAAAATAAAAAAAGCACCAAAATATTCATAAATCCAACCAATGAGATTCCGTCTGCTACAAATAATAGGAGCTTTTGAATCTATCTCAACCTTCATTATTTTTTTGTGGGAGAAAGAAAGTGCTCTGGTAGACGAGAATAAATCAGATGAGAAGGGTAAAGCGAAATTGGAAGAGATTAGAGAGAAGCATGAGAAGATGTGGGTGAGAAAGGATGAATCTAAGATAGATAATGGATGTGTAGCTATATCCGATGTAGAACCTTCATCCGGTAACTAGGGCTTTTGGCCTTAGGGGAGGCAAATCAATGAAAATCTTGCAAGTACCCTTTGATGAGATATGTGGTCTATGGATTATAGATGGAAGTTGATATCCGGAACTCAGATGGTTGATTGTGGCATCTAGTAGCTAAATAGGGCATCCGGTTGAGTATTTGAGGTGCATTTTTTTCAAAGGGAAATTAGGGTTTGCAGAGTTAAAAGGGCCAATAAGAGAATCATTCTTCACCATGGAAATAGTGTTTTTGAGCTAGCAAAGTTTCTAGGTGATCTAAGAGAAAATGACAATCCGACAAAGCGATCTAGGGCATTCAACAGTTGTTCAAGATATTTTCTCGAAGGGCATTAATTTGAGTCTTATTTTCTGAGATTTTACAATGGCATTTGCATCCTCTATCTCTACTCCATTGGTGATCAAAGTGAAGGACATGACTCATCTTGTATTCAAGAAACATCCATACAAGTCCATGGAGGACGACTCAGTAGGTGCATTTTCCTTCGTTCCGCACGATGTTCTGCATGTTGATGATGTTCGTGCTTATTTTCATTGTGAAATTGAGGAGATTGGGTTGGAAGATATTTTGGATCTGTACATAGACAAAATCATGGACAATATCGACAATCCTAAGCTAGAATTCGCACAACTAAAAGGAAAGGGTTTCACCCAATTTGTGAACTTCCCGACTTTCGATGAGAAGGAGTGGGTTAGGTATGTGTTGAGTAGGGTTCATGCTGAATTTATATGGATGGACAAGCCATACAAGATCACTGCAGAAGCAATCAAAGCAGTTACCTATTTGCATCAAACTGGTGAGAAGCCAGGGTTACAGAAGGTTAGAAACCCTACCATAAATAAACTAACTGGTGCAAAATTCGATGGATGATCAATAAAAATTAGTACCATAAGGGAAGATGATGTTAGGTTTGCTGCTATGGTGATTGGGTACAAGGTGTATCAATTGAACATATTGAATTCGGTCTCCGACACTGCAATTCATGCTGCATACAAAATGGTTAAGGAAGACGGTCACTATGACCTATGTAGTGTGCTGTTGGAAGAATTGTTGATCAATTTGAAGAAGATTAAACAAGATAAAAGCATGTCTTCAAGCTTGGATCATTGAATATCTGTCTTGCCCTATATTTCATGAATCAAATCCCTAGAACTGGTAGAGTCTAGTGGGCTTATAATAAACCGATGGCGCAACAAATTAAGAAAGGATTGGATTGTCTTGGAAATCGAGACAATCATAGTGCTACTTTGTGGCCCTTCTTCAAGACATTTAAGGAGAAGATGAAGTAGAGAGTACAAATGCCCAAGGAAATTGTCAAGAAGTATGAGGGGACAATATGTTTTATGGTGAATAAAGATGAATTATTGATGGAAGAGGTCCAACCCCACACTAATTGGATAATGCCTATGGGCTATGAGGTGGATGAAGCTACCTTGGAGGCATATGCACAACATTTTCTCAACTCTCCGGAAGACAACAAGGACGAGAGGTTCGGTATTTGCAAGGAAAAGTCAATGGAGTTACACTCCAAATTTACAGAACTGACAAGGAAGAGGAAATTGGCGAAGATAGTAGAGGATATTCTTGTTGAGGAGGGCCATCCCCAAGAGAAGGTGAGGGATGTTAGGGCAACAAGGGATTCAACAAAGAAGGAAGAAAAATCAAAATTTGCATTTGCTCCTATCGAGATAAAGGTAACAAAACCCTCTGTCGCTCCGGTGAAGACACCTACTGCTCAAGCTGAAACCTCTGGTACATTTGCAAAGGGAAAAGGTATTCTGAGGAAGAAGCAAAAAACACAGAGGGAATATGTGGTTGTTACTCTGGTGGAATCAGAAACTGAATCTGATTCTGATGTTCACAAGGCACCTATGAAAGGTGAATTTGCTAGGGTAACCTGGAAGCCCCAATCCAGTGGTGAGAAGTAGAAGAAGAAAGTAAGATTTGAACCTAAACCGACAGGCCAGACTAAGAGAGGAAATAACACAAATTCAGATCTTGATGAAGCCATTGAATCTAGTAAGATGAAATCCTCAAAAATAGAGTATCACATTATTCCTCCATTATCTACACAAGAACAAATTGATGAAATTATTAAAGATGGAAATTTAAAGAATATATCTTTATATTATGCAAATATGGATGATAAATATCAGAGATAGACAAAAGAAGCAGTAATTTTCTATATGGATTTATTTAGTAAGACATTAATTGAGTTAGATAAATATCTACCCAAATATTTGTACAGTCTTATTGATGCTAGCTAGAAGAAAATCAGTAATTCAGATGGACAGGGAAATAAAGGAGAGTGAGTTGGTTAATCATTGCACCAATATCACCATATAAGAGATTGATAGATTAATTTTGTTGGCTAATAAAAAGGAATTCCAGAGTAAGCACAGGGTTAATAGTTTAATGGTCGGAAGAGATGAATAAATAAGGAGAGAGACCAACGAGATTTGGTATAAGTTTCTAACTGAGAATCGACTTGTAGATACTCCAAATAATGCCACTTAGTCAGATAACCCTCTGACAGAAACTATAAATAAAGATGAGGATACGCATGATGGTGGTGATCAACAAGTTTTGGATTCTGTTGTTGATGAGGCTACAAATAATAATGACAAACCAATAGAGGCCATGGATGGTGCACCAAGCAGTGACACCGGTGCACAAGAGGCACCTAAGGAGGATAAAGCCGAACCTGTTGAAGCTGAGAAGAAAGATGAGGAAAAATAGGTTGAACCAGATAAGGATAAGGATAAGAATAAGGGCAAGGGTTTGGAAACTCCGATAGTAGTGGCAATTGAGACTAATAAAACTCAGAGCCTGGGGAGTTTTCCTCTGTTCAACATCAATTTTGATAAACCTTTTTCTCAAATGTCTTTGACTGAGAGGATGATAGCTGCTGCTTCTCTTTAGGCACAAGCCAATCAAGAGTTAGCCCTGTCTGAGTCAGAGGAGAAGAAACTAATTGAGAAATCAGCAAAAGTTTTGGGTCAGGTGATACCGAAAGTGCAATTGGATGCAAGCACGAGTACATTCTGTAAGCTAAACAATTTAATTGATCATATCTCCAATAAATTTGATTCTTTGTCTAAGGCATCTGCCTGACAAGCCATGGAGAAGTTTAAAGATGCTAAAATTCAGACATTTTTGCAAATGATAAATAATGATAAAGCACAGTTAGATAAAGAGCTAAAATTGGTTGATGAGGCATTAGTAGAAGACAATAAAATATACAAGTCTTGTCTAATTTTGACCAATTTTACTACTAACATAGATAAGCAAATAGAGAACTGTAAATGAGAGTTAATTCAGATCTCTCAGGCCTATGATCCCACAACAAATCTAATCGACAGTATAGAGGGACAAATTTTGAATATTACTGAGTCAATCAAAAATTTTGAGAAGGAGAAGGAGAGAATAATAAGGAGAACAGGTGAACTCCAGAACCTAATTGGTCCCCGGCTAGACACCTTACTGTATCATAAAATGGACTGTATACAAAATATGTCTTAGGATACTCCTACAGACATTGCTGCTATAGAATTTCACGCCTTTGTTTTGAACGGTTTTGTTTCAATTTTGGAGAAGTTGCGGGTAGGTTGGAACACTTATCTAGGGTTCCTTAAGTTAGCTTATGCAGATATATTGAACCATGTATAGAGTTAATCCTCTGGTGAATGTGTATATATGTACAACAATTTTGATGGACACCCTATCTTTGGCATTATTGTCAAAGGGGGAGAGATGCGGTGAAAAATTTATAGAGGGAGAGATGAGGTGACTGATTCTTTGTATGGAGTGTACAACCCGGTGTATTGCAGACTTATAGATTGTTGATCTTAGGGGGAGTCTTGGAATTCTCGTATTCTTTTATTCTTTCATCTGCTTGTATAGATTTTAGCACTTAGTCATTTTTCATAGGTGTTGCCATCATTGCGAAAGGGGGAGATTGTTGGCAATTGATACTCATCCGGTGATTTCATGAGACTTCTGGTGATTGATTAGTTATTTAGGGTTGTCATTGATGTCAAATATTCATGGTGATTCGATCCGGCAGTTGTGACTTATCCTATATGGAAGATGGAGGTAATCGGTAGACAGTTAACCAGTACAACTAGGTATTTTGATAATGTGTTGATCTGTAATCATCTCCAGTGTTTGTGGTGATTATTTTTGTGATCTCGGTGTTTGGTAGGACCTTTAGGAAGCATGTGGTTATAATATTTTATTTCGGTGCTATGGTGTGTTCGAGATTGGAGCCGACTTCATCTACATGTTACATCTATTAAGGCCGACTTGAAAGAGATTATTTTTGTGGTGAGACCAGATATATAAGATTATTGTAACGGTTGATTTTAGTAATTTTATGTGTGTAAATGATTAGTTTTGGTGCGATTGAGTGCAGTGTTACGTGCACATTTTGGTTTCAGATCAACTGGTAACTGACAAAGATCAGAACAAGGTAATCAACAGAGCAAAGACAGTCAGTGGTACAAAGCCTAACCGGAACTCAATTTTGCATATTGACATGCTATTTATAAGTTCATTCCATTGTACATTCTCATTGTAATCAAATTTTAAGGAAATGAGCCTTCCCTGAAGGTTTTAGCCTTCAGGGCACATATAATTAAGCAGTGAGCTTTAGGTAGTGAGCCTGAATGCAAGTGCATTCCCCATCTATGCAATATTTATGTACTCTTGGCCATAGTATATGAATATTGTGGGTTCTAGCCCCACCATGGTTTTTCCCTTTCCGAGTTTCCACGTAAAAATCCAGCGTTGTGGATTTGTGCTTTTATTATTGCATGTTTATGTTCATATTTGTTATGCATTGTTAGCTGGTGGATAAAGAATAAGTTTGTAGTTTTAATTTCCGGTAGATCATTGATTCACCCCCCCTCTCAGTGATCCCTGAATCCAACAATCAGGGGCTAAGACAATATATTGTCCATCATCATATCCACATGTTTTGATCTCTTTCCTAAGGTTATCATCCACCTTCACATTTGCACTTTCCACTATCTTTCACAGTCTATTATTGGAGCACCAGTAGGCTTTTCTCTTTGTAGAATATCCCAAGAAAATTACTTCATCGCTTCTAGGATCAAATTTTCTTATATCCTCATCTCTTTTGTTATAACATTTGCTACCAAATACTCTGAAATATCTCACAGTAGGAACATGACCAAATCATAACTCATAAGGGGTCTTACCGGTGTCACCTTTGATATGAACTCTGTTGAATGTGTAAAAAACAATGCTAATAGCTTCTCTCTAGTAGATCTTCAGAACATTCCCTTCAATCAACATAGTCCTTGCAACATGCAAGACAATTTTGTTCTTTCTTTCAACAACTCCATTCCGCTGAGGGGTTCTAGGAGCAGATAATTGTCTTCTAATTCCATGCTTCTCACATAATGAATTGAACTCATCGGAACAAAATTCTCCACCTCTATCAGATCTCAAACATTTCACCTTCAAAACAGACTCAGTCTCCACCTTAAGCTTTGAATATCTTGAATTTGTCCAATGCTTCTGATTTCTCCTTCAAAAATACAACCCACATCATTCTTGAATAATCATCAATTAGTAGCATAAAATATCTATCACCCTGCACACTTCTAACATTTGTAAGTCCACACAGGTCAGTATGCACAAGATCTAGCAATCCCTCTGATGTATACTGTTTGCTCTTGAAATAAATTCTTGTTTGCTTACCCAACTGACATTCCTTACATACCAGATTAGTAGGCTTAACAATCTTAGGCAGATCTCTAACAACTTGTGTATAACTAATCTTAACCATTGAATCAAAATTCACATGACACATTCTTCTATGCCGCAACCAACTCTCATCAATCTGAGCAATCAAACAACTTTTCTCATCGGCATTCAAATGAAAAATGTTACCTTCAGTCTTAGTTCCAGATGCAATCTCTATACCAGAGGAATTTAGGATCTTGCATTTTCCATCCTCGAATTGTAGATCATAGCCTTTATCAACCATTTGTCCAACACTCAAAAGATTATTCTTCAAAACTTCAACATATAAGACATCATCAGTGTTATGCTTACCATAAAAAAAAATAGAACCTCTTCCACGGATCACACATGCTTTGTCATCTCCAAATCTCACTATTCCACCATCATACCTTTCCATGCTTACAAATTTCCTTTTATCACTGGTCATATGATGTGAACAACCACTGTCAATAACCCATTAATATTTCTCTTCAACCTTAGAAGCTAAAGCTTTCTCCTCATTGGTGCAACTTGTGGAATCAACATGTATAGGTCCATCTTCCTTAATGGCAAGGAATACAACTTCATCTCCTTCTGATTCTTCATCTATAATACCTTCATCAACAACATAATAATAGTTCTTCTGATTCTTATATTTCCAGTTAGGCTTGTAGGACTTATCATATTTCTCATGCTTCTCATATCTATCATTCCTATCATGCTTATCAAACTTATCATGCCTGTCATACTTAGCCATTCTCTCTGGGCATCTAGAAGAAAAATATCCTATCTTATTACAAGCTAAACATTTCAAAGACAACTTTCCATCATACTTACCGACTCCTTTAGGAAATCTCCAGACAATCAAGGCTTCAAGCTCATCCATCTCCTTTTCTTGCTCTTCCATTTCTCTTCTCTCTCTTTCATATCTGGATATTCTGCACTCATCAGGATCATACTTCTTCTTACTAGATACAAATGCGGATTCTCTAAATGTTGTCTCAAACTTTCCATGCGATTCTCCAAATTTGCTTAACTCATATGCAGTAATATTTCCAACCATCATATTTCTTGTCATTGTAGTCACACTCTGGATCTCATCAATAGAAGCATCCTTATATTTATAAGCAGGAGGCAAAGATCTCAACACCTTAGCAACAATTTCATCTTCCTCAATGGTTACATCGACACATTTGATACCTAGGACAAGGTCATTCACCTTAGCCATGAAAGAAAGTATGTTCTCCTTGTATACACCTAAAAATGGTCTGAAGATAATTAATTAAATACATAGTTATTTAATTAATCCCCATTCCCAATTAATTAAATTCACAAATAATTTGATTAATTTCCCCACTCATCTACTTGTGATTAAATCTAAGGAATTATTCATATAGTTCATTCAATAATCCCCCTTTGATTGATTAATCTGAATTAATTAATCCTCCCCCCATCTAATTCATTAATTCTAATCCCCTAATTAATTAAAACAAATCAATTTATGAGTTATTGAAAGTTAATTAACCTTTTCCTATTATTTGAATTTATTAATTCAAATTACCCACATGCCTTTTAACGTCTAACCACCTAACCTAACCACCTTCTAACCTAACCCATTCCACCTAATCCTGGGTTTAACTAACCCTATCCTATCTTGCACATCCTAACCTCCTATGGGTTGGATATTCTCCCCTTGAGACACATGGCTTTTATGCTACATGTCTCCTCCCTTGGACACTTGCCCTCTTATGAGCAAGGATCCTTGACACATGTCACCACAGAGATGACAAGTGTCCCTCCCTCCAATCTCTTCTCCAACTTCCTCCAATTTCACCCTTGATATCTTCAGACTCAATCTTGACCGTTGATTCCTGCCACCTCAGCTTTCGCCTTGGAATTCCTATAAATATCCCCTATTTTGGAGCATAAAGGATCCCATCTCATTTTCATCTTATGCATTGTTACTATAGGCATATCCCATCTCATATCAATTTAGGCATTGTTACTATAGGCATATCCATTCTAGCATATCATTTAAGCATTTTTATTATAGGCAATTGCATCTTAGATCTAGTTTAATTTGATCATTTTCTAGCATAATTGTTGAGTCATGTAGCTTAATAAATCTCTATTCTAGCTTAATTGCATCATCATCATAGCTTAATCATGCATATCATTAGCTTAATTAGCCTCTTGGATCAATTTAGCATAATTAATCTCATCTAGCTTGTAGATTATCATTTTAAATTCTGTCTAGGTGTAGTTAAGTCACTAGGATTTCTTATCCAAATCTGAGAGAAAATCCACACTTGCATCTCTTAGGAGGCGATAGGTCACTTTGTCATGGTTTATCTTTCATTTGATTTTAATTTTCTAACCATGCTTGTAATGATCTATTGAGTGTTTGTGTTGCAGCTGTAGGTACCCTACTTCACACACACGACACTCATCATCTCCCATCTTCAATGTCTCATATTTTCCTTTCAAGATCTGTAACTTAGCAACTTTCACTTGTTAATAACCTTCATACAAGATCTCAAGCTTTTCCCAGATCTCATGTGTGGTCTGAAGTCCCATTACATTTGTCATCTCAGAATCAGTCAGGGCACTAAGAAATGCTTCCTTCGCTCTAATATTATGTTCAACTTCTTTGATCTCATCAGGAGTAGATGGTCCAATCGGAGGAATGAAATAGGCATTCTTTGTAATCTTTCAGTAACCTTCACCAAGACATTTCAAGTGCACTTCCATCCGGTCCTTCCATATAGCATAGTTACTTCCATCAAACCTCAGACTATCCTTCCTAAAGATAACACCTTGAGCTTCCATCCCAGATCTCCTCAAGTGGTCAAGATTCTACTGGAGGATCTAGCTCTGATACCAATTGTTAGCAGCAACAAAGAAGGAAGACTGAGAGGGGGGGGGGGAATCAGTCTTCTCTGAAATAACAAAATCAATCACAAAAATAGATATGATAAACTGCAACAATAATAAAGATGAGCAAATTAACAACACGACACACAACACCAAGATTTTTGACGTGAAAAACCTGGTTAAGGGAGAAACCATAGTGGGAACCTACCCACCGTATGATGTAGGAGCATCCGGTGGTGTAAGGGCAATCCTTCATCACCCAAAAATATTTCTTTTTGTTTAGTTTTCTTTTTATGTTTTTGCAGTTCTTGATACCCTTTTGGACAAATAAGAGATTCCAACTCTCAAAATTGTCAAGTTGCCTTTTTTATCCGATTGCCAAAATAACAGGTTTATAATTAAAGGAAAATGGAGCCCAAATTTTGTGAGAAACTTGAGAATGAAAAAATAAGCATAGTGGCGAAAGAATCAAATTAAAATCATTAATGGTTTGAAAGTTATTAAAGTTTCAATTTCTCGAAAAATCAAAAAAAAATCTTCCAAGTCAAATTCGAGGCATTAAACGGTGTCTAATGGGCCTGGAAATAGTAGGAATTGGTGGATTTGAATCTTATCACATTCTACACTCAGAGAGCTTTCCAATTCTTCAAATGGTTCGGAAATCCAATTCCCAGATCAAACGTTATGGCCGTCGGAAGTTGGATAATTTTTCGGAAAGTTTCAATTTTTGAATCTGGCTGTATTTTCATATTTCTAATTTAATGTTTTGGCATTTGTTTGCCAAATGGTAATTTACTAAATTGTAATTTTGGCTCGAAGATGGGAAAAGGCTATTTAGGACTCATTGAGGAAACTCGTGAGTTAGTTTTTGGAATGTGAGTTTGGGAGTTATGTTTTTTATTGTAAGGGTTTTCCACAAAACTCCATAAGTTGTATTGCAGCTTGTGAGGTTTATTCCTCTTATTTGCATGTATGCATGTATTGCAGATAGTTTTTAGATAATAATAATATCTCTTGTGTCTCTTTTATTTCAATTTGCTGTGTTTTTTTATTTCTCGGGTTGTTCCCTCATCACAGTAAGATGATACTTTGCAGCAGTATGTGAAAATATTACAATGGAGAATGCACATGCATTCAGGCACATTGCCTAGAGCTCACTGCTCAAAAGATAATGGCCTCAAAGGCTACAACCCTCAGGGAAGTCTCACTGACTTACAACAAGATTCAGACTACAATCTGGAAGAAGTGAATTGAAAGAATAACATCTCCAATGCCTGATTACTATTCCGGTTAAGCACTAATGTCTGCTCTACAGCACCAATCTCTCTTCAACACAACACATAAGGATAAGTCTCTTGTTTTCACATACACCACTCTTTGATAATGCAAACACAACATCTACACCTAAATTACATGAATATATCACCTATATATACAATTCATCAACCTTGACAACAAGGTTGGCTAAACCCTCAACCCTCAATTACAAAATTACATCACACGATACAAAGATCAACCAACAAAACAATATAATTATTTACATTGCATAGAATGGACCTAATTCAAATCCCCAAATGCTCAACTCCACCAGAAATCACGCCAGGATCAACCACAACACGCTACACCACCAGAAATACCGTATAACACGAAAATCATCACCGGTTGATAGAAACCACCAAAAAATTGCACAACAATCAATGTGGATCACCAAAAAAATAGGACACAACTAGGAAACACCAACAAGAATGTTAGAATCATCAGTAACAACTGTGCCAACACCACTTATCAAATCTTCATCTATAAACATCAGAAACTCGGGAATACTCAAACAATAGAAACCGTCACCAAGAAAGATAATCTGTAGAGCACCAAATCATGAACCATATGAAATGAAGATACACAAGACCATCCCAAGAAATATCCCAAAATATTAGCACAAGATCTGATCACACCGGAATATACCGAAGGACAATACTGAACTCTGCAAAACAATGATCAGTAAAACACAACTGCAAAACTGGATCATAAGATCTTCTCAAACACATCAGAATAAATCACATGAATATGTTGACATCAATGATAACAACATAAATCCTAGCAGAAACAATGACCAACAATATCCAACAAGAGGTGGTGACTGCACGCACCTTTAAAAAAAAGACAAACAACAACTTCTTCAAGATTTCGCTGGATTGCAAAGTGACACCTTGACTTGTTTTGACACGAACTTTAATGTTTTAGATACAAAAACTTTCTTTGAAAGGAGATGGAAAATTAAAACAAAAGGATAGAAACTTGAAACTGCCTCGTAAGGCTATTGTAGACTAGTCTATAGATTTGTTGACTCTTTGGGGTTCCTTGCCTATGGGGAAAATGACTCAAAAATGTTGGTTCTGCATCAAACCTTGCAAAAATGGAGAGAGCAATGAAACATTTACAATCTTGAAAGTGCGGACTGCAAAGGAACCCAATGCACATCATATGGTGAACTATGCAGCCACATGGCTTTATTTAAGCATTATCTAGATCAATCATTTCTCGAAAGGTGATGCTAGTTGAAATGGACAATTTAGCTTCCATATGAAAACTTAGTTTTGCAAGAGTCTAGTATTTTTTCAAATTACGCAACACTAGGATTAGAGCCTAGTGCTTGAAAATGAGATTGTTCTTGTTTTTGTTATAGCAACTGCTTCATTTGATCTTCATTCAACATCATCTCATCTTTAAGGAAAGGAGATGGAAGGCCTAGTTGAACCAATTGTTCAATCCCATTTTTCATGTGCACCATAGTAAGTTAAAGAGCCTTAAGACCTTCTTTACTATTTAGAGCCACTGCATGACATTCAATAATTTTGTTTGTCCTCTTTGTTGTCATTCTCCTATCTTCAATTCCTGCAATGATCAAAGCACTACTATCCTTTACATATAATTTTTCAACAAATGACTTCAATTTAGCCACCTTGGGAGCAATATTTTACAACATTTGCTGAACTACATACCGAATGTCAGCTTCAAACTTTTGAGCATCAACTATGTATTGTAGAGTTGATCGCAAAGAGTTGACAATAGTTTTAATCATGTCATAGTAAGAAGTATACAATAGCTACAGCATAGGGAGAAAACTAGGTTTCCGAATAGGGGAAGCTAATTTAGCCTATAATATTTGATCATGTGAGTTCTTATCATTAATTTCTTTCAACTTAATGGCTTCTACCAAGGAGGTAGCACTCTTTTGGTGAGCTTTGATCAACTCTTTATTTATTACTTCTAGAGAAGATTTTGTAGTTTTTTTGTTCCATTTTTTAACCTGTACAGAGGCCTAAGATTCTTGCAATTCATGCTCTATAGCTTGTAGTTGTTGACTCAACTCTTCTTTTTCCTTTCTTTTACTAACAATTGTAGCTATTACATCATTTAGCAGGACTTGAAGTTTAGCTTTCTCTACTTCTTTTTGCTGGAGGACTGTCATTGTTCTTTCAATTATTGAAGCCATAGTTTGTAGTCTCCTTTCTAATATACCTTGATTTCGAGTCAACTTGAGGAAATTAGAGGTTACCACTTTCTGTGATTCATCCATGAATTCAACTTTGTCTTGTGGGATGGTTGAGCTAATATCAATGCTAATGACATGTACTGTATAATCTTCTAGCTGCATTTGTGCCTTAGACATGACAATATTTGACACTTTTGATGAGATCAAGACTACACAGTGGTCCTCATTAAACACTATCTCCATTTTTGAGGTAGCAAGTTGAGCAAAGTGTTTTGCTTTTCTTTTTAATACTCTCTCCATCTGAGACCTCTTGGAAGAATGCACTTGGCTATCCCAAGTGGTTGGAGAGATGATATTTTATCTTGCAAAAGAACACCAAGGGGAAAACTAAAATGAATTTGAATCATTGGAGGTTGCATTAGCTTGCCTATTGGGGATATTCTTAGGAAGCTTAATACCCTTGGAGAAAATGGCATAATACTTTGTGGAGCGACTACTGTCCCTAGGGAATTTATTACATTTAGAGGAGTTAATGGAGAGCTTGATAGGGAAAATTGTGGATATTGAAAATATTGTATAGTCGAGGAAATCATTGCGGCAGATGAAGACTTGGAAACAAGGGTCTGAATGGGTGCTTGGAAACTTACCACCTCTAAAGTGGTGATTGAGCTAACAAAAGGCAAAGGTAATTGTTGCATTAAAAGATTTATAACAAAAGGAGTCATGATTATTGGGGTATTTGTAGTGGGTGGAAAGGTTTATAGTGATGGTAACTCTGGTGAGAGTGTCAGGGAAATACCAACTATCTTTACAGAAGAAAGAGGCAAAGGACTAACCCTAGACTAAGATATAAGAAGAGAGGGTGAGAAACTTACCTATTGTACACAAGTCGCTATAAATTGGGTAGAAATGTTCATCTCTTCTTCTTTTAAACCTTTGAAATACTTGGGTTCTACTTTATGCCTCCTTTTCCTTCCTTTAGGAACTACCAATTCTAGAGAGTGCTCAAATTTTGGGACTGTACCTTGAACTTGCCTCAGATTTAAAAATTATGAGCTTAGGGTTCTCCCTTTGGGCCATCATATGAATGTCAGGTGTAGACACTTAAATTTTATTGATTAATTCAATAAGATCAAATCTCCTAAGTCGCTTGTATTAGTTGAATAATTCATATTATTCGATTAAATTCAAGTATCCTGTTGGCTAAATTAATTTGATTAATGAAGCCATGCCCCATAGCCAATTAATTAATTAATCCCTTGATTTATTAATCCTCCCCTTTTCTTCCAATCCCTTGAATTAATTAATCTAATTAAGTAATTTCCCCCTTTCCAATCCCTCAAATTAATTAATCTAATTAATTAATTCCCCCTTTCCAATTCATTGAATTAATTAATCCAATTAGTTAATTCCTCCTTTTCATCCCCTTATTTGAATTAATTTAATTCAAATAATCCCATTTAAGTCACATACTTCCTAACTTTTAACCACCTAACTAACCCTCCTTCTAACCTAACCTCCAATCTAACCCATGGGTTCTAACCAACCCTATCCTCCCATACTAACCTTATCCTATCCTATCCTAACCTCCCCTCACATGTGTGTGCACACCCATGATTCCCTAATTTCCTTAATATTAGGAAATTAGAACCTATTTTCGGTGGCTTCCTCCCAAAATG
Source organism: Cryptomeria japonica (assembly GCF_030272615.1). Lineage (NCBI taxonomy): Eukaryota > Viridiplantae > Streptophyta > Pinopsida > Cupressales > Cupressaceae > Cryptomeria > Cryptomeria japonica. The sequence continues at coordinate 364,128,655 of NC_081408.1, read as the reverse complement.
GACATATGTTCTCAAGCCCTTCTTGACATTTATCCCTCTAAGGGACACATGTCCTCCCTTGGTGAGCCACTTGTCTCCTTTGAGGACAAGTTTGGAATCTTATTCCACATGGAATCCTTAGAATTGCCACTTTTCCTCCTTGAGGAAAAGTGTTGCATTTTCGCAATCCCCTCCTCTCCTTCTAGCTCCTCTTTAATCCCCTTCTTTTTCAAGAAAATCCTCCACTTTCATCCACTCATAATACCATAATGCAATATTTTCTCCACTTTAATCCACTCATAATGCCATAGTGCAGGATTTTGTCCACCTTTTTGCAATCACAACCTCATAATGCCAAATTCCATCCTCACATCCCCTCATCCAATCTTCACATCTTGAATCGAATTAGCATAATCACACACCATGGAGCAATATTGAGCAATTGTTGTGTCAATGAGAACACATTTGACCATGGGATAATCAAATCAAAAAGCTGAGTAGAGTTTGCATATTATTGGTTTTTATGTCATTTATGCTTTATTAATTTCTTTCTAACATCCCAATCTTGAGGTGTTTGAGCTAATTGTGTTTGCTTGGTTGTGATCATAGGTATTTCGATCTTCTACATTCGAGCACAATTTTCCCTCACACGTCAGCTACTTGTACATGTTGGGGTTTGAAAGCTCATCTTTCTGAGGAGAACCCTCCTCTCTTCTCTCCAGAAGAATCACTTCTTCTTTTGGACTCTCTGATGGGTCTGAATGCTTAGCATGCCACTTTTCAAAAGTGTCATCCAAATCATTGTCATCAATTTGAGAAGTCAAATATTTGATTTCTTGTCGAAAGATCCAAAAATTAGCTATCTTATCATCACTCCATTCATGATCCCTTAACACTTTCTTTAGGTTGGGAGGCATACTGTGAGAATATTTTGCACTATCTACTACTGGATAAAAGCTGATCCATGAGGGTCTCTGCTCACTTGACACATAAGAAAGATCCACTAGAGTCAAAGGTTGAATTCTTCAGGATTACACCTTTCCTCCCAATATGGTTGAGTTTGATGTATCATTGGAATTGATCTACCAGCTAGACAATGATCAGGGTCATAATTCCAAGGATCCCAAACAACATCAAGCCCTAGGTAGACCAATTTAGCTACTAAGACCACTTTTAGCCCCCATATTATTATCAACCACTAAATTTTCCTAAATAACTCGAGGGCAAGGATTCTATCAGTTACACAAGAAGACAATTTGAAAGGTTCTTCCATAATACCATGCAAATAGATCATGGTGAAATTTTTCCCACAAAACTAGTCACAGGGAGGAGATCTCTCATGCAATCACCATATTTGGTTTGAAAAGAGTGTAGCTTGAATGTGTCCAAAATCTTGGAGCATAGGGGATAAAAAATGATCCATAAAAACATACTATTCAAATGCATAAGACATGATAGGAGTCCACACAGTGACCAAATTTATTTTCCTTGATGCATTAATAATATTCAAAGGAATTTGACTCAACCTTTGAAAGAAAAGGGCATTTTGGTATAAAAGCATGTACAACAAAAAGGAAGAGTACTTGAATACATACTCCTTCCCATAATTCGACAATTGTTATTGCATTTTCTTGGCGATGATGTCTGCAAAATCTAGCCAAAAAAAACCTTTAGTGTGTGGATTTTGTAGCCTAAGACTACCTAAAATTCTTCTACATTGTTTTTTTGGTCCATTTTGTAAATGAAATACATCATTGAAAATGTATCCTGCAAATGTGGCTAGAAATTTTTCAATGCTATAGGAAAAGATGAAAACTCTGTTTCATTTCTATTCTATCTAGCTCTTAATTGAAAAAAAATGAGCTTGATGCTTATTCTCTCTGAGTAATACTCCATCTTTCTAGGGTCAAATTTCTCCATCCTAGTTGCACCGATGGGGATACATAACATTTATTGGATTGCATTGGCATTGATAACAACATGAAGCTCTTTGCTCTAAATAATTCCCATATGAGCAATAAAATGTGATGCACAAGCATGCATTAGCTTTGTGCATGGATGTACCAACGGAACCATAAAGTAAGGAAGGTCAAAATACTACAACCGAACTCCGATAGATTTATACTTTTTATCTTCCTCTCATTTTAACATTCTCATTAGAGTACCTTCACAAAGATTCTTAGGATTCATGCTCAATCTTGAATCATATATATTATCTATATAATCTAGCACAAAGTATGAATTAACAATATTTCTATGACTTATAGACTCCATTGTTTTGGTAACCTCTAGTAGTGATTTTTGAGGCATAGGGGTTGAGGCATATGATACATCTTAAAAAACATCTACATGTGGCATTTGACCCATTTAACTGCTTGAACTAGAACCTTTTGTATCCATTTTTGTTAATGCCAGTTTATTTCTTGAACGAATTTGGCTTGAGCTTTTGAAAATTTGAATTCTTCTACAAGCTTGCTATCCTTTCCTTCTTTTACTTCCTCTCTTGCTTTTATCGAGTGCATGCGAAATGAATAGTAATAATAGGTCTATTGCCATTTGAATACTTATTACCTATGTAACTGACACCTTTGTTGGGAGAAGTTCTTTCATTAAATGAAGGCATACTAATAGCTCATTAGGATGCCACCTTGGGAGAAAGAATGAATATATAGGCAGCGTAAAGGACCTACAAGGGCTGTGAGCATTGAATTTTGGGTCTTTATGTGGTTAGAAAAAATTGTTCCACTAGGTCATTCTAATAATAAGGGGCTCATGTTGGTGGACATAAAAACAAACACCTAGTATCTTGCACAAAAAGATACTTATTAGAAATAGGAACAACATGCAATTGAAGCAAACTATCCTAATATTTTCAAGTCTGAGATGAACGAAGTATTTAATAGAAATGTTTTAAGTGGACCCATTAATGCGAATCCTTAGAGAATTACCTTCCATGTCTTCTAACTCAAAATAGTTGCTTTCTTTATAGTTAATGATATGGAAAGGACCTCTGCATGGTGCTTTGAACTTTGCATGCTAACCTAGCTTGACGAGACACTCATCATTCTTCAAGACTAGTTAACCTTTAAATTGGGGACCTAATGACCATATGCCAAACTATATTTTAATTATCTGTTGATGATATGTTAAGGCATTAAAATCCTTTTCTCGATATTCCTGGACATGTAGCAATTTCACTAACCTTACATCCATGGCTCCAAATTCTTCTATCTCTAGGGCTTTGAGAAACTGTAATTTAGGAATTTCTATGAAAATTGGTAGCATAACTTCTTTAGCATACACAAATTCATAGTGAGTTATTTTTAACACTTCTTTAAGCGTGATGTGATCAGCCCAAAAATTTGTTCACAAATATTTGTGCCAATCTCTTTGGTATTCTGAGCCCTAACATTTAATCAGCCTAATAATGTTTTTATCTGTTGACTCTGCCAGGCCATTTTCTTGCAGAGAGTAATTTGAGGATGTCTTTAGGAAAATTTCATGAGTCAATGCAAATTCTTATATTTTAGACCCAATAAATGCTTGTGCATTATCTAAAGTGATAGTTTTCGAAGGACCAAACCTAGCTACTAGTTCTTCAAGAAAACTGACAATTTCATGTTTAGTAGCATTCTTCAGGGATGGCTTCTGACTAGCATGTGGAATAATCTATAGGAGTTAAAATTGAGCTGTGTCCAGAAGAGGATATAAGATTAATCGTCCAAATAAAATGTAACCCCCCCTGAGCAAAGGGTTTGTCCATCATGATTGGGGTTAAAGGCATGACTGAATTTTTATTCTTACCAACACAAAATTGGTATTTCTGGCATTTTCAGACTAGTTCATGACAATTTGCAAACATTAGGCCAAAAATATCCTGCACACATAATCTTTAAGGCAGTGGTTTTAGCAAAATACTATCCTCTAGATGGACCATTATGGATTTCATCTAGTACCTTTCTCTCTTGGATTTTATTTATGCATCGGAGGAGAACTCCATTAAAGTGCCTTTTTAACTTGATATTACCTCAATCAGAGTATATCCAGATCCTTATAACCTGTAAAACCTTCTTTTAAAAGGGGGTATAGTGGTTGGATAATTACTTGTCTACATGAAAGTAAATCGATCAATTATCCAATCATTTTTAGAGTCAAGTTGATTGATAACCACTGACTCTTGAGCCTTATCCTTCTTTGATGCAGGTTCATTCTCTATGACCAAGTATTCACACAAACTTCTCTCGTGAATGGATTTAATTAGCCAAACTTCAACATCATATTCTAAAATCTTTGTTATCTAGTTAGACCTTTTTTTTGTAATCTCTCTTTCCATTATATATTCTCAAACACTTGGATGTACTACATATATCAACACCTTATTTCTCGCAATCAAGTGTTAGAACTTGTTGAGTCCCTTAATAATAGAAAAATATTGCTTCTCAACAAAGTGGTACTTCATCTCATATCCTTTAAGAGTTCTTGTATGAAAAGCAATGGGATGTTTTCCTTTTTTTCTTATCATCTTACTAAGTCAACATATGGACAACATTGTGTTTGTTGGCAACAATAATGAAAGAAAACTGAGAGGGGGGGGGTGGGTGAATCAGTTTTTACTGGATTAACAAACTTAACCACAAATACAAATTTGATAAACTGCAGCAATAACAAAGATAAGAAAATTGATAACACAACACACAACACCAATATTTTGAGGTGGAAAACCCGGTTAAGGGAAAAACCACGGTGGGAACCTACCCACAATAAGATGATCCTCTGCAGTAGTATGTGAAAATAATTACAATGGGGAATGCACCAACATTCAGGCACACTGCCTAGAGCTTACTGCTTAAGATACAATAACTTGAAAGGCTACAACCCTTAGGGAAGTCTCACTGACTTACAACAAGATTCAGACAACAATCCGGAAGGAATGAACTGCTATAATAGCATCTACTAATGTCCGATGACAATTTCGGTTAAGCACATTTGTCTGCTATACACTAATCTCTTCTCAATACACCACACCGAAAGATGAATTCTTTTATTTTCTCATACACCACTCTCTTATATTGCAGACACAACATCGATCACCAATTTACATGACTTTATCACCTATTTATATAGTTCATCAACCTTGACTACAAGGTTGGCCAAACCCTCAACTCACAATTACAAAATTACATCAAATGATATAATATTGACCATCAGACTAATCTAATGATATACATGATATAAAATGGACCTAAATCAAGTTATCAAACACACAACACCACCAGAAATTATGCCAAGATCAACCGCAACATGCTACACCACCAAGAATATTGCATAACATGAAGAATATCACCGGATCAACAAAATCACCAATACCATGCACAAGGATCAATACGGACCACCCAAAAAAATAGGACATGACTAGGAAACACCAACAAGAACATTAGAACCATCTATAATAGCTGCACCAACACCACTTATCAAATATTCATCGATCAACATTTGAAACTCAAGAACGCTCAAACATAAGCAACTCAGACTAGAAAGATAGCTTGCAGAGCACCAGATCACGAACCGTATGAAATGAAGATACACATGAACATTCCAAACAATCTCCCAAAAATCATAACTCAAGATCTGATCACACTAGAATATACCCGAGGAAATTCTGAACTCTGTAAAGTACTGATTAGAAAAACCAAACCTGCAAACCAGATCATATGATAAAATTAATTAAGCTTCCGGATCACCAAAACTAATACAAAAAGATATAATGATACTAGAAATATGCCATACATCAAACCATGATCCTAATAAACCAATCTGCATCCACCAGAGCAATAAATCATAGGAATATATTGATATCAATGACAATGACATATCCTAGCAGCAACAATGTCCAACAATCTCCCCCTTTGGCATTGATGGCAACATATGGATGTGAAAAATAATCAATGCAAAGAAAGAAAACATCTCCAACAAAATCCCCCTAATATTAAGCAGATAAAATGGTTTTCACATGCTTTTGCTCCCCCTTTGACATCAATGACAAAGGTTCTCAAGACAGAAAACCAAACTCTCCCCCTTAGATAAACAAATTAGCTCAACTGAACTAGAAACATACTACTCCACCAAAGGAGCAACATAAAATTCATCAATCTGGACAAAAAGATAAGACTGTGAAGTCCACTGGATTGATGCAACTCAATGCCTCTAGTTCCCATCAGGAGGGGTGGATACCCCTAACTTATCTCTCAAATAGATAAATGTGTCTACAGACAAAGGCTTAGTGAAAATATTATTAATTTTTTCCTTTGTAGACACACACTCTAGCTTCACTTCCTCTTCACTGACTTTTACTCTCAAAAAATGATACTTGATTGATACATGTTTGGTCTTTTAATGTTTTTGAGTAAGGTAAAAACAAGTTTTGAAGGGGCCCCAAAACCCTTTACAAGCGGAAGTTAATCAGAAAAAGCGACAAGAAACAAAAAGTAACAGACCATCGAAAAGCCAACAAAAAACCAAAGAAAACTGACAAATGCCCCACAAAGCCAGAAAAACCAGCCAGACTCCGGAAGAGAAACTAGTTGATTTTTTTCAGGGCATTTTCCAGGGTGTTGCTAATTTCATGCAGCTCTTTAATGTTATCCCTAAGATTAGGGAGTTCCTTTGCAAAAGCAGCCACAACTTTCTTGACACTAGCCCTGGTCCTCTTCCCAGCGCCACTAACCGGAGTAGCTTCACCGCTACCAGTCTGGCTAGTCTCATCATCCATGTCAAGTTCTACTACTGGTTTAGGAGAGCTGGTATGATCAAAGACCTTAGCGATATCCTCTAAGTTTTTAGTGACAGCTGATAGGATACTCAAGATAATGCCCAACAGATTTTTCATTGCCTCTCTCCCTTCTTCCAGTGAATTAACCTTCTCCTCCATATTCTGCTTCCATTTTATCTGATCTCTATCATCATCCTCCCTCTTCTCATCCGTATTTTTCCCCTTTTTTTCTAGGTTCTTCAGGAGTTCGTAGGTCCATTTGTCATAATCCAGTCTCGCCTCAGTGAGTTTTTTGAGGTTATCCAAAAATAACCCTTTACCCAAACTTTCCTTATCCTCACTTACCCTGTCCTTAGTCAAGTCCTTCTCAGAATCCTTGTTTATTTCCCTCTCGAAATTCACATCAGTTTCCTCATTATCCTTGAAATCCACATCCTCAATTTCCTCATTATCCTTGAAATCCACATCCTCAGTTTCCTCATTATCCTTGAAATCCACATCCTCCATTGGATGGCTGCTGTCCTTACTAGGGCAATCACTGTGGATAGGGATTTCTTTACCAGACTCATTATCACCACTTTCTTCCTCATTACCCAGCTCCTCATTGTTCTAGCTGTCTTCACCATTGGATTCATCCATCTCGATTTTGCTTCTTTCCTTTTCAATTTCCTTTGTTTCCATCCCAGGGGCACTTTTTCTTTTTTTGCTAGAGGATGCCTTCTCCTTTCTAGAGTCGCCTCCCTCCATCTTTCTCTTTCCCAGAGAGGCGGATATCCTCTTGTTTTCCAGTAGGGTGAGGGTTTTACAGTACTCATAAATGAGCAACAAAAGCCCGTAATGGAGAACCGGACTAGAAGGATTTTTACTGTGTTTATTAAGGGACCTGGAAAGGACCTAAAAAGGTAGTAGGGAAGGGATACCTTTTTGTCGTGTCTGAAATGGTTTAAAAGAACAAAGTGGTATGTGTGGGCCCTAGATAAATGACCCTCAACCATGATGTATTCCATTATTGCATTCAGAACCCAGCTCCAGAGTTTCTTAATATTAGCAGCTTCATAGTAGCCCCCTGTAGCTTTGCCAATTCTGACCATCTCTTTATCTTTTCGCGGGAACAGTAAAACCGCGTTGTTGGAGAATTTGAGGTCTCGAAAGAAATTAAGCCCAGTGTGGGGCATGCCAGTCATTGTAGCTATGAGCCCAGCATCCAACTTGAACTTAACCCCATATATTTTAAAGGACCCATTAGACCAATTTTTTGAAATCTTGGAAACGGCGAGATTTACCCTACCTTTATCATAGTCCACGAGCTTCTCCATAAAGCTTGTGAGAGATCCTTTTTCCAGTTTCACCCACACTTTTGGCATCACTTTCCAGGTTGACGTATTGTTTGGTTCCTCCTTCCTTAAGTCTCCTCCCATCTTCGGATTTAGGTTATCAGCTTTGTTTCTCTACAAACTAAGCCCTTCTTTCTCGTTGTTGCTCGAGATTTTGAACTGGGTGACCCACAAAGCGTGCGGCAAATTATTAAAGATTGTTGGGGATCTACCGCTTTGCCAAGTAATAATGACCTTTCCATCAAGGCATAAAATATTCATATTCCCTATCATGATTATGCGGTCCTTCTCTCCCCATATATCGGTCCTTTCTAAGGAGCCCTTTAATGTTTAAATTGAGATCTTCCCCGTGCCAGATCATTTGGGAGTCAAAATTTACCCCTATGTTTGCTAGACAGTCCACCACACTATTTTTCTCTCGAAAGGCATATCGAATAATTATTTCTTTGAAACTTGTAATGATCTCCCTAGCTTTTATGATAATATTTTCAATTGACCATGATGACTCTGACCCCCCCTTAAAACACTTAATAATATTGAGTGAGTCTCCTTTGAGCCATAATTTATCATAATTAAGGTTTTTGGCTATAAGGTGTTCAAGGCAGCTGAGGCTTCAGCAAAATGACTTGTTTGATTTCCCAAAGGACCAGCCACTGCCATTAAGCAACTTCCAGCAAAATTCATGACAATGCCCCCGTATCCAGCTTTACCCGAATTCCCCTTAGAGGCCCCATCAAAGTTAGCCTTAATCCACCCCTGAGGAGGAAAACACCAAATGAGACCTTCTCTTCCTTTCTCCTTGCTAGTAGAAGTGGTAGAGAGGTTCCACCTGTCTTTGTAGTCTTCTTTAGCAGTTGGTCCACAATCAGTGCCATAGATGCATTCAAATATACTCCTATAAATTTTATCTGCCACCACTTCAGGAATAGCCCTCTTATCCTTGAAAATCCTATTGTTACACTCTTTCCAGATATTCCAGATAACAATCAAGTAAGTCTCCAAGTCTCCACAAGCTTAGGATTAGAATTAGGGCAATACCATTGCTGCCAGGATTCCCTAAGGGAGTTCGAGAAAACCCAAGTTCCACCTGCTTAAGATGATTTTCCAGATATCCTGACTAAAAGTGCACTGATTAAGAATATGGAAAGCCGTCTCTTCTTCCCTGCAACAAAGAGAACACCTATTAGGAAAAACAAAACCTCTCTTTTGAAGGTTGTTCAGGGTTAAAACCTTGTTTTGGATGAAAATCCAAAAGAAGATATTAACCTTAGGAACTAACTTCTTGTTCTAGACTTTAGCCCAGATAGGAGTTTCTTCCACAAATTTGTTATGAATAGCCACAGCTAAGGAAACAAAATATTTCCCCTCTGGTGTTTCCCTCCATATAAGTCTGTCATCTTTGTTGTCTCTGGGAACTTTAGCTGAGAGAAAAATCTGAAGGAACTTGAGCCCCAGACACTGCTGGCTGAAATCGATCCGATTCCCATTTCTCCAGTAATCTCTGACCAACTCACCAAACCTTCTTTTGAACCAATCTTTCCAATCTTTAAGGATTGGAACTTCCTCTAGGGGTTTGTCCAAAATCCATCTATCTTCCCAAAATCTTATTCTCCTCCCATCCCCAAGGTTCCAAGTTCGACCAGTAGCAGCCCAACTTTTAGCAGATTGAACAACATTCCATATAGCCGAACCTTCAACCTAAAAATAATCATCTAGGAATTCTTCCTCAAAAGGTTGCATATAGAGATATTTGTTTTTCCAGATAGAGTTCCATTCTCTTTCCTCCCCTTTCATTCTCCTTATTTGTTTGGCTAATAAAGCTTTATTCATAGTACCAATATTCCTTACGCCCAACCCACCTGAGGCCTTAGGGGAACATATTTTATTCCAGGCAATAAGGGGAATTCTATTTTTGACTTCCTCCCCTGACCAAAGAAACTTTTTTTGGATTCTTTCAATGGCTTCCGTGAACTTTGTGGGGATTTTGAACAAACTGAGAGCATAGATAGGAAGGTTTTGGAGAGTGGCTTTAAGTAGAGTAATTTTGCCCGCTTGATTAAGGACAACCCCTTTCCAACCAGCAAGTTTCGAGTTAAGTCTGTCCACCAGCTTATTCCAGAAGGAATCCTCAGGCTTGAAATGCAGAGGAAGCCCCAGATAAGTAGAGGGAAGCTTAGAAATTTTGCAGCCAAGAATTCTTTCAATCCTTAGTTGCCTTTGGACCGGGGTATTGATGAAGAACAAAGAACTTTTATCCTAGTTAATTTTTTGACAAGAGGCAGATTCATAAGTATTCAGGGCACTCTTCATATTTTTAGCTTCCAGAATGGTAACTTCCCCCATAGTGATAGAATCATCAACGAATTGTTCATGAGAACAAGCAACATTGGAAGAAGAAGGTTTCAGACCCCTAAGATTGCCATCTTCCACTTTTTAAAGAATAAATCTACCCAGGCATTCAGCAAGAATAGTAAATAGGATAGGGGATATGGGGTCCCCCTGTCTAAGGCCTCTAGAGCTTTTGAAGAAACTAGACAGGGAACCATTGACTATAACAGCCGAGGAGGAAGTTTCCATAAGTTGAGAGCAGAGCTAAATAACTTTGTGACCAAAACCAAACACTTTCATGATCCTAAGGAGAAACTGCCAGTTCACTGTATCAAAAGCTTTAGCCATGTCTAACTTCAGGAAGAAGCCCTGATTATTTGCCACTTTCAGGGAGTGGATATTTTCATGAACGGATATTATGGAATTTAGAATCTATCTATCGAGGACAAAGCCATTTTGTTGGATAGAGATAATTCTAGGAATAATTTCTAACAACCTGGAAGTCAGGACCTTGGATAAAATCTTGAACATAGAGTTACACAGACTAACGGGTCTAAACTTGTTGAGAGAATCAGCACCAGGGATCTTCGGGATAAGGATAATGAAGGTGGCATTCAGTTCCTTTAGGAGCCTTCTAGAGCCAAATAATTCTTTAACACCATTGTAGATGTTAGCCTCCATGATGTGCCAAAATTTTTGGAAGAAAAACATTGGAAAACCGTCCGGTCTAGGGGATTTATCACCCTGAAAAGAGAACACCGCCTTTTTGATTTCCTGATTAGAGGGAATACGGGATAAAAGGTTGTTATCTACATCAGTTAGGATAGAAGGAATAGCTTGTAAAAGGGTGTTTTGATTGCTGATGTCCAGGTTATCCACTTCTCCCAACAGGGTCCTAAAATACTCAAGAGCTTCCTTTCTAATATCATTATCCTTTGTTAAGATTCCTTTATTATAGACAAATATATATATCCTATTAGCTGCCTTGTGCTTAAGTTAAGTGAAAGAACCAGGTATTTTTATCACCTTCCTTCAAGAACAAGGCTCTTGATCTTTGTCTCCAGAACATCTCTTCATTAGTGATAATGGTGTGGTATTTGGACAAAAGAACATTTTTTGCCATCGTAAGATCTTCAGACAGCCCAACCACTTGGATTCTATCCTGAACATCCTTTATTTCAGTTTTGACTTGAATTTTGCTCTTGAATATGTCCCCAAAAATCTCTTTGTTCCAGATTTTAATTTTAGCCTTTAGGATATTGAGCTTTTTGGCTATTTTAAAAAGAGTCGTTCCCTCCACTTCAGAGTTCCACCAATCAACAATACGAGCTTCCAAAGAGGGATGGGAAAGCCATGCTTTTTCAAATCTGAAAGGGAAGTTTCTCTTGGCTGAAAAAGAGTTGGCAGTAAAAGAGATGGGGTAATGATCTGACCCAATTTTGACAACAAAAGCAAGGGAGTAGCTATACTTGGTTAACCATTTAGAAGAAATTAAAGTTCTATTTAACTTTACTTGAATCAGGTCAGCTCCAGTTCTTCTATTGGTCTAGGTGTAATTAATGCCCTGAAGATCCACATCCATAAGGGCTTGATCATTTATGAACTCCATTAGGTCTTGTTTCCCATCAAGTTGTAAGGGGAGACCTCCCATATTCTCTTCCTCTTTGAGCAGAGTATTGAAATCTCCCATAATAATCCAGCTTTGATCAGCAAACTTGAGTCTGTCGCCTACAAGGCTTCTCCAATATTTAACTCACCCAGTTTTGGTATTAGGCGCATAGACATTAGATAACACCCAAACCAAAGTTGTCCTTAATATGTTCAAGCTGAAATGAGTTCCTATTAAAAGCAGAGATGATTTCCTTACCTTTTATGGTTTTTTGGTTCCAAAAAATCGCAGTTCCTCTAGAGGCTCCCTCCGAGCTAGATCCTATGACACCATTTTCCTTGAAAATTCTAATCTTTTTGACTTTTTCCTTAGATATCTTGGTTTCCTGAATGAGGACCACATCCGGTTTATGATCTCTTATGATGTTTTGTAACACATCCTTCTTATGAGGGGCGTTCAACCCTCTGATATTCTAGGATATTATCTTCATACTTTAACTGGAGATAGGGCTGACTCGATGGAACACTGTGTTCCATCAGCATGATTCTTCCAGCTTTCCTATTCCCTTTGATGTTGTAGGGATGGCCTTCCTTGCTTTTTGTTCTGACTTCCAACATCTGCCTTTTTCTTAATCTTGCTTCTAGTTGAGATCCCTCCATTGAGTTCTTCCTTGTTCATTTTTCCTTCTCTCGAACCAAGAATCTGGAGATTCCCTTCCAAAAGATCCATTACCACACTTTGAGAAGGGGTTTTACAAAGATGAGGCTTTGGGCTTCTATTGGTTAGAAGCAATAAGGGCTCGATATCTGAAGAGTTAAACTCTTGAGCTTCATTAAAGTTTTCCTCGGCTGATTTTGAGAATGAAGAGGTTGACGTGACTTCTTCCTTCTCCCAACTAACAGATCCAACCTCCTGGTCCTCTGGGTTATTTTTGTTATTCAACTCTGTTCCTTGCTCTACTTCTTTAGAACTCTCTATTTGGTTATTAGAGCAGATACAATCTTGTTTTTCATTATTTCTATTCCCAGTCTTCTTGACTTCATTTATTAATTCCGTTACATCCTTATTTTGGTCACACTCAGCTAATGGGTCTCCTTTTTTATCAATCGTTTGCCAAATCTTTTTGTTCTTAGTATTGCTATTAGTCTTGCTTTCCTTGCTCTTCTTGAGTGGACATGATTTTGCCCAATGCCCTGATTTATTACAATGGAAATAGGCAAACAGAAGCGATTCATATTCAATAGCTTGGGTCCATTTTCCAATTTTAGATATGATTTCTATGGATTGGGGCATATCCGTCATTTGATTAACAATTATACAGATGCGAGAAAAGACTAACCTTCATTTAGCCGCCATCATCGGATCGATCGATGGAAGCTCTCCAAAGGATTTCACAATACCGTTGAATACTTCCTCGTTCCAGAATTCCAACGGGAGACCTAGGAGGCGTGTCCATGCTGGCGCAGAAACAAAGGACTCATCAAGGGCGAGGTTCAGGACCCATTTCTGGAGAGCCATGCTTGACTTGCCGAACATCCATGGGCCTTCACAAAGAGCCTTGCTCATATCTTCTTCAGAGTTAAAAGAAAAGGAAAAAAAACCCCTAGGTAGCGCTGCCACATCCACTTGACCTCTTACAAACCATTTTCTCCTTATGAAATTCCTCACATCATCAATGTTAGGCCTAAAGCCAGAAAATCATCCCACTAGAGTCATGGATAAACCTGCTAAAGTCAGATCTACCACTTTATCTGGAACAAAGATAGCAACTAGCCCAGAAACTTGATCTGAGATATTTGTAACTTCCGGGAGCCCAGATTTAGCTAGCAGCTTCACTCCAAAAAGTGAAAACCATTTTTTACCTTTAGCTCTGTCGAGTGGGTCCCCAGATTTCTAATCTTTATCCTCCCCCGGTTTGACTATTTCCTTGTCCTCTTCTGACCCTTGAGATGCTTGTCCTCCTTTCTATTTGCCAGTTCTGATCCCAGGAAAACTGCCTTCCCTAAGAAGTCCGCCATTCCCTACTTTGAAATTTGGGATTCCCGTTCCTTTTCGCTTCGCACCCACTCCCATTGTAGCTCCTTACAATCATGTGATAACACTACTTGAGATATCCAAATTATGAGGGATAGTCTTTTAATTTTGTACCGGGTTCTTTGACATATTAATAGCACTGGAATTGTCACAATATATGACAATAGGGTCATCATAGATAACTTTGATATCCTTCAACATTTGTTTTATCCAAAATACCTGAGTGAAATTACTAGTAGTAGCAATGTACTCAACTTCAACAGTAGATAGGGAAACTGAATCTTGTTTCTTACTTGCCCATGAAACCAATTTCTTACCCAAAAATAGTGCACCACTGGAGGTACTCTTCTAGTCATCAACATTACCAACCCAATTAGCATTAGTGTAAGGACATAGCATGAAATCATCCTTCCTAGGGTACTTCAAACCATAATCCACAGTTCCTTTTAGATATTTGTATATCCTCTTTACAATAGTGACATGACTCTCTTTCAAATCAATTTGATATCTAGCAACCATGCACACAACATGCATAATGTCAGGGCTATTCTGAGTCAGGTATAGTAGTCCACCAACCATAGATCTGTATAAGGTATGATTATCTTTTAGAGATTCATCATTTTTAGATAATTTGTAGCCACTAACCATAGGAGTTCCAATCGGTTTAGAAACTTCTAACCCAAACTTCTTTAGTAATTCCTTCACATATTTAGTTTGAGATATAAAAATACCTTTTCCAGTCTGTGAAATATGCAAACCTAAGAATTTTTTTATTTCTCCTATCATAGACATTTCAATTATTTTCTACATATCACTGACAAACTTCATACTCAAGTTATCATCTCCTCCAAAGATAGTGTCATCAACCAAAACTTCAACAATCAAAATGTTATCATTATCAATCTTGAGATATATATTACTGTTAGTAATACCTTTATTAAATCCTAATTTCAACAAATATTTATCCAATCTAGCATACCAGGCTCTAAGGGCTTGTTTCAATCCATAAAGAGCTTTCTTCAATTTGCATGCCATGTCTCCGTCATTTGATAATGAAAATCCATCAGGTTGCTGAATGTAGACTTCTTACTCAAGATCACCATTCAAGAAGGCTCACTTGACATCCATCTGATATACCTTGAAATCCTTATACACAACATATGCAAGCAATAGTCTAATAGCTTCAAGTCTAGCTGCTAGAGAAAAAGTCTCCTCATAATCAATCCCTTCTTTCTATGAATATGCTTTGCATACCAGTCTTGCTTTATTTCTGACAAGTTCACCAAGTTCATTCAATTTATTTTTGAATACCCATTTAGTACCAATCACATTCTTAACTTTAGGTCTAGGCACAAGCTCCCATGTGTTATTCTTTTCAATCTGATTCAATTCTTCTTCCATATCCCTTATCCAATTTTCATCTTTGCAAGCCTCAACAACATCTTTAGGTTCAATTTTAGAAATCAACCATACCTCTTCAACAACTATCCTTCTTCTAGTCATTACACCTTTATTTTTATCACCAATGATATGATTTTCAGAGTGATTCAATCTTATATACCTCAGAGTCTTCTAATTATTTTGATTTTCAGGTTCCTGCACCTCTCCACTGACAACAAAAATATTCGGGTTAGCTGTCTCTATCAGATCATTCTGCTCCAATTCTTCAATATGAATAGGTGTTAGAACAACATGCTGACCATCATCATATCCACATGCTCTAATGCCAATTGTTGGCAACAATAATGAAAGAAAACTGAGAGGGGGGGGTGGGTGAATCAGTTTTCATGAGATTAATAAACTTAACTACAAATACAAATTTGATAAACTACAACAACAACAAAGATAAGAAAATTGATAGCACAACATAAAACACCAATATTTTGACGTGGAAAACCCGATTAAGGGAAAAACCATGGTAGGAACCTACCCACAATAAGATGATACTCTACAGTAGTATGTGAAAATAATTACAATGGGGAATGCACCATCATTTAGACACACTGCCTAGAGATCACTTCTCAAGATACAATAACCTGAAACGCTACAACCCTCAGGGAAGTCTCACTGACTTACAACAAGATTTTGACTATAATCTAGAAGGAATGAACTACTATAATAACATCTGCTAATGCCTGATGACAGTTCCGGTTAAACATATTTGTCTGCTATACACCAATCTCTGCTCAATACACCACACTAAAAGTAGAATTCCTTTATTCGCTCATACACCACTCTCTGATAATGCAGACACAACATCGATCACCAATTTACATGACTTTATCACCTATTTATACAATTCATCAACCTTGACTACAAGGTCAGCCAAACCCTCAACTCACAATTATGAAATTATATCACATGATAAAAAGATCGACCACCAGACCAATATGAGGATATGCATGATATAAAATGGACCTAAATAAAATTCTCAAACATGCAACACCACCAAAAATTATGCCAAGATCAACCACAACACGCTACACCACCAAGAATACTGCATAACATGAAGAATATCACCAGATCAACAAAATCACCAATACCGTGCACAAGGATCAATGCAGACCACCCAAACAAATAGGACACAATTAGGAAACACTAACAAGCACATTAGAACCATCTACAATAGCTACACCAACTTCACTTATCAAATCTTCATCGATTGACATCTAAAACTCAATAATACTCAAACAACAACAAATCGAACTAGAAAGATAGCTTGTGAAGCACCAGATCACGAACCATCCAAAATGAAGATACATATGAACATTCCAAACAATATCCCAAAAATCATAACTCAAGATTTGATCACACCGGAATATACCAAAGGAAATACAAAACTTTGTAAAGTACTGATTAGAAAAACCAAAGTGCAAACCAGATCATATGATATGATCAATTAAGCTTTTGGATCACCAAAACCAATACAAAAGATACAATGATACTAGAAATACTCCATACATTGAACCATGATCCCAATAAACCAATCTGTAACCACCAGAGCAATAAATCACAAGATTATGTTGACATCAATGACAACAACATATCCTAACAGCAATAATGCCCAACAATGTTCACTACCATATACATATATAATAATTTTTTTAGAAAAATCAAAATTTACCAGCACTGGGGCAGAAACTATAACTTCTTTGATTTTATCAAAGACCATTCTCTCATCCAAAAGTCTTCTTGAAATATTTTTGCACCCCCTTTTTGTTCATAGGCAAGGGGAGTTCTTTAATGTTTTTTACCCTTTCTAGATCAATAGAGATCCCTTCTTTAGACAATATATATCTCAGGAGTTTCCCTTGCAAGACTCTGAATATACATTTATTTGGATTTAGTGATACACCAAATTATTTACATCTGTGAAAGACCTTTTTTAGATGATCAAAATGGTCTTCCTTTTTTGTAAAAAAATACTATTAGGTCATCCAAATAAATATGAATAATTTTGTTAATCAAATCCTTAAAGGCTATATTCATTGCATGCTAAAAATGGTTTTGATGTTTGAAAGGCCAAAGGGAAATTTAGCATATGCAAAGGTTCCCCACTTAGTGGTGAAAGTTGTTTTCTACTGATCTTCTTTTACAAGAACTTGGTTATAGCAAAGAAAACCATCGAACAATGAAAATATTTTGGACCTTGCAATTATCTGCAAAATATTCTCCATAGAAGCCAATGGATAAACATCTCTTAGAAAGGATTTTTTTAGATGATGGAAATCTACCCATAAGGGGATATCTCCATTTTTCTTTTGGTCTGGCACTAAGATGGATATCCATGCACTATGTTTGATTGGGTATATGATTCGAGAATCAATGAGTTTTTTCAATTCTTGTGCCATAGACAACTCAATTTTTGGATTGACTTGCCTTTGCTTGTAAAGGATAGGTTTAGCTCCTTCTACGAGCTCTATAGTATGTTGAATGACTTCAAGATCATATCCTTTGAGCTCATCATAAGAGCATACTATGACCCCTTCATATTTGTTTCATAGGGATACATGTTGTTCTTTATCCTTTTTAGGAAGCTCTTTTTTGACCTTTGACTTTCTACCATTCCCAACATCAAGGTCCACATAATCTCCTTTGGTAGCAACAAACATCTATTTATCATTTCTAGCATCATCATAGTTGAAAAGATTTTTTAGAATTATTAACCCTTTTGGAAGCTTGTTGCTCTTGAGATGAATGATCTAGTCCTCATATGCCTCTTCAATCTTGGGCTACATTTGCTCTGCAAATTCTCCAAGTTGGTGTATGAACATGACAATCTGAGTATCACTCTCAAAGACATACTAATTTTAATAATTGTTAGGAATTAATGGTCAAACAATCACTTGCATTGAGTGTTTGTTTACAAGAAAACTTGATGCTAGGTCAATCTAGGACCCAATTGTAGCTAATCAATTCACTTCAATGTTCTACTTTGGTAGAATCATTTGAATAAAAATATCTTCAAAAGATTCTATTAAATCCAAAATTTGATGTCGATATGATCTCATACAAACATTTTAACTACAACAACATTTCACAATTGCTTGATGATCAGTTCAAAATCCCCAAACACTCTCAATTGTTTGACTCTCATTTTCTCTACAAGTCAAAGTCCTCTAACTAGACTCTCATGTTCAACTTCATTGTTTGTGCAAGCAAATTGAAAGTGGAAAGCTATTAAGTTCCACTCTCCAGTCAGAGAAGTTATATAGATGCCAACTTCAAAACTAGTTTGGCATCTTTCTCCATCAAAGTGCATAGTCCATAATTCAGCTTTATGATCTCCCATACCCGATGAAGCATTTTTATTCTTCTTTGGTGACTTAGGGAATAGGCTAATCTTCATCATATATCATGTATATCCATAAGCCAGTATCATGATAGTTCTTGAAAGGGACACTATCAATGAATTCATTCAAAATGACCTCTTCCATTTCAGTCCTATCCCTAATTATATCTCCTTTTTTCCAACATTTCAGCACAATACATTTTATTTTTGGAGAAATAGGTGTGGGTTGGCTGAAAATTTATCATACCATCATCTTCTATATGTTCAGGGTGTAAGGTTCTCACAATACCTTTAGTTTAGACCCATATCTAGTTCTTAGGATTAGGTGATATCGATCAAGAGACATGTAACCACCAATATTGACTATAAAATATCGAGATACACATAGGCTAAAAATGGGAGGAATATCAATCACTACCACAACCTGCGAAACATTAATACTATGACAAGAAAACATGGTTAATGGAAGATCCTTAATTACTCTTATTGCCTAGACCAGTTTTCCATCTAGTTGCATGATTCCTCTTTCTAGATGTTCATATTTTATATTAAGGGCTTATGCTATTTGTTTGGGCATAACTATAGTACTAGCCTCAAAATCTATCATGGATTATTCAATGCTTTATCTCCAATGATGAGAGTCAAGAACAAGAGCATAGGTTTTGACTTACTTATTTCATCCTTCTTTTTTTGACTTTCATCCGAGCTAGTAAGAACAACTAGTTGTTTTTCTTGTCCATTGATGACTGAAGTATTTTCTTTCAACCAAGACTATTCTACAACATCTTCAGCTCGCAGCTGCTTCTCACGAACCTCTAAAGCTTCTTTTAAAAGAAATTTATGTTCTAAAATTTCCAAGATGTCCCATAAAGATACATTAGTAGGTTCTTTCTTCAACTATTTAACTACGTTTAGTGAGGCAAGAGGAAAAACTTTAGATTCTTTGGATTTGAATGAGTGAGTCTCCTTTGGCTTTTGGAAAGGTTGAACAACTAAGATAGGAGCAAAGTGTTTGTCAACAGTTTCCTTAGATTGTTGGGTCTGAGAAACATATTCTCCAATGAACCTCCATTTAGAACTAGTGTTATAATTAGACTGAACTTGCAGGATCTTGGATGTTGAGACTTAATTCACAAATATAGATTCTTCTTCCTTCATTCATTAGAAAAATAGCATGATCTAGGGCAATCTCAACCTCTTGTTCCAAAGACATACCTTGCATTTGAGCAGTCATCATTGTTATTGTTGGGGTGTGGCTCAAAGCCTTTAATAATGAGGAGATATATGAATTCATTTGAGTGAAAATGTGAAATATGCAAAGGCTATTATTTGAGTAGTGTGAGATATGAAGTTTTGCAACATTATGTCAAATAATACAATTTTTTTGAAATCCATTGATGCTTCAAGGTAGGTGAAAAATGTTGATTTACTATTTTAAATTTATATGAAGTTAAGGTTGATTTGGGTAAGGAAAACGTTGTGTAGGTAATTATAGACAACACAACAAATATTGTTGTTTTAAAGATGAACTTCTTAAGGAGAACTATTTTCTATATTTCAAATTTTTGTTCCACTCACTGCCTTGACCATAGTTCATAAATTTGGACTCAGATAGTATTTGGCAAAACTTTGTCACTTAGAAAATATGCGATTTTTGAAAAAATTATAATTTTATGCAAAATACAACTACAAAATGTATCAAATGAGTTTTTTTTTTTTTTGTTGTGGGGGGGGGGGTGTTTGGGGGCAACACCCCTATCTTGTCATTGTCATGATACAGGGTGGAGTGAAGCAATGGAGGCCCTTGACACCAAACCCAAATGTAGACCTTCCAAACATGTAGTGTCTACTTCCTAACGAGTCAATAGGGTGAGCCATTAGCTTAGTCAACTAAGTTCCCTCAGGCTAATAGGTAAGGGAATAAAGAAATTTGGAGGCATTCTACTTGGATTGGGGCATAATTTTATATTTTATGTGGTCCAAGGCTTTATTTTTAAATAAAATAAGGTCTTAAGTAAAAATTAAAATATTTTACTTATGTTATTTGAGTATTATAAATTTAAATCATTTGAGGGTCCCATCATCATGAGTTATTTAAAAAAAGGATATGCCTAGGGAGTCGTGAGGTGACTTAATTAATAAATTAAAATACAAGAAACTTAAGGTGGAGTCCAACATGAGGAGTTATAAGGTGTTAATAATAAATTAAAAGAAATAAAAAGTGACGTCTAGCTTGGGAGACATAAGGGTTTCAATAAAATATTAAAATAAAATGAATGTGATAACCCCACCTCACTGCCCGATGTAAGCCTTATAACGATATAATAAATTAAAAGATCATTATTAAAATAATGTAATATATTAATATATTAGGAAAGTAAAATGATATAAGACAATTGTAATATATTAATATATTAGGAAAGTAAAATGATATAAGACAATTGTAATATATTAATATATTATGGAATTAAAACATTAAATAATATTAATATATTATTTACATAGAATAAATTATTATATTTTAATTGGGAAAATTACGTAGATACATCTAATATATTAAATGGGCAATGAAATATTTAAAAGCACGTAGATATATGTAATTAAGGGAAGGTCACGTGGACCCCCCCTCTTCCCCCCTACGGGAAGTGGTGGGACGGAAGCCGCAGCATAGGTTGCGACTACCGTCACACCCTTTCCCTCAGAAGGGAAGTGGTGTGATGGTAGCCGCAACCTAGGTTGTGACCCGTCACACCCCTTCCCACGGAAGGGGCCCTGTGGAGGGTCATGCCTATCCCTCTCCACAGGTATAAAGCCCATACTACCATAGATCAAACAAAAAAAAAGAAAGGAACGAAGGATAGAAAGGCTGCTGCATGGCAAGGAAGAAGGTCAGAAGCTACGACAACAAACTACAGGTAAGTTTTATGAACATATTATTATATATGTTAATAGATATACAAAATGAAAATGATAGTACTTATGTTAATGAATACTGAATATTTTTAATACATATATTAATGGATATAGTAAATTAATATATATTAATGAATACAATAATGAACAGTCTAATACATATATTAATGAATGATTTTCAGATATTAATGGATATGTATAGACATATGTTAAGGAATACATATCAATGAATAGTAGGAATATAAATTAATAAATGTGAATATTTGATAATGGGCATTTTCTGAGATATATGTTATGGAATACATGTCAAGTTAGGAAGATGTAAATATAAATGGAAAATAATAATCAACTATGAAAATGTAATATAAATGTGATTATACCATGAAGGCTATAGGGAGGAATGTAATGCCCCGCCAGGAAACCCCGAAGGGATTAAGCCATAACACAAGAATAGAGTGCAATAATTTTTTTTTTTTAAAGTTACACCACATTAAGATACAACAAGCTATCAAAGATTCAGATTACATAGCGGAAGACATCAACTAACACCTAAAGAGTTTCCCAACGAGATTACTTAAATTTCACAATTCACTTAACTCACACAATTAATCCAATATCATAATAACGAGATAATTCTTACATGAGGATAATCTCTTTCAAAAGGTGGAAATATAAATCACAAGACAAGTTCATCCATTAAGATATATTCATAATCTACATTCACTCTTTTCATTAAAATATGAGCCATGCATCTGCTATTCTAACACACTAGAATTTTATCATAAACATATGAGATCTTTCCATGCATATTTAATTTCCTTAATAATGATTGAATATATTCCATTATACTAAGCTACATTCATTCATGATCCAATTTACTGCATTCAAGAAAGGACTGCATACAAGCATTTAAAGTTAATTCCATCTTATCCACTTATACATTCTAACATAAGCTATTCATACATGATAAATTGAATAAGGGAAACATAAGAGAATAACATCACATAACACCATAATGATCTCGGAGTTCACCCCTAAATGGCTACATCTCTGGGTCTGCTCAACTGCAAGACCCCTCTGATAATTAATAAAGTTAAGAATACATGAGGTTACACCATTACAATCCGGCCATCAAGGCAAAACATAATCAATATACAAACGATCGCATCAATCAATAAATACATAAACGATCCTTGAAAAGGAAAGGATCCAGCTGGACAAAATCAAAGCTAATAAAAAGGTCCATTAGATCACCCACAAACTGAGTCATCACCACCCAAGGTCTAACATGAAACCGATACTCACAAGGGCATAAATCACAGGACGACTCTACAAAAGGTGCTCCTATCAAGACCATACGACAACCCACTAGTGAATGTAGGGACAAGTGTCATCACACAACCTAGTATGGTTTCCATGGCAGGTCTTCATAGGTCCCGACCCCATACACTGGTTACCCTGGCAACCTAATCCAAGCCTCTGGCCCATCCAAGCCTCATGTGGACCCACACATCCTTTCGTGAAGACAAGGATGATGGTTTGCCATTTCAGGCCTTCTCACAACATGTAGAGTCTGTGTTAGCACTCGTCCCATGTGTGAGGCACATTTATCTTACTTAGAGATTAACATTCTAATCTACTCTAGGTTATCATTTATTAGACTCACTTTTGATGGGTTACCCAGCAGCCACTTTGGGCGTGACCCCCAATCGAAAGCCACTTTCCCATACGACACTAGACTATTCTCAAGCAACCTTGGACATCAAGGACACACATGGTCAAGCCAACGGAATTCAAAAAGGAGGGAATAACCATCTGGTCAAACACGACTCAAAAGAGGTACACTACTGACGATACTCTAACCAGAGACCTGACCAACTATGGTCAACCACGAATCATCATTTGACACCCACACAAAAGATATGACCAAATACGACACTACCACAAAACAACAGTCAACTCAGAACCGAGGACTGAAACAGGTACCCCAAATCAATCCACACGACAGGGTCCAATCGACAAAGCAAGACTTGCCATTACTTAAGCAAAAGCGAATACAGAAATTAAATTCGCATAGGCAATATCCAGCAGATACAATCTTTTTGGAATTGATCTAAATGTTAAAAGTCGATCAGGTTTTCTACATGATCTATATTAGATTGCAGTTATCCACCTCATCTAGGTACAGGTTTTTTTGGTTTTCTAACTCACTGATGTTCATTTGCATCGAACATACATAAATACACCACTAAGAGTTCTTTAACCAAATTTCACAAGAATATAATTTAAACAACCATTAACCAATTAATTAAGATATTTAACCCTCAATTAAAACCTCATTGACGTACTGGTTCAAAATAAACCCTACAAATTTGTCTTTTCCAGAACCAATTTACACTAAACATATCAAGGAAATATACATATTTAGGGAAGCCAAATAAAGAAAAACCATTCCCAGATTAACAGATTGTTTCCTTGAGCATATAAAGAAAATTACTAAAATTAACTATTAATTAAAGAATATATTTATTAATCCACGATTAATTAAATATAACAAATTAATAATTAATACTAAGTGACAAATTAAGTATTTAATTACCAAAATATGCATTAATAATAAGATGAGTTTTGAATATTAATTATTGTATTTTTTTTTACACTATACAATAAATTAATAACAAATCATACTTGAATTATTATTTAATGCCAATATTTATTAATAATCAAAAAACTTAATTAAAATATTAAACATAATTTTAAAAAAACTTAATTTTAAAATTACATTTAATATTATTAATTTATTATAATATATATTTTTTTATAATAAAAAAAATATTAAAAAAATGATTTCTTTTTTTTTAAAAAAAAAAAGTAATAAAGAGGGCAGCGAAGGCCGGGCCCACCTCCCAATGCAGGGGTTGGGTGACCCAAAACCCAGCAATGGAAACCCTTACGCGGGCGGCACCACCGTAGTGGACGCAGGTTCCGCGGTGCCTTGTGACCACCACGGCCCTTGCGGCCACCACGAGCTGCAACATTGCGCGGGGGAGGGGAGGAGGAGGCGAGTGGAGCTCTGCTCCCCACCCTCCAACCCCAAACACATTTTTTTTTTTCATAATTTTGATTTACCCAAAAAAAATCGATTTCTTAAAATTATAGAAATGGGTTTTTTTATAAATTTCTCTCAAAACAGCAACCCCCATTTTTTTAAAGAACAGTTTCATAATGAGACTTAAAATATTATTTCCAGAATGATAAGGTTTGTAAAATTTAGAGGATTTCATTAAACAACCCTCCAAAATAACCAATTTTGGCAAACAGGAAATCATTATTTATACTAAAATACAAGCAATCAGCCAAACTTGACTAATTTCACTACAATCTTGAATCTTAAGTAGCCAATGGAGAATCTGAAACCAAAATTTCAAGAACATTCAAATCCATTTTTTTTTTTTAAATAATAACTAAATTGATAAACAGATCCTACCTCAATAAGCATTCCTGGAAGGGATCTGATGGAGAGCCCCAACCTGCAGCTCAAGAAATCCTTCTCCTTCCAAAACCCCCAAATTTCATCCAAATTTTTTTTTCCAACCAACATTTTTCCAAAAAAATCTCCATCCTCAATATTTTCCAAAAGTCTAGGTTATATGGAAAAGTTTGACCAAAAATCTAATTTTTGGATTTAAAATTTTTATTTAAAATAATTCCCCCAAAATTACTATTTTCCAACTATATCAACAAATTAAATTGCTTTTCAATTCAAAATTGATTTTCTCAATTAATTCAATTTAACCTTTCTATTTCCAAAATGCCAAGAAGATAAAATTAATTCTATTTCAATTAAAATCGAATCTTTCTTTTTTGACAGCATAAACATAATACATTTAATATTTAAATTTAACCATTTAATTGAACTTGATCCCAATTTAAATCGAGCAATTCAGATTAATGATAAATCACATAAAGAAATCCTGTTTAATTTAGTCCATTAATCTTTAATGCACAAACACATATTTAATCAAATTAAATACTAAGGACTAATTAATCAATTTAACCATACACACCAAACACACAAACCAAGAAGGTCAACTAGACAGACGACTCGCAAACACAAACAAAAAGGGAATACCGACGATGACTGATGATGCTTACTTGAGCACAACTATGGTCAACTAGGGTCTTACGACTACCTAATCCAACTCTAAGGATTAAAGAGGTACACTCAAACCTGCAAATCCAGGTGAAGACGAACCTCGCACTCATGCGGCATTGTACCTGAAATCTCCTGCAACCAAGAGTCATACATGCATACATATATAAACTTAATGAAAGCGTTAGCCCGATATTAATGCCACAAAATAGGAACACTAAACAACTTACATACAAACTGGTGCAAAAATCACATTAACAGCTATGCTCTAAAATGAAACATCTGACTATAATCATTATATCATGATAAACTAACTAAGATTAAATCGAGATTAGAAATTGATTAGGGGCAGGGGTACTACAAGGAAACTCTCTTAGTCTAAGGAAGGGATTATGATAATCCCTAGGGCAGTATATATATTGAGTACCTATATGCATATGTATGGCTTGGTTGAATAAGTTCACCAAGAAGAGATGGATCTGGTCGGTCCCCTCTGAGGACTTGGGTGATGAGGTGCATCACCCAAGGAAAGGAATGGACATAGGGTCCTCCTTGGATGGCTTGGGTGTAAGAAATTACACCCAAGATAGCAATCGAATTAACCTTCGATTTCTTGGAGGGCTTGAATGTAAGAAATTACATTCAAGACAGGAGTCGAATTCACCTTCGACTTCCTGGAGGGTTTGGATGTAAGAAATTACATTCAAGACAGGAGTCGAATTCACCTTTGACTTCCTAGAGGGGTTCCTGGAGGGATTGAAACCAAGATGGGTTCCAAGAAGGCAAGCCTCACGGTCGCCTAAGGACATATCTTCGTATGGCATTCATGTCCTTTTTATTAGGTAAGAATTGTGATTAGTGTTAATTAAGTATTTTAAAGTTACATTGCAAGTTAGATTAATTATATATATATATATATATATATATTTGTTGTATTCTAACAATCTATTTTGTAGGACAGTGAACTCTAACTAGTAGGGACATTATAGTGGTATTAGAGCAATGATCCTGCCATCCTGTAGGGTAAAAATGAATCACTCTAGTCAATAAGAAAAGTTTGACAATGCGTTGAAGTTGAATTCGACTCCTGTCTTGAATTTAATTTCTTACATCCAAGCCCCCCAGTAAATCAAAGGTTAATTCGATTCTTGTCTTGGGTGTAATTTCTTATACCCAAGCCATCCAAGGAGGATCCTATGTCCATTCCTTGTCTTAGGTGATGCACCTCATCACCCAAGTCCTCAGAGGGGACCGACCAGATCCATCTCTTCTTGGTGAACTTATTCAACCAAGCCATACATATGCATATAGGTACTCAGTATATACACTGCCCTAGGGATTATCATAATCCCTTCCTTAGACTAAGCGAGTTTCCTCCTTATAGCCTCCATGGTATAATCACATTTATATTACATTTTCATAGTTGATTATTATTTTTCATTTATATTTACATCTTCGTAACTTGACATGTATTCCATAACATATATCTCACAAAATGTCCATTATCAAATATTCACATTTATTAATTTATATTCCTACTATTCATTGATACGTATTCCTTAACATACGTCTATACATATCCATTAATATCTGAAAATCATTCATTAATATCTATATTAGACTGTTCATAACTATATTCATTAATATATATATTAATATACTATATCCATTAATATATGTATTAAAAATATTCAGTATTCATTAACATAATTACTATCTTTTTCATTTTATATATCTATTAACATATATAATAACATGTTCATACAACTTACCTGTAGTTTTCTATCGTAGCTTCTGACCTTCTTCCTTGCCACACAACATGCTTTCTATCCTCCGTGCCTTTTATTTTTTTCGTTTGATCTGTGGTAGTATGGGCTTTATACCCATGGAGAGGGATAGGTGTGACCCTCCATAGGACCCCTTCTGTGGGAAGGTGTGTGATGGGTCACAGCCTAGGCTATGACTACCATCACACCACTTCCCTTCTGAGGGAAAGGGTGTGATGATAGTCCCAGCCTATGCTACAACTTCCATCCCACCACTTCTCGCAGGGGGGGGGGGAGAGGGGGGACCCACGTGACCTTCCCTTAATTACATATATCTATGTGCTTTTAAATATTTCATTGCCCATTTAATAAAGTAAATGTATCTACGTAATTTTCTACATTAAAACATAATAATTTATTGTATGTAAATAATATATTAATATTATTTAATGTTTTAATTCCATAATATATTAATTTATTACAATTGTCTTATATCATTTTACTTTCCTAATATATTAATATATTATATTATTTTAATAATGGTCTTTTAATTTATTACATCGTTATAAGGCTTACATCAGGTAGTGAGGTGGGGTTATCACAGTCCCTCCATCTCAGATTTTCTTGTCCTCAAGCATTTAGTGTTCTTAAATGGTGGTCCATTTTAAGCACCACACTTGAACCCTCTATAATAATGGTTTTCCAATTACATTCACCATTTTGTCTCTTTTAGAGACTTCACAAAATTGAGGACTACTAGTGATGTAATGTCCAATTAAATGTTAATGTCAATTAGTCTAAATGCTATTCTTGTTTGTTGGAGAAAAGGCATATGATTACTTTGTACGTATTCTTTTTACCCATCCTTATCCTTTAAGGAATATTATTAGTTATAACTTTTAATTAAATAATAATATTTAATAAAGAAATAACTTCAAATATTCCTTCGTTGGTAATTATTATATAAATTCATTTAGGGTCTCTCTCTCTTTCTCTCAGTATATGTATAACGATCCAGGAGGGGACATGACAGTCCGCCCTTCTCAAAATTGCTTGTCCTCAAGCAATCGGCAATTTTCTCAAACAAAGTTGTCTCCCAATATGAATCACAAACATAGAGTATACACATAAAAAACACAAACCATACACATGGATAATTTCAAACACGAAGCATACACGCATTGTCAAACTTTTTTTATTGACTAGAGTGATTCATTTTTACCCTACAAGATGGCAAGATCATTGCTCTGATACCACTGTAATGTCCCTACTAGTTAGAGATCACTGTCCTGCAAAACAGATTGCTAGAATACAACAAATATTTATATATAATTAATCTAACTTGCAATTTAACTTTAAAATACTTAATTAACACTAATCACAATTCTTACCTAATAAAAAGGATACGAATGCCATACGAAGATATGTCCTTAGGTGACCGTGAGGCTCGCCTTCTTGGAACCCATCTTGGTTCCAAGCCCTCTAGGAAGTCAAAGGTGAATTCGACTCATATCTTGAATGTAATTTCTTACATCCAAGCCCTCCAGGAAGTCGAAGGTGAAATCTACTCCTGTCTTGAATGTAATTTCTTACATCCAAGCCCTCTAGGAAATCGAAGGTTAATTCGATTCCTGTCTTGGGGGTAATTTCTTACACCCAAGCCATCCAAGGAGGACCCTATATCCATTCCTTTCCTTGGGTGATGCACCTCAGCACCCAAGTCCTCAGAGGGGACTGACCAAATCCGTCTCTTCTTGGTGAACTTATTCAACCAAGCCATACATATGCATATAGGTACTCAGTATATATACTGCCCTAGGGGTTATCATAATCCCTACCTTAGACTAAGCGAGTTTCCTCCTTATAGCCTCCATGGTATAATCACATTTATATTACATTTTCATAGTTGATTATTATTTTCCATTTATATTTACATCTTCCTAACTTGACATGTATTCCATAACATATATCTCAGAAAATGTCCATTATCAAATATTCACATTTATTAATTTATATTCCTACTATTCATTGATACGTATTCCTTAACATACGTCTATACATATCCATTAATATCTGAAAATCATTCATTAATATTTGTATTAGATTGTTCATTACTATATTCATTAATATATATATATTAATTTACTATATTCATTAATATATTTATTAAAAATATTCAGTATTCATCTATCATTTTCATTTTATATATCTATTAACATATATAATAACATGTTCATACAACTTACTTGTAGTTTGCTATCGTAGCTTCTGACCTTCTTCCTTGCCACGCATCAGGCTTTCTATCCTCCGTGCCTTTCTTTTTTTTTGTTTGATCTGTGGTAGTATGGGCTTTATACCTGTGGAGAGGGATAGGTGTGACCCTCCATGGGTCCTTTTCCATGGGAAGGGGTGTGACGGGTCATAGCCTAGGCTGCAGCTACCGTCACACCACTTCCCTTCTAAGGGAAAGGGTGTGATGGTAGTCGCAACCTATGCTGAGGCTTCTGTCCCACCACTTCCCACGGGGCGGGGGGGGGGGGGGGGGGGAGAGCGGGGGTCCACGTGACCTTCCCTTAATTACATATATCTACACGCTTTTAAATATTTCATTGCCCATTTAATATATTAAATGTATCTACGTAATTTTCCCAATTAAAATATAATAATTTATTGTATGTAAATAATATATTAATATTATTTAATGTTTTAATTCTATAATATTTTAATATATTACAATTGTCTTATATCATTTTACTTTCCTAATATATTAATATATTACATTATTTTAATAATGGTCTTTTAATTTATTACATCGTTATAAGGCTCCGTCTCAGATTTGCTTGTCCTCAAGAATTTAGTGTTCTTAAATGGTGGTCCATTTTAAGCACCACACTTGAACCCTCTATAATAATGGTCTTCCAATTACATTTGCCATTTTGTCTCTTTTAGAGACTTCACAAAATTGAGGACTACTAGCGATGTAATGTCCAATTAAATGTTAATGTCAATTAGTTTAAATGCTATTCTTGTTTGTTGGAGAAAAGGCATATGATTACTTTGTATGCATTCTTTTTACCCATCCTTATCCTTTAAGGAATATTATTATTTATAACTTGTAATTCAATAAAAATATTTAATAAATAAATAACTTTGAAATATTCCTTCGTTGGTAATTATTATATAAATTCATTTAGGGTCTCTCTCTCTTTCTCTCCGTATATGTATAACGATCCAAGAGGGGACATGACAATGAATTCCTCTTGATTTTAGGTGTTGGAATTAGGAAGGCCTAAGGATTTTTAATAAATAAAAAATAAAGTGATTTTGCCTCCAGTTTGGATGTGGGAATCAGGGTTGGAGGTGCACCCTATTTGAGACTTTTTGGGGGACTTTGTTAATTTATTCAGGTTTTTGATTTTTTAGAGTTGTGGATGTAGCTTTTATAGAAGCTTACTTTTGGGTTAATGAGGACAAAACCCCTCGCTGATGACATCTGCTACTTAGTTGAGAGATAAAAAATTCATTTTTAAATTCTCACATTTCACTTCATTGATAGCCTTTATCAAAGGAGTCTAGAAGGCACCCTTCGTAGGTGTCTTGACATGGATGCCACCAAAACTTCCTTAGAAGATATTCATAATGGTATCTATAGGGCTCATTCTAGTGGACCTACCTTGTTTGAGAAACTAATAAGAGTTGGATACTACTAGCCCACTATGAAATCTAATGCATATCAATTTGTATATAATAATTTCAGATACATGGAGATCTTATTCATACACTAGCATAAGAACTACAACCAATTACTACTTCATAGCCTTTTTCTCAATGGTGAATCAACCTTGTAGGTAAGATACATCCATCGTAAACTAATGGATATAAGTTAATCACCATTGTCACTAAGTATTTTACAAAGTGGGTTGAATCCATTCTCCTTACATACATAACAATAGAACAAATCACCAAACTCATACTAAAGTACATAATTTTTGGTTATGGTGTCCCATTATCCATTGTCATAGATAATGGTCATCCTTCCAAGAACGAGAATGTTTATGAAATCTGTGATATATTTCATATTCAACACTATTTTTCTAGTCCCTACTAACCTTAAAGTAACAACCAAGTTGATGCCTCCAACAAAACTACACTCAAAATATTGAAAAATGTAGTTAATGATGCTAGTCATGCCTATCACATTCAACTCAAACCTTGCCTTGTCAGCTTATCAAAGTAGTATTTATACCCTATAGGAGTAACTATGTATTCACTTGTCTTTGAAATTGAAGTTATATTACCTATTGATGTCACATTACTTTCACTAAGTGTTTCCTTAGGAGATCCAATTGTGTGAGCCTTGCCACCTGGTAATCTTTGTCTAAGATGAAATGTCTCAATGATATCAGTAGGGATGGAAGTTCAACGTCAATTAGTAAGAAAACTTATACACCATAGACAAGGGAATATGGAGTAGCTCTAGTTGAGGTTCAGATGGTGGTGCGGTAGGCCCAAAGAGAGAGGTTGAGGTGGAGATGCCAATCATGACCAGTTTCACTTACAACCTATTTGAGTATACACAACAAAGTCTTATAGGTTGCCTTAGTTGGTTGTTACCTTGGGGATAGTAGGGAGTGGACTAATGATGTTAGATATGAAAAGTATAGTAGAGGTCACACATGTGTTGGTTTTTAAAAGGGGTTCCATTATCATTTATAATGGTAGAAGGAATACTGTAATGATAGATAATGTGATAAAAGATAAACTTAGAAATTTGTAACCTAGTGGAGAAAGTGAGAGGGATGGCTTCAATCCACTTGGTGAAATATTTAGTAGCTACAATGATAAAATTGTTGGATATTAGAGTTGTTGGAATGTGTTGTTCTCATTGATGTCAACATATTCTTGTATTGCAAAGAATTATTTTGTTGCAGAGAGTTTTTTGGGTGATCTATTACAGATGTGTTGATGCGGTTTATTGGGCTTTGAGATACTTATCTCTAGTTACTTTAGTATGAGTTTCATGATTCTATGTGGTGATTTGATTGAGTTATGAGGTCCGATATGTGGACTCATTTTTTAGTATCTTGTGTTGCAGAGTTGTAGTATTTGATCCATATTGCTCTGGAATGATTATATCTTGATTTGCGAATTTTGGAGAGTGTTTGGGACGTTCATGTGTGTCCTCTAATCAGATGGTTAATGATTTGGAAATTCAAAAACATATCTTTCAGTTTGTTAGTTGGTGTTCTTGAGCTCCGGTGATGGTGTTAATGATGATTCTTATTATTTGAGTTGTTGCAGTGATTGCAGTGGAATTCACGTTGCTTGTTGATGTTCTGTGATCATGTGATATGCATTTTGGTGGTCCGCATTGACTGTAGTGCACATTAATGAATATTTTATTGGTCCGATGGTATTCTTCATGTTATGCAACATATTCGGCAGTCTAGAGTGTTGCGGATGATTTTTTAGAATTATTTGGTGTAGCATGTTTGAGGATTTGATTTGGGTCCATGCTATGTCCTTGTTGACATTGTATTGGTCCGGTTATGGATTTATGTATTGTGTGATGTAATTTTGTAATTAGGTTTTATGGGTTGAGCCGACGTTAAGGTTAAAGTTGATGAATTGTATGAATATATGTAATATTCATTTGTGAGATGTATCTGCATGTGCGAATATTGTCTTGATCATTCAGTAACATAGGAGATGAGAGAAGAAGTGCAAAAGAGTGTGAAGAAGTTGAAAGAGAAGATTTTGAGTATGTGTGCTTAACGGACTGTAATTAGACATTTGGAGATGCTATTCTTTTAGTTCATGTGATCCAGATTGTTGTCCAATCTTTGTAAGGAAGTGAGACTTCCTCGGGGTTATAGCCCTTCTTGTTTTTTAGCAGTGAGCTCTAGGCAATGTGCCTGAATGCATGTGCATTCCCCATTGTAATATTTACACATACTAGTGCAGAGTATCATCTTATTGTGGGTAGGTTCCCACCATGTTTTGCATGTCAAAAATCCATGTGTTATGTGTGTTGTTGATGTGGTGTTTATCTTTTCTATTGTTGTTCCTAATTAGATATGAAGTTGTTAATTTGGTTGAGTTTGGTGAAAACTGATTCATCCCCCTCTTAGTTTTCCTACATTGTTGCTGCCCTAATATCAAGAAAACTTATGGCCATCAAATGAAGGGGGATGAATCTTACCAATGAGATCGATACCTCATGTAGAGAAGGGCCATGGTGCTACAATAAGATGCAAATATTGTGCTAGGGTGTGAATCAAATCTTTGTGTCATTGGTAGGGCACACACCTTTTGACGAACTCATAGTAGTTATGTTCCATAGTGAACCAATAATATCCCACTCTTAGTAGTTTTTTGGCTAAGATGTATCCACTTGTATGAGAACCACATGATCTAGTGTGCACTTCTTTCATAGCAAGATTAGCTTCATTGGCATCTTAATATCTCGTATGTCACGATAGCCTCAATGATACATATTATCTCCTATAATTGTAAAATGAACGACACAATGTATAAGGTTTTGATATTCAGTTTGAGATAGATTTAGTGGGATGGTACCATCATTAAGGAATGCATAGATGTCTTGGTACCAGGGATATTGTTGACCAATGATATTACACACCATCTCTGTGTGAGATGTCTCAGATGTAGGTTGAAGTAGTTACTCAGATAGAATTCATAATTGGGATTGTTGGATTCCATATCAAGAAGTGACCCTATGGTGGCCATGACATCCATAGCTTTGTTTTATACCCTTGAGATTTGGTTAAAGACAATGGACTTTATGTTCTTCTTGGGATCATTGAAAATCTACTTATAAGGCAACAATTTATCATCTTTGGTTTGATAATCATCATTGACATACCTGATAACTAGCTGAGAGTCTCCATAAACTTGTAAATCTTTGATGTTCCACTGAATAACTATTTTGAGACCTGTTATCAAAACTTCATACTCAATGATGTTATTTATACATTAAAAAAATTAACTTGAAAGACTTTGGAATAAGGTCTCCTTGTGGTGTAACAAAAAGAAAAGTTTCCCCAAATCCTTTCTACATGTGTGACCCATCAAAATAAAGTTTCCATGGGGGTTGAGCTAAGATAGTGAAAACATACTCATCAAGGAATTTAGTAACTAGTGGATAAGCATCTACCGGTGGTGCTTCAACCAATTGATCTACTATAATTTTCCCCTTAATGGATTTTTGGTCCACATATTGAATATCAAATTCACTAAGAAGTATTACCCATTTGGCCATGTGACCTGTAAGAGTTGTCTTTGTTAACTGGCACTTTAAGGGATCAATTTTGCAGATGAGATGGATAGTGTGGTTCAACATATAATAGAAAATATTTTGAGTGTAGAAAAATACCACTAGACATGCTTTTTCCATAGGTGTATAAATGAGCTCATAACCAACCATAGTATGACTGATATAATACATGACATGTTTTTTTCCTTGTTCATCATATTGGATGAGTAATGCTCCCAGTGCAACTAATATGACCAAAATATACAATAACAAGGGATTTCCTGGAATAGGTGGCATTAATATTTGGGGATTAGCTATATACTCCTTTATCTTGTCAAAGGATTGTTCTCAAGGGACATACTATTTGAACACTATGCCCTTATTCAAGAGATGTGAAAAGGGTTGGCACTTGTTGGTGAGCTAAGCGATGAACCATCTAATGGATTGTAGTTTTCCTTGCAGGCTTCTCAAATATTTCAATGCTTTGGGCAAAGACATCTCTAAGATTTCTCTGACTTTCTTGGGATCAAATTAGATTCCACATTTGGGCACAATGAATCTAAGGAGTTTTCTTGATGTAATACCAAAAACACACATCTTGGGGTTCAGGCATAGCTGACACTTGGCAAGACGATCAAATATGAATTCCAATATAGCTAGATGTTTGGCCCATAGTGGCTTCACTTAGTAAAATTGGGTTATATTGATGGTTCTGATACTTAATGTAAGTACAAATGCCAAGCTAATAAGATGAGAGGGGGGGGGTGAATCATACAAACTTAATCTTCCATAAAAACATCAGATTCAACCTCAGTAACATATATTTCAGTAATATATCCAAAACTGCTAAACATGTAAACTCAAAAGCATATAAACATCATAATACTCATAACACTAGATTTCACGTGGAAACCCAAATAGGGAAAAACCACTGTGGGATTTTGGACCCACTAAGAAATATACTCTTCTAGAGTATGCTCGGTTAAAAGCAAATCTTGTTAAAGATTACAAACACATTGCTAGATGTGACCCGGTTAAGGGATTTTCCTCAGATCTGTTAGGATCTTCACCTTGTTAGAAGTGACCTTGTTAAAGGATTTCAAACACTTAATCAGAATGTCACCTTGCTAGAGGGTTTTACAAATAAGACTATTAAGTCCACTCGGTTAAGAGATTTTCTGTCACTTCACAAAATAACAGTAATAAAAATCTATCTGCAACTTCACATCTAAAATGCTAAAGCAGATTCTTATTTGCTCAATATAATATAGACATAGAAATAATCTTGTCCATCTGCTGGGCTCTCTACTTTGTTATTCAAAAGGGGTCTTCAAGCTTTAGTGCTCAGTAATCACTATGTAGCATCCCTGTGCATACACTTGCCCACATGCATTGTTTATCAATAGTTCCTTATTTATAAGCAATAGCTAATCGCTTAATCTCCTTGATCACATTTCCCATGATCATTCATAGCCATAAGATCTTCAAAATTTGACCAGGTTCAATGTATCCTTCGATCTGAAAATGTTTTACCCCGCCTTGGAACTTGCATACATTTCGTGGAACTTGTGCTAGGGTATTGCGGTTCAATCTAAGCTGTAGATCTTCCTGCCGATTTTCCTTTGCCATAGATTCTTTAGCAAACTTCATTCATGACATACCAATCATTTAATCATAGCTAGCTCATCAGCTTCCTTCATTAAATAGTGCATGTAATCATTTAATGCATTCTGTTATTACTCGGTTGCAACTCGGTAAATACTAAACTTCACTCGGTAGACATTTCACCTTCATTAACCGATAGCGATAACCTTAGGGTTTACCAACTAGGTTCCTTAGGGTTTATCGACTAGGTTCTTTAAGGTTTACCGACTAGGTTCTTTGCTCGGTAACATAGTATAGTATTAACCTTACAATCAATAACATATGTATGATATCAAAACAATCTAAACATCATGATCTCATCATTGTCTAACTTGGTAATAGTTTCCCATTGAATAACTTATTTCTCCCCTTATTCATCATATTCTTTCTGTGTCTTTTACCGACATCTTTATACTCATCAAATCATACTTCTCAAGATATGGCAACATCATACTGAATTAGAAAATCAATTTCTTGACATCAATGACAAAATAATAATATTAAGACAGTAATCATCCTTAATCAGTTGTATCCATAATCATCAACCTCCTTCCCAATATCCTTATTGAAATGCCAACAATCTCCACTTGTCTGTTATAATGCCAACAATCTCCCCCTTTGGCATTGATGGAAAAACCAATTGATTTGACCTAATTGATTTAGATTGGTGTGAGATTTTGAAATGCTGAAATGCTCTCCTTCTGTCATCAGAATTCTCCCCCATACATTAGTCTTCTCTTCTTTTCTCAGTCTTCTCCAACCTTCTCCCCCTTTGACAACAATGCCAAAAAGTAAAGAACTAAAACATAATTTCTTCCGTTGAGAAGTGAATTCCTACTGTTATGTGTCAACTTAGTCTCGGTTAGAGTATTTATGTCTTCAATTCCTGTTCCCTGTATTTGTTTCCTGCACACCTTTAGAAAACATCCTAAAGTGTGTAAATCAGCATCAACTCCTAAAAGATATTCTGTAGAGTCATCGAATTGATGCCTTCACCGAACTTGGTCAGTGAGTAGGAGATAGGGGTAGGACCCCTAACTTACTTCTGAGATACTCAAAAGTGTCCCTTGGTAGTGGCTTGGTGAAGATATCTGCTATTTGTTCCTTTGTGCTAACATACTCCAACACCACTTTCTTCTCTAAGATAATGATATTTGATAGAGATGTGCTTTGTCTTAGAGTGCATAACAAGATTCTTTGAAATGTTAATGGCACTAGTATTGTCACAGAATATAGTTACTGGCTCGGTAACTTTCTCATTTATACCTTCCAATAGTTGTTTGATCCATGCTATGTTGGTACAATTCAATGCTACAACAATGTATTCAACTTCTGCTGTTGACTGTGAAACACATCCTTGTTTCTTGCTAAGCCAACTCACTAGTCTTTCTCCCAAAAAGAAAGCTCCTCCACTTGTGCTTTTTCTATCATCAATGTTGCCTGCCCAATCAACATCAGTATAAACTTTTAAATCAAAATCATTTCTTTTCTGATATACTAAGCCATAATCTTCAGTGCCTTTCAAGTATCTGAAAATTCTCTTGATTACTGTCATGTGTGTTTTGTAGGATTTTGCCAAGATCAAGGGCACAATGAAAAGCATAAAAAGAGAGACAATAGAATGACAAGAACAAACTGTATTCTCATCAATATGAAAAATGATCAACTGGATTCACCAATACAATGAATATAGGCCTTCTTATATAGGCAAGGCCATATGGATGTACGAGCACACAATCATGACATGTAGCTCAATGAGAAACAAGGGTAGGTAAGAAATACTAGGTGTAGGTAGGAGAAATAATATAATATTCCACAAGAGGTGGATGACCCATCGAATGTGGAGTGTAAGAACAAAACAAGACCACAAAAGGTGGAATTTCTCCTACAAGCTCTATCCCTATGTGCACACTTCCCTAAGTGTCTCAAATCCAAACTATGAAGAGATGCATTATCCTAAGTTAACTTAAGTAAAGTGTAATAATATCCATAATGAATATTTATTTACACCAACACCCCCCCTTAAGTGCAACTTAGGGGAATGAAGACTCAAGTCAAAAATGCGAGATGGGTCCTGACTACTAGGCCATGATAGGTACCCATGTACAAAATGCAAATGCAAGCAAAACTATGCAAAGTAATCTCTCAAAAATGGAGAAAGGGAGAAAACCCAGTGGGAAAAAACTCCCCCCCAAAAGAGAGATGAATGTACAAAAAGACTCTCAAAGAAGAAGGACAAAACCTCAAAGAGGAAAAAGTCCCCCCCATAAGAGAGGAAGGAGAAGTCATCTGACCCCCCCTAATGACACATCCCGCACCCCCAAGAGAGATCACAACTATTGGAACTTACTCTCAGTTAAAGGTTTGGTGAATATGTCAGCAACCTGCTCCACTGTAGGACAATACTGCAAATCAATGACCTGCTCCTGAATGAGCTCTTGGATATAGCACATATGAATCTCGATGTGTTTGGTCTGCTAGTGCTAGACTGGGTTCTTCAAGATTGCAATAGCACTTTGATTGTCACAATGTAGAACTATTGGTCGTGGAGTGGTGAACCCAAACTCTATGAGAATCTGCTGGAGCCAAATGGTCTCAGTCGCTGCATTAACAGCGCTTTGATACTCAACCTCAGCCAAAGAGAGAGTAATAACATGTTGCTTCTTGCTCTGCCAACAAATGGGGCTTGAACCAAGGTGAAAATTGTAACCGAAAGTAGACTTACGATCATCAAGATCGCCAGCCCAATCGGAGTCTGTGTAACCAACCAAGCAAAGTCCTATGTCTACTACATAGTGAATCCCATAGTGATGTGTACCCTGGATGTAATGAAGGATGCATTTGGTGGCTTTCCAATGAAGCTCATGTGGTTCCTACATGAAGTGGGAAACCATGCCAACTGCAAATGAAATATCAGGGCGTGTATGGGTCAAGTAGATGAGACTACCCATAAGCTGACGATACAAAGTGACATCAACTAGTGGAGAAGAACACTGAGCCTCAAGCTTGACTCCTGAAAGAAAGGGAGTCAGGGCAGGCTTACAATCAGCCATATGAAAGCATGTAAGTAGATCAAGAGCATACTTGGGTTGCGGTAGT
Source organism: Cryptomeria japonica (assembly GCF_030272615.1). Classification (NCBI taxonomy): domain Eukaryota; kingdom Viridiplantae; phylum Streptophyta; class Pinopsida; order Cupressales; family Cupressaceae; genus Cryptomeria; species Cryptomeria japonica. The sequence continues at coordinate 364,088,959 of NC_081408.1, read as the reverse complement.
GTAATCCCAGAAGGTGACTGTGAAATCTCTATCCCGAGAAAGTAGTGCAAAAGACCCAAGTCAGTCATAGAAAATCTGTCATGCAAAGCAGATTTGACCCTGCTAATGATGGATGCGGTACTCCCTATAATGATCAAATCATCAACATAGAGCACAAGTATCAAGTGAGAGTCATCTTGTCACAAAATGTAGACATTCAGATCAGAATGACACCTGGTGAACCCTGCTAAGAGAAGAAAGGAATCTATCTTGGCGTACAAAGCCCTAGGGGCCTGCTTAAGGCCATAGAGAGATTTCCTTAGTCTGCAAACCAAGGAAGTATCCTGGATGAAACCCTTTGGCTGCTCCATATAAATCTCCTCATCAAGATCACCATGAAGAAAAGCACTCTTCACATCCATCTGATGTACAACCCAACCATGAGCTACAACAATAGCAAGTGTCAAGCGAATGGAGTGCATCTTGGCTATGGGTGAAAAGGTCTCAGTATAGTCAACACCTACAACCTGAGAGAAACCTTTCACAACAAGCCGAGCCTTGTACTTATCCACACTACCATCCGCAACATAATTGGTCTAATAGATCAACTTACATCAAACCTTCTTTCTCCCCTTAGGGAGATGGACTAAATCCCATGTGTTGTTCCTCATCAAGGAACTATACTCTTCCTCCATAGCTTGGTCCCACTCAGGAACTCTTGATGCTTCCCTAAATGTTTGTGAATCAGAAGTGGTAGCAATGAATGCATGTGGAAGATCCTAATGTTGTGATCAAGTTCTCCATGTATCTGAAGGATCCCCAACAAGAGAACCTGCGGACTCAAGTGTCTGTTGAGCCCAACGAGGTCTAGGTGGAGGTGGAGAACAAGGCTCCTCAACTACAAGTGGACCCTACGGAGTTGTAACCCTGCGAGTCGAAGTTGAAGGAGTCTCATCATCTAAATCACTAACATCACTATCCACAATGGAGTAAGATGGAGGAGGTAGAGAGGCTATGCTAGGAGAACTTTCCTCAAAGTGAACACTCCTCTCAATGAACACCTCATGTGTCTCAAGATCCATCAATCTATATGCCTTAACACCCTCAGGATATCCAATAAATATGCAAGGTCGACTCTGAGGTTCTAATGCCTTGCGTTTCTGCGGAGGTATGCGAGCCCATGCTGGACACCCAAAGACTCTAAAATGTCTCACAATTAGTTTCCTACCAGCCCAAGCCTCAAAAGAAGTAATACCTTGCAAAGCTTTGTGAGGAACCCGATTCTGGATGTGTGTGGCACAACTGATAGCCTCAGCCCAAAAGGCAGGATCAAGAGAACGTGCATGAATCATACAACTAGCCATTTCTTTGAGAGTTCTATTCTTGCGTTCTGCAACTCCGTTCTGCTGTGGAGTGTATGCTACAGAATGCTGAAGATCAATCCCCTCAAATGTACAAAAATCCTCAAGTCTCTTGTTCACATATTCCCTTCCATTATCTGTACGAAGAATCTTGACCACTTTCCCGGATTGCTTCTCCACATGAGTCTTGAAGTCCTGAAATCTGTCAAATACTTCACTCTTATGAATGAGAAAGTAGACCCAAGTGAAGCAGGAGTAGTCATCAATGAAGGTGAGGACATAGCGGGCCTTACTAAATGAAGGTGCTAGAAATGGACCCACTACATCGTTGTGAAGAAGTTGAAGAACTTCCAAAGCTCTCCAAGATTTCCCTTTATCAAACTTCTCCTCAGGATGCTTGCCCATGGAACAACCTGAACATACACCCTCTAAAAAACTAATTTGAGGTAGACCTGTGACCATGTCTTTAGTGCTGAGTTGCTGAAGATAGTGGTAGTTGAGGTGACCAAACCGCTCATGCCATAGCTTACTTTTAGAATTTGAATGAGTAAGCAAGGCCCTAGAAGGTGAACTTGGAATAAAGTGGGAGAATGAATAAAGCCTTGAGTTGTCATTGACTTGTGCCACTGCTACCAAGGCATCATCATCAAGTTCCTTTACCACAACTGAATCTGGTGTAAACTCAACCTTTTTCCCATTCCCATAGTGAGTGATTTGGTAGATAGAGAGAAGGTTGGTAGATAAGTTAGGAACATAGAGAACATTCTCAAATGTTCCATCATCCATGTCAACTGAACCTTTTCCTTCAACCTCTACTTGTGTATCATCACCTATGTAAATGTGAGGTATCTTAGATGGCTCCAATGAAGAAAACTGCTCCTTTATAGAACCCATGTGATAAGAGGCACCTGAGTCAAGTATCCACTGCTGTGAAGAACCTGTAGTAGCCACAAATGCTTGCCCTTTTCCCTTAGACTATGAGGAAGAGGAAGGATTTGAATCCTTCTTTGTGTAGGCGGATGGCAAGTTGATGTTGTTTTTCTTGAGAAGATTTGTCAACTCATCAACTTTCTTGGTGTGGCATCGATGCTCATCATGACCATACTTCTTGCAATATGCACAAGTTGGTTTATCCTTCTTAGGTGGTGTCCCCTTCTTGGAAGAGGATGAAAAATCACCTTGAGATGGAGAGGATGATTGTCCTTTTTCTTTCTGTGGCTGTGACTTAGATTGCTTCTTCTTCTTGTTGGAATCTTTGCCTTGACTTCCTTGATTCGCTTGATTAGCCACCAAAGCCTTGGACTTTGAAGACTTGAGAAGCCCCATGTTCAACAACTTAGATTGTTCCAATATCAACATTTCTATGAAAGCATCAAATGAAGGCATAACTCCCCATTGTCAAACGATGAGTTTGGAAGCTAGACACAAATGCTGCATATTCTGGTGCAAGCTTGTCCAACAAGTTGAATATCAATTGAGCATCCTTTTTGTCAATTCCACAATCCTTAAGCTTTGCTCTTAGCTCATTTGCTTTGGTGACATAATCTTGGATTGTATCAAAACTCTTGGGATCCAAGTTGGTGAGCTCATTGTCAATCTTATACCCTCTGATTTCATCAACTTGACCATACAATTTCTAAAACATATCCCAAGCATCTTTGATTGTAGTACACTTCTCAATATGAAAGATGAGGTCATCTGATGCATACTTGTGCAAAGTTCCAAGAGCCATGGAATTATTAGTGAGCCATTCTAATTGAGCATTAGGATTAGCCTTAGGATCAAGTGGTACTGCTATTGTTCCATCTATGTAATGCGTGAGCCTTTTTCCATTAATTTGCTCCAAACTTTAATTTTCCATGATGCATAATTATGTGGAGTTAAAGGTGAAAATTTATGAGGACTCATTGCAACAAAAATGAAAGAGCACAAGGAAAGAGAGGCACAATCACATAAGACACCCCCCCAAATTCACTCAATCAAAGAGCCCCCCCAAAGTGATGATTTGGCACTTTATACTTAGTGCATATACAATGGGCCACTTGCAAAAAATGGCAAAGTGGGCTTCTGATTTCAATTTTACAACTGCCTCAATAAGGCCAAAAGAGACTCAAACTAATAATGCAAGAGATCTAAACTAAGATCCAAATACTTTACAAGTACCTAATAGGCCAAATAAGACCAATATTTGAAAGTACAACTTCTACTCAAAATCTCTGAAATCTGATCATAGATTATAAATGTAGACGAAAAAACATGCACTTTAAAAAAAAATGGCACTTGAAAAGGAGGTCGTATGAGCTCAAATGAGGCCTTTGAAGTTGCAGAATTGGAGATTGGATAGGTACAGCTGAGAGAATCCAAACATTCTGAAAAACTTGTGCACCAAAACCAAAAAATAACCACACCACTACGAAGAGCACAAAAAGTTAGCCAAAATAAAAAAATATTGCACCCAAAAAGGAGCAAAATAGAGCAAGTTATGGGCCTCCAAAGTTGACCCAAAAATCCAAACTGCTCAACAAAGAGGGGTCTAAAAATTTTCAAAGAAAATGCTGACTTGGTGCTGACTCGGTGCTGCTGACTGGGCGCTGACTGTGCGCTGCTCACTGGGCAAAAGGAATAAATCCCAATTTTTTTTTTTTCAAATTTTTTTTCAAATTGGAAAATAATTTTTAGAAAAAAAAAATATATATATTTTTTTGAAAAATATCCGAAAATTCCATACTGTACCCCCCGAATTGGGCAGAAAATTTCCTCCACACCCAAAAATCGATTTTTGCCAAAATAGATCAAATTTATACTCGATTTTTATGGAAATGGCCTCTCGGATGCAATGGCGAGGTTGAAAATGCTCTAATATGCCTCCAAAAAATGCAGTTCCTTAGATCTGAAAAGAGAAGCCTTCCACGATGTCTCCAAAAACCAATCAATGAAGCCCCAATGGCTCTGATACTATGTAGGATTTTGCCAAGATCAAGGGCACAATGAAAAGCATAAAAAGAGAGACAATAGAATGACAAGAACAAACTATATTCTCATCAATATGAAAAATGATCAACTGGATTCACCAATACAATGAATATAGGCCTTCTTATATAGGCAAGGCCATATGGATGTACGAGCACACAATCATGACATGTGGCTCAATGAGAAACAAGGGTAGGTAAGAAATACTAGGGGTAGGTAGGAGAAATAATATAATATTCCACAAGAGGTGGATGACCCATCGAATGTGGAGTGTAACAACAAAACAAGACCACAAATGGTGGAATTTCTCCTACAAGCTCTATCCCTATGTGCATACTTCCCTAAGTGCCTCAAATCCAAACTACGAAGAGATGCATTATCCTAAGTTAACTTAAGTAAAGTGTAATAATATCCATAATGAATATTTATTTACACCAACATGTTTCCTTAGGATCTGCAGAGAATCTTGCACCTATACCTACAGCATGTGCTATGTCTGGCCTGCTATGAACAACATATTGCAACTTTCCAATCATGGATCAATAAAGTGTCTCACAAACAGATGTAGATTCATCATTCTTTGATAATTTACAGTTGGTAGTCATAGGAGTACTTACTGGTTTTGAATCCTCCATTCCAAATTTCTTCAAGATTTCCTTTATGTACTTGGATTGAGTAATGTAAATCTCATTTTTCATTTGCAGTATCTATAAACCTATAAAATACTTTATTTCACCAATTAATAACATCTCAAATTATTTGCTCATTTTATTTCCAAAGTTCTTGCATAAAGAGTCATTTCCACAAAAGATAATATCATCAACAAATATGGTTGAGATCAATATTCCATTTTCATCATTCTTCATGTACATATTGTTGTTTTCACTTGTTCTTATAAAACCAATCTTGATTAAATAAGAGTGAAATCTTTCATACCATGCTTTAGGTGCTTGTTTCAAACCATATAAAACTTTGTTCAATTTACATACCTGATCTTCATTCTTGTTTTCAATAAATCTTTCAGGTTGTTCAATAAAAACTTCTTCTTCTAATATACCATTCAGAAATGCAGATTTGACATCCATTTGATATATCTTGAAATTTTTGTAAGTAGCATATGCCAACAATGTTCTTACTCCTTCTAGTCTAGCAATAGGTGAAAAAGTTTCACCATAATCAATTCCTTCTTCTTGAGCATAACCTTTGCAAACTAGTCTAGCTTTATTTCGAATGACCTCTCCTTTTTCATTCAACTTGTTTCTAAAAATCCACTTTGTTCCGATTACATTTTTGTCCTTCAATCTTGGTATTAGTGTCCATGTGTCATTCTTCTTGATTTGATCAATCTCTTATGTCATAGCATTTATCCAATCTTTACTGTTAAATGCCTCTTTCACTATTCTCGGTTCACATTCGGATATCAGACATGTGTTCTGTTTCAGTTTGTTCCTTGTCATCACTGGATCATCCTTATCTCCTATAATCTGACTTGATGCATGATGTCTTCTGACATACTTGGCTAATACAGGCTTGGTAGGCTCTGTATGATCTTCTTCATCACTCGGTAACTGGATATTTCCTTCTGCAGTTTTCTCGGTAGGACTTGTTGGTTGAACATAGACAAATTCATCATAATATTTTGGTTCTTTGGAGTTTCCTTCATCATTTCTTTCTGCAAATTCATCAATTTTCAAAGAGCACTTTCTAATATTTTGTTAGATGATTTGATCAGACATTTAAATGCTTTACTTCTAGAAGAATAACCAAGAAATGTTCCTTCTTCACTTTTCTGATCAAACTTGCCATTTCTATCATCTTTGTGTACATAGCATCTACTTCCAAAGATTTTAAAATAACTTACATTAGGTTTCTTGTCATACCAGATTTCATATGGTGTCTTCAAAGTACCTTTCTTCAGTTGTACTCGGTTCAGGGTGTAAACTGCTGTGCTTATTGCTTCTCTCCAAAATGTTTGTGGCACTTTCTTTTCAATCATCAAGGTTTTGGCACAATCCACAATAGATCTGTTTCTTCTCTCAGCTATTCCATTTTGCTGTGGAGTTCTCGATGCAGAGACTTTTCTTTTAATACCATGATCATTGCAGAATAAGTTGAACTCATCAGATGTGAACTCTCCTCCTCTATCTGATCTAGACATTTCAGTTGTCATCCTGTTTCATTTTCAACTCTTGCCTTGTACCATTTAAACATTTGAAAAAATTCTGATTTTTCTTTTAAAAACATAACTGACATCATCCTTGAGTAATCATCCACAAATAATATGAAATATTTATCACCATAATAACTTTGAACTTTCATAGGACCACAAAGATCGATGTGCACAAGATCTTAAATTCCCTTAGAAGTGTAAGACTTACTTGTAAAGCTTGATCTTGTCATTTTACCCATCTGGCATCCTTGACACATAGCATTCTCAGGTTTTTCACGACTCGATAGACCTCTTACTTGGTGCTTCTTGCTTATTTTGATCAGATTATCAAAATTTACATGACAAAACCTTTTATGCCATAACCAGGTATCATCTATCTTTGTATATAGACACTTATTCCAAGTTGAGTCAAGGTGAAATGTATTACCTTTTGTTTGTGTCACGGTAGCAGCTAACTTTCCATTCTTGTCATGAACTTTGACAATTCCTTTCTGAAATTCTATTCAGTAACCTATGTTGTTTAGCTGTGCTACACTCAACAAATTGTATTTCAAACCTTCAACCCAATAAACATCATTGCACTTTGCATTGTCAAGAAGCGTTATGATCCTTTACCTTTTACTGGACATGGTGCATCATTACCAAATCTTACATAGCCTCCATCATAGTCTTCTAACATAACAAACTTGTTTTTACCAACTGTCATGTGATGTGAGCATCCACTATGTATGATCCAAGAGTCATTAGTATTTATGTGAGATATTAGGGCTTTTTCTTCATACCTTTCTTCATCTGATCCATCTTTGATAGCCACATAAACTACTTCCTCTGTATCAGTTTTATCTGATTTATCATCATTGGATTCCTCATTAGCTATTAAGCATGTCTTTCTATCTCTTCTTCTGAAGTCTCGGTGTCCTCTGTAATGATTATCTTTCTGTTTGTCATCTCAGTAATATCTCTTTTCAGTAGAATCTCTGTCAGGACAGTTAGAAGCCATATGTCCTATCTTATCACAATTGAAACATTTCAAAGGTAGTTTTCCTTTATACTTACCTTTGCCTCTCGGTAACCTTTTGGCTAATAGTGCTTCAAACTCTTCTTGCTTTCTGATTTCCTCATTCAGTTTGTGTACTTCCTCCATGTTCTTGCGAAATATTTCACTTTCTCCACTGTGATCTCCTTCAGAGTACTTATACTTTCTTTCATTGTAACCATTAGATTCATCAAGATGAAAATAACTAAATGCAGATTCAACTTTATTTACCAAAGACCCACTGTTATCAAAATTACTTAACTCAAATGCATGTAGCTTACCAATAGTAGCATCTAAAGAAACTAGCATATTAGGTACATACCTCAATTCATTGATTGCAGAGACTCAGATTGCATAAGCTGGTAGAAGGGTTCTTAACAACTTACTTGTTATATCCTTTTCTTCAATAGTTCCACCTACTCCTTTGATTTGATTGACAATATCCTTTAGTCTTGTACTGTACTGGGTTATGTTCTCACCTTCATTCATTCTCATAGATTCAAGTTGCCCTCTTAGACTATCCACTTTTTCTCTTTGAACATGTTCATCTCCTCCATAAACTGATATGAGCTTGTCCCACATAGCCTTTGCATCATTGCAGCCTTCTAGATCATTAAACTCTGAATCAGTCAATGCAGATGTTATTTCAATCATTGCTTGGATATGTTCTTACTTTGCCTCTATTTCTTCCATTGTCAATGGATAAGTGCTCGGTGTGATGAAATCATTCTCCAGATAATATACAACATATTCTCCAACTCCTGATAGGTGCAGCTTCATCCTTTTCTGCCATGTAGAGAAACCTGACTTGTTCAGCTTCGGTGCATCCCTCTTATACATATTTGGATCTTTGCCTCAAGTACCTTTAAACTTTTTCTTCTGGAGTCCAAAGCTCTGATACCAATTGATGGTTCTGATACTTGATGTAAGTACATATGCCAAGCTAATAAGATGAGAGGGGGGGGTGAATTATACAAATTTAATCTTCCATAAAAACATCAGATTCAACCTCGGTAACATATATTTCAGTAATATATCCAAAACTGCTAAACATGTAAACTCAAAAGCATATAAACATCATAATACTCATAACACCAGATTTAACGTGGAAACCCAAATAGGGAAAAACCATTGTGTGATTTCGGACCCACTAAGAAATATATTCTAGAGTATGCTCGGTTAAAAGCAAATCCTGTTAAATATTACAAACACATTGCTAGATGTGACCCGGTTAAGGGATTTCCCTCAGATCTGTTAGGATCTTCACCTTGTTATAAGTGACCTTGTTAAAGGATTTCAAACACTCAATCAGAATGTCACCTTGCTAGAGGGTTTTACAAATAAGACTGTTAAGTCCACTCGGTTAAGAGATTTTCTGTCACTTCACAAAATAACAGTAATAAAAATCTATCTGCAACTTCACATCTAAAATGCTAAAGCAGATTCTTATTTGTTCAATACAATATAGACATAGAACTAATCTTGTCCATCTACTGGGCTCTATACTTTGTTATTCAAAACAGGTCTTCAAGCTTCAGTGCTCGGTAATCATTATGTAGCATCCTTGTGCATACACTTGCCCGCATGCATTGTTTATCAATAGTTCCTTATTTATAAACAATAGCTAACCGCTTAATCTCCTTGATCACATTTCCCATGATCAATCATAGCCATAAGATCTTCAAACTTTGACTAGGTTCAATGTATCCTTCGATCTGAAAACATTTTACCCCGCCTTGGAACTTGCATACATTTCGTGGAACTTGTGCTAGGGTATTGCGGTTCAATCTAAGCCGTAGATCTTCCTGCCAATTTTCCTTTGCCATAGATTCTTTAACAAACTTCATTCACAACATACCAATCATTTAATCATAGCCAGCTCATCAACATCCTTCATTAAATAGTGCATGTAATCATTTAATGCATTCTGTTATTACTCAATTGCGACTCGATAAATACTAGACTTCACTCGGTAGACATTTTGCCTTTATTAACCGATAGCGATAACCTTAGGGTTTACTAACTAGGTTCCTTAGGGTTTACTGACTAGGTTCTTTGCTCGGTAACTATTGGTGTAAATAATTATTCATCTTGGATATTATTACACCTTACTTAAGTTTACTTAGGTACATGCATTTCATAGTAGTTTGGGTATGAGACACTTGGGTGTTTGTGCCACATTGGGATAGTGTGTGTAGGAGAATTTCCACCTTTTATGGTGTGATCTTGTTGTTACACTTCACATTCAGTGGGTGATCCACCTCATGTGGACTATTACGTTGTTTCTCCTACCTACCCACACCTATTTGCTACCTACCCTTATTTCTTATTGAGCCACATGTCATGTTTATGTGCTCACATATCCATATAGCCTTGCCTATATAAGCAAGCTCATATTCATTATATGTAACGATTGATGATCCAGTTGATCAGTATTTTCATCTTGATAGAATACAGTTTATTTCTATCATATATTTTGTCTCTCTTATTTGTGCTTTCCATTGCCTCTTGATCTTGGCAAAATCTCACATGGTATCAGAGCTAGTCCATGTCTCACAGTAACATAGTATAGTATTAACCTTACAATCAATAACATATGTATGATATCAAAACAATCTAAACATCATGATCTCATCATTGTCTAACTCGGTAATAGTTGCCCATTGAATAACTTATTTCTCCCCTTATTCATCATATTCTTTTTGTGTCTTTTACCGATATCTTTATACTCATCAAATCATACTTCTCAAGATATGGCAACATCATACTGAATTAGAAAATCAATTTCTTGACATCAATGACAAAATAATAATACTAAGACAGTAATCATCCTTAATCAGTTGTATCCATAATCATCAACAACCTTCTCAATATCCTTATTGAAATGCCAACAATCTCCACTTGTCTATTATAATGCCAACATATATTACGCGCATTGATGGCATACTAAAGAATCCCCCTATTTTCAAAAAATATTGCCCTAAACTCCTTTTTTCTCACCCCTATAGTGCTCTCCTAGATTCAAATTTTGGTTCATGATCTGATAGACCTATTGATACATATGGATGATGATTTGATGCTTCTCATGACTTTATTTATCTGATATTGATATTTATAGATGCTTATTTGGGCATGATATTTGATGATTTACATGATGGATGATACATTCTATATCTTTTGATGGATGGATTTACATTGATGGATTATATGCACTTGACGTTCTATGATGAAAAGATGATCCTATGATGATATGTTGATTCTATGTTGATATAATGGTTCCAACCCCTATTTGGTAGTTATAGTTTCATTTGATGTATTGATGTGATTGATATGTATGACTGTCTTCGTGAGTAGAGACGATGTCATATCACTCATTGTGAGCATGATATGTCATCGTGATTCTCTATCACTTGTCTGTTTATCATGATCTATATGTATCATATATGTTGTGTTTAGTGTTTGATGCAGGTTTGAAGGTAGCAGACATCAACTCCACCTGGCTTCACAGGTCTAAGCGTGTCTTTATCCCAATGGAAAGTTGTCAGAGATGACATAGTTTCCGTCACATACTCTAGGTCTAAGGTGGTACCTTATCGATTACACCACGACGTAAGTTGAGGTTAGAGTCTTGTGTTGTGTTCTTTCCTTGGCGTAAAATGTTTAGAGTTATGGTTATTTATTTGGAGATGTGAAATTATTTGATTATTTAATAATTATCTTTGATGGTTATTTGAATAAATTAATTATTTGATTTAATGATTAATTGAGATTTAATTATCTATGGTTTGTTTATTGATTTATGATTTATGATTTATTAATTATTTGTTTGGTTATTTGATTATTGCTTAATTAATTTAATTTAGTTTAATTTATTTGAATTATTGTTTATTTCTTTAATTGATATTTATTTTTTATTAGCTTTTATATATTTATTGAATTTTATTGAATTATTATTATTATGGGATTGATTTTTATTCTATTTTATTTTATGGCTTTAATTTATTTTATAGCCCTTGGGTTATTTTATTTTATTGGGTTTGGTTATTGTTTGATTTTATAATATTTAATTTATATCCCCTTGTTACATGAGTAAATAGATATAATATTATAGTTACCTACCCTTTATTACTATTGGGTAAGAATGTGCTGGGGAAATAAAATATAATATATAGTTTGGGTAGGTAGATTATATTGTTTTTTTGGAATATTTTGATTGGCCGACGTTTGGCCATAGTTTTGAATGGTTTTTCTATTTAGTTTGCTTTCTGGAATGATTCTTAGGTTAATCATCCAGCAAATTGAGGAGCTTGCTTTGGAATTGGATTGGGAATTTGTCTTGTAGAATTTGGAATTGATTGAAGATTGTTCTACTTCAGATTTCTACACCCTTTTGGATTGCGTTCGCAGGTTGGTGAATTTCTCCTTGAAGTTTTGTGTTCCAAAAAGATTTTCTTCCTCGTGACTGTGATATTTTGATTTTTAAATGATGTTTGGGAATTGGATTGAGAAATTTTAATTGCATTGGTAGATTTTGATTTGGTTTTGATAATGAATCTGGGAAAGGGGGAAAAGATGCAGATTATTAATAGTTTTGGAATGGTTATTTTCTGGATATGCTTCCTGTGCATCCCTGTGAATGTCAATTTTCTGAATGTCTCTTTTGCATTGGTTTTATTACTCATTAAAATATTGGAAATCCCTTGTTGTGTCCTTGGTATCCTCTTTGTTTCACTTTTGCATCTTCATTATGTTCCCCTTTGAGATTGTGATAGTTAGGCACTTTTTTGTGCAATCTGTGCGCATGATGGATCATGTGACTTCATGTAGATCTCATAAGAGGATATTTTTATGGTTTATAATGTTGTGTATGTATTATTTATACCTTCCTATTCATTCTAGGATTGATTCTTAGCCTACTTGTGAGCCCAGGGTCCAAACTGGGCATTTTCGTCAAGTTGTGTCAACGTTTTAAGTTATTTTTGCTTGTTGTTTCATATGCACTAAAAGTATGATCATATGTGCTAAAAAATATGTCATATGTGCTAAAATAATGATCATATGTTCCAATCTATGTCATATGCATCAATCTAGGTTTTGTATGCGCTAGTTTGAGTGATTTGCAGTTTATGAAGTTTTAGTCATCTGGGTTTTGTCGGTTTGATTTTTGGGTCCTTCTAGAGGCCGAGTATGATTGTTTTGAGCTTCTTATATTTTTTTATTATTTCATCCTAATGTAATTTATAATTATTTATGCTCCGGTAAGAGGATGCATGCCTTACCATTGAGGTGTTTTTTATGCGATGTTTTTCTCTGGCGAGATGGTGAATTCCTCGTTGTTGAGGATTGTTTTATTGCTCCAGTGAGATATGTTTTACCTCATTGTAGAGGATTTGATATGGATTTGGGTTCATCCTTGGATTATATTTATGCTAGGATCTTCATTTGCATTGATTTGGTGAAGGCTTTTTCCATGTGTGTGGTCATATGTGCTTCATTATGTTCAGTTTGCTCTCATTATCATGTGACTATTTTAATATATTTTGTGAGCCTTCATGATGATTTTATATGATCTTTGGATGTGTATTTTACCCTATGGTTATGGTCCATGGTTGGGGGAGTGGGCTCTTTCATGTGTAGGACCAAGGTCATGAGCAATAGACCGCTTGTTCAGGGTCTACACGGGTTGGAAGCACATGAAGAGTTTTCTATTTATAATTGCAAGTGATAACATTAATAATTATTGATTAGTGGGTTTGGGTAATTAGGAATTCACCTAATCAAGATAATAAAATTGAGGATTATGATCTTGTGCCCCAGTGATGCCCAGGGAGGTGGTTTTGGGATCTTGTATTGGGAAGACCGTTGAAGCAGCGTACCGTTCTCACTTGATTGGCTCCAAGATTGAGGAATATTTCACATGAGGAAAGCATGTGATGACAATCTACCCCACCACATGTGTCCATTATCCATATGCCCTTGTTGTTGATTTTTCTTCTGGAGGTTGATTGTTTTGATTTAGCCATGTGATGCCTTTTGAAATTGTATTCTCATTTTGGAGTCTTGTGAAGTCATGTTGTATCCTTTGGTTGTTAGGTGTCAGCTTAGGTCTTGAGTGTGAGTTGGAACCCTATGCCATCTCCTATCATGGGGGGTGGTTCCTATTTGGTTCTACATGGTTGGATTCTAACATGCATGGATCAGATTCTTGGATTCTTTATGTGATTATTCTTCAAAGATGATTTCTATGTACATGGGAAAGAAGACATTGTATTATAATGATTTGTATATGTAAAATAAAATTATGTGTCTTTGTATCAATTATCTTTATGTATTTGTAAATGATATTGTAATAGGATTTGATGTATAGATTAGGTAAAAGTTCCTTGATTATTCCTTGATGTATTATATATTGCTTATGTAATGGAAGATATGAATTTTTATGTGGAAGATAAATGGGATAGCTTATATGTAATTTTGTTGTGTTTGTATTTGAGAAATGGTATTATGCTTCGTTAATTTGTAGAATGAATGATAGAAATAATAGAATAGTTGTCTTGTATCTTATTGAGTAGACATGTGTTAATTAGATGAGATGGTTTAATGGATCTAGATGCCTTTAATAGAAAGAATAATGTGAATGAATTATGCATATGTGTTAATGTATTCATAGGGAAGTAAATGGTTAGTTGCATGATAGCTTATGATGCTCTAGATGGATAAGTGTTATGTTAGAACGATGTTAAGTAGTGACGTTAAGATACTCTAAGGAATGGATGTGTTTGCAAGAGTAAAATAAGAGATAAGTTGATATTTTAAATATTTTAATTCCATTTGCATAATGTAGATTTGTGGTTCTGTTCACGAGGTTTATGTGAATTTTCAATTAGTTAATGTTGTATTGATGTATGTTGATGATGACTTAGAGTAATGGTTGTTTAAAAAAAAATTATCTCCCTTTTGTTATAACATTTTAGATTATTTCTCTAGGGTATTTTGGTGGACATTACATTTGGTATTAGAGCCCATGTTGCAAACATCGAGATCTTTGGTTAAGGTTGTTCTCTTGGTCTTGCATGGTGTAGTGTAATGTTCTCTTGGCTTGAATTGTTCTTTGAGATTTGTGATGGAAAAAGATATTGGAACTTTGAAGATCTTATATGCTTATGCTTTGTGTCTCTCCCTAATCCTTTATAGAAATTATAAATTGTGTGCAACATGTGTATTCATTTGTTATGCATGTCTCTTAGATGAGTGTGATGTATATACGACTCTATGTGGTCTTGCTTGCTTGTAATTGCTAGTTCTTATCATATTATTAAAGGTTGTTTTCCCTATATAAGCGATCATGCTATAGAATGAAAAGAAATGGTGTGTGTGATCTCTTATCTAATATTATGTTTATAGGATTAGATGTTACATTAATTTACTTGTGAATAGTAAGATGGAGTGCTTGTGTTATGCATATAAGAATGATTTAGTGTAGACCATGATGTGAATCAAAGAACTTGGATGGGATGCACCCGTATAAGAAAATAGTAGTTTAATGATGCCCTTCTCTTTTGTTTATTCTCCTATGTAAAATGTGAGAAAGTGATTAGTGAAGTATGGATACCAATGGAACTATCGGGTGTCTATATATGTGTGTGATTATGCATTTAAGAAAAGATTGTTTGAATAAATCATATCTTTCAATAAGGACTTGAGATTTCTAGTTGCATTTGTAATATTAGGAGACCTTATGAGAAGTTGAATTTGCATATCTTAGAAAATGATGTGAAGAGCTGCATAATACGATAAATGTGATATGATTAGGAATTTCAAATTGTTCATGCAAGATTCTTGTGTGCATATGTTGGTTGATTGGTAGTGTTCTCCCTTCCTCTTCTCTTCATTTGGGTAAAATAACCATATCTTTTAGGAGTCTATTGATAATAAGTAGGAGCTTTGGATACTTATTGTTGAAGAGTTGTATTGCATAGATTAAAGGAAAATTTTTGATGAAATGAAATTATTTGAAGATTGAGACTTGTGCATTGTATCCATGATTTATTTTAAGGAATAATTGATTAGATAGAATCTCTTCTACATAAATAATTGTAGGAAGTTCTTATAAACTAATAGGTTAAAAGACAATATTATTATATGTGTGTCAAACGAAGTAAAAAATTGGTGCATTGCATGTATAGAAATTTTTAAATCATATCATTACGTCTTTATTTGGTTTGGCAAGATAAAAGTCTTAGTCTTGAGTAGGAGCTCTGTGGTTGATGAAATGTTCTATTTGATGAAATGGATGGATTAAGGAAAGATGCTATCTCCTTATCTTATTCAAAGAAAGTGTTTGTTTCATGAATTCCAACTAGTTGAATTGTTGATTGTAATGAATAACTTTGTAATGCGTTTCTAGATGATTGTGCTTCTTGATCGCTAGGAATGCTTAGTCTGCGAATGATTATAATTAGGTGATGGTAGGAGATGAGATTGAATAAGGTAATGTATGTATGTAATTGAATTTGTGTGTGACATTAAATGAAAATTAAGTGGTGGCAAGTAAGGCTAGGATATCAAGTTTTATGCTTAATATAGACATATTGGCTAATGGCATGTAGGGAAATGACCATAAATGGTCGGAGTAGAAGTCTGATAATAAAATTTTACTTTAAGTAGTGAGATTTAATTGTTATGAGAATCAATATGAGTGAATATATGATTGATTAAGTTTTTAATGACATCATGTAGAACATTCCAATCATCTATTTACTATTTATTGAGCATTGAAATGGTGTATGCATGTTAAGGTATATCATCAGGTGATTAATGAAAGTTATAACATTTGTTTCTATTATAACTTGGTAAATGTGATCATTATAGGATCTTGAACATTAATCATGTATGAGTGTATTTCTTATGTGTGTATGGGATACTTTATTTTCTCCTTGCATATGTTATCTTTCATAAGGGATATCTGCACGAATTATCGTAACAAATTGTATTACATTGAAAATGATAAAAGAATATGGGTATATGAATAAATTTATGATTTCAAATGTCTAGTGTGCACTCTCTAACACATTTAGGGCATTGTACCCTTGGGTGTTGTGTAGAGGTTACTCCCATTTGGTGTGATTGATATTAGTCACCTCGTGATGTAGTTTTGGATGAGTTGTTTATTTCGTCTTGAGTTATTTTGTGAATTATCTTTGGAGTTAATTTTATTTTGGATCATTTTTCTTTAGGACTGGCTACTAATTTCTTCTTTCGTTTGTTTTAACATTGTGGTGCCACTTATCACACTTTATTTCCTAATCGAATTCGCCTGCAAATTTTATTTCTTCTCATGATTTAATAATTGGATTTGAGGATCTTTCCTTTTGACTTCATCTTTGTTGTCTATAGTGGTCATTCTGTATGTTCGAGTGTTGTGGGTCCTCGTTCTATGTCAATGTTTTCTCTATCATGTTCACTTGGAACCTCTAATAGTGTGTGCAAGGGAGGACACCATGGAGAAGTGCACTAGCTTTAATGAACCACTAAGTAATGCTAATATTAGTTGACTAAATAAAAACATGTTAATGGATGGAATACACTGGCGACTTGTTATATTTTATAAAAGTTAGATAGAAGTGCATTCAAATTGAGGAATTTGTAATATATGCAGTAGAGAAAAGAAAAGGAAACTATTGATTTCATATATTCCATGAGTGCTTATATATAAATATATATCATGTATAGTTGATGAATTGGAGTGCCTTTAAAAAAAATTGATTGGATGATAGATGTGTAAATGCCTATATCAGAGTAGCATAGCGAAAGTGTGGTAGGGATTGAGAAGTTGAATGTTGTAAATATTGTTTTTCCTTGAAATTATAGAATATGGAATTTTGTTAATTGCGAGATTCTCTTCATATTATATGGTTTTGAAAGAAGTTTATTCAAACTTTCCTCATATAGGTGTATGACATGTGGCTTCTTAAGGATGTGCTTATGTATAGAAAATGTGTAAAACATATATTTTTTCTCTTAAATGCATTCAACTAGAAGTTAAAGAAGCATTGTCATTCTTGAATGGTGTGAGTTGTTGTGAATTTTGCTTGTAGAAGCTAACTTAGATACAAGAATTGTAGTTTTATTCTTTTAAAATGTGGTTAAATAAAGCTCTTTTGAAGATATTTCAATAATTAATCATGCTTATTGTAACTAGTGAGAGTTTTGTGAACTGTTTAACCTCTTGTGTAACATATTTACTTGGATAATTGAAGTGTAGAAAGGAAACTTTTGTAGTCATTATCTTATTTTGAGCTAGGAATTGTTCGGATTAAGAAGTTCTGTGTTGATGAGTATATGTTTTCAACTTAACCCTTGGTGACTTCCAGGAGTAAGTCAAGCCCAAGGGGGGGATAGGCTTTGTTGAGATCTCAAATGTCTGTATAGATTCTAATGGCACCATCAGGTTTAGAGAGAGGCACCATGTTGGAAATCAATTTTAATTAATTAATATGCCAGATGAATTCAACCTCTAGTAACTTTTCTATCTTTGATTTGACTAACAATGCCACTCGGAGATGCATCTTTTCCAATTTCTATTTGACTAGCTTCGCATCGGGTTTGGCGACAAGATGATGTACTATAAGATCTGGATCCAAGCTAGGCATGTCAGCATAAGACCATGCAAAGTTAATAGGGAATCTTAGAAGAATCCAAGTGAATACTTATAGCTCTTGAACCATGAACAAGGAGGTAACAACATGTGTAATGCATGGGTTTGTGGTGCCCAAGTTGATAGGTTGAGTCTCATCAATAAGGATGGGAGATCTATTAGGGTGATATATATCCATGAGGGAAAGAAGGGAATCCTCATCTTCTAGTGCCTCAAAGAGGTTTTCACTAGAAGATACACCCTTTCTTTCTACTATTTTATGGTCTAGAGGTTCTTCAGAGAGGTTTTTACCAAAAGACTCACTTTTTTTATTTCCTTTCCACTTTAGTAGTTAAGGATCCCCTCTTCCCCAAAATACCCCAATTGATGAGTTTAGGGTTATTAAGGGGAAGGTCAATCAAAAGGATGGATGAATCAAAATGGTTGAAAGTACCAAAGGTTGAGGAGTTCTCCATATCATCATATATGTGTTTAACAACCTCCTCAAGTATGTCTTTGATGCCAATGAAGCTACTCTCATCATTTCAAGAAGTACTAGTTGAATTCAAGGCTTCACAAGAGGGATGTCCAAAACTAATCCCCTGATGGTGCATATTAGGAGTTGAGTCCATAGGTATTTTAATTATTTTCTCTTCTTGTCCTAATCCTCCACCTTGATAATCCCATCGTCTAGTGGTGAGCTTAGGGAAAGTTGGATATTTGTCTTTGAAGTAATCAAGGTGGGCATCATTATCTTCGGGAGGGTATTTATAGAGCCATTGATTGATATCTATTTTTATGACTTCTTGATTTATCTCTCCATGGTATTGAAATGTGGTGTGCCCAAATTTTAAGATGATAGGTTCTTTCTTTTATTGTTCTTTTGTGGGTTTTCCATGATCATGAAGATCTAATGGGAGTGCCCCAACTATAAAGGTTCCTTGTAAAGAATATTCTCCACAACTAGCATTATTGATCTTGATTTGGGAAAAGGAGGATGATATGGGTGTCTTTTCTTTAGCAACAATGAGTATTATGTCAGGATCAACACATGAAGAGGATGGAATAGTGTGATGAGTGCCAAGGAAATGGTATGCATAGGGTGATAAGGCTTTAAGGACATTACAATACTCAAATGGTTGGAAATCTCCATGGATGGTAATTTCATAGCCTTGATAGGGTAAATTTAAACATTGATGGAAGGTGGATGGGACAACTTGCATGTCATGGATCCAAGGACGAACAGGAAGGATATTGAATGGAAGATCAAGATCATCGATGTGGAATAATGAGTTCTATGTCATTGGGCCCACCTGAATAAGAAGATTGATCATACCCAACAAACTTCTTTTAGAATTATCATAAGCCTTGATAGTGATACATTGATTATGCATGCCTTTGATGGTATACCCCACTTGAGTAATAAACTTCAATGTACAAAGATTTAGGGTCAAACCATTATCAATCACCTCTTGTTTCACTTTGATTTTTTTCATAATGGCTTCAATATTTAGTGGGAAAATGTAATTAGGATTGAAAATTGTAGCATCAAATTGGGTAAAATTCAGGTGACACATAGAAGATAAATGTGCAACCATGGATTGAAATCGAGTAAGATAAATATTGCTTGGAACACAAGCTTCTTGCAAAGTACTGGTGATGATCTCTTGATGGACAAGTGGCGACTTGAGAAAATCCAAGATGGAGATCTATGCGGGAGTCTTTCCTAAATTCTCTAGGCTATTATACTACATGGATACCGAGGCTTGAGATAGGGTAGGAACTATAGGACAAAGGAAAATCACGTGAGCCTTTCTAGTGGTGACCACATATTGATTGTCTGCCCCTTTGACACAAATCATGTTGACATGACTTTTAGAATAGCTAATACAACCAATGGTGTCATTGTAGTCAAATGGGACCGCATTATAATTTATGTTATTGGTTGTATTAGACCGATCAAAACCAAAAGTGCTAGCTTCATCTTGATGCTTAGGAAAAACATTCTTATACATCCCGAGGTGGGAATTTGCAGACTTTCCTATAATAGGATCAATGACAATTTTTCCATCATCAATGAAGTCTTAAACTAAATTCTTAAGCTTCATGCACTTGTTTGTGGAATGACCTTTGATGTGAAGATAGGCACAATACTTGTTTTCTTTGTACCAATCGGGCTTAGTCTTAGATTCATCAAATGGTTGCATCTACGGGTATATGACTAGATTATGTTGCTCCATCCTTTTAAAGATATCCTCTAGAGGTTCCCCCAATGATGTAAAGTGACGCTTTGAGTTGCTAGTTTTTGTGGAGCTTGAGGAACAATAATAGCATTGGTCCAATTGGTTTGAGCATGTTGCATTTGTGGTTCAGGATTGACAAGGACTAATGAAGGTGGGTTAACAAAAGATTGTTGTGGAGTGATGTTAGCTGGTTGTGGTGGTGGCTTGGTAGCCATGATCATTTGAATGGTCTTAGAATTTGTCACTCCATCTTTGACTACATTCTTGTTCTTATTCCAATACTTTGATTTGTCATTGGTTGGATTATCTAAATGATCTTAATGAAGTTTGCTGAGCCCCTCATCAATTAAGGCCTTTTTTATTGCTGGTCCCTTGGACATGATATCATGGAATGTTCTTGCGCAAGGTGAATATTGATGATGAACACAAGGACCAGTTGAGAATCAGGGACATTGCATAGGAGACAACCGACAAGAGAAATACATATTTGAATGTAATCTAAGAGACTCTCTCCTCCCTTTTGTTTAGCTTGATAGAGATCGAGCATAAAAATATAATTTTCCATATTATACTGGTAATGTTCTACAAGCTTCTCCGACAAGTTTGCAAATAAAGTGATTGTGCCAAATGGTAATTTGGAGAATTATTCTAAGGAAAGACCACTAAGACTCTTGGGAAATAACTGCAATAGATAATTTTCACAATGAGCCACCTCTTGAAAATCCATATAAAATTCTTTGATGTGATGCCTAGGATCACCTTTTCCTTTGTATTTATTAAATTTTGGCATTTCAAAATGTTTAGGAAATAACATCAGAGTAATTGAATCATAAAAAGGATAGGGATAGAGCTCTTCAAATTTGAAAACTCACTTGAAGTTATTTTCTTGTAAGGGTTTAAGAGCTACTTTCATTTCCTCCCATTCAGTTTTGACAAGAAATAGATCTGGTGATGGTGAACGAGATTGATATTGTGGCATTTGGGATACAACTAGTGTGTGTGTGTGTGTGTGTGTGTGTGTGTGAAAAGTGGAAAAAGTATATGTAGCTGTAGGCACAACACTTCAATTAAGTCATTACATGTATGGTTAGTAAAATATAAGCAAGAAATAATAAACCATAACAAAGTGACTAATTGCCTTCTAAAAGATGCGAGTATAAGATTGCTCTCAGATTTTTATAAGCAATACCAGTGACTAGACTACACCAAGACGAAGGATTTAATCTATATGATAATGATAAACAAGCAATAATGGATGCAATATGTATGTTAGATGTCTGAATTCAAGCAATATGAGTAAACTAAATATGGATGCAAATAATCTAAAAAAAGCACAATATATCAATGACTCCAGAGAAAAATCAGCATAATAATGATGTATTCTCAAAAATCTCTGGGGTAGGTTTGAATGAGAGTTGAAGGCTGAGTTTATATAAATTCACAAGAGAGATGATGAAAAGGCACAATTTAGGATTAATTGAAAATAACTGAGAAATCAGGTTTAGTTAACCTTGAGATAGATTCCAATTATAGTTTAATTAAAATGCATTCAAATAAGAAGTCCAAGTTGCATTGGAAATAATAAGATTTAATTAATTCCATGCATTTGTGATAAAAATAGATAATTCTTTGATTTATTCAAGAAAAAGATATTTTCAATGCAATTGAACTTGTTTTTCTGAAAAGTTTTGAGTTTTAATTCAATAATTCAATTAATTGCTTTTTAGTTGCTTTTCTGATTTCTAGTTCTCAATTTAGAACAAGAAGTAATATCTCAAGTTTGATTTCTCTCTCAATTCAATTCTTTTTGTTTTATTTTCAATTTAATTCTTGCTTTGTAATTAATTCTTCTTTTGTAATAGATTAATTCATTTTTGCATGATTAAATGGCAAATTTATTTATTAATTAAATATGCTAAGATATTTAATAAATTAAAATAGGATAATTGATCAAAATGATTTTCTTGGAGTGATTCAATTAATTAAATAAATATTTAATCAATATTGAGTAATTGATTTGCCATGTGATATTTGATAATTGAAGAATTAATTAATGTACTCAAGGTTGATTTAATTGCCTTTGGTTAGGACCTTGGTGATGTTGTCGAGATTAGGGGCCCATGGTTTAGGTGACCAATTTTAGGGTATTACATTTGCCCCTCTTTTAATTAATGTGTGAGCAATGTGTTGGTTCAAAGAATAGTTGATGTCTAAGAGATACCAGTTCTGAACTTGATTGATCACGAACTAGATAAAGAGCGAGGTGTTTAGCTTGATTTGAAGCGATGAAGCTGAACAAAGTTGATTAAAGCGATACCGATCCCGAACTTGATTGAACTAGGAATGATAGAGAGAAAAGATACTGAACTTGATTGATCAAGAAGCGAATCTTACTGATCTAGAACTTGATTGAACTAGACACAGTGAGCAAAGATAAAAATCGATCTTGAACTTGATTGATCAAGATATGATGAGCAAAGATAAATTGTCCAGCTTGATTTGATGCGATGAAATTGAACACCTGCTTAGATTGAGCATGTGATCAAAGATACTCTTTAAACTTTTGATTGAGTTTAAATGAATAATCAGCTTGATGTAAATCGATGAAATTGATTAACATTAAGAGATTGATTTAGATGAAGATAAATATCAGCTTGATTTAAAGCGATGAAACTGATATTGCCCCTAACGATTTTTGATTCAGATGATCAAGAGATCTCAACTTGATATGAAGCGATGAAGTTGAGATGCCCCTAGCGATAGGAATTTGTTTGATTTTCTTTAGTTGAAAAGATTTTTGCTCGACTTTTGATGAAGATTTGAAAATTTTCTCGACTTTGAAGATATGTGGTCATAAGGTCGTGAGTATGCCCCCTCGAAAGTGAAATTGAAAGATAGCGAGGGTACATGATGATTATAGGCAATTATTGGTGATGATAATTTATTTGAGCACAAAATTGATTCTGTGGAATTTTTGAAGATTCATCATTGATTGATGAGAAGTTGAGCGCAATTTGAAGAAAGAACGAGCAGTTGATGAAAAAGCGTTAAGTGGTCCAAATTGGTGAAATTTACTAGCAAAATGATCTCAAATTTTGATTTTGATCCTGAAAATGGAATCAGAACGGTCGATTTAGCTAAAGGTACAATTTTCAGGTCCATCGGAGCAAGTTGAAAAATTAGGGTTTTGGCTATATATGGGATGAAAGTGTCATTTTTAAATTATTTTAACCCTCCAAGTTTGACTATATATATGTGATCCGATTTGACTTCATCATACTTGTGTTGATTCGATTTATGAGATGTCTATTATATGCTTTATTCTACATGTATGCATTTCTTTTTAGCATGAATGTATGTAATGCAAATGAATATAGATGTCTATTTTTTTTTGTTTCTTTTCATATGCAAATAAATGAATGTGTAATGAGTAATGCAATGTTTTCATATTTCTATGCAATAAGATGAATGCAAATGAGTGAATAATGAAATGTATGAATCTATATAAGATACTCATGTATGCAGCTAAACATCTCAAAACACAAGTACTCGATCGAAGAAATGATGAAAAAGAGACCACTTAGCGTAAGAAATGATGATGCTTTCAGCTCTCATTCATAAGATAAAGAGATTATTAATATCATACCGAAATCACTCTAAATTCACAAAAATGTAGAATGAAATGCAAAATGATATGCAAAATGCAATGCAACCTAAACCTACTCATTGGATTTAAAATGCTTAAGTTTCATCACTAAGCATAACGAACATAACATGCAAGTTAGAGTCTGTTTCCTTTCATGTGCAATTTTTAATTATCTTATCCGCAATTACCCTTTTTTTTTTGTTCATATCCTTGGACAAATTTCGTAGAGACCCGAATTGCATCATAAAGAAATTCCCTCAAAATAGATAAAGAAATGATATGGACTTCCCTGTAGCATACAAATAAGAGGAGTTGAAGTATGTGAGGAGATTTCACCTTGATGTGAAGGCTCTTATCATAGACACCCAACTAATTTTGATGTTTCCAGATCATTGGGATCATTCCTACAAGCAGAAAACAAAGAAAATATTATGCCCCCAATCCTTGCTCCTCTTAGTCAAGATAGAATTCCTCAAGTTACTCAGAGGGATAATAATTGAAAACCAATATAAAAGACAACATACAAAGAAAAATTTCATTCATAGCTCAAATTGTTTAGTGATTGTTTTTCGTTATGCTGTTTTGCTTGTGTACTCAGTGATAAAAACTCTTCAGTAGTCGAGAGATAGGTGAGTGAATCAGAGTGGACGACCATGTTTCACTGATGGAAATATGACTTGGTTGACACTACTTAGGATATGTAAATTGCTCAGTCTTTTAACCTAAGACTAGGAATTTGACCAGTTTCAAGCCATGAGGGTTCCAATGAACCAGGATGTCACAAACGTGACTGAAATATATGTATAAGTGAAAGTGTAGATGCAACACTTCAGTACAAGAGATAAGATGAACCTGGACAAAATCCAACAGCCATACTGATTGATGTCATTGTTTTGATTTGATGATCATTGAGAGGAATGTCTTGTTTCAAAGAGTAAGTACCCCGTATAAGACCGATCTGTCTGGTTTCGAGTGTACCCTACTTTGTATAAGACATGTTTATGTTTGATAGAGTTTGATAGATAGATTAACAAGACATGCAATAAGTTTGGTTGTAGACTTTGAGAGTTTGTCTGTTGTTGAGTTGGTTTGAAGGATAGTCTATGCTTTCTTGCTTTGATTTTTTAGTTTTTTTTGATTTTGTGAGTTTTTTATTTTTAGGATTCTCTCAAGACATTTTATGATTTTTTAAAATATTTTTTCAGGACTTTTTATGATTTTTAGGATTTTTTCAGTTGTGCCCCCAGTATGCAGACCTATATGACATGATGATCTGCAGAATGCATGTGGAAACAATTAGTTTTTGATATGACCTATGTTAATGCAATATGCATGATGAAGATGCATTTCCTATTTGAAAAAGGATAACTATGTTTGTTTATCACTTTGTAATACACCAATTGAATTGGAGGTACAAAATATTTCATAGATAAGCAGTCAATCAACCCTTAAGGTCCCTTGGAACATCCAAATTAACACACTTAGTGACTAGGATTTACAAATGGAGACGCAGAAAACTTCCCCATAGATTCTTGAAACTTTGATCTTCTTTTGCCCATGTGAGTGCAAATGAGTTAATTCCCACTCTTGTGTTCACAAAAGATCCTTAGCATCTTATATGACTAGCTACGTAGATTATTCTAACTTCAAAAGCATCTCGAATAGAGCCTCGCTGCCAGCAAGCCTTTAGAACTCTGATGAGGTTATAGACTATAATCTCATGAATATTGCTCCATTGCCAGTAGGTGTTCATATCCCTGATGGAGTTACTCGCATGTTCCCATAGTTAAGCTTTTGTCGCACTTTGTATGTGTGATATTTCAGTTATATATCATTGCTTTTTTTTTTTTGCCTTTGAGATGAATGTTTGGCATAGCATTTTTTTTTCTTGCCTTGACTTATAAGTAATGAAACCTACTTGGGTGTGACAGTTACAATGGTGCTGAAGTAGAATTTTAGATTTTTCACCAATCATATGATCAACTAGGTGTCTAGAATGAATTAGAGATTTTATTAATGTTTTTGAGATATAGCAATTGATAGATTTTGGGTTAACAAGTCTCAAATAGTGAAATCACTACCCAACCATACATAAAGCATCATCATAGGGTAATGTTGAAAATGAATGACCTTACGACCTCAAAGACTTCATGTCTGAATATCTAAGAAAGGATACGACCCTTGTTTGTCTGGAATGAAAACAAATGATAAACATGGGTAGTTGCCTTGTTTTATTAATACTGCTATATGCAAATGCAGAAAATTTATGAATGCGATGCATTAAAAAAGAAACTATATGTGATGCAGTGCTTTGAATAAAATGATATGCAAAGCAGAATCAAAACTTGAACTAACCCAACCCTTAGATATAGTGTTGTTTAAGGTGAATGTTATTGATTTAGATTCTTCTTTAGATAGTTGTGCTTCAAGAAGACACTTAGGGATCCACATGGGTTTTGATTTTTCATGTTTTTGCAATTTCTCAGAACGCATTGCTTCTACAAGTGCCTTAGGAATCCATATAAATTTTGATTTTACTTTGTCTTGCTCATTGGGCCTTTGTATCATTTTATATGGATGGAAGGTATTGTCATAAATAGGATTGTTGTTAGAGTCATCAAAGTCATAGGATGAAGTGCGTGACTCTTCTTCAAGTGATTGAGTGAATGTATGTATAGTATCAATACCTACATTTTTTATGCTGCAAGTTCCTTGATGATTTGGTCCATTTATCACTTGTATCTGGCATACCTATTGACATAACCTTGATGCTTCTATGAATTTATGTCTTCTATCCCATTCAACTTTCTCTGGACAAAATACTGGTTCTACTTCTGTAGCTTCCAATTCTTCTTGTGTGATCCCATACCTAATTTGTTTTGTCTTATTATAGGGAGATATAATAGATGAAATTTTTTATTGTATTCTTCCTTCCTCTAGTCTTTGTTCATAGTTTGTTTGTATTCTTAGTCCGATTTCATGTATCTCCTTTTCTATCTTTAAGCACATTAGCTCTTGAGTATCATCTGTGATATCGCTAAACTCTTCTGGAGTTTTTGTAATGGATGTATCTGAGAAGTGGTTTGAAGCCCATTCATACTCACTTGAGTCAGTCTCTGAATCATCCACTTGTTGCCTACCAGTGTATGTGACTGGAATTTTTAGTGGTGTAAACGATTCTATGATTGTTGTACTTTATCTTTCATATCTTCTAAAACTTCAACTTCTTGTAGTGTTGTAGCTGATACCACTGGAACTTGAGTACTAAGTATTTCTTCTTTCTTGATTGGTAGTTCTTTTTATTTTTCACACTCTTCTTGGGTTTCTTGAGTGTTGACTTCCTGTGATGTTCAAGGAAGTATCCTTTTCTTCCATTTAGACTTTTCTTTCATTTAGACTTAGAAGCATGTTTTTGGTCTATTGTCTTTTCTGGATTGTATCCCAGTCCAACCTTATCATTTGTTGATTTTGTTTGCAGTTGAATTGGTTCAATTATACCTTCTTGATGTTTGCCTAGAGGACTAGTACCTGAATATCCCATCCATTGAATCATTTTGTAGCCTGGACCATATTGTGTTGAGTAAATCTCACAATGTCGTACTTCTTAGTTTTCACTATCTTCCTTAAAAAGCCAGTTTAGAGCATCAACTTCTTCTATTTCATCTGCCAGGGAAGTAGAAGATTGTATAAAAAGACCATCATATATGATATTCAGAGTTGAAACTCATGTTTTCATAGCCTTTGATGGTTTGCCCAACTATTTTGGTGATGGAGGGAGAGAGACCAATGAAAGTACCGATTCTATCTTGTATCCATCCATGTTAGTTGTTGGCTAACATATTGGATTTCTCAAAATTTATAAATAAATACTCCTGTTGCCCAAATAGAAAACCAACGAGAACCAGCAGTTGGGTAAATAATTATTGTTTTTACCCTTTGCATTAAGGTACAACTCCCTATATGATATTCAATGAATTTTGAATAATAATTTTTTTTTAAATGTGATTCTCTTTTAACCAGAAAGCAAACAAAAGGCTTCAACATTCACTAGTCAACACAACATGAATGCTTAATGATGGATAATGAAATTCATAATAAGACATTTGATCTCAAATGGAAATTAACTCACAGGATGATAAAAAGAATATTTGAACTCTGATTGATACTCGCTCATGTCCCATAGGACAAGGGGAATCAGAAAATTCAAATGCTTTCAACTAGTTTCATCTACCAAATTGATTCGCAAACTTCAAATGAAAAATCAGAGAAAGGAAACAGATACATGAACACATAATCATTCCAACATAAATTTTAGGCATTCAAAACACACAGGTTTCTAAAGCTATATCATATATTTCATTCCACTCAAAGATGGGTATTTCACTGAAATTACAAGTGAGATCAGTCTGTTCTTCCCAATTTTTACACAAAAAATTCTATATTGCGCAAAAACATCCTTCCTAATATATATAGCCGCCAGGCTTAATTGTCTTTTTTTAAACAAAATGAAATTATGAAATTCAAGAGACAACCGCCTATAACTAAAATTAACTAAACAGTTACAAGACGTAAATAAAGCCATAATGAAAAGAACAGAAAATGGCCTAAATTGTCTCTGGGGTGTGCATGGTGCCATGTATATTTCACCACTCCATATGAGCCACGGAGAAGTTATGAACAACTTGGTAATGTGGGAGCCCAATGTGCAGGATGCGTTGCTTCCAAACTTCTTTATCCATACCCACTTGCGTGACTTTAGTTTTGTGCACTTCTAAGTGATCTGAATAGACAACCAACATGGATTCAATGCGAGCCACTCTGGTGAAGTCATCTTGGGTGAAAGATTTTGATTCTTTAATAGAGTTTATTTTCCCTTTGAAACTCTACACCATATCTACTACCTGCTCAATAGTCTATCCATCTTCCTTCAGAAGTTGTACATCGATGCACTTCAAGTCTTTCTGCATCACAGCAATGAGTTCTTTCAATTCTTTTAACAATTTAATGGACTTTTCGTGGCCTTGTTTTATGATTGAATTTCTCCATTCAATGTTTTCCTTGGCCACAACTCCTTGTCATCCAAATCATTTACTACCTTTTTTGTAAGGAAATTCATGACACCATACTTCTGTACATCTTTCATTTGAACCAGTACTGCAGCCCATTTTTTCCTTTCCTTTTCCCACGCCGACACCTCTGTTTCAAGCTCTTGAGTTACAGTTACAGCATCCTCATACACCTTGACCAGATTAGCAATATACTCTATTCCTTGCTGAATTATGAATTCAAGCCACTCCTCAAAGGTTTCTGCCAGCACATGATTTCTCTGAACCTTATCCAACAAATTCTAGTTCATGGGAGATTTAGGATCAAAATTCTAAGGAACCTGTGACAGGGGTTGTGGGCTGGGATGATGAATGGCATTAATGTACTCTACCATCTGCTTAACGGTCTATTTCAACTCCCGTTTGTCCTTCTCATCTTTCCATGTTCTGGACAACATTCGTTTAGCAGATGACTCTAGGTGTTTTGCATCAGCAGCCCTTGAAGTAGTTCCTAAATCAAGCTTTTCAACAACAAAATCTTGCTCAGTTGCATTCTCTGGATCTTTGTCTGAAATCGGCCTAGCCACTTCAGCTACCAAGTGCCCTGTATTCTCATCCACCTCCAGCATAGCTTCTGCTTTTAGCTTTTTAGACTTAGGTGTTTTTCTGAGGCATTTACTCACCATATCCTCCATGGGTACACTGATAGGGATTACGTTGCATTTCTTGCTTATTGATTCTCCCAACCACCTTGAAACATTTGAGGATATATCTTTGTTGGCGGCATTTGATATTCAGATGAATCCATGGTAGCCAAAGTAGTCACTTGATTGGGGCCTTCCCTGGGCTGCTCCTTTTCTTTACCTGCATCTTGAGCTGCAGGGATGTTTGCTTCCAGTTCACCCATAATCACTTGCGCCTCCTCAATATCAAGAACTATGATAGTTTCTTTTCCTGTAATGTCTGCACCTTTCCTTTTACTTCTGGAATGGGTGACTCGAACTGTTGAGGGGCCAAACAGTGATTCTTTAAGTCTTCTGGTTTGAACCTTCTCACCTTGGGTACCAGTGACACCTGCAATATCAACAATAATGTTAGAAGAAGAAATTGGTACAGTAGCATGAGATTTCTCAACTGATTTCTCGACTGAGGTAGCGGTCAGTCTTATTCCAGGCCTACGATCTCTTAACCATTTCTCTGTTCTCCTTATTACATTAAAGGTTCTAGACTGAATATTTTCTTCTTCTCTCCTATCCCAATCAATTTCAGGAATAGGTTGCTCATGAACTCTTTCATTGAACTCCGGGTCCAATACATCTTCACCTTTCACTTCTTGTATTCCTGCAATGTTCATTGGCAATTTCAAAGTAATGATTTGCCATAAAGTGAACCTTGACCATAATCTTCTCCGGACTTCAAATTCATCACAACAATCCTCCCAATAGTCTTCTAACTAGGGTATATGTGAAAATTTCACATCAACATTCAGGTGCTTCACTGCATAATCTTTACTGTCGAACCCTTGCTGAGCAACATATGGTGGCAAATTCATCTTCTTGAGCTCCAATTCTAAGTTCAATGCATCAGAAATAGTTTGGCAACTATAATATCCGAGTTCAATTGGGAAAATTGTTTCGGACTCACTCTTCATCTCCAATTTCTTATCAACATGAGCTAACTATCTGCAAACTTCTAAAAGTACATAACTATCAAGAGCATATCTGGGCAATTTGAAAGGTTCATCTTCAAAGCCACCAATTCTAATATAAGTAAATCTAGAAATTGAATAAAACAACTCCCATATGTGGTGACCAACTTTAATGCCTCAGATGACATTCTATTATTCAAATTTCCTTGTAGTTCAAAAGTTAATCTTCCCACAAAAACATCATTCCATCTCAAGAAGTTTTCTGTGTACCTCTGTATCTGCAAATGTGGATAGCACTCATAGACCTTCATTCCATTAACCCAAGGTTCTTGATGTAATCCTAGCCATTCTCTAATATAGGCTAGAATATAGAACAAGTATGAAGTCCTATGAAAATTAACTGTTCCAACAAAATTACTCAACCCTTCATGCAATCTCTCAGCAATTACTTGCGCCTAGTCTAGGTATTTTTCACTAGATAATAGTACCTGAATATAGAAATACATCTAGTCTTCCCAAAAGAAGGCATGCGAATTCCCCTTAAGCCCATTCAAAAGAATCACGATGTCCCTAACTTCTGTGATGAAATTCTCTCTTGTCAAGGGTTTAGGCAACCTAGAACCTCCCTTCTGTATTTTAAGGAGCCAGTTTCTAGCAATGACGCTCCGATAAACACTTCTCTTCTCAGAGAAAAATGCGTATGAGGTTCCTATGGACCAATCTTCATATGGCTCTTTGTGAGAAATTCCAATTGCAGCCATTATTGTTTCTCTATCAATCCGCACTAGCATGTCTCCATCATTGGCTCTAATACACCTATTACTAGCATCATATCTGTTCATGCATGTGTATACTAAATCTAGGCAAGGAGCAGCAATTAGGAATGCAACGGCCTGAACAAGACCACTGTGAACTATCTTTTCCATCATGGAATTGGCTGTTGGGTTCTTGGCCCTCTCTAGAAAATTATCTAACTCATCCTGAATGAAGGCTGTATCATCTAATTCTGGGAGGGTACTAACCAAGCATGATGTTTGACCCAATTTGGGCAGAGTCGGCCTCATTTTTTCTTTAAATTGCGTCAATCAGATAGCATTCAACTCCGAAGCAAAGAATTACACTTTCCAATTTTTAGAACTAAAACAGAATAGGGGAAAATAAGCAATTGAACTCGCCTGTCTTCAACATCAAACTGTGAAACCCTCGAAAGAACTGAGCTAAATCACCTTCTGCGTCTCCACTCTTCACCAACAACAACAATAATTATCTTACCTGAGACACCCCATATTTAAAGATGAAAAAGACTGAAAAGAACCAACACATGCTTCAGCCTAGCTCATTCATCTGTGTAAAATGACTTGTGATTTGATATAATTCTGACATGCTTATTAATTAGAAATCAACTCCACATAGTCGACATGCCTTCTCATGATTGTTTCCATAACTGTAATTTGAAAACATGAAAACCAAGGAAAATTCTATTTTGATTGCACCACCTTTTCTTCCAAGACACCATCGGGCTGATTTGAAAACACCGCTTTGAACCTTGAACCATTTCAAAACAAAGGTTCAATGGTTCAAGTTCAAAGCGACTGTAAGACTAGTACTAAAGAGACAGCCACAAAACACAAGACAAAAGACCGATTGAACCTTGAACCTTGAACCGAAAAGGTTCAAAGTTCAAGTTCAATGACTATGCTAATGACGACTTAGAACTTTATGGAACACATTTCTCTTGAACTCGAATTGTGAACTTTATAAAAGGTTCAACGAATGAGTATGAAACTCATTTAATGAAGACTTAAGTCCTATGAAAATAATGACCCCGATTTTTGATAGGCTATAAGCGAAAAAATAAAAAGGGGGGCAACACTAGTATCGGTAATTTTCAATTTCTTTTCCATGTCCTTCATCAAGGTTTCTAAACTTTCATTTGTAGAGGCTACCCTATTATAAGGCACAAAGGTATCAACACCTCTTTTCAATGCATTACAAGGGACATTTATATCAACAGGAATATTGACCTCAACTCTGTTATGGGGAAATTTCAAGCATTGATGGTATGTGGATGGAACTGCCTTCATTTCATGAATGCACGACCTGCCCAGTAAGATATTGTATGACAAAGGAAGATCAAGCACCTAGAAAATGACATCCTTTTGTATAGGTCCCACCCTGATTGGTAATGATGCCAGACCTTTAGAGGTCCTTTCTTCTTCATCATAGGCCTTAATTGTTATTTTCTTGGTCAGATCAATGACATTTTCAGAGAATCCTAGTTATGTAAGCAAACTATAAGTACAAATATTCAACCCCACGCCTCCATCTATCAAAACATGTTTAACTCTGTGTTCATGGATCATGGCTTCAATATACAATGGCTGGTTATGTGGATGATTTAGCGAGTTATCATCTTCTTCAGAGAAGGTTAGATAGTGAGGTGAAGTCAGATGACCCACCATAGACTGAAACCGATCAATGTCTAGATTTTTTGGAACATTAGTTGTGAGCAATGCGTTGTCTAAGATCTCTTTATGAGCAGAAGAGATTTTTAGCAATTCAAAAATTGATATTTGAGCATTTGTCCTTTTCAATTGTTCAACCACGTTATATCCAGAGGATGATGATGAAGTTAGCCTTTTAAATTTCTCAAGTGTGGATTCTTTTTGTTTGTTTGACAAGGCTAGTAGATTTGACATTGTTTGAGCAGGATTTGAAGAACTAGCTCCTTGGAGAGTTACTTTCTTTTGAGAACAAGTCAAAGCCCTTGCATATCATGATTCATTTGGTTTATCTTGGATTATAATCACAATTCAATATTCAAATTGGGAAGGCTCAATCATGTTGATGATGTTATCATTGCTGGTATAAGTATAATTTACTTTGGCACCTCCTTTGGTCTTTGAAGAATCACCTTGTTCATAAATAGGTAAAGGGTCTTTAAAAGCTTTATGATCAGCATTTGTCGGGTGGCTCCCAACAATAATTTTACTAGCATCTATGAGATCTTGAATCTCATGTTTGAGCTTCATGCAATTGTTTGTGTTATGACCTTTATTCCGATGGAAGTCACTGTATTCATTTTCTCTCCACCATTTTAGTTTGACTTCTGGATCATATGGTCTGGAGTTATTTGGTAGCGTTATCAAGTTGTTTGCCAACAGAGTTTTGAAAGCAGATTCATATGATTCTTCGAGAGGAGTGAAATCACGCTTAGGCTTAGAAAGCCATGGTTTCTCTTTGAACCACTCTTTTGTTTTCTTTGGAGGATTTTCTGCTGCAGCTTCAATAGCTTTGAGCGCTTGTGTACCACTAGCCAAGTTGAATATTGTGGGCTTGGAGTTAGTTTTAATAGTGTCTACTACTCCGTCATTAACAATGTTCTTGTTGTTGTCTTTGCCAAATTTCCAACACTTGTTCTTCTCTTTAGAGCTAGATCCTAGTTGTGTTTCTTTCCAAAGTGAGATATCCCCCTTGTTAATGAGTACATCTTCCATTCGAATGGAATTATCTACCATTTTGTTAAATGATGGGTGTACTTGCATTTGGATGCTATATTTCAATTCTGGAATAAAGTTCACAAATATGTCCATTTTCTCAGAATCTGGAATAGGTCGGGAATACCTAGAGAACATCTTTCTCCAACGTTGGAGGAAAGTAAGAAGAGGCTCCCCTATGTTCTGTCTAGTATTACAAAGTTAGATCATAGTCACAGGATGCCGAATGTTGTATGAGTATTGTTGTAAGAATAGTTGGATTATTTTGTCAAACTTTTTTATTCCTTTAGGTAGATTTGAGAACCATTCCATGGCTTGTCCTCCCAAACTCCTCGGGAAAAGGCACATGAGATACGTTTGGTCATGCATGAACTCCATACAGGAAGCACAAAATTCTTTGACATGATCTTGAGGATCTAAGGTACCATCATATTTGTCAAATTTTGGGATCTCCACTCATGAAGGGAATGGAGGCATGTACAAGTTTTTGTCAAATGGAAAAGGGCATATTGTCTCCAGAGAATATTGTTTTGGGGACTTATCCTTATTCTTCACTTCTGTGATCTCATTTTTCAAGGCTTGTAATTGTTTGTGTACCATGAGTATAGGTGATTCTTCCTTTTTAGTAACAAGTTTCTGAATGTCATATCCAATAGGAAGTTTGGCACCTTGTTTTGCCAGTTCTAAGAAATAGTCTTCCTTTTCTCTAGCCAAGATAGCTTTCATCATTTTTCTAAAGTCTTTATCCTTTTGACAGTCAAGTATCTCTTTTCCTGGAGGTTCTCTGTCTTCTTCAGCTTCACTTGATGAGGAATCATTATCAGTTTCGTGAACGCTAAGGTTGTCTTTGTCATTGTATTCTGTCTCATGTATAGTGGGAGATTCAGGTTCATCAGAAATTGGTAGTCTTGATGATGAAGGTTTATCAGTCAGAGGATCCCTTTCGTAAAATGAAAAGGGTTGTCCTTTGCCTTTAGCCTCTTTCTTACAAGAACTCATAGTTTGAGTAGGCATTTTTTATGGATTAGTGTGACCCAAAGCTGTTTGTAATGCAGAGGTCAAGATCAATTTTAGAGCTAGTTGTTCGGTTAACGTATTTGTTTGAGAGAAGCAACTAAGATTTAGTCTGGTTTCAGGAAAAATCTATCCTGTATAAGACATTTATCTAAGTTGATTCTAGAGTAGTGACTAAGACTCAGTCTGGTTCAGGAATGATCTATCCTGTGTAAGATGTTATCTAAGTGACTTAAGTTTGATAGGTAGTTGATTGAACTAGCTAAAATATGATCGACCAAATCATGCAATACAAATGGCAGAGGTACACTGTCTTGATCTGTTTATGCTTAGGATGATGATAACCAATATTATGTTCATTGTAGACTATTTTAGGCAAGTTTGACTGTTCTGTTATGACAAAAACCAGAGATTCATATGATAGGTTTTATTGAACCAAAAAACAATTTAATAGCCTTAGGACAACAATAGTTCTATTTCATATGAGTTGTTGCCTCGTACTGTACAACATATGGGTATGTGAAGGATGACAAAATAATCAATGCAGTTATGTTTTGTACGACACAAAATTTAGCTCTAGATGACAGATGAAAAGACTCATACGACATAGGATCTGGTGAAGGATGACAAATCAGAAGACTCGTACGATACAAGTTCTGGTGTAGGATGACAAATTATCAAACTCGTACGACTGTTCACAAGGCAAAGACTAAAAATTCTGAGTTTTTTGACTGTTGAGTATGGAAAGTGAATATGACCAATTCTGAGATGGACTGTTTTTGACCAGGATAGACTAGTTTTGGACAAAATTTTGACTTTTAGGATAAACTAGTTCTGACATGGACAAAGTTTTTGTTCACTAAGTTGTTTCTTGTTTTCTTCAATTTTTGGTATTTCAGTTTTAGTTTGAGGGATGAAAACACAAAAAACACGTAGTATGAATAGTAACTCCAATCACAACATGCAAGCCCTAAGGAATTTGGTGAGAGAAGAAAAGCTTTGCTTGTAGACTCAGGTACACACCCAATAGCTAATCAGAATATGACCGCTGAGTCTCATGCAATGGATTCTCAATGCCGTATTAGCCAACTCCAAACGCTAATGGGGGCATGAAATGACAAATATCTTGGGAGAGATACTATCTCTCTTGCACAAATATTATCCCCCCTTTCGGAGGTGAACCGAGTAGCTTCTAATTTTGAATTGGATTTAGTAAGGGATTCATTCGGCATGTCGGGGTATAAAATCAATTAAGAGGTTCCCCAGCCTTAAAACCAAGGTTTAATATACCTGAAGGTACTAAGGAGAGCTATTCTCGAGCATTGTTGTTGACTTGATTTTCATCAAATCATGTTTATTTTATAGTGGGTTGGAGTACTTGGCTTTTAGCTGTTCCCACTTAGGTCATTCCCCTCACACCGGCCATAACGGCTTTAAGATTTTTTCAACCCCTCGGGAGGGCAGGCCTGCTAAAGATATACAAATCTCAAACAAAGAAAAAACCTCAAGGGTCTGGATTTCTGATTGTCTAGAAGAAGACAAGAGCATACTTTCCTACCTCTTGGAATTTTCTAAAAACATGAAAGATAGATTTGTTCATTAACCACATAGCAAGTTAGGTGCCTAAAAATGAATTGAAAGAATACACGATGTTTGGTTGATTCTCCTTAGGCAACCTGCAAAGACAACAAATCGGTAGTCATATTGTCTTTGTACGACAAGCATATTCTTCGACAAGTGTTCTGCAAAAACTGATTAGGCTGTGAAAAATTCTAAGATAGACAGATAAACAACGGGTCAGTCATCAAAATAATCAATTTAAATAGAAAACCAAAATCATGAAATTTGCTTTTTTCCTCTTTTTTACCAAAATTTACAGAATCGTATGACAAAATTTAAACTCGTACGAGACATGATTCCGGCTCGTACAAGACAAAATTCTAGTTCATATGAGACTGCAGATTGTCATTTCAGCCTGTGGGAAATGCCGTACAAGATGACGTAGAGACTGTACGACCGAAAATCCAAAATCTAAAAAATTTGAAAAATAGCAAAAATAAAAAAGTCAGTTTTGGAGGCCGAAAAATGTAGTTTTCTGCCCCACGGTGGGTGCCACAAATGTGTGTGAAAAGTGGAAAAAGTATCTGTAGCTGTAGACACAACACTTCAATTAAGTCATTACATGTATGGTTAGTAAAATATAAGCAATAAATAATAAACCATAACAAAGCGACTAACTGCCTTCTAAAAGATGCAAGTATAAGATTGCTCTCAGATTTTTATAAGCAATACCAGTGACTAGACTACACCAAGACAAAGGATTTAATCTATATAATAATGATAAACACACAATAATGGATGCAAGATGGATATTAGATGAATGAATTCAAGCAATATGAGTAAACTAAATATGGATGCAAATAATCTAAAAAAAGCACAATATATCAATGACTCCAGAGCAAAATCAGCACAATAATGACGTAATCTCAAAAATCTCCGCAATAGGTTTGAATGAGAGCTGAAGGCCGAGTTTATAGAAATTCACAAGAGAGATGATGAAAAAGAACAATTTAGGATTAATTGAAAATAATTGAGAAATCAGGTTCAGTTAACCTTGAGATGGATTCCAATTATAGTTTAATTGAAATGCATTCAAATAAGAAGTCCAAGTTGCATTGGAAATAATAAGATTTAATTAATTCCATGCATTTGTGAATAAAATAGATAATTATTTGATTTATTCAAGAAAAAGATCTTTTCAATGCAATTGAACTTGTTTTTTCTGAAAAGCTTTGATTTTTAATTCAATAATTCAATTAATTGCTTTTTAATTGCTTTTCTGATTTCTAGTTCTCAATTTAGAACAAGAAGTAATATCTCAAGTTTGATTTCTCTCTCAATTCAATTCTTTTTGTTTTATTTTCAATTTAACTCTTGCTTTGTAATTAATTCATCTTTTGTAATAGATTAATTCCTTTTTGCATGATTAAATGGCAAATTTATTAATTAATTAAATATGCTAAGATATTTAATAAATTAAAATAGGATAATTGATCAAAATGATTTTCTTGGAGTGATTCAATTAATTAAATAAATATTTAATCAATATTGAGTAATTGATTTGTCATGTGATATTTGATAATTGAAGAATTAATTAATGTACTCAAGGTTGATTTAATTGCCTTTGGTTAGGACCTTGGTGATGTTGTCGAGATTAGGGGCCCATGGTTTAGGTGACCAATTTTAGGGTATTACATTTTCCCCTCTTTGAATTAATGTGTGAGCAACGCGTTGGTTCAAAGAATAGTTGATGTCTAGGAGATACCAGTTCTGAACTTGATTGATCACGAACTAGATAAAGAGCGAGGTGTTTAGCTTGATTTGAAGTGATGAAGCTAAATAAAGTTGATTAAAGTGATACCAATCCCGAACTTGATGTGACTAGCCATAATAGGGTTGTTGATAGTTTGCCATATTTTGCTAAATATGTGGTTGTTGATACATAGGCTGATGTGATTGAATTGGAAGAGGTTGTTGGTAAGCAACAATATTTGGTTGTTGCATTATATATTGCTATTGATGTAATGGATTTTGAGATGCATTGATTTGATGTGTACCACCCTGAAGATAATTGCCCCGAGCATAAGTATGATGATATGCATTCACTTGTTGATTTTGAGATGGGGCTTTAGATTAACACCACATGATGATTAGTAAGTGCTCATTACGACATAAGAAGAGAAGGGCACTTGCTGATAGATGACTCGTTATTGTGATATCATAGGTTGTATAGATACAAATGGTTGGTATTGTGATACATTAACAACTTGTGGCATGAAATATGTAGATGGAAGCACATTAGAAACTTGGGGCATTTATTGCATAGGGGAAGGTGAGGAGGATGATGGTGCAACATAAATCATGCCCCCAACTATAGGTTGCATAAGAGGTGGTAAAGGATAGCCAAGAATTCCAGTGGTGAAGGATTTCATTTGTGCTAAAGATACATTCAATGGATGCATGACTGGATCAACAAAGGGAGTTAGATGAATCATGCTAGAAGTCATAATCATTTGAGTCAACATAGAGATTGACATGATAAGCCACGTCGATGGTGCAATTGACTAGAAAATTCCTCTTAAGGATATAGATGGTGTGAATCCTATCAAATTAGCATAAAAGGGTTGATAATATTGGCCAAGCGTGCGCATCGATGACAATCCCATTGATACAATTGGGTTACTCTACTAAGGTAGTATGATTGATGATTGGACTTGTGATTGGGGTCGTATACGAATATCACAACTTGCTGCTGAGAAAGTAGGAGCGATGTTGGTTGTTGGGGTAGTTGTGATGACATCGAGAGAGAAATTTGTTGTTGAGATGATTCTTGAGGATTAATAGTCACTGCCATAACTAAAGAGGGAATGGTCATGCCTTCATGACCATGTTTGAAAATATGACGTCCTTACAAATTTCAATGATGTCCTCCACTATTTGAGTATTATATAGATTTTGGAGGAAATGGTCTATAGGACTAATTTGGACATCAATTTCATCAGGTTGATATACCAGGTTTTATCTAAAGAAATTTGATTAAGTGGATCAAAATTGAGAGATGTGTTCCTTGACATGATGGGTGTGACACCTAAATTAGAATTTGGCTGAGGATTTGGGAATCCTAGATGAAATGGAGATGGTTGTTGCTCCATTTCTTGTCTTGATTTGGATTGAGTGGTGATAGTCACAAACAACGAGATAAAAAGATGTGAAGATGAAACACAATACAAAAAGCCAAGGATCAAAATTGAAGACCAATTTGGTTGATTTGATGAGAGATTGATGACATAAAAAGGATTGATTGATTGGATTCTTGGTACTCAAATTGCAGCTTGACAAGTCTAATATGGTATTGTGACACAGAAAGATACTCAAGAGGATACTCTCAACAACAAGATGAATCAATGTGAGTTGAACCTTTGGCTCGAGGTGATTACACCACAATGATGTAAAAAGATCAAGACTCAAGACACGATATAGTCAAAAGAGTTAATAATGAAGGTCGTTAATTATGTAGACTATGCCGCAATTTTAGGATATAAGACCAAGTATGAAAAAAAAAGGATTGATCCCTAACTTGATCTTTTATTGTCTCGGGTGATTGATTGAAAGAACTTGATTGATTGATTGAATTGACTAATCTAATTGGTTGATTGAATTTGATTGCAAAGATTGATCAATCAATTGATTTAGTTGAAGGATTGATATGGTTGATTCATTGAATGAAAAATGTTGGAGCAAGAAACTGATTGATTTGATCTAATCAAAAGATTGATTAACCCTTGATGATTAGATTGATCACTTGGACTAAATGAGACAAATCAGAGTGGACTTTGATTAATTGAACAAAGTTGATTTATGTCCAATTAGGATCTTTTTTTTGACTTGATGCTTGGTAAGGATCCTTGACTTAGTAAAAGAGGATAATGAGGATGTGACTATGAGGATGAATGTTGATGCAAATTGAATTATGACCCTCAAGATGAGAATGTAAGGGACTAGGATGATGAAAATGGATGCACAAAAAGAGACCCTAGACAATGATTATGACGATGCAAAAGGATTGAAATATTTTTTGGGACCAATAGGCAAACTCACTGGACAAGAAGGCAATTTTGATACTTGGAAATTTTGGCAGAGTAATAGGACAAAAAGCATTCTCTCTATGAAAAAAGGCAAACCCACTGCTTATAATAGGAATCCCATAGTTTGAGATAATGAACTTGTGATTCTGTGACTTGGATAACTAGCTTGGATGAGGATAGCATTCTCACTATTTTAGGTGCAAACTTATAGTTTGAGACAACAATCCCACAATTTTCTAACAAGGTAAAATGAAGCGATCCCATTGGACTTGAAAATTTGGACTTGTTTTGGCAATTTGGACTTGTTTTTGGCAAAAGATGATTATGCGACACAAACACAAGAAGCATGAAAATTATTGTTTGACTCGACTAGAGGAGGAGGGACTAGATTAGCTCAAGTGATAACATTTTAATAGTTTTCACATGAAGACACATTAGGCAGTTCACAACCTAAGGATGGAAAGTGGATACTTCTCATTAATGCCCTTTTCTATAAATAATAATACCTTAGACAAAGTGGATATGCAAAGATCTAGTGACAGTAAATCTCCCACCATAGCATGGGCACACTAGATCTCATTCTCTAAAAGTTCAAAATCTTTTGTTAATCAAAGAATTAATACCTCACGATGAAGGGTACATGAAGGGTTAACTTTGGGATATGATCTACATTCCTTGAACTAGTGAGCATGGGTTTTGGTCCTTTACAACAAATGGTGTCTAGTCATAATTTAGGGACTTGATGGCTATCCATTCAACAATGACTCACTTAAGAGCCTATCCCAGTCCTCATGAGAGGATTTTTATGTATCTCACATGAATGTGGATATTGGGGGAATTGCCGAGATACACTTTTCACAAAGAAGACTCGGGTTTTCATCGTAACCTGCTTATATAGAAGACCAAATTGAAAGTACCACTTTGATTTGTTCCTTCTCATAGGTGTAACATGTCGGGAGGTACGATTGCTAATGAAATTAGTACATGTTCTCTTACACCCAAGGTAACCTGGGAGTTAGAGGGGAGATGATACTTGTGTACTAATTTAAGGGATCTAATCTAAACAAATGAAGACGCGATAAATGAGATTAATTCCCTTCAAGAAATAGAAGTGTTTTCTAACTAAAAATAAGACACATTGTTCATTTTTTAAACCCAAGGAGATTTTTTTGTTTGCAACAAACCCCTCTTTCTTTGTCCTACAACAAATAGGTTAACTTAGTTTTCAAAATTTGGGGCCTTCTACTATCGAACCTGCAAAAATGTTAGCAAAACACCAAAAAATAGAAGCAGATTAGCAAGTTAGTCCAAAACAAGCAAGATTAATATTCGGAAAAAAAGACATAAACATAACACAAAGCAATCCTTCCATTTAACAGAGCATTCCCACCATTTTATGTATCCTACACTCGAACTTGCTATTTCATAGTTTAAACCCGTTGTTACACTTATATAATACAATTTTTTATCAAACAAACATAGGATAAAAATATAACATAATAAAATATTGTTGTTTAACAGTTCAATCTCGTTGTTACTACCCTCAAACCCACTATTCCTAGATGCAAACCCATTGTTGCACTGATAGACAGAAAAAACACAGGAAAAACTGAGAGCTAAAATAAGAAAATATATTGTCTGTACAATTGCAGGAATGCATTCCCCCAAGTATTGGTGGCATTACCATTGTTTAACAGTTCAATCCCACCATTTCTAAAAATTGAGCTGGAGCTAAACTGACTTCTATTGAAGCGGAAGTTAATCGAAAAATTCAACATTTTTGTTTGCAAGCATTTGAAATCTGCAAAACAACAAAAAACATGAGAATGACCTTTGAAATGGGTCCCATTGGGCATTCCAAAAATGTGTGTGAAAATGTGTGCAAATAAAATGATTGAAATACTAAGCTAACAATCTAAGTAAAATACAAATCAATCAAACACTCAAGATAAGGATGTTTCAAGATGGGAAATTAGTTTCAAATGAAAAGAAATCAATTAAAAATGCAAACCAATAACCCTTTGATTTGGTGGTCCTTTGATTGGATGTATGCTCGATTCTACAATTCCAAGAGTGTTTGAATATGCTCCATGATGATATTCAAAAAATCTTAAGCTAAATTGGATGTAAAAGAAAATGGATGCAAGTGACTAAAATGACATTATAATGATATGAGAGCATGGAAGTGGATGAATTGTGCAAGAAAATGAGGGGACTAAATAGACAATGATGAAAATGAGAGAATATTTGAGAAGATGCCACTTGTCTTAGTTGAGGACAAGTGGAAATGCAAGGAGTGACAAGTGTCCTCTAAGAGGGAAAGTGTCATTGCAAGGCATACCAAGTGTAACCAAAGACACATGTCAATTTTGGGAGATAACCACCCAAAATTAGCATCTTTTCCATTGTTTAATAAAATCGGGAATGTGAACATGATGTGGATAAGGTTGGTTGAAGGGATAGGGTTGGTTAAAACCCTTGGATTAAGTGGTGGGTTAGGCTATATGGGAGGTTAGAAGAAGGTTAGAGTTAGGAGACACATGACTAAAAGGAGTTATTTTAATTATTTAAATTCAAATAAACGGAAGAGATGGGTGACATTAACTAAATAAAATAATTAAATATTTTATTTAGTAGATGAAGGATAGGGTAATTAAATGATTAAAAGATTAATCAATTCATTGGACATGGCTTGGTTAATTAAATTAATTTAGCCAGAAGGGATGCCATAACCAATCAAATAATATTGATTATTTAATTAATATAGGTAACTAAAGGAATTAAACTTGATTAAATTAATTAACCAAATTTAAGTGTCTACACCAAAT
The DNA here is from genome assembly GCF_030272615.1 of Cryptomeria japonica. Classification (NCBI taxonomy): domain Eukaryota; kingdom Viridiplantae; phylum Streptophyta; class Pinopsida; order Cupressales; family Cupressaceae; genus Cryptomeria; species Cryptomeria japonica. Next base: position 364,045,241 of record NC_081408.1, on the reverse strand, counting down.
ATACAACCAACATAATATCTAGTCTTAAAGCTATCAAATACAACACTCCTCCAATCATAGATCTATACCATCTTTGATCCACATCAAGAGATCCATCATCCTTGCTTAACTTACAACCAATAGCCATAGGTGTTGCAACTAGTTTACGGTTCTCTATGCCAAACTTCAAAAATATCCTTGATATACTTGGTCCAAGAAATAAAAATACCATCTTTTGATTGTGTAACTTGAAGACCAAGAAAAAGGACAACTCACCTATTATTGACATCTCAAATTAATTTTTTATTTCTTCTGCAAATTTCTTACACACACCATCATCCCCACCAAAAATGATATCATCAATATATATAATAACCATCAACAATTTATCATCTTCAACTTTGAAATAAATTTTGTTATCTATAGTACCTTTTCTAAACTTTTGCTGTAATAAATACCTATCCAATCTTGCATACCAAACTCTAGGAGATTCCTTGAGTCTGATAGTCCTAAAAAAATCATTGTGCAAAAGATTCTCATGCCTTAGTAAATTTTCTGATTATTCAGAAAATTTATTTTTTTCTCTATTCCTGCCCTTAGGCTTTAGGCTTTAGGGTTTTTATGTGTTTTTTTTATTAAATCTCTGTTAAAAACCCTTAGCTTGTTATAATCTGGCATTACCTTTTCTCCACTTAAGCCAAGGGTCCCTTATCGTTGGTGGGGTCATTGTTTTTCCTAGGCATTAAGTTGTTTTCAGCCGACCCCTTTATATTTTCCAAAGATTGCACGTAAAGTTATCCTAGGTAGGTCCCGTTTAACATTTTTCTGCCAGTGCCTAAATTTTCCTAAGTCTAAAGTCTTATATATATTTTTCCAGTGACTTTATGGTAAACCGCGAGCAGATCCTGCAGTCCGTGTAGCCCCGCGGTTGAAAGTGCAAGGAGATTATGGACCGTGACATCATGAGATGATGCCACGTGTCTAAGGCGGGGAAGGTTAAGTTGGCGGTTTGACTTTTCAAAACTTTGATGTTACCGTTTCTCAACAAGTAAAGTTCGGATTACTAAAGGTGCATGTTTTTGCACGTGGTAAAGATGAACAATGATGTTTTAATCCCGATCCAAGAAGCGATCGAGAGTTAGTGGTTATTGTTAAGTGATCGCCATGGCTTATAGATAAAGTGCAAACATATCCAATGACCCTCGTAACCCTATGAAGGAAGATGCAAGGGGATTAAGGACCATGAAATCATGAGATGATGCCATGTGTCTAAGGTAGCCTAGGAAAAACTGATGGTGGGGTCGCTAACCGAGGAGGAGTAAGTAGTGAGTTGGCTATGCCATGTCATTCTTTGGGTGGACCCACTTGCCACATGTGATGGTCAATTTTAGATTGACTAAAGATGAGTGTGCAATGCGCCAGTATGAAAAATGATTGATGATTCAGTTTTAAACTTATCTCAAATACAAGTTAGAGCTATTTTTTCACTCGTCCAAGTAGTAATGGTGGATGAGACAATGGCGTTTCATTCCAGAACAATAATAAAATCAATCTCAAAGATATTTTTAATTTATAAAGTGATTCATAGTGATTCAAAAGGTATCCTCAGAGCTAAAGAAGATTGAGATGGGTTCTTGCAGTGCAGGATTGCAATTAGCCGGGTATTTACAAAGCAGTAAGTTACTAAGCACCCTTTCTTTGTTCCATGAATGATTGAAGTATGAATTATGTGATTAATTGTAGGGAAAACCTCACAAATTGTTCTAGGGTTTAGAATTTGATAAGGATTTACATATTTCTATGTTGTTCTTGAAGTTTTTGTGTCGAATCCTAGTTTCCTTTTCCTCTTGTGGTTAAGTGATAGAAACCCTAGTATGGTAAGATGGGTCCCTTATGAAAACATTCAAGGCAGATTGAATATTTGAAGAGAAATCTTTTTGATGATTTTCTTGACCAATTAAAGCCCTCGACTAATGACAAGTACCAAAGGCAAAAATTTATTCATGGTAAAACTTAAGGAGAAGGGTTGACTGATAAAGTGTACCACTTGACGGATGCTAGGGTACTAATGACTAGGATAGATATGTTCAAATTATGGTATGGACAGAGGAATTTACAGTCCCCCTTCTTGAGTGTCTGGAAATATGATGGGTAAATTAGTGGTGCTGAATGTGTTCATGGATGTTGACTTGCTCAAGGCTATTGCAAATAGATATGACCCTATCTCGAGGGTTATATGGGGAAATGAAGGAGAGATTTTGTTGACAATCAGGAGAGAAGAATTCCAGGAGATCTTTGATTTGTATGAACCATCTACTAACTTGGTACAAGTAGATTTAAATGAATTGAAGGTAGATTATTATAGAATGAAAGGTTTCATTAGAACTCTCTTTCTTCCAATTCATTTGGCAAAAGCAAGACAAACAACATACTACATTAGCCCTAGTTCAAAGGAGCCTTTTCCCATTGGTGCTTTTGGTCCTTATTTTCAGGCTACCTTTTTCTCTTTATGTCAGGCTTTGGGTTTCAATCCAATTATAGTTATGCAACTTGACTTCATGTATTTGGCTATGCAAATTCAAGATCCAGATTATATAGTGATCTTTGACTTTGCCCCATACCTTGAAGAGAAGATTCATGAGGGGTTGCAGGATGTTAAGAATGAAGTGTCTGGCACTCATTTCTACTGGTACTCCTTGCTCATGCATATATTCTTGTATTAGAATGCAGATTACTTTGAAGGGACTATGAACCTAAGAAGAACAATTGACAATAATGAAATTCCAGTGTAGTTTTGGAGAATGGACATGTCTTGGGATAGACAAGAGGCTAGCTTTGTAAGGTTTGATAACAATTTTGCTTCTAGGTTAAGGAAAAGATTGATAGTGAACCCACCAAGGATCCCCACAAAGTTGCATGACTTTTTAAGACCTAAGGAGAGGTTGCTACTTCTAAAGATTGAGCACAATTGGAGGGATTTCATCCCTTATCCTGTTAGCATTGTTATTAGAATTTATGGTTTCTCTGGTCAGCCACATATATTGCCTTTTAATGTTCATTTGAGAATGGGTTTTTCTGAAGTAATGTGGTAGATAGGGTGCATCCATGATAAGGAATTAAAAGGAAGAAGCAAGGGATCTATTTTCCCTGATTATACTATCATCCCATATTTTGTGATTTTAAAAGGATGATATGAGCATTTCGACAAGTTCTTTGCACCATATCATTTAGGGGTTAGCACAACCAGACATAGTGACCCAGAGGGGTTTTATAACATATTCAAGGCAAGAATAAAAGGAGGCTTCTTGCATCATGAGCATAATTTACTTGAGGATATAATTAGAAATGAGTTTGATTTCATGACTCGGGATTGGAGGAAAGAGAAGTGGATAACTTTTAGGAAGCTATGGGCTATAATTAAAAAAATGGATCCAAGCTATGATCCAACAAAATATTTCACTCCATTTTGTGCTAAAGTTGATTTTGTTATGAACAATTTTCATGAATTGATTCTTGTATTGAAGGAGAAGAGGGCCAAACTTGAAGAGGTCCATGGCCGACAAGTTGAAAGAAGAGATGTGCAACATCCAACGCCCATCACACTGGAGGAATCAACCTTGATTCATCAAATGAGGATGCAAAAGTCAGGCTCACAACCTCCTCTACCTCAAAGAATAGATGGCCTAATAGAGGAGAGACTTGTTTATGAGCCCTCTCAAAAGAGGGTAAGAGAGGAAACTAGTGGTGAAGAAGAGAGTAGCGACAACAGTGAAGAATTGGTGAGGAGAAAAGGTAAAAAGATAATGAAGCCAAAGTCTCCCCCAAAGGTGCAAGTTAAGCTTTAAAGGAGTCAAAATTATTGATATTGAAGACTCAGATAGAAGTCCTTCACCACCACATGTGCCATATTCACCTTCAAGACAAGTCAAAGAACAAATAGAGGAAGATACTTTCATAGTAACAAGTGCTGAGATGCAAATTGGTATTCCTCTTGTGCCTCCTAGTTTGGAGCTCGATATCATCCCTTTGGATATTCAGGGTAGAGCATTCATGGATGTAAGGAAGAATGCATGTGAAAAATTCCTTGAGGATGATGGTTTTGTGAGAAGCCTACACTTTCTGTAATTAGTATGGAAAATGAAAATAAAAGAATTTAAGAAGAGAAGTGCCAAGAGGAAAGCTCAGAGGCCAGATAGTTCTAAGCATGAAAATCAGGAAGAAGTTAAGAATGAGATGATCGAAGAGTTCAAGAAAATTACTGTAGATGAGGGTAGGATGATTGTAAATAAGGATGGAGCCTTGATTTTACTAGAATGGGATATAGTAGATGTAGTGGCCTTTGATGCAATTAGGAAATCAAAGGACCAAAATTTAGGTTCAGAGGAAGAAGCAAGGTTGGCATTAAAAGGATAAAATTTTATAGATGATTATGCAACCTTGACAATATGGGCATTAGAGGAAGGACCTAGAAAGCCTAATGTTGGTGACATAAATACCAACTTAAGGGGAGGCCTTATTATAAAAAGAGCATTTGACACATCAAGTGTGGAAGCTATAAAGTTGAATGTTGATGTAGCCAAATTGGCTCATGAGACTTCAAAAAGGGAAGCCTTGGAAAAAGTAGAGCTAATGAGAAAGTTTGACAAGCTTTTCAATGATTATAATGCAGTTCAACATAGATGTTTAGAGTTGCAAACCAAGGCGCAACTTCTGGAGCAAGGACAGATAAGAGTCTCCTCTTCTGCACTTACAGGGACATCAATATCACCAACATCCAGATCTTTGCATGTTGCCCATGAAGAAGAAGAAATTCAACCTGGCAACAATCTTGATATCCCTAAGATATCATTGGTACCATATGATGATGATGAGCTTGAATCCACTAGGTCTACTGATCCAACTAAAGCCCAACTCTTGGAGAAGATTATTGAATTAGAAAATAAGCTAAAGGAATAAGGAGATAAGTCGACTTGGCAACAAAAGGAGAGAGTTAGCTCAGTGCTAACTCATTTAAATGAAAAAGTTGATAGTAGGATAAATAGTATTCATTCTTTGTATTCTTTATTATTTAATACTATTCAGAAATTTAATGATGATAAAGAGATGGTGGTTTCCTTGTTCACAAAATGGTTGCAAAGGGGAAATGATTTTAGAATAATGTCTATGGCTTCCAAATATCATGCTGAGAGGCCACCTACACTCCAACCAACTTATCTATTAGTAAATTTGTTTGTATTTTGGTATGGTTTTTGTCATTGATGTCAACACCTACTAAAACTCTAGCACTTTGGAGATCCAACAACATTCACCGGCAAGCAAGTGACTTTTGTACAGTCACCGCTATATGGTACACTGGCAGGATATAATGATCACCAGCACTTGGAATGGCGTGGAAAACATTTGGTAATGTTGAAGACATCATTTTGACATTTTGTCTTGGAGAATTGGTTATTGGTATATTCACATTTGCATATTTGCTATTACCGGCAAATAGGTCCAGGGTATACACCGATAGGTTTATGTTTTCTAGATTAGCATGACACACTTTGGAAATGATTAATTATTGTTGTAAATGCATTAAGCCGACATGTTTAATCGGTTATTGCATCGAAGTTTGTTTTGTTTGTAAAATATTTATTGTAATATCTTGTAGAGCCAACCTACTAAAATTGGTCTTAGGTTATGGTATAAATGTAAGATCTTAATTGTAAGATCAAGTGTGGAATGTGAAAAAGGATAAGTGTGAATGTATATGTGAGATTAAGCAGAGCTATACACGCAGACATCATTTGAAGGTGAAGCTAGGTTTTTGTGAAAGCATATCAGAACTACACCGATACTGAATCCAGCATATGAAGATGCTATTTTGAGCAGTACATTCTTATTTGATTTAACCATCCAATTTTAGTCAGTGTGACTCCCATTTGTGATTGAGCAGTAAGCTCTAGGCGCTTAGCCTTTCTGCATGTGCAGACCCCATTTATGTACACTTACTATCTGCAGTAGTATTATTAGATTGTGGGTAAGGTTTCCCACCATGGTTTTTCTCCTTACATGGTTTCCATGTACAAATATTGGTGTTATTTGTTTTGAATGACTTTTTCTTTTTGTTTCATGCATTACTCTTTACTAGTATTGCATTTATCTGTTAAAATTGTTCACCGGTATAATAAAATGGTTCACCGATATTAAGTAATAATTTGGTTAAGTTGTTTTGGTTTAAATTTGTATTGGAAAACTGATTCACCCCCCCCCTCTCAGTTGCCTCTAGGACCTAACAATTGGTATCAGAGCAAGGTCCTCTTTTTGCAAAAGTTTAACAGCTTCAGGAGATCCAATGTCTAGCAACTATTTCAGGAAGGACAGTCCTAAACTTGATGGAATTAACTATGGGATATGGAAGATCAGGATGGAAACACATTTGAACTATATTGGAAAAGATATCTAGGAGCTTACAAAGAATGGATATGCTACTCCTACTACAACTTAGCCTAATCCACCAAATCTGGCCAAAGATGAAGAAAATGACTACAAGGCAAGAGAAGCACTTTTGAGTGCATTATTAGATCAACAAATCATGAGACTATCAGATAGGTCTACTGCTAAAGCTATTTGGGATCATTTGGAAACACTAAATGAAGGAGATTCAATAGTCAAAATTACAAAACTTGAAAGCTTTCGAGTCAGGTATGAAAATCTGAAAATAGAAGAAGATGAAAGAATTTCTGCTTTTATGGAAAGAGTAAATGAAATTGTTTTGGGTATTAAATGTTGTGGAGGAACCTTCAGTGAAGATGAAATTGTTTCAAAATTTTTAAGAGGATTTCCACCGACATATAAGATGAAAGTTACTGTTATAAATGAACTAAGAACAATGCCTAAACACATCAGTAACTAGGGATATATTGATTGGAAAACTTTCAGGATTTGAAATTGAGGAATATGGTCCTATTGCCACTATAAAAACTGACTTAGCTTTTAAAGCATCAACATCATCTGCACAATCATTTGACAAGTCTGATTGGAAAGCCTTTTATGCAAGAGAACTTGAGGAAAGTAGGAAAGAAAATGAAGAACTTGAAGAACGTGAAGCACTATTTGCAAGAAAAATGCCTAAAGGTCCAATTGGAAGTAAGTATGAAGGTAAAACACCCTTTAAATGTTTCAACTGTAATAAGATTAGTCATATGGCCTCAAGATGCCCTGACAGACATGCTAGGTTAAGAGAAGAAGCTAGAAGAACATACAAACCTAACCCTGAATATCAGAGATACAGATTCAAGAAGAATAAGGACAAATCTTGTTATATTGCTGATGAAGGAGTGACTGATGATTCTGATGAGGATTTGGCAGACAATGGATGGGTTTTTATGGCTATAATAGAAGATCAGCCGACACCTACTGTTCAACCGGTAGAGAAGGCCTTGACAGCTAAAATTGAAGTAAAGGATGAATGGATCATTGATTCAGGATGCTCACATCAAATGATTGGTGATAAGAGAAAGTTCCTAACTTTTTAGGAGTATAATGGAGGTCTATTAAGATTTGGAGATGATAAAGCTTGTTCAATCAAAGGTAAGGGTTCAATATCTCTTGATGGTAAGAATAACACTGACAATGTTTACTATGTTGAAGGTTTAAAGCATAATCTTTTGAGTGTTGGTCAATTAGTTGAAAAAGGATTTCAGTTACAATTCAAAAATGGTAAATGCAAAATTATGAATAGAACTGGTTTGGAAATTGCAACTGGTAATCAAACTAGAGGTAACATCTTTCATCTGAATAACAATGAAAAGACATGCTTGATTGCTCATATTGATGAAAGTTGGCTATGGCATAAGAGACTCCGTCATGTAAATTTTGATTGCATGGTGAAGATCAGTACTACTAAGGCCGTTAGATATTTACCTAATATTGTTAAACCTCACAATCCAGTATGTAAGGAATGTCAATTTGGAAAACAAGTTAGAGCTACTTTCAAAAGTATTCCAAAAAAATCTAATAATGCTGTTGACTTAATTCATATTGATTTATGTGGTCTAGCTAGAACTAAAAGTTTACAAGGAGATATATATTTTATGCTAATCATTGATGACTATTCTAGAATGTGCTGGGTTACTTTTCTCAGAGAAAAATCAGAAGCACTTGGGAAGTTCAAACTGTTCAAAGCTATGGTAGAAAATGAAACCGGTAAGAAAATCAAATGTCAAAGATTAGATCAAGGAGGAGAATTTACATCTAAGGAATTTAATGCATTCTATGAAGTAAATGGAATCAAAAGACAGCTATCAGCACCTCGGACATCACAACAAAATGGAGTTGTTGAAAGGAAAAACAGAACTATCTTGGATGCAACCAGAAGTATGTTATCAAAAAAAAACTTACCACATGTATATTGGAGAGAGGCAATAAGTACAACAGTCTATACGTTTAACAAAGTTCACGTCAAAGGTGAAACCGGTAAGACCCCTCATGAACTATGGTTTGGTATTACTCCTACACTTAAGTATTTTAGAATATTTGGAAGTAAATGCTATATTAGAAGAGATGAGTATATTGGAAAATTTGATCCTAGAAGTGATGAAGGATTATTTCTTGGTTATTCATCTAAGAGTAAAACATATAGATGTTTTAACAAAAGATTGCAGAAAATTGTTGAGAGTACAAATGTGAAGATTGATGAACAATTTAGAGAAACTTCAAGGTATATAGACTCTGAACCGGTAACATAAATACTGACAAATGAATCTGTACAAAATCCACCAGTATAGAATGAAGATCCAGTTACACTGGTATCATCTGAAAATTCCACTGTGACTGAGGAACAACAACAAACAAAGACACCCCGGTATGTAAGATTGAATCATTATGAAGATCAGATAATTGGAAACAAGCACAAAGGAGTTATGACAAGAGGAAGATTGGCAAATTAAGAGGTATGTCTCATTTCTCCAATTGAACCATCATCTGTTAATGAGGCATGTGAAGATAAACATTGGATTAAAGCTATGGAAGAAGAATTAGAACAAATTGAGAAGAATAACACTTGGACATTAGTTCCCTGGCCTAAGGATAAAAATGTAATTGGAACAAAATGGGTATTCAAAAAAAACTTAATGAAGATGGTAAGGTTATTAGAAATAAAGAAAGACTAGTGTGTAAGGGATATTCTCAGAAAGAAGGAATTGATTATAATGAAACCTTTGCACTGGTAGCTAGAATTGAGGCAATTAGATTATTCTTGGCTTTTGCAGCACACAAGAACTACAAAGTTTATCAAATGGATATTAAATGTGCATTTCTGAATGGAGATCTTGAAGAAGAAGTTTACATTGAACAACCTGATGGATTTTCTTTGACAGATGACAAAGATATGGTTTGTAGGTTAAGGAAAGCCTTGTATGGATTGAAGCAAGCCCCAAGAGCTTGGTATATAAGGTAAGATAAGTATCTTTTGAAAATTGGTTTTTCTAAAGGTATTGCAGACAACAATTTATATTATAAAGTGATAAATGATGACATCTTGGTTATAGAAGTTTTTGTTGATGATATAATATTTGGAGGAGAAAATGGATTATGTGAAGACTTTTCTATTGAAATGCAGCAAGAATTTGAAATGTCTATGATGGGAGAAATAAAATTCTTTTTAGGATTGTAGATCTCACAAACTGATAAAGGTATATTCTTGAGTCAATATAAGTACTTGAAGGAATTACTAAAGAAATTTAGAATGGAAAACTCTAAACCGGTAAGCACACATATGACTACAAATGACAAATTATCACTCAGAGATGAATCTACACCTGTTAATCCAACTAGGTATAAATCTATGATAGGAGGTCTACTATATTTGACACAAACAAGACTTGATATCATGAATGCAGTATGTATTGTTTCAAGATTTCAGAGTAATCCTAGAGAAAATCATGAATCAATAGTAAAAAGGATTTTCTGGTACTTACAAGGCACTACAAATCTTGGATTATGGTATCCTAGAGATGAAAAATTCGAATTATATGCATACACAGATGCAAATTGGCTAGGAGATGTGGATGATAGGAAGAGCACCACAGGTGGAGAATTTTTTCTTGGAAATAGACTAATTTCTTGGTTAAGAAAGAAAAAAAGTTCTACATCTTTATCAACAGCTGAATCAGAATACATTGCAACATCAACAAACTATACACAGGTACTATGACTCAAACAGATGTTGAAGGACATAAAGGTAAAATGCAAGGAACCTATAACTATCTATTGTGATAATACTACAACAATTGATATATCTAAGAACGCGGTATTTCACTCTAAAACCAAACATGTTTCTATAAAACTAAATTTTCTAAGGGAGAAAGTTGAAGCAAAAGAGATAAAACTGGTTTATGGGAATACAAAAGAGTAGATTGCAGATATTTTTACTAAACCTCTGCCTAAGGCAGCTTTTGAATATCTCAGAGATCAGCTTGGGGTTATACCCCCACCAGTAGAGACTTAGGAAGTTGATGATTGTCATCAATCGACAGAATTGACAAGAGAAAATCTTTTACTTTGGTCTTTCATGAGGAATCTACTTCTCAGGGGGAGTAGTTGGTACACTGAAATTATTGGTATTTTGTATATGAACTTGGTTTTTCTAAAAATGTTCTTACTTTGGCATTTGATGTCAAAGGGGGAGAGATTGGTATGAAAAAAATAAGAAAGATACATATTACTCTCAGGGGGAGAAACTAATATTTTAAGGAGAGACTATTTATATATGAATTCTGGTTATAATTTCTTTTTGGAAATTATTGGTTTCTGGTATTTGGCATTTCTGTTTTGGCACTTTGGTGGTTTTTCCATCTTGTGTTGCCATCAATGCCAAAGGGGGAGATTGTTTGTAAAATGTTTATTGTAATATCTTGTAGAGTTGACCTACTAAAATTTGTCTTAGGTTATGGTATAAATGTAAGATCTTAATTGTAAGATCAAGTGTGGAATGCGAAAAAGGATAAGTATGAAGGTATATGTGAGATTAAGCAGAGCTATACATGCAGACATCATTTGAAGGTGAAGCTAGGTTTTTGTGAAAGCATATCAGAACTACACTTGAATCCAACATATGAAGATGCTATTTTGAGCAATACATTCTTATTGGATTTAACCATCCAATTGTAGTCAGTGTGACTCCCATTTGTGATTGAGCAGTGAGCTCTAGGTGCTTGGCCTTTCTGCATGTGCAGAGCCCATTTATGTACACTTACTATTTGCAGTAGTATTATCTGATTGTGGGTAAGGTTTCCCACCGTGGTTTTTCCCCTTATAGGGTTTCCACGTACAAATATTGGTGTTATGTGTTGTGAATGACTTTGTCTTTTTGTTTCATGCATTTATCTATTAAAACTGTCCACCGGTATAATAGACTAGTTCACCGGTATTAAGTAATAATTTGGTTAAGTTGTTTTGGTTTAAATTTGTATTGGACAATTGATTCACCCCCCCTCTTAGTTGCCTCTAGGACCTAACAAAATTCAATGCAGGAGGCCCAAATTTTGCCAGAAAATATAGAAAGAAAGATAAGGGATCTGATGAGAAATTTCAGTGAGCTAAGTGAAACACTTTTGCTAGATATCAAGGATGAAAATGGGGTAGTTAAGTATTTACAATTTTGGAAACGGGAGGCAGGGAGAGTCATCAACACCCAAGTAGAGTTAATTTGTGAAGGGTTGAACATGGATATGCTGGAAGATAGCATGGACAAAATAATTGTCACAGGGTCATTTTTTGGATCTTTTGAAAGAGAGGCAAATCAAGTAGCTGTTAAATACACTCCATATATAGCTAAATTTGATGAATTCATGAGTTATGAATGGCCATCTGATGAAGAATACCATAGGTGGAGTAAGATGTATTTGAATGATGAAAAAGGATTGTATGGTAAAGTGCATCAAGAATATCAGAGAAGCAGTTGTAGATTTTGATATTGAATATATCTCCTCAAATGGAATATTTTGTAACAAACTTCAAGTATTTTTAAGCATCCTGATGACATGTGTCTCTTGGCCTGAAGCTTGTTTTCTCCCTTTTTTTCTATAAAAGAGAAATCAGGGCCATTAGAAAGGGTTCCAAAAACTTTGAATAGGGTCTCTTGTGTAGGTCCGGTACAAGATTAGGTTCTAGTTTTGAGAAGTCATGAGTAAATAGCAGGGAATTGTAATGTCAAGTTTACAGAGAAAAATAGAAGATAGCAATCAGTTTCAAATTTTAAATGGGTTGTCTTGTAAATGAAATATATTCAATTATTTGATAGAAGGTAACTTTTGTAATTAATACAGATATAATTTCAAATCCTTACTCTCTTGCGTATGATTTTATTTTCTTTTGGGTAAATGGAATCAAGGGTTTTATTTAATTGTTTCATTGTTATGATGTATGCAATTTTTCATTTCATGCTTTAATCCAAGGGGTTAATTAAAATGCTTGAATGAGATCACATAGGGATAAATCTTGTACTAGGATTTGATAATAGTTTGGGTAAAGAAATTGTAAATGAATGATGTTGTAATGCACTGTCGTTTAAGATTTAATCAGCTATTAGATAAATTTCTATCAAGTTTCAGTGATATTTTTAAAATTTCAGAGCCCAATGGAGTAAGGCACTAGTGTGTGCTAGCAATTGTCACGAGGTTATCAATTTCTTGTCTCTTTCACTTATGGTTTGTCATAAATCATTAAAATCAAGACATATTTCCAAGTTTTATGTATGTTTGAGGTGTCCTACTATCTCATGCTCTAGATAAGGTCGAGGATCACTGAAGAATTCACCATTCTTGAGAATTCTCCCTATTGTTTGATCCCATATATGAGATTATCTACTTTTTTTTTAGCATAATTTGTGAATGTGGCATAGAGATCACAAAATTTCTAAGGGATCACCCTCCCGGGTATTGTAGAGCCCAAAGTGTAGAAGGATTTGCAGATCCTTGTCGTAGTTGGTCCAAGTCTAAAGAATATTGATAGTTGGAAGTGGATTTTCATAGGTATTTTGAGGAATCAACTTGGTTTCTACATTGTAGCTGTGTAAACCCATTTCTGGGAACTAGCAGAGTCCATAAAGTGGTTTCTTGAGTCTACAAACCATATCTGAATCTTCTGACAGCTTGAACCCATCTAGTTTTTCAATTTATACATCTTCTTCAAGTTCTCCATTCAAGAATGTTTACTTAGAATCCATCTAATATACCTTAAAATTCTTATATGCAACAAATGTAAGAAACATCCTTATGGCTTCAATCATAGCTACATGGGCAAATATATCCTTAAAATCTATACCTTGAACTTGTGAAGAATTCTTACAAACTAGTCTTGCTTTATTCCTAGTGACTTCTCCATCTTTCATTAAGCTTCTTTTAGAACACCCACTTAGTTCCTATCATATTCTTGTCCACCGGTCTAGGTACCAATTCCCAAGTCTTATTTTTCTCGATTTTATTAAACTCCTCTTCCATTGCCTTTATCCAACTCTCATCCTTGCTAGCTTCTCCAAAAGTCTTTAGCTCCACTTTAGACAAATAAAAAAATTGCTTGTTCACTGGTCTCTGCTAATCTTCTTCTTGTCTGAAAACCTTTGCCTTTGTCTCCAATAATATGATCTTCTGAATGATTCTTCCACATATACTTTCATTGTGTCTTAGGTGCTTGTTCATTTTCTTTTTCTTTTGCACTTGTCTCTTATTTTTATTTGAGAGCAACCTTCTCTTCCACATCAATAGGGATAACTTCTATTTTAGTCTCAGGTTTAGGTATAGTCTACATCTATTCTTCACTTACTCTAAAATTTGTACTAACAACAATCTTATTTAGACTCTTGGTGTAACACAAATATGCCTTGCTCCTTGTAGATTATCCAAAAAATATTCGTTCATCTGACCTTGCATCAAACTTACCAATATATTCCTTATCTCTTCTTATGTAGCACCCACTTCCAAAAAATCTTAAATACTTGATTGTGGATTATCTTCCTTTCCATAGTTCATAAGGTATCTTTGTTTGATTAACTCTCACTTGTATCTTGTTAAGAATGTGAAAAAAAGGTATGCAACATTTCTTTCCAATACACATTAGGTAGGTCAACATATTTCAACATAGTTGTAGACATCTCAACTATAGTTCCATTCCTTATTTCAACAACTCCATCTGTTGAGGAGTCCAAGGTATGGATAACTTCCTTACAATACCATGTTCTTCACAAAACCTATCAAGCTCATTTGATGTAAATTCTCTCTTCTACTAGGCCTTAAAATTTTTATCTTAACATTTACTTGATACTCAACCATAGACTTAAACACTTAAAATCTTTCAAATACCTCGTATTTTCTCTCTCAAGAAAGTAACCCATGTCATCCTAGAATAATCATCAATAAGAAATAGAAAATACCTTTCACCACTTAGTCCTCTTGTCCTTATAGGACTGCATAGATCTCTATGAATCAACTCCAAAGGTCTTGTAGTAGAATACTCCTTGTTCTTGAAACTCTTCTTTGTTTTCTTTCCCAATTGACACTCCCTGCACACTATATTAGTAGGTTTGATATATTTTTGGTAAATTTCTCACAACATGAGTAGAGCTTATTTTCACTAAATTGTCAAAGTCGATATGTCCCATCGTTTTGTGCCACAACCAACATTCACTGCTCTGTGCTAGAAAACAATTGCTTTCACTATTATCCTTCACATAGTAGACATTGCCATTAGTTAATATATCTTCAATGAAAAATCTCCCAAAGAATCATTTTCTAATTTCACATTCAAACCCATGAAATATGAGCTTATAACCTATACTACACATCTGACTCACACTCAAAAGATTATACATCAGATCCTTAACATAATAAACATAACTAGTGTTATGCTTACCATCAATGGAAATGGTTCCTTTCCAACAAATAGGTGCAACTTCCTCACTTGTAAAATTTACTGATCCACCATCATACTTCTTTAAGTCAATGAACTTTAATTTATCATCTGTCATGTGATTTTAGCATCCAGATTCAATAATATGTTCTTTAGGCTCCACTTCTGCATGTAATGCAGTCTTCACACTCACTAGATTTTCACTATACTTCTCATTATGTGGATTACCACACCTTTCATCTTCCTTCTCCTCTATAGCTAAAAGCAATGATTCTTCATTTGAGTGATTACTATCTTCTTCTTCTAATGAGTAGGTCTCAATTGAAGTACATAAATTCTTCTTAGGCATGTTTCTTTCATCTATTTTCTTATTTCTATCATTCCATCTGTACTATCCTTTCCCTTATTTTCATCATCATATCTCTTAGCATAATCTTCCTAGTAAGTACATCTAGAGGTATAATGAAAATTTTTTACACAATTGAAACATTTGAAGGGTAACTTTGTATTTTTTAGATCTTTTCTTCAGTCTTCTCATAGAGTTTTCTTTTACATCATCCAAGGTGTATTTATCCATATCATGATTTTCTTTAATGTCATATTTCTTAGGCTTGTAGAATATAGGTAGTTTCATCATCACTTTTCTCACAACTTCACTTTCTTCTTTTGTTCCACTAATACCCCTGATTGCACTTACAATTTCATTTATGCGGTGTAGATAGCATTTGATGTTCTCATCATCGTACATCCTTAGGTTCACAAATATATAATTTATAATTTGCAACTTGACTTGCTTTTTCTTCAAATCTCCTTCATATGCATTGCTCAACTTATCCTATATTTCTTTAGCAAACTTAAACCCCACAACCTTAACAAATACTGAATCATTTAAACAATTGACAATTACAACTCTAGCATTAACATTATTTTAATGTGTGTTGATCTCATTCAAAGTGGTAGGACCATTTTCTAGAGCAATATAACTAGTCTTGATAATCTCCCATATTCCAAGTGGTAGAGATTCCAAATGTCCATCATTTCCTTCCAATAGGAATAATATGTGCTATCAAACTTTGGTACTTTGTAAATAATTTCTTGTGACATTCTAGATCTCTCTCAAGTGATTAATATTCTCTAAGAGGAACCTGGTTGTGATACCAATTGTTGAACACACCACAAGATTGAGAGGGAGGGTGAATTATTCTAGACCTTAATACAATTTACTTTTGATCTTTGAAAATTCTAAAAACAATCAACTTATTACTACAAGTATGAAACATGAAAGTGTAAAGCACATTAAACACAAGAACACTAAATTTACATGGAAAGCCCAAGAAGAGAAAAACCACAGTGAGAATCACATGCACAATATGATAAAACTAATTACAATGTTTTAGGTGCAAGGCCAAGGAGCACACTGCACCTAATAGGACTTTAAAGAATAAGACACACAACCTTAGGGCAAGATATAAGGGAATTACAATACTAAGATACACAATCATAGGGCAAGATACAAAGAAGTGCACAAACTACCAAAAGGAACACTCTATCTTCTAGCTGGTAGAAAAATGATGAATTGAAATGAACAAGATCTCCTAATCATGAAAATTCCTTTGAACCCTTGTTTCAAGCAAACAATGAAATACACAACTCACTTCATTTACTATGTCACAACACTATCATACTAAAATATATGATCTTCAAAGCTCATCCCAAATTGAAATTTGCACATTTGCTTTACCACAACAACTCCACATCATATCACATCAATCCACACCTCAACTCAAATATCCTCACACACACACACACACACACACACACACACACACACACACACACACACACACACACACACACACACACACACACACACACACACACACACACACACACACACACACACACACATCTAGGTCGGCTAGTGATAGAATTACATAAATTACATAAAATTGGCCACCCGAACCAATAACACATCATGCAGTCCACTCCAAGAGATAAAAGTGACTCAAATACATCACAAAATATCCTTGTAAGTTGATTCCAATGAATCCCACAATGAAGACATGCTCCAATATTGATACCAAACATAATGTGTAGAATTCAATAAAACACATTAACCGGTTGGACCAAAAAAATCACCCAATACAAATTAGACGATGTGAATCTACACATGCTACGGTGAGACCTAAAGAGGGGAAAATAGATTAGAAGGTAAAATGATCAAAAACATAATGAAATAAACATGCAAAATGCTAAAATATCATGAAAAGACCATTTCACCTTGCTATTTTACCTTCTTCTTTAGATTGAGCTTGATGAAGTGAAGGAGCCCCTTGATAATGCTCCACTTGATGTGCTCCTTTGATTGCTGGATTTGGATGGCTCTCCAATGTTGTGCACAAATGGAATGGATTTGGAAAATGATAAGGATGAGATGATCAAGTTGCCAAGATGATTTCCTGGGCTCAAAAGGGCAACATAAGCTTACTGGATTTCGAGATGTTCTTGAATGAAGGGATGGAGCCCTTTATTTCTAGGAAGAGGAGAGAAAAATAGATGGCTAGGATGGATTCAAGATGAAGGGCTAGGATTTACTTGTGAGCTCACACAAGGTCCAAGAGAGGGTGTGGAGACCAAGAAATATGCCTTAAAGGCATTTCATATCTCCACACTCCACAAGGTGCATTGGAGGAATTTAAAATTCTCCAAAAAAGGATATCATGGGGATTGGAGGAATAAAAAAGAATTAAAATCCTTGGGAGAGGGGATGCTTGGAGGAATGTGAGATTTCAAAAATATTACATTCACCTAGGAAAAGATAATTTAAAAGCAACGAGTTGACTTTGTGGCTAATCATGCTGAATAGCCATTAACGATTCATTAAGAGGGGGATTAGAAGAAATGTTAGGTGGGATTAGGATAATTTGACTAGGAGAGAGAATGAGTGGAGGGAATAAAAAAAATTAGAAGAATAATGTTAGGGAGTTTCTAGAAGAATTTATTAGGTTAATGATGAATTATGAAGATGATTTGTAGGAATCATGTAGGTTAACTAGTTAATTGAAATTAATTAGCTAAGAGGAAGATTTGTGAGGATTTGATTTTTTAGAAGAATAAAGAAAGGGATTGATTTATTAAATAGATTAATCACATGTTATAGTGACAATATTAATTATATTTAATTAATATTGAGGAGAATTTGAATTAACATAATTAATTAATTAATTATGTGAGGAATTAAAAATAATTAAAATAATTATTTTTAAGTGTCTACATTTTGCCCCTCTTTGAAGTGACCTGTGATGACGCATTGATTCAAAGAATAATCTTGTTTTGGTGCTGATATTGGTTTGATAGGATGCCCTGACTCTTGATTGATAGATTACGGTATGGCGATGCCCCCTTGGGAGATCAATTGAGGTAATTGGTCTTTGGAGTTTTGCGAGATTGATTTCCCGATAGATTTGATTTGATTTGATTGATAAGATCTAGATTCAGTTTGGTTTCAGGAAGGATTCATCCTGTATAAGACAAATATGATCAAAGCGTCTGGTTTTAGGAAGGACTCATCCTGTATAAGACATGATCGGTCACAACATCTGGTTTTAGGAAGGATTCATCCTGTATAAGACATGATCGGTCACAACGTCTGGTTTCAGGAAGGATTCATCCTGTATAAGACATGATTGATCACAATGTTTGGTTTTAGGAAGGATTCATCCTGTATAAGACATGATAGATCACAACGTCTGGTTTCAGGAAGGATTCATCCTATATAAGACATGATTGATCACAATGTCTAGTTTCAAGAAGGATTCATCCTGTATAAGACATGATCAGAGCATCTGGTTTCAGGAAGGATACATCTTGTATAAGACATGATTGATCACAATGTCTAGTTTTAGGAAGGATTCATCCTGTATAAGACATGATCAGAGCGTCTGGTTTCAGGAAGGATACATCCTGTATAAGACATGATCGATCACAATGTCTAGTTTCAGGAAGGATTCATCCTATATAAGACATGATTGATCACAACATCTAGTTTCAGGAAGGATTCATCCTGTATAAGACATGATTAGAGTGTCTGGTTTTAGGAAGGATACATCCTGTATAAGACATGAATCAGAATCAGAATTGATTATGTGAGGAATAAATAGAGGAAGAAAAATTAGGGTGGAAGGGATAAATGAGGAATAAATATGAAGCAGTCGTGAGGTATTTGGAAAGAAGAATACAAGATGCAAGATCATGGAGGAAAATGGAGGCAATTGAGAACTCCATGGGGTTATTGAGTTTAGGGTTTTGATGGAATGATGGTGAGATTTTGTGCACAACAAATGTGGAGAGCCAACCTATTTTAATGTTTCCCTGAGTGACTTGCACCACTAATTATAGAAATCAGGATGCCATGAGAAACCCAGGGTGTGGATCGACTCTGTAGACAAATGGGAATTTCTTGCACACAATAATGCAAGTGTTAAGAAACACTAATACAAAGTTGTGGGTTCGTGCAAGGAAACCCTCAAACACACCGATACCTCTTGTACACGAGAAGGTAAGTGTTGATTAACACTAGTACCAGGTCACCGGTTTATACAAGAAGGATCCAAAACATGCCATACTATGAAATGTGCCCCAGTATGCCCCAGTATGCGCCTATCATAACGTACCTGGATATGAAAGAATCCAGGTAGTCGTAAATAGTGGCAGTCGTAGGGAAAAATATGCAAGTCTATATGAAAAGATTTAACAAAATCTAACAAGTCTCTTCCTTGTGACCAAATGATACCTCTTGCCAAGAGTAGAACTAGGATGGAGGATTAGGTTACCAGGCGAGGGAAGGAGTCATCCTTAGGGAAAAGTGGGCTTTTGGATTGGGCAAGCGATTTAATAGTTTTGGAGAGTGACCTGTGGACTTGGGATTGTTTCTCAAGACTTCTTGAAGCTTACACATAGGCATAAAAGCTCAGTTTCAATGGGACATTCCTTGTTCATGACTCAGGTGAAGACTCATCATCATACACATATTTTATTGGGAGGCGGAAAAGAAAGAATGTTGCGCATGGGTGGGCTGGATGGCAGATGATTTGTAGTATCGACATGATAGACAATGGATCCGGTTATTTACCTTGGTGCCTGCACACAGGTTTTCACCAAGGTACTTGTCCATAGCGCCACCAAGTGATTTTCACTAATGGATGAATTGTTTTTCTTTCTTTTTTCTATTTTTTAATTTTTTTTTTTGTGTCATAAGGCTCCTGTTTGCCAGGTTTTTCACCAAAGTGATGATTTTTTTTTTCAGGATCTTTTTCTCATTTTTTTTATTTTTATTGATTTTTAATTTTTTTTGACAATTTAAGACTTTCTGAGGACTAAGCATAAAATCTTTTGAGGTGCATGATATTCATTGGATCATCTACAGGATCGCCTTTAGGAGTAGCCAACTAATAAGCTCCTGATCCATATTTCATTGTGATTACATATGGTCTAAGCCAATTAGCCTCGAACTGGCCTTTCTTTTCTCTTTCTTGTAGATTTTTCTGATTCTCCACGAGGACAAGATCACCAACTTGGAATTCTTGGGTTCTGACTTTTTTATGATAACTCATGCACAGATGGTTTTGATATACCCGGAGATGATTCAAGGCCTTGAGGCACCTTTCATCTAATAATTCTATCTCTTGTAAGCAGGCAATTCTGTATTCTTCCTCTAGTAGGATGTTTTGTAGTGATACCCTTAGAGAGGGGATCTCAATCTCAATGGGAAGGATGGCTTTGGAACCAAATACTAGGGAATAAGGAGTGGCACTTGTGGGGGTGCGGTAGGCCCACAATGTAGGATGGACTTGGAGGTGCCAATCATGACTCGCTTCATTGACTGTCTTTTTGAGGTTTTTTATTAGGGTTTTATAAGAAGCCTTAGCTTGGCCATTGCCTTGGGGGTAATATGGAGTGGAGAAGCAGTGCTGGATGTTGAATTTTTGGCAGAGTTCTTTGACATCCTGGTTTTTAAATTGTTTACCATTATCTGTGATGATAACTTTTGGGATGCCATACCGACAAATTAGGTAGTTCAGGATGAACTTGGATATTTGCTTGCCGGTGGTGAAAGTAAGAGGGATATCCTCTACCCACTTGGTGAAGTATTCGGTGGCAGTGATAATGAATTTATGTCCGTTGGAAGATGAAGGGTGGATTTTCCCAATGAGATCGAGCCCCCACTACGAGAAGGGCCATGGTGTAATGAATGGCTACAATTCTTGCGATGGTGCATGAATTTTGTCACCATGCTGCTAGCAAGGGATGCATTTCTTCACATAGTTGTATGCATCTTCTTCCATTTTAGGCCAATAGTATCCTATTCTCAAAAATCTTTTAGCCAATGTGAGTCCACTTGAGTGTGCCCCACAGATACCCTCGTGTACTTCATGTAATGCCCATTCTGCTTCTTGTTTATCTAAACACCTTAGGAGGGAACCATCAAATGCCTTCTGAACAAGGTGTTTGCAAGGATGGTGTAACGAGAACATCATCGGATGAAGGTTTGTTGTTGGGTTTTGGTGAGGTGTAGGGGAATGGTGTTGTCTTTGAGGAAAGTGAAGGTTTCTTGGTACCAAGGGGACTCGGGACCAATGAGAACACACACCATTTCAGACTCTGGTAGGTCATATGCCGGTATAAACAATTGCTCAACCAAGAACTCGCACTTCTGACTGTGTGCTGACATTTGAAGCAGGGAGCCAATGGTGGCCATTGCATCTGCAACCCTATTGTTTGTTCATGGGATTCGATCAAACTTGATTGCCATGAAATGTTGCTTAAGATCTTCAACCATGGTATGGTAGGGAAGGATTTTATCATCTTTTGTCTGGTATTCATCATTGACTTGTTTTATGATGAGCTAGGAATCGCCATAGACTTGTAATTCCTTTATTTTCCAGTGGATAGCCAAGTGTAAACCTATGATGAGGACCTCATATTCTACTATGTTGTTGGTACATGCAAAGGCTATCTTGTATGATTTTGGGATACCATCTTCTTGAGGTGTGACCAATAGTATTCCTTCCCCCGATCCATTTTGAGTGTAGGAGCCATCAAAATACAATTGCCATGTGGGGGATGTGGTAATAGTCATAATGAACTCATCTAGTAATTCTGTGAGAAGAGGATGGTCACCTAGAAGTGGAGCTTCAGCCAATTGATCTGCAATGACTTGTCTCTTGATTGCTTTTCTATCCACATATTCAAGTCAAACTCACTTAAGAGCATGACCCATTTAGCCATTCGGCCAATGAGAGCAGCTTTGGACAAGAGATATTTAAGTGGATCGATTTTAGCAATTAGTTTTGTTTTGTTGTTTAGCATATAGTGTCAGAGTTTTTGTGTGCTAAACACCAATGCCAAGCATGCTCTTTCAATGGGGGTATAATTGAGTTCATACCCTACTAGTGTACGACTGATGTAGTAAACATCATGCTCTTTCCCTTGATCGTGCCAATAATGCCCCCAATGCCACTGCAGTAGCACATATATACAAAATAAGGGGTTTTCTAGGAGCACGAGGCATCAATACCGAAGGTGATGCTAGATGTTCTTTTAGTTTCTCAAAGGCCTTTTGGCATAAGTAGTCCCATTTGAGTTTTGTGTCCTTGCATAGGAGGTGTGCAAATGGATGGCACTTATCTGCTAGTTGTGAAATGAAATGTCTGACAGATTGGAGTTTTCCCTAGAGACTGCTTAGTTGTTTGAGAGTTTTTGGTGAAGGCATTTCCTATGATAGCTTTTACTTTTGCAGGATCGACCTCAATGCCTCTGCAGGAAACAATGAATACTAATAGTTTTCCAGATGTGACTCGAAACACACTTTTTTGGATTCAACCATAGTTTTTATTTTTCTAATCTTTCAAAGATCTGCTTTAGAATGGGGATGTGTTCTTTTTTTGTCTTAGATTTGCCTAGCAGATCATCCACATAGTCCTCCATAATTTTTTGTAAGAGGTCATGAAGAATTATTGTCATTGCACGTTGGTATGTAGCTCAAGCATTTTTGAGACCAAAAGGCATGACTCAATAATAGAAAGTCCCCCATGGTGTTGTGAATGCAACTTTATGCTGATCCTCGTCTGCAATCTTGATTTGGTTGTATCCAAAGAATCCATCCATAAGAGACAACATCTCATGTCTTGTTGTAAGGTCCATAATCATATCTATGTTTGGGAGCGGGAAATCATCTTTAGGACAATCTATATTTAGATCTCAAAAATCTATGCAGATGCGGATGCCCCCAACAAGTTTTCTGATAGGTACAATGATGGAGACCCATTCAGCATAATCTATTGGTTTGATAAATTCTGCATCTAAAATCTTTTGGAATTCCGCCTTGACCAGGAGTACAATATGTGGGTGCATTTTGCGCAATTTTTGTTTTACAGGTTTTGTGTCTGGGCGGACAGTGAGATTGTGAACCAACAAGGTAGGATCCAACCCTGGGATATCAGAATAGGGCCATGCAAAATTGAGTTTTACCTTTGTAAGGAAGTTGATGAAGTCTTGTTTCTCTATTTCTATGAGGGATTTGGCAATGAGAACATTTTTTGGAATGACTTCAGTGCCCATGTTGATGCTGTCTGTTTCTTCTATTAGCAAATTTGATTTGTCCTGTGGAAGGTAACCAATGGTAGGGAGGTCAAATCCCTCATCATTAAGTGCCTTTTCTAGGTTTTCACTTTCGGATACGCCCTTTGCTTTTATTTTTTGCTCATCCAAAGGTGCCTCTATGAGGTTTTCACCTAGGGAATCATGTCTTTTCCTTTTATTATCTTTTTTGTGGCTAAGGGCATTGACCTGACTACCAAAGTATCCCTTTTTGTGTAGTTGAATACCCTCGATTCTGGTACAATCTTCTCGATTTTGCACTGTCAAGAGAGCAATGAGAGCATTATCGTCAATGCAGATATCTAAAGTGGGTTTGTTTCATTGGCCCCAGTCAATGAGTTTAGGATGGACAAGATGTAACTCATGTGAAGTGGGAAGGGTTACGGGGGTGATGGTATTGATGTAAGCATCCAAGAAGATATCTTTCTCGTATTCATAAGGCATTTCATGGAATTACTCTTCATCAGTGCTTTCAATATCCGAAGAAGGAGTAGAAGGGGCACCAGCAATAGTAATCTTAGGCACCAAGGTGTACCCCAAGCCTCTATTGTATCTGTAGAAGATAGGATTTATGGGTGCTTTTCTTCCTTTCTCCTCTAGTCCTAGGCTGTGTCCTTTGTAACCCATTTTTTAAACTATGGTAGATGCTTTTGGGTACATTTTTTTGGATATTCTTGCTGGATCTTCATCCTCTTCCCTATACAACCATGAAGAGATATCTGCTTTGAGGCTTTCATTATCAAGTGGGCCCCATTGTTGGAAGGTGGTGTTTTGGCATTGCATGACTAGTTTTGGGTCCTTTTTGAGGTCTTTTGGTTTGCCAAATGACTTAGGAGAGAGAGGGAGGTTCCCTATCAATAAGATGTCCTCCAATTTGTATTTTCCACAGCCATTGTCCAAGATCTTGATTTGATTATTTGGTTGGGATGATGTGGAGGCAACATTTGATTAGTCAAATGGAGGCATTGGCGAGGGTCTATTTAGTGGGTAATGATACATATGCTTCCCCTCTAATAGTTTGCAATATTGAAAAGGTTGGGGATCACCTTTGATAGTGACCACTCTTCCATTATAGGGGAATTTGATGCATTGGTGATAGGTGGAGGGTACGGCCTGCAAGGAATGAATCCATGGCCTCCCAAGGAGAATGTTGTAGGGGAGATCAAGATCTAGTACTTGGGAAGGGGTTTCAATTGTAATGGGGCCCACTTGAAGAGGTAAGGTGATCATGCCCTTTGAAATTCTTTCTATATCATCATATGCCTTTATTGTGATCCTTCCTGATGTGTCTATCAGATCCTCAGAAAAGTCCCAATTGTTTTATTAATTTGTATGTGCATAGATTAAGCCCGGATCCACCATCTATCAGGATATGTTTGACCTTGTGCTTGTGGATGAGAGCTTTGATGTGCAAAGGTTTGTTATGGTCTTCATCTGCGGGAGCATCTTTGGAGTTAAATACAACATGTTGCTGGGCAGCAAGGTTTCTAATGAGGGTTTGGAATTGGGTGGCATTGATGTTATCAGGAACACGTGATTGGAGAAGGACTTGTTCCAAAATTTCTTTATGGACCGAGGAAGTCTTGAGAAGTTCCAAAATGGAGATCTGCATAGGTGTCTTCCCAAGTTGATCAAGGAGGTCATATCGGTGGGTGGAAGACATGGGTGGGGGGTTTGGTGGGGGAGGGACTCCTTGGATGTTGACTTTACCTCGGCATGTAGTTGCATTGCAGTCATTCTAGAAATGGGAGGTGGAAGGCGTGGCACCTTGAATGACTATCCTAGCAGGATTTGGTCTGCTTTGGGAAGAAGGAGGATTGACTCCTTGGATGGTTATGATATTGACATGATTGTCTGTAGGTTCAATGCCACCTACTAGAAAATCAAAGCCGGTTATGTGATTAGCATAGTCATAACCCATTGCGTTAGATGATGAGCCTTTTCCTTTATCATGATTCGGGAAGGGTTCCTGGTACATTTTGAGTTTGTCATTGTTATTACCAGGTTTTGCATTTGCTACTTTAATCTCACCTCTATCAATGAGATCTTGTATGTAGATCTTCAGTTTCATACACTTGCGTGTATCATGTCCCTTGATACGATGGTATTCACAATACTCATTTTCATTATACCATCTTGGTTTAGGTTGATTGGGGTCAAACGAGCGAGTGATTGGAAAAACCACTGCACTTGCTTGGACAAGTTTCTGAAACACCATTTCAATAGGCTCAGGCAGAGGAGTGAAATCTCTTGGAGTCTTGTTATTCGATAGGGGTGGTTGTCCTTGGATTGAGACATTGTTGTGAGGTTTTTGGGATTGATTTTGATTATTTTGATTGTTGAATTGATGATTATTGGTGGTGGATTTTGGGGGAGTGGCCATGGTTTGGACCCGTTTTGCATCAGTTCCACCATCATTGACCATGTTTTTGTTCTCAGACCAGAATTTTGGCTTGTCCTTATGATAAGAGGAAGAACTTTGTGTTGACTTCTGGTAATGTTTCAAGGTTCCTTCCTCCAACAAGACACATTCGAGGGTGAGGCCTTTATCGGTCAATTTTTGGAAGGATTTGATACATTGGGCTATTAAGGGTCTTGAAAGTTCAGGCACCAAGTTCTTTTGGAATAGTTCAATTTGATGTTGTTCTGGCATGTCCCACTGGAATTTCTTGATAAGATGTTTCCATCTTTGTAGGAAATTGGCGAAGGTTTCTCCAGGCCTTTGTTTTGTATTACATAGGTCCATCATAGAAACATCATTACCCATGTTGTATGCATAGTGGGCCACAAATTTTTCTACCAAGTCTGGAAAAGAGACAATGGAATCTCGTGGTAAAGATGAGAACCATGCCAGGGCATCTCCCGTGAGACTCTTGGGAAAGAGTTTGCGAAGATAAAGGTCACTATAGGAGACTTCTTGGCATAAGATGTGGAATTCTTGAACATGATCGCGGGGGTCTCCTTTGCCTTCATACTTGGTGAATTTAGGGATCTCAAATCTCGGGGGATATGGTGCAACTGATATAGATGGGTCGTAAGGACAAGGGAAAAAATCTTCAAACGAGTAAGTTTTTCTTTTATTAGTAATTTATTTCATGTCCTTGATGATATTTTTCATGTCTTGAATTTCCTTGGTGAGGTCTTGTTGTGGGCTTTGATAATGATGAATTGTATTTTCCCCAAGAATTGGATGATCCAAAGAAGGTGCACCACCACCAATATATTGATATGATGAGGAGGTGGGAATGTGGGATGTGATGACCGATGTAGTTGGGGTTTGAGTGATAGTTGGTTGTGGTCCACAAATGGTTGTGACGGGATTGAATACGGCTCGGATAAAATTTGCGACATTGTTGGGAGGAAGGGAAGTTTGTGGAATAGAAATATGTGGTTTAATAGAAGGAGGTGGTATAGAAGTTTGTTGGAGAATAGATGAGATCGGATTTGATAGTGGTATGGATGGTAAGGAGGAAGAAGGTGGGATGGAGACCATGGTGGGAGGTACCGCGGGTTGCATTGATTGAGCTTGGATGATTGATGGGACTGCAATTGATTGAGTTTGAATAGTAGGTGCAACACTTTGTGTGGGAGTGAGGTCTCCTTGTGGTTGTTGGGCAAAAGTGGATCTATTAAATTGAAGCAGAAGTTGAGCTCCATTTTCAAGAAGAGCTTTCGGAAGTGCAGTAGGATTGTGTTTAATAAACTTGTCCATCATCTCTTGGTTATAATAATCTGCTAGGAAAGTTTGCACTTCCGGACAAAGTTCATCTTGGCTAACCATGTCAGGATTTTGGCTTTGATCTTTATTGCTAGGTTGCACACTTTTTGTATGATCTTGCATGGGATCTTCATATAGGACACCAATGTCCAGCATGCCATATTGTTGTTCAACCATCTTTTTCTTTTGGGATCGAGTTGTGACCATACACGATATTTTTGATGAAAGGACTTAAGAAATTTGAGGATGAAAGGACTTAGGAAATTTGAGGATGATTGATGGAGGAGGTATGGTAGTGATGGTTTAGAAGAAATTTGATGACTAGGTTGTCTTTGGCATGAACATGAAGGATCGATTCGAATGACAAGTTGTATGAAGGGATACGACCACCCTGATTTGGATGATAATTGGTGTTTCAAAGGACAAACTTGAATGTTGATGGAGAGGATGGACTTTTAGCTTCTCTCTTAGGTTTATGAAATATGGGATGGACAGAGCTTTGATACAATTTTTGGACTTGGTGTGGGTAATGACTTGGACAATTGTTTGTGTCTTGACAAGTGTTTTTGCAAAGTGTTTGGGGATAGTGATGTGTTTTTAGTATTCTCTTGGCAAGTATGTATCAAACAAAGCAAACACAATGATCAAATGCATATTATCTCAAAGAAACTCATGCTCATATACAACATTCTTAAGGCTGGCAAGGACAATAGTCATTGAATCCCAATTGGTTTCCCATCTATGCTTACCCAGAGCGGACACTTAGATGCTTGACCCCATTGGCTCCCCTCCACGACAGTCACTTCTCAGGGCAGCCAAGCATCAATTCCCATGAAAACTCCTCATGGTGAACTTTGTGTCTCTACTAAGGGCCGTAAAAATATGGGTGGCTTCAAAGGTCCGACCTCCTACATCAATGACTAGAAGGTTTTTGACCACTATGAACAAGGTGTTTAGTAAGTCTTCCCATTAGGAGCTACCCTTCGAAGTTGCACAAGCGCAATTGAGGCCTATAGCCCAACGAAGCACCAAGAACTTAGTAGTCACGCAAGCGTGATTGAGATCTCTAGGACCCTACTAAGCACCCAATGTGA
Source organism: Cryptomeria japonica (assembly GCF_030272615.1). Classification (NCBI taxonomy): domain Eukaryota; kingdom Viridiplantae; phylum Streptophyta; class Pinopsida; order Cupressales; family Cupressaceae; genus Cryptomeria; species Cryptomeria japonica. The sequence goes on along the minus strand of NC_081408.1, from coordinate 364,016,903 downwards.
GAGTGAACTCTCATATAGCCCCAACCATTAACCCTTTCGTAGTCAATGGCCTATTTATTATAGTGAGTTGGGAACCCCAGGTCTAGGTGTACTCACTTGGGTCGTTCCCCTCTTACCTTCTCAAAGAGCAAGTTGGGAGGGCAGGCCTGCTATAGGTAAACACACAATCAAACAAGAAAAGGTTGGAGGGTCTGGATTTCTGATCATCTAGCAAGACGAGAGCATACTCTCCTACCTTTACGCTTTTCTTAAAGACACATAAGACAATGGTTCATTCCATTTTAATTAATATCTAGGTGCCTAATTTAAATAAATGCACAATATTTGGTTGAATCAGCTAGGCAGCCAACAAAACAACTTGATTAGTAGTTTGAAAAATGGAGTCTTCAAAAAGCGTCCTGCAAAACAACTTGATTAGTAGTTTGAAAAATAGAGTCTCCAACAAGCGTACTGCAAAAGACAACAAAATGACAAATTTTTTTTTTTTTTTTGATTTTTTGGGAATAAGTAGAAAAACATGAATAAAACTTTTTTACTAATGAAAAATGTGGATTTGGAGGAAGCTTTGATGGGTAAATGGGGTTTGACTACGTTTTTGCCACTTTCCAAGGGATAAGCAAGCAAAAAATGGGGATTTTAGAGGAGAGATGAAGGAATGGGAAAATTTGTCCAAGAGGGACAAAGAAGCAAAAGTTGGAGATGGATAATATGGGAAAAATTTGGAGGTGATTGGATAAAAGGGGAAGGAGTTATGGCAACCCTAAAAATAGAGGAATGTTGGATTTTGGGCTTCAAAAAGTGGATTTTTGGGATAAGGCCCCCAAGGAAGGAATTGTGGAAAAAGGAAATGCGGAGAATCTGGTGAAGTTTGAAGGAAAATAGATTAGAAGGTCAAATGATAAAAAACATAATGAAATAAACATGCAAAATGCTAAAATATCATGAAAAGACCATTTCACCTTGCTATTTTACCTTCTCCTTCAGATTGAGCTTGATGAAGTGAAGGCGCCCCTTGATAATGCTCCTTTGATTGTTGGATGTGGATGGCTCTCCAATGTTGTGCACAAATGGAATGGATTTGGAAAATGATAAGGATGAGATGATCAAGTTGCCAAGATGATTTCCTGAGCTCAAAAGGGTAGCATAAGCTTACTAGATTTTGAGATGTTCTTGAATGAAGGGATGAAGCCCTTTATTTATAGGAAGAGGAGAGAAAAATGGATGGCTAGGATGGACTCGAGATGAAGGGCTAGGATTTACTTGTGAGCTCACACAAGGTCCAAGAAATATGCCTTAAAGGCATTTTGTATCTCCACACTCCACAAGGTGCATTGGAGGAATTAAAAATTCTCCAAAAAAGGATATCATGGGGATTAGAGGAATAAAAAAGAATTAAAAATTCCTTGGGAGAGGGGATGCTTGGAGGAATGTGAGATTTCAAAAATCTTACATTCACCTAGGAAAAGAGTATTTAAAAGCAAGGAGTTGACTTTGTGGCTAATCATGCTGATTAGCCATTAACAATTCATTAAGAGGGGGATTAGAGGAAATGTTAGGTGGGATTAGGATAATTTGACTAGTAGAGATAATGAGTGGAGGGAATAAAAAAATTAGAAGAATAATGTTAAGTGAGTTTAGGGAGTTTCTAGAAGAATTTATTAAGTTAATGATGAATTAAGAAGATGATTTGTAGGAATCATGTAGGTTAACTAATTAATTGAAATTAATTAGCCAAGAGCAAGATTTGTGAGGATTTGATTTTTTAGAAGAATAAAGAAAGGGATTGATTTATTAAATAAATCAATCACATGCTATAGTGACAATATTAATTATATTTAATTAATATTGAGGAGAATTTTAATTAACATAATTAACTAATTACTTATGTGAGGAATTAAAAATAATTAAAATAATTATTTTTAAGTGTCTACAAGACCCATATCAACATTTTAACTCATCCTCTAACTGATATCCAGACCAAAAAAGGATGATCAAAATGAGATTTTAATTGAGTTGGTAAAAGACCAACAAAACTGACAAAACCAAACGTGGAACAACATATCTTCACTTGATCAAACCAATACTTAAAAATTGAATCAGAATATTGCATAACCTAATTAACATTTCCTCCAAGATGCAACACTTTAATCAACCTAACAAATAACTATAGAGAATTCTCTAAAATAGTCTCAACATACACCCTCACTCTTAAAAAACCACCACCATGAACTTTACCCTCTAAGCAACAAAGAACCTAAAAAACTGACAGTACAACATTCACATAATATAAGAATTATATCCAAAACCACAAGTCATAATCTTCACAAACAGGAGAAATGTAGAGCATTCTTCCATTAGGACTTTAAATACTCTTTCCTACATATTGAAAATTCCACAGCTATAACCTTCTAGAAATACCTCATACTTATTCAACATCACCACCAATCAACATAACAACATCTAAATAATTATTTTGGACCATACCCAATCTGCACAATAGAAAAACCACAACTTCCTCTTCACTTGTGCTACTAAAGCTCATAGTCTCAACGAGCACGTACTGTGACAAAAATACCAAACACCAGACAAGTTTAACATTAATGACAATACTGTTCAAACATAAGTCAAGTTTGCCATAGATTTTAGGTAAGAAAGTAGGATTTTGAGAATAATTCTAAGGCAAGAAATTTTATTATTTGTGATTTTCCTAACTTTGAGTTTGTAAAGATAATACATTGCAGGACTGTGAAGGGAGCATGGGATAAATTCTAAAATATCTATGAAGGAGACAAAAAGGTAAAATAAGAAAATCTCCAGACCTACCAAGGTAAATAAGAGAGTCTAAAAATTAAGGAAGAAGAAACATTGCCACCTTTTTTCTTTGGATTGATGAAATAGTCAAAACCATCAGAGGACTTAGCGAAAAACTGGAAGATGTAGTTACTATAAAAAAGGCACTCAAATCCGTTCCCCCGAGGTTTCTACAATTAAAGAAGATAAATATTAGAATACATTATGGATTCCTTACATGGGATTATAGCTTCTTAGGAGATGTAGATTGATAATGACAAATCTTCAATGAAAGTGTTGGCATTGAAAGTGTCCAAGAAGTATGAAGATCCAAATTCTAATGATGAATCAGATATTGAAGAAGAAAACTTTTTTAAAAAGTTGCAAAGAGGTTCCAAAAAATCAAAAGTTAAATTTCCTTTTAAACTTTTTAATTATGTTGAAGTAGGACATTTCATGGCTAAGTGTCCATATGGAGATTCTACTAATGACAATTAAAAGAATGGGAAGAAGTACTTTTAAAAAAGGAAGAACTTTAAGAAGATTCTGAAAAGTTTCTTCACTAATGAAGAGATGTATTTATCCAATGAATATGATCAATGCATTTTTAGGAACTATGGGAAAAAGGTTCTATTCATGGACATGGAAACTTCATTAACTTGACTACCTAAATATGATGGGATTTCACACCCAACAAATCTTTTAATTCTTTCAAATGATTGTAGAGATTAACCGAACCCTCAAATGATTGTAGAGATGAACTAGAGTAGTATGATAAAAGGATTTTCTCTCTTCAATATACTCTCTCAATGTCTAATCTAATAGCACCCCAATCTATAATTACTGGCCGAACCAATTCTAGTATATAAGGAGGAGCAAGGGAGTGCCCCTATCTCTAATTCATGATTTATGCTTTCAACTATCAACCAACGACCCTATCACTATATGTCACATAACACCTCACATATAAGTTTTGACATGGAAAAATAGCTATATAGAGTAAAACAAAGAATATATATATAATAGAAGTCACACCGAAAAGGAGTCTGTTAGGGAGAAAATGTAGTCTCTAGCCAAAATATACATATCGGTGAGACATGCTTGGTCTGCCACACTCAGAAGAGGTTTTTCCGAAAGGAGGTTTCTCATCGAAAATAAGATATCAACGAGATACACAAAATTCCTACCAAAAAGGGGACTTGGTTAAACTAAAGGATTTTTTCTACGTAAAAAGCTTCCTTAAAAATATTTTGTTGACAGAACGGGTGGTTAGTCTTGCCGAAGTCTCAGTTTTGGTACAACAGGAAGGATCTACCAAAGGTCGAGAGAGTCTTACCAAAAACTAGTGTGCGACTGAAGAATGACTCATCGAAAAGAGGTGTTTTGGGTCACACTGAAATGATAATTTTTGGTATGACGGTGAGGATCTAAATAAGGAGTAATTGGTCTTGATGATAAATGATGTCACACTGAAAGGGGGTCATCGGTAAGAGAATTTTTAGCTCCCACTGAAAATAATAACTTCAGTATGATAAGGATATTCTAAGGAATGAAAGACGGGTCTTGCCGATTAAGGGTTTCCCATTGAAAGTCTAAAGATCAAGATGATACACACAACAAAAAGTATGATTTTGGTAGGACTGTGAGTAATGAGGAAGATATAAGGAGATCTTGCCAAAATGATATTACTTGCTGAAATTAAGATATCGACAAAAGGAAACTTTTAGTATCCCCAAGACATAAACATTTATGTCACACTAAATAAGTTTCATGTCCACATGAATTTGAACTAGAATAATAAATGATTGTTCTATAAAACGACACAAACTGCTCAATTTGAAATTTAAAGAGCAATACAATGAGCAAATAATTATGGCAATCAATTGTGAAGATTGTTGGAGTGAGGGCGACATTGTTCAAGAAAGACAATGATTTAGAATTGGCCATAAGAGTCCAAGTAAGTGCTATATTCGATTAATTTTCATACAAGCTTGGTGTTTTTAATCTCAGAATGGAAGGTTCATTTAAAAAACATAGGGCAAAGAAACGAAAAGAAAAGGAAACAGAGGTGGAAATCTTACAAGAAACCAAACCAAAAAATCAAAAGAGGGAGGGTCGACACTTAAACCAAGATTTGATTGATAAATTCCCCGAATCTGGCCCAAGGTCTAGAAGAGCTGCTTAGTTAAAACCCAAAGAAGAAAAACTAGGGGATAGGTATAAGAACTTGGGAGATATATGGATCCCCCAAAGAGGCTATGAGTTATTTTCATATCATTTCAGGAGGAGAAATAGACTAAAGCCAATTTGTAACCCATGGATGTACAATCTAGGAAAATTGGTTGTTCCTAATGTTTGTATCAGCATGGATTTTGTTTGAAGGTTTTAAAATTGGCTTTATTTGTCCCCTTCCTATGTGTTAGAACTTAGGGTTTAAGAATTTTGAAGAGGGTTTTAGAGATGTTAAGGTTTTCCTTTGTTCTCCCAGGCAATGTTATATTTTTCTACTGACTTGTATCTATTGGTGACCTAGTTTTAAGTTGTCATCAGAGGTGTCCTTTGTCATTCATTTACCAGCCCCCACACATGGTCACTTTACCCTCAGCTAGTCTCCACGTGCTAAAAATGATCCACCTAAGTGTCTACTTTAGTTTCATAGTTGTGCGAGATAAGCATGCTAAAAGAATCACAGAGAAATATTATCCCACATGCTTTTCAGCAAGAGGTCTCGATCGTGCTGGATAAGGAATTCACAAAGCTCAAAGAACAAGATTTATCTCATGACACCTTTGAAGCCATGATTAAGCTCCACGAGATAAGAAGGAGACAAAGATAACAAAGGGATCCTTATCCTATAGTCATTTCATAAAATAAAAAGGCTCGCGTGGGATAAAGAATGTTCGTAGATATGGTAGCATTTTTCACTATGTAATGTGACCATGCAGAATAAGGTAAGATAAAGAAGTAAAGAGGAAAGTCTTATCCCGTGATGGTTTTAAGGTGCCTTGATGGTCTCATGAGACAAGAAACAACTCAAAGTTATAAGGTAAAGTTATCTCGCAATGCTCATAGGCTGATGCAAAGATGGTGCGGGAGAAGAGGTAACAAGGTAAAAACAAAGAACCTTATCCCGCAAGGGATTTCTTCTACTCAGTGATGATCGTGGGATAGGGATTACAAGACAAGATCCATAGGATCTCTTATCCCACGCATTCCCATGGGGATAAGAGATGGATCAAGGGAATCGAGAGGAAAAGCTTAAGAGGCTTATCCTACTTGAAGCAAAATTATCAAGGAAAGGCACCTTCAGGCGAGAGATAACAGGGAGTTATGAGCCATGTGGGATAAGAGGATGCTCAGAGGACATAAAAAGGCCTTATCCCATGAGAAGAGGCAACATTGACAAATGTGCTACAGGATAAGGATAAAAGGGTGCCGATAAAGAAAAGATGGCAAGACCTTATCTCATGAGGGTAAGAGGAATGTTTCCCATGCCGCAAAATAAAATACAAAGGTAAATACATAGGGACCTTATCCTGTGAGGATTGTCAAGATAGAAAAAGGTGGTGCGAGATAAGGAAATAAAGAGAAGTCTAAGAAAGGCTTATCCCGTGGAGGTGGTAAAAGGCATAAAATCATAAAAAAGGTTCAAATGACATGAATTTTAAAAAGGTTTGAGTTTGCCAAGGATAGTCTAATAAATGCCATGTCATCATTCGAAGGTTGTCAAAGGCAATCTCGATCATTCAAATCCTGATCAATGGATGAAATTCAAATTTGGCACCAACAATTTGCTCTACCCATCATGGGTGAATAAATGGCATCGCCATAAAAGAGAAATTCATCAATTTTCTCTCATACCTTGCATCGGAAGAAGAATTCAGAGCATCCCTAAGCGAGAAGAAGAGCGAATTTCAGCAAATCAACGTGTCCTCTAGCAAATTCAACCCAACAAAAGAGACCAGTAAGTTAATTATTCCACCATCCTTGTGCATTTGCTAGGTTATTGTAGTTGTGATACGCAGAGATTTTGTATGTACCTTAGAGTCTGTAGGGTTTGTCTCTGTGTTTAGTTTTGTAGGCTCTCTTTCATTTTTAAAATTAAAATGGCTTCCCCTATCAAGGAGTCTACTACTCCCACTGCTGAGAATACCCCTGAGGCTAGCACTAGCTCTGCAATGCTAGAGATACCTCATGTCATTTCCCTTGATGTAATTCCGCATGTGTCGGTAATTGAAAACATTCACACTACTGAACCAAGCCCTCAATCTGCCCCGCAAATGTTTGAAGAGGCTGAAGCAAGCTCCCCTCCTAAAGAGAAAGTCACAAATAGAAAGAAAAGGACAGTTCGAAAGACTGTGACTATTGTTTTTGATAGTGAGTCTTCAGATGAGCCTACCCCTCCTCCTAAAGATAGGAAACTAATTCAAAAGAGGAGAAGGGTTTTCCAGAAAGCTTCCATTGAAACACCTACCACTGAAGCCCATCCATCTACAAAAAGTGCCCTTGCTACTAAAACCCACCGATTGAGGAAACCCCAATTCCTTGGGAACAAACCCCACAGAGAGATAGCCCTACAAAAGAACAAGTGAGGGAAACTGCTCTTGCAAAAGAACAATTGAGGGAAATTACTTCTGTAAAAGGGCCAACTCCCAAAGCTCCCAAGAGACCTAGAAAAGCATCTAAAGGAGAGTCATTGGCTCAGACAGAGCAACCAAAAATAGTGCCAACTACCCCTCTTGCTCCTGAGATGACAACAAAAGAATGATAAACTTATAAGGCACTAAGAGGGGGGGTGAATCAGTGCAAGCAAAAACCTTAAGAATCTGATTACACCTCTCAACAACTTTAAAATCAATAGGAATGCAAGGAAAATAATCACGTAAGAAAACACTACATAAAATTTGCCAACCATAACACAATGATTTATATGTGGAAACCCAAAAGGGTAACCATGGTGGGAGTTAGTACCTACAAGATTCACTATCTACAGAATAGAAACCTTTGACCGGTTAAGGTCTTACAAAAATGCTCGACTAGGAGCAGACCCTATTAGGAGTCACCCGATGAAGGGATTTTCTATGATGAGCCCTATTAGGATAAGCCTCGCAAGATAATTTAAACTCAGATGTTGAGCTACCCTATTAGGGGATTTACAGATTAAGGCCTATCAAGACCTACCCGGTTAAGAGATTTTGCTGCTGTAATTGTTAGGATAACAATAGTTCAATGATATTTATATAACACTTCTGTGTCTGATAAGATCAACTTTAGTTCCTCCTCTTTGGCAATTTGGAGGAATTGATTGTGTTGCATTGATGTTTTGTCATTGATGGCAACACCGACAGTTTTGGTTGTTTACCAGTTTCCGGTTGGTTCCGATAGAGTGGTTGGATTATGATATTGATATAGTATACTCTGATATGCTTTGGTTTGTGGAATTGATTTGGATCTATCACTCATGTTATTCAGATGTGTATCACGACCAGTTGGTTTGGGATTTGATGACTTAGGAGTTATCATTTTTTCTAGTAAGTCTTTTGGTCACTGGTAAGGGTTTTATCGACAGAGCTTTGCTTAAGATATTTTATGCACATGATAAGTGGTGTTCATGTAGCTTCTAGATGGATTTCAAGATGCTGATTGTTATCATGTTCGTGTTCCTGTTGATCAGTGGTGTTGGATTTGGTTTATGGCGACCTATTTTGGGTTTGGTGTTATCTAGGTTATGGACTGATTTATTTAACGTGCTAGAGGATGTTCTTTATGCATTACTGATGAGATTTAATGATTGGTTTTTGTTGTTTTTTGCCTAAGCCAACTTGGTTGATCATTGGATTGTGGGTTTATGATATGAATTTATTGTATTATCTTTTAGGTGGCCGACCTAATTGTTTAGGTCCCGAGTTGGTATAAATATGATGTAAGATCTCTTTGTAGATCATGTGATTATGGTAATGGGATGGTTATGCGATTACCTATGGGAATAATATTGTAATTATATGCAAGAGTTTTGGTTGATCATAGGTGATCTAATTGGGTTTGTGTAAGAGGTTTAAGGCCTCCGGTACTGAGCTTAACCAGAATTGTACTTAGACATAGGAGATGTTTTCTTTGCAGATCACTCTTCTTTCTGGATTGTAGTATGGATTTATTTTGTAGTTAGTGAGGCTCCTTTAGTTATGAGCAGTGTGCTCTAGGCCATTGGCCTTCTTGCATGTGCAGGACCCTCTTATTGTAATCACATACTTACTACAGAAGTATTATTTGACTGTGGGTAGGCTTCCCACCGTGGTTTTTCCCTTTCCACATACAAATCTTGGTGTCATGTGTTGTGGATGGATGGTAACTATCCTATGATTTATGTTTATGTTTAATTTCTATATCAATTATTCTAGTATTTGGTTTATGTATTTTGTTATTCAGTTTATGTGATCTGGTAATAAGGATTTGAAAGCTTAAAGTTTTGTAATCCGGTGACAACTGATTCACCCCCCCTTCTCAGTTGTCCCCTAGTTATCTGAGTTGTCTAACAATTAGTATCAGAGCTTGGTCCTCTCTGCATAAGCTTAACCACTTGAGGAAGATCCAATGACATTTAGCAGTTCAAGTTCACCAAGTACATCTACAACTATTTTTCGGAGAGAAATTCCTATGCTTGATGGAACAAATTACAAGGTATGGAAGATTTGGATGGAGACTCATCTAAGATGTCTTGGAAAGGAAATTTGGGAGATCACTAAGAAATGTGTAGCACCATTTAATCTGGCATTTGGCAATCCTCCTCTAACAAGCCTGGATAGGGAGCTTGAGAGTGATTGTAGAGCTAGAGAAGCCCTTTTGTGTGCATTTTCTGGTTAGCAAATAATGGGACTAACGGATAAATCAACTGCAAAGGCTATATGGGACAAATTGGAGACTCTGAATGAAGGTGACCCTACTATTAAAATTTCTAAACTTGATGGTTACCGGGTGAGGTATGAGAACCTAAAGATGGAAGAAGATGAAAGGATTACTGCTTATGGAGAGAGTTAATGAGATTGTTATGGGAATTCAATGTTGTGGTGGATCTCTGAGTGAAGATGAAATAGTTTCTAAAGTACTGAGAGCTTTGCCACTGGCTTATAAGATGAAGGCTACTTCAATTAATGAGATGAGAACTATGGAAAACACCTTTGTTAATAGGGATACCTTGGCTGGGAAGTTATCTGTTTTTGAACTTGAGGAATTCGGCCCTTCTGGAGCTATAAAATCTAAATATTCTTTTCATGCATCTACATCATCTATCAGCAAGAGTGATTGGAAAGATTTATATACGAAGGAACTAAAGGATATGAAGAAAGGAGATGAAGAGTTTGAGCAACTTGAAGCCTTGTTTTCTAGAAGAGTACCTAAAGGACCGACAATAAGTAAGTATGAAGGAAAATCACCTTTTAAATGCTTTGCATGTAATAAGATAGGTCATTTTGCATCTAGATGTCCTGAAAGGAATTCAAGATTTGAAGAAAGAGCTAGAAGATCTTTTAGGCCTAACCATGATTATTATAACAAGCATAAGTATAGGAGGAACAGAGACAAAACATGCTACTTTGCGGATGAGGAAGGTGTGACTCATTCTGATGATGAACTGACATAAGACTCAGTTAGTGGATCTGGCAATGGAAAGGAATGGGTATTTTTGGCTATCAAGGAAGATGATCCAATACTTGAAGAGAAGGCCCTTGTTGCTAAAATTAAAGACAAGGATGAATGGGTAATTGACAGTGGATGTTCAAATCATATGACTAGAGATAGAAGGAATTCCATATCTGTGCAAGAATTTGATGGTGGCCTGGTTAGATTCGGAGATGACAAAGAATGCTTGATCAAGGGAAGAGGAACAATATCATTGGATGGTAAGCATAACACTGATAATGTTTATTATGTTGAAGGTTTAAGGCATAATCTTTTGAGTGTAGGACAGTTGGTGGATAAGGGATTTTAGTTATAGTTGAAGGATGAAAAATACAAGATTATCAATAGATCTAGATTGGAGATTGCAACTGGTACTCAGACTAAAGGTGACATCTTTCATTTGAACTCCAGCAAGAAGACATGTTTGATTGCACAAATTGATGAGAGTTGGCTATGGCAATAAGAGGTTGTATCATGTGAAATTTGATTGCATTGTAAAGATCAGTTCTACTAAGGCAGTTAGAGATATACCTAAGATTGTGAAGCCCTATAATCCGATATGTAAGGAATGTCAATTAAGAAAGTAAGTCAGAACTTCTTTTAAGAGTATACAAGACAAATCTAATGATGTTCTTGATCTTATTCACACTGATTTGTGTCATCCTACTAGAATCAAGAGTTTTCAGGGTGATAGATATTTTATGCTAATCATTGATGACTATTCTAGAATGATGTGGGTTACTTTTCTAAGGGAGAAATATGAAGCATTCGAAAATTTTAAAATCTTTAAAGATAAAGTTGAGACAGAGACAAGATTGAAGATTAAATGCTTAAGGTATGATCAGGGTGGAGAATTCACATCCAATGAATTTAATAGTTATTGTGAAAAGAATGAGATAATGAGACAATTATCTGCACCACAGACACCTCAACAAAATGGAGTTATGGAAAGGAAGAACAAAACTATCTTGGAAGTGGCTAAAATTATGACGATGGAAGCTAATTTGCCTCGAATCTACTAGAGAGAAGTTGTGAGCACGACAGTATACACATTCAACATAGTTCATATCAAAGGAGACACCGATAAGACACCTTATGAGTTATGGTTTGGTCATACACCTACAGTTAAGTATTTCAAAATCTTTGGTAGTAAATGCTACATCAAAAGAGATGATTCCATTGGAAAGTTTGATCCTAGATGTGATGAAGGGATATTTCTTGGTTATTCTAATGAAAGAAAATCATATAGGTGTTATAACAGAAGGTTGAAGAGAATTATAGAGAACATGAATGTCCAGGTGGATGAGCTGAACAAAAGTCAAATCATAACTTATGCGAGAGAATGTGTAGTGAAAATGATCATAATTGAACTAGTAGCACCTACACTAGAACAAGATGTTGAACTAGTTACTCCAGAAGTATCAGAAAATTCAATAGTAATTGAAGATCAGAGTAGATGAACAAAAAATCAGAAGACTCCTAAGTATGTTAGGTTAAATTATTTAGAAGATCATATCATTGGAAACAAGAATAAATGAGTGATGACAAGAAGAAGGTTGGTAGCTGATGAGCTATGTTGAATTTCTCAAATTTAACAGGCATCAGTAATTGAAGTATGTAAAGATGAATGTTGGATAAAAGCTATGGAAGAGGAATTAGATTAGATAGAAAAGAATAATACATGGACTTTAGTTCCCCTGAATAAAAATAAGAATGTTATTGGGACTAAATGGGTTTTTAGGAATAAATTGAATGAAGATGGACAGTTGTGAGGAATAAAGCTAGATTGGTTTGTAAAGGATATTCTCAGAAGGAAGGAATTGATTATGGTGAAACCTTTGCACTGGTATCTAGGATTGAAGCTGTGATTTCTTGATTTTGTTGCACATAAGAACTACAAGGTTTATCAGATAGATGTTAAGTGTGCATTTTTGAATGGAGTTCTTGAATAGGAAGTTTATATTGAGCAACTTGATGGATTTTCACTTTCAGATGACAAAAACATGGTTTACAGGTTAAAGAAATCTTTATATGGATTGAAACAAGCCCCTAGAGCTTGGTATGCAAGACTGGATAAATATATTTTGAAGCTTGATTTCACTAAAGGTAATGCTGACAGTAATTTATATTATAAGATCACTGATGATGACATATTGATTATTGAAGTCTTTGTTGATGATATCATTTTTGGAGGTGAAGATAAGTTGTGTATGGAATTCTCTAACAATATGAAGAATGAATTTGAGATGTCTATGATTGGGGAGATGAATTTTTTCTTAGGTTTATAGATTGCTTAGATTGATAAAGGTATTTTCATTTGTCAAACTAAGTATGCTAGAGAGTTGTTGAAGAAATTTGGTATGAGAAATTCTAAACCAGTTGGTACTCTTATGGTTACAAGTGAGAAATTGACAAAGAAAGATGCATCTACACCGGTAAATCCTAAAAGATACAAGTCTATGATTGGAGGTTTGTTATATCTGGCTCAGTCTAGACCATATATAATGAATGTAGTTTGTATTGTATCAAGATATCAGAGTGATCCTAGAGAAAATCATGAGAGTGCGGTGAAAAGGATTTTCAGGTATTTGTTGGGAACAACTGAATATAGTTTGTGGTATCCTAAAAATGATGACTTTACATTATATGCACATATAAATGCAGATTGGGCTGGAGATGTTGATGACTGGAAGAGAACATGTGGTGGAGATTTCTTTCTTGGAAAGAAACTTGTTTCATGGATCAACAAGAAATAATCATGTACCTCTTTATCTACTGTTGAAGTTGAGTAATTTTTTGCTGCTACTAACTGTAAACAAGCTCTATGGATGAAGCAAATGTTGAAGGATATAAAGGTGGATTGTAATGAACTGGTAGTTATTCACTATGATATCTCTGCTGCTATTGATATATCAAAGAATCCAATATTTAATTCTAAGACAAAACACATATCTATCAAATATAACTTTTTGAAGGAGAAGGTAGAAGAAAATGAAGTGTGAACACTAAAGATAAAATTGCAGATATCTTCACTAAACCTTTGCCTAAAGAATTATTTGAGTACTTCATAGATAGATTGGGGGTTTCTACCCCTCTGGTAGAGACCCGAGTGATGTTGATTGGCATCAGTCCATTATGCATTTACAGAGCTACTACTCATTCCAGATTGATGTGGTGGTGCTACTACTCAGGGGGAGTAGTCAGTTGTAAGATTCAAAAGATTTATGATTTTTCTTTGATGTTTATGTCATATTTCTAGCATTGATGTGAAAAGGGGAGATTTATTCTTATGAAAAACATAAGGGTGAGATATATTCATTAGGGGAGTTTGGTTCAGACTTTCATTGCTATATCATTTTGTGGGAGATTGTTGGTTGTCTTCCATAGGGGGAGACTTGTTTGGCATTTATTGGCACTTGGATGTTTTTCACATCTAGTGTTGCTATCAATGCCAAAGGGGGAGATTGTTGGCAATTTGGAGGTATTGATTATGTGTTGCATTTATGTTTTATCATTGATGGCAACACCAGCTATTTTGGTTGTTTACTGGTTTTCGGTTGGTTCCGGTAGAGTGGTTGAATTATGATATTGTTCCGGTATGCTCTGGTGTGTGGAATTGATTTGGATCTATCATTCATACTATTCAGATGTGTATCATGATCAGTTGGTTCAGGATTTGATGACTCAGGAGCTATCATTTGTTATAGTAAGCCTTTTGGTCACCAGTAAGGGTTTTACTGACAAAGCTTTGTTGAAGATCTTTTGATGCATGTGATAAGTGGTGTTGGTGCAAATTCTAGATGGCTTTCAGGATGCTAATAGTTATCATGTTCATGTTCCTGTTGATTGGTGGTGTTGGATTTGGTTTATGGCGACCTATTTTGGGTCTGATGTTATCTAGGTTATGGACCAGTTTATGTAACGTGTTGGAGGATGTTCTTGATGCATTACTGGTGGGATTTTATGATTGGTTTATATTATTTTTGGCCTAAGATGACTTGGTTGATCATTGGATTGCGGGTTTATGATATGAATTTATTGTATTATCTTTTAGCTGGCTGACCTAATTGTTTAGGTCCTGGGTTGGTATAAATATGATGTAAGATCTCTTTGCAGATCATCGGATTATGGTTATGGGATGGTTATGGGATTACCTACGAAAATAATGATGTAGTCATATGTAGGAGTTTTGGTTGATCATAAGTGATCGAATTGGGTTTGTGGAAGAGGTTTAAGGCCTCTGGTACTGAGCTTAACCGAAACTTTACTCAGGCATAGGAGATGTTATCTTTGCAAATCACTCTTCTTTCCAAATTGTAGTCTGGATTTATTTTGTAGTCAGTGAGGATCCTTTAGTGATGAGTAGTGTGCTCTTGGATATCGACCTTCCTGCATGTGTAGGTCCCTCTTATTGTAATCACATACTTAGTGTAGAAGTATTATCTAATTCTGGGTAGGCTTCCCACCGTGGTTTTTCCCTTTACTGGGTTTTCCACGTACAAATCTTGGTGTTATGTGTTCTGGATGGATGGTAACTATTATGTGATTTATGTTTATATTTAATTGCAATATTATTTATTCCGGTATTGATTTTATGTGTTCTAGTAATAAGGATTTAAATTCTTAAAGTTCTGTAATCCGGTGACAACTGATTTACCCCCCCCTCTTAGTTGTCCTCTAGCTATCTGAGTTATCCAACACCTCCAAAAAATCAACAACACATCAATACAGAGCTTCACTAAGCACCACACAATCAAAATCTTAATATTCACCTTTGATCTCATACATGCATACATAACTCATCACACTTTTTATAGACATCAACTTAGCTGGCTCATAACCTTGGAACAATTTCCTAGGTTCAATGAATCTAGACAAATTTACATTACATGCCAAATTTATGTCGGCCACTGACATAACAAACCAAAAATAAAAAAAAACTATATCGGTTTACCAATGTTAGTGACTTTATCACTACCGGTTAAGTGTTCTTCTAGATAACCTTCTTTGTACATCAAATCTCGATCATCATGTTGAATCTGCTAATGCGGTTATGAATATAACACCAAATACTTATCTCCATCACTCCTATAAAATCACATTATCCAACTCTTTACAATCGCATGTATCGGTTGCTTGAATGCAACTCTATTCCAGTTAACTGGTTGAGGACCTATTTGTCAGTTTACTATAAAATTGTCTTCTTTGCCAGTTAAGATTTAGCAGTTTGCTTACAAGACTTATATAACTATAAAAACATATTTTCCAACAATGACAACATAAAACAAGTCACCAATCAAATATTTACACCAAAACATCAACATCAAGACAACAATCTCCCCCTTTGGCATTGATGGCAAAACTTAGGAAATTTTTTGTCTAAGTGTGTAATACAAAAATTGACTCTATTCATGACACATACTACCCCTTAGCAATTACATGCTATTACAAAAATTTAAACCATTGCAAGACTCATACTGCTACTCCCATTATGATTACAACAAAATTTTGACTGACCTTTTCAACAACTACTCCCCCTTTGACAACAATGACAAAGGAAAGTAAATACATGAAAAGATAAATACATTTACACCAAAATTGCATAGCATATATAGATAGAGGAGTTCAAAATGTTTTTACAAAAAATGAGATTTCAACTACTTCAGATCATTATGCCATGTCTCCAAAATAGTGTTGGTTATGCCCACATGTGTCGTCATCTACCCAGCAAGCTCCTCCATGGCATCTATAGTGCTCATCTACGAGGTAGAAAGAATAGCTTCTGACTCTTTATACCCTCTCTGCAAGATTTCCACTTTCGGGATCAACTATGTTTGTAGTTCCTGGGGATGTTATTCTCTTTACCTGTTCATTTTCATAAGCTTTCAGCTTATATTGAAGTTCAAGAGACGACTGTCCATAGTATATTGCAGAATAATTCAGGGGCTTAAATGAATCACTTAGAACTTCGAGTTCTTTTTCTGCTTCTTGCTTCTTCTTTACCAAATCATCACAAAATAAAGAAAATTTTGCCACAGTAAAAAGTATCCTACCACCAGTCTCCAATGCTTCCATCAAGTGGTCCTTATTAACAGTTAAAGAAACTTTATTTTTATTTATATCTTTCATTAACTGCTATGTCCTTTGCTTCTTATACTCCTTTTCTACACAAACATATGTTGCATCCTCAAATGATTTCATCTGATCACTAGCATCATTAACCAATTGACCTAGCTTATCAATTGGTGTAGAAAAATTATCTGTATTAGTCTCCGGTAATAAGCTTGACAAAATTTCAACTGCATGTTTGATAGTCTCAACTTCTTTTTGTTGTTCCTTCATTCTCTTCCTCTTCCTCTAGATTGCATTGTAGTGGCAATCTCCATTAATTATGTAGAAATCAACATATCCATATTAATGGGTCCTTATATACTTAATGCATCATCATCCTCATCATCATCAATTTTCTTCTTAGAAGTAAATGATAGAGGTGATACTTTAGGTTCAAATTTCTCTATTTTCTTCTCTTCTTCCTCTTTCCACTCTTCAGGTTTATCCTCTATCTTTTCTTTTGTCTTTTCTTCTTCCTTATTCTTTTCACTATCATTTACCGATGGTGGATGAGTACCAATAGTCTATGTATGTATTAGTGGATCTTCAAAGCTCTTGTTTTCTTTCTCTTTCTTCTCTTCCTATCCCTGTTGTTGTTCAGACATTTGCATATCATCAACATGTACAATTACATTATCAGTTGCATAACCATCATTTGTACTAGTGTCATCATCAGTAATGACAATTGTCTATGTCTATGCATTGATTGGTTGATCATCTACTAGTTGGTCTCCCATTACAATTTCATCAAGCTGAAAGTCATTGATATCAACATTGTCCAGAATCTTTTGTCTCAAACTTCTCTGGTTTCTCTTCCTCCTTAGGAATCAAACCCAATAACTTCTTCAATATCAGCTCAGTTTCCTATGAACTGATTGGGTCTCACCAATTAATAGTCTTGTCAACTTTTTCTTGGATCTAAAAGATGAATTAGCCTTTACAAGAATTTCATCTATCTCCTCTTTTGTAGCTTCAGGTTGCAGATTTTTTAGAATGTATTCAATAAATTCTCTATCCTGTTTCATAGAAGCCTGCCATCTTGCATTAATCTTATCATACAAATAATTTGGAATCTTCCTTTGCAATTCAATTAGGGCTTTACTATATTTATCCATCATAAAAAACAATTGCATCTTATATCTACCTTTGTTCATCCTCACTAAACTTATCATACAATTTATCCAAGCCCTTAAGAATTCCATATTCCTTAATATGCATAAACATATTTTCAAAACCATAAGCTTAGTTACCAGTTTCTTGACATATTTGACAGTAGACGCTCCTACAACCTTTGACTTTTTACCACTAGCTCTCAAAGCTTTCTTTTCACCTTCTAATTCAATTTCTTCTTCATCAGTTGTTGGTCTCTTTTCTTGCTCCTTTTTCCTCTTCTTGTAAACTTCTTTCACCTTGGGTGCTTTATGTTAGGATTCTTAAAGATACTAAGAGAGGGGGAGGGGGGGTGAATCATTATCTGATCAGTTGATGAATTTTCTTAATTTATAAAATGAAAAGCATATCAAAATTGTGTACCAGTAAACTAGAAATAATGCAACAATTAAGAATAACAACAACAACATAAAGAACACACCATAAAACAACACTTTAATGAGGAAACCCAGTGTGGGAAAAAACTTGGTGGGATTTGTGACCCACAATATTCGCTTACTAGCCAATAAGAGAATATTACTGCTACAATAGGGGCTTGCACATGTAGGAATGCCAAGTGCCTAGAGCTCACTACTCAATTATAAAAGAAGTCACATTTAATTACAAAAATGGATTAAACAAATCCAATGTCTTGTACTACTTCAGATTAGCATCTGCTATGCCAGATTCAGTACTGGTTTAAGCTCTGCTCAATACATAAACCCTTATCCTAATAATTTACATATTAGGTTTGCTACCTTCTATTCATATTTCACATTACATATCTCTACAATAATGATCTACAATGATCTTATACATATATGAGTCATATTACAATCTGCCATGTCGGCTTACAAAAGATTTTACAATTAATTACAAAATACATTAATACAAAATTGTTGTCAGCCTGGGTGTGGGTATTCTTCTTTTCGGTGCCGATGTCCTATATGCCAGTGTAGAGTCCGCTGGTGCTGGTGCCTGCTGGTATCACAAGATTGCAAGGTTGCCATAAATGACAATACCTTCAATCACCTACAATTTCTCATTGGAGTGTGCATTTTCCAATAGTCTCCCCCTTTGGCATTGATGGCAACACTCATGAGAAAAATTCAAAAGGTGTCATCCAAAAAGAATTTGTGAAAAAATGTCTTACCAAAATAGCGTGTTACCAAAAATGTACTCCCCCTGAGTTGATGGTGTCTTCTGCTAATCATTTTTCTCATTACCTGTACTCCCCCTTTGACATCAATGGCAAAGGTTGTCATTCACTGTCAGTGGAGTCCTGACTGGATTCTTGTAACCGGTGGGTTACAATCTGAAAAATATTTGCCAAAACCAAATTTAAACCATTACTGAATGTTTTGCTATCTTTTATTGCCTCTTGAGTTCTCTGCACTGTACCAGCAAGTATGTGCATTTTCTCTTCTGGTATCTTCAGTCCGGTAACTAGAGCCTCAGATATTTGTTTTCTCAAAGAAATGAGGTAATCTAGTTTTGGACCGAGTCTGCATTTCAAGTCCTTTGCTTTATCCTTTATCATTTCTTTGTCCTTCTCTAACTGGTTGATTCTCTCTTCTTGCTCTGCAATATTCTTCTCTATCTCTGTAAATGAATCCGATGTGCCTATCAAATTGTCAGCAATATTGTTGATCTTATCCTATGCTTTGCTGATTTCCTTGTCTAGATCCTCTATTAAAATATTTGATTTACAAGTATCTCTATACAGTTTCTTGAAGTCAAGAATTATCTCTCCAAGTTTCGGTAATAATGTTTCCATTTTCTCCTTATTCTTCTTTACAATTTCCTCAAAGGATTTCTCTTTTTCTTTAATCATTCTTTCCTTGAATGTACCCTCATTTATTTGATCAACCATCAAAATATTATCAGTGATGAACTTAGACAATGTGTCTAGTTGACCTAAAGAATCTTTGTTATCTACAATACACTTTTCTACTATCAATTTAAGAATGGGAATGGTATCATCAATAGCCTTATAGGCTTGTGCATTACATTATGTGATCATCTTTATTGAATCTAATAAAACTTTTGTTACATTTTTAGGTCTGAATTCTGCCATAGAAGTACCAGATGTTTGTCCTACTATTCTCACAATATCCATGCTACTGGTTGTAGTAATCACCTTACTTGATTCAACCTCTGGTAGGTCAGTCTATGTTTGTATTTCTACAAATAAAGGTTTGGGCTTTTCTGTTTTGGTTGGTGGCACTGTCTCTGTTTGATCTTGTGTATCATTCCATTTCTGTTCCATTTTTCCTATCAGTGTCTCAGAGGGTTTTTCTAAGCTCTTAGTAGCTGGTTTCTCAGGTGTAGCCTCTGTATGTACTTTTAGTTTCTTTATTTGTACCTCTTTACTACCTATTGCTGATTCTTTTGATGTTTTACCAATTGTATCTATCGGTTTCTCAGTGGTATCCTCTGTCAGTTTCTCTATTTGAGTAGGTTTATTGATACTTATCTTAACCTCTGTGGCCAGTGACTCAGTAGTCACATCTTTCCTCTTGTCCTCAGTGGTTGCACAGTCAACCACAACATTTACCTTTTGGGTATCAATATTTACAGTGTTCAAAACTTCAGACTCAGGATTTGCATTCTCTAATGGAGTCTCCATACTCTCAGTAGCCGATTGACTGTCAGTAGTATCTATCGATGGAGTATCTAAAGGAGGTGGGGGTAAGTTATCAATTACATTTATAATTGGAGGTCCACCTACCTTACCTTTCCCATTATCCTTGTCCTTTTGATATACCTTGATGGTTTTAGGTTTTAGATACTCTTCCTGTTTCTCTTTTTCTACCAAGAATATATCCCATGCATCTGTTGTTTCTTCTATTACCTCATTCACTCTTCCTCCCATCAATGCTACATGCCGATGAGTAGTTGAAAATACTAACCGGTTATCCTCAGAGATTAATTGATCTATCTCATTAGGTGAGTTAACAAGATGCACTGCAAGTAGTTTCTCAATTTTAATTTTCTTGTCCAACTCAATAATAGCTACCCTTCTAGCTTCTAGTCTTTTATACAGATCAGTTGGTATCTCATCAAGAATTTGCATCAAGAATTTCTTGAAAATATCCAAGTGTAAAATTACACTATTCTCTACCTTTTCTTTGTCATCAGTGGATAGTGTGTCATACAGTTTTTTGATGTTCTTCAATTTTCCATCCTCTGTTATTTCATTTAACAATTTGTCTAGTGGAGCAATGTCTTGTTTTACCTTCTTTTTCTTTGGAGTTAGTTTCTTTGTAGGAGGCCTCATTGCCTATTGCTTTTGTCTTGTTTTCCTAGGAGAGGGTGAGGGTACCGGTGAGGGTTTTCTTTTCCTTTCTACCCTTTGTATATCACTCTCAGAGGAAGTTACAACCAGTGAAAGATGGACTTCTGGTTGAAGTCCTTCCAATTCACTCTCCTTAACACCAGTTTGTTTCAGTACATCTTCCTTAAGAGATTTAGCCTGAGAAGTTCCCTTTCTTACTATTTCTTCGACCTTCGTAACCCTTTTCCTAAACTGAATTTGACTCTCAATTGTTTCAGCACTGCCAAAAACTTTCTCAGTGGGTTCTTTAGGGGCTTCAAGGAGGGCTTTTGCATAAGTTTCAATAATATTGTCATCTATCTCATAGCCCATTTCAGTTACCCAGAGAGTTCTAGGGACAACTGCCTCTATCCAGATTTCATCTTTTTTAATTACAAAACAAATTTATTTCTTATACTTATCCACAATAGTTTGTGACAGTCTCACTTTGGTTTTCATTCGAGCCTTTAATTTCTGAAAGTATTCATTTAGGTTTTTCTCTCAGTTTTCTCCCATGTTATTAAAAAGATCCAATAGTTGCTTTCCTACCGGAATATCAAAGCCAAAATCTCTTCTACCAATACCGGGTACTTGTTTAGTGATGTGGAACATCAGACAAACAAGCAATTTCCAAATTTGAATGTTCCTTTCTTATCTCCTTTAATTTTCCCCAGATTGTCTATCAATTCATCTTTGAGTCATTCACACACATCTATTCTTGCATTATCATTGACCATGTCATAGGCACTTTTAATACATAGGCTAGAAATTGAGTTTAACCTATTTGCATGTGTAGCTTTGTAGCCTAAGATCATACTAATAAATTTGTCATTTATGTCCTTTACATCATTTACCCTTAGAGATCTTTTGTCGAATGTTGCACTGGTTAGGTTTATCACTGTGTCATTTGGAACCTTCTTTATTTTGTCAAGTTTGTTACCGGTGGAGAGTAACCCTATTACTACTTTAACAACTTCCTTTGTGATTTTATGGATTGAGTCCAACCAGAAGAATTCACCATGAACCCTGCTTAGCACCATTCTTATAATATCCTTGGGAAAATCTGGGATTCTAAGGATTTCAGTAAAACCTAGGGTTTCCACTATCTTATGTTTCGTCTTGACATTTCCAGAATCATCACAAATCATAGTCCTATACATATTTTTGATTTCATCATCACCTAATTCCTCTATAAGACAATGTATATACATCCTAGGGTCTTCAACATATACTACTCCCTTAGGAATTTGAGAAAATGCACCTATGCTATCATCTTTCTTCGCAATTTCAGGAACTAATTTGAATATGGGTCTAGGGCACTTAATTACTTCAATCATAGTAGGGTTTGCAATAAATTCAGGAGTGGATGAAGAAGCCATTGCTATAAATACCTTTATCTGCCTTAAGGAATGATTGCTTGATGAACTGTTTGCTAAGGATGCCTTTGCTTGGGAATTTTCATGCTCTCGAAGGTTTGAATGCTCAGGGAATGAAAGAGGGGCCAAAACATTTGCTTTATAATGTTATAATCTTCAACTACCATATTTAATGCTCACCAGTTAAGTCACAACTTAACTCATCTGTCGGTATAGAAGTAATTTCAACTTCTTACCATCAACCAAGGGAATAATAGCATGTTTTTCAATTTGTTGCTAAACCCCCAAAGGATTTTCCTTCAGTTAGATGAGGAGTCTCTTGTCGGTGGAGGAGTATTCCCATCAACATTTTGATCTGACTTTCTGATCCATTGCTTTGAGAATTCTTGCTTTACCTCTTCAACCTTTTCTTTACCTTTCAAATTAGGACCTTTATTGTTTTCCGGTGTAACCTTACTTCTACAAAATTTTACAATATGTCTAGTCTTGGTACAAGCATAACAAGTCACATTGTTTTTTTTGAATAGCTTTCCCATATCCTATGCCGGTATGTGTCCTGCATTGATTAGATAGATGTCCAAATCTTCCACAAAAATAACATCTTACATTCATTCTGTAGTTTTATGAATTATGACCAACTTTGTTGCATTTGGAACATTGACCATTGGGTGGATTAGTGTTCAGATAATTTCTAGATCTACACTGATTTTCTCTATGACCATACTTGTTACAATTAAAGCATTTTTCATTAAATTTGTAAGCAGTAGGTTGTCTTACTGGTTTGCTATGATCATGTTTGTTTGCAGTATCGGAGCTTTCACCAGTTTCAAAGCCAAGGCCATTTGTATCACCATTTGGTTTTTGATTCTTCAGCATCTCATCTAGTAGCTCTGAACTTTTCTTGAATTTCTCTTTGTGTTGAATTGTAGTAGTGAGTTCTCTTTCCAAGATTCCTTTCTGTCTCATGAGTTAATTTGTATCATTTTGTATGTATATCAAATCTATCTTCAACATATCATTATCATGACCGAGTCTGATATTTTCATTTTCAGCATCATTTAATCTTCTAACCAAGTCTTCTTCATTCTTCTTCTGATTTTCTGTTTCTTTACAAAATCTCATAGTCATATCTTGCATCTCATTCTATATTGTACTGTTTTCTTGTCTCAACTTGTTCACCAGATCATTAAGAGTGTCTTTCTCATCTTCATCTTTTTGCATCTTTTCACAAAGTTCTCTTCTCTTATTCCTTGGTATGGTGAAATTTTCTTGAAGTCCTTGAATAATGTCCTATGTAGCCTTTAGATCATCTTCAAATTTGATATTCTTCAACTTTTCTGCATCATAGTCTGAAAGAGCTATTTCCAATTGTTTTCTCAAGTTTTCCATCTCTACCAGTGTCAAGATCTTCCTCAAGCTGTCAGGCTTTTGAAAATAGAGGACCAAGCTCTGATACCAATTGTTAGGATTCCCAAAGATACTAAGAGGGGGTGGGGGTGAATCAGTATCTGACCAGTTGATGAATTTTCTTAATTTATAACATGAAAAGCATATCAAAACTGTGTACCGGTAAACCAAAAATAATGCAACACTTAAGAATAACAACCACAACATAAATAACACACCATAACACAATATTTTAACAAGGAAACCCGATGTGGGAAAAACCTCGATGGGATTTGTGACCCACAATATTCGCTTACTAGCCAATAAGAGAATATTACTGCTACAATAGGGGCCTGCACATGCAGGAAGGCCAAGTGCCTAGAGCTCACTGCTCAATTACAAAAGAAGTCACACTGACTTACAAAAATGGATTACACAAATCCAATGTCTTGTATTGCTTCAGATTAGCATCTGCTATGCCAGATTCAGTACCGGTTTAAGCTCAACTCAATACATAAACCCTTATCCTAATAATTCGTATATTAGGTCTGCTACCTTCTATTCATATTTCGCATTACATATCTCTATAACAATAATCTACAATGATCTCATACATATATGAGTCATATTACAATCCACCATGTTGTCTTACAAAATATTTTACAATTAATTACAAAATACATTAATACAAAATTGTTGTTGCCCTGGGTGCCGGTATTCTTCTTTTTAGTGTCGGTGTCCTATATGTCGGTGTAGAGTCTATAGTGCCAGTGCCTAACAGTATCACAAGATTGCAAGGTTGCCATCAATGACAATACCTTCAATCACCTACAATTTCTCATTGGAGTGTGCATTTGCCAACACTTTAGGTGCAAGGGGCTCAATGACTTTACCTTTTCTCTTGAATTGAATCTTGGAAGGTTTCTCCTTCTTTGCCTCTGTAGGTGTCTCCTTCACCACTATACTCCTTGTTTGTCTAGCGGTGCTGGTATCGGTCGGGGCACTAGATTCTCCTTCTTGTTTTGTTGCATGTCTTTCTCTTTCTTTTGTAATGGATTCCTTTGTAAAACCTTGTTGTTCAGCAAATGCCTCCACTTCCTTTCTCACTTTCTTAGCAATTACTAGTCTATTTAATTCAGAGTGCACTTGTAGAGATTTCTCCTTGTGGGTGCCAAATCTTTCTGCATTAGTATCTACTAGTTGAGTTAACAAGTGATCTGCATATGCCACCAAAAGATCTACCTCAACTTCAAAACCCATAGGCATCACCCAAGTTATCCTAGGATCAACTGCCTCCATCATACAAGTATCTGTATCAATTATGAAACAAATTGTATTATCATATTTCTTGACAATACTCTCTAGTAACCTTTCTCTTGCATGTGTCTTCTTCTTAAAATCTTTAAAATGACCCCAAGAAATCTTGTCAAAACCATTACCCAACATTCTAATGTTGTTCTTCATTTGTAGTAGTGCTAGTGTGTCATTAGACCATTGAACATCATTGATACTGAGAAAATAGGTCTGAAAGTAGAAAAATAAACCAATGGTCAACTATCCAAATTTAAACTTCAATCTCTTATCCTTCTTGATGGACTCAATATTGAGCATCAGTTGATTTCACAGTGCCTAAAACAAATCATAATCAACATCTTCCTTTATCATCCGGTATGCGGTATGAATGGTTGCAGCAGCGATGTTGTTCATCCTGCTAGAATGATATATCTAGTAACCAATAGCCATTGAAGAATATTTAATTGTCAGATCATTAATATTATTCATGGTCATTTCTTTTCCATCCCATCTTGAATTAGTCAGCTTTTCAACATCATTCTTAGGAATGAATCTCAATACTGGAACCTCACCGGTGGCACAAAGTTTGGTGACTACGTGAATAGCTTCTTTTGTAATTTTATGTGGTCTGTCAAGCCACATAAATTGGTCATGAATCCTTCTAAGAACATATCTGACATGTTCACCATCAAAATCATCAATGGAATTTAGTGCATGGTGAAACCTTTTTGGGTAACCTTCTTAAACTATTCCTTCAACACTCCATTCTCATCACATAGCAATTTATATTGGTCAAAGATTGTAGCAATACCAAGATCCTCCAATTTGCAATGATAAAAAGATCTAACATCTTCTACATGTAACACTCCATAGGGAACTCTAGATAGGGCTCTGGCAAGATTAGTTTCAACAGACTTAAATGGGTGCCTTTTAAATTTAGGACGAGGTCTGTCTATAACATCTACTAGATGCAGGGTTTCCATTCTCAAAAGATTCATACTTCAGATACAAAAAATAGGATTTGTCAGATAAGTACCTTATACTGCTTTCACAACTAGGGTTTTGACACCAACAATTTTCACTCGCTAATTGTCGATCGTGGATCACCTCAAATCTTCTCAAATCTCTATCAATCTGGTTAGATGTTGCAAACACAAACTTTTCTCTTCTCTTCTCGCTCTCCAAGTGCTCATAAGAATCCAAAGTGAAAAATGACATTCACAAGGTTCTTTTTATTTGCTCATTATCTACCACATTAAATGCTATTACCGGTAAAACCCTAAAACATCATTAAACATACTACTAGTTCTCATAACACATCAAACCTACCAGTTTGATCATAAAATCACTTCTCAATATCATAATGCATCAAAGTATGCAAATTTAACTTACCTCATGGTCCTTCAGGGGGTTCTAAAATGGATCTAACATTAATATCCCCCTAAGATTTCTAACAGCTTAGTTTTCCAATGAAGGATTCTCCACACTAGGTGAAGAGTTAGGATCTTCATATGGTTTCTCATCATCCTTCTTTTTCCATATTTTGTTCATTTCAGCTTTGGTATCCTCCACATCAATTTTCATCTTCCCTTTTCAATCATCAGATTGATTTACTGGTTGATTCACCTTTTCTTTGCAAAACTTTGTAATATGTCCCGGTTGATGACAATGATAACAAGCCATACCAGATGCTCTCCAAGGTCCAACATTGCCTCTACCAGTCCTTCTTCTACAATTCATAGCTACATGACCATAGTTATGACATATTGTGCAAACCACATTCATATGTTAGGCCCAATATGGAAAGCTAATGTACTGAGAGGGGAGGGGTGAATCAGTACTCCAAAACTTTTCTTGTATAATAAATTTACTATTATGCATAAACAAAATAGTGCGGTAACATAAAATAAAGTTAAAACAAATAGATAACAATCATACATGATTCACTCCATAATACATATATATTGGTTACGCAGAAAATCTTGGTTAGAGAGAAAAACTGCGGTGGGGATGGCACCCACAACTTCACTACTGCAATAATAAAGAGTGCTTGGTTAGAGCTACATATTAGCTATTTCTGATAGCTTACCTTGTTAGGAGTAACAAGATCTGTTAGATCTACCTTGCTAAAGGATTTTACAACACTTAATCTAAATGCTGCACCTAGTTAGAGGCTTTACAATTTATAGACTTGATTAGAGTCTTTTACCCTATTAAAGGTTTCTCTTACAACTTCACAATATTACAATAAAATCATTACTAATATCTGCAACTTTACATCTGAAATGTTATAGCAGATTCTATGTGCTCAAAATAGATTACCTTTCTTATCGCATACCTCGATAACCCATATAGTAACTTGGTAAACCCTTCTGTTTACTCTGTTCTTTGACTGTTCTCTGAAAACCTTCTCAGTGACCTCTGTGTCTCTATAATAGTCTTCTTACACTCATGTACACACCCTTAACTCATGTTGTATAAATAGATCTCTTAATATGGTGATCCAATTCATTGCTTCGATCTTTCAAACATGATTCCTCGAATGAATAACTATACAAAATATTTCATTGGTTAGATTGATCTCAAAATCATACACAATCTTCTAGTGCAATTTCCAATGTGATAACGGTTAGATGTGCATCGATCTTGTAACACGTTTTCATGTGCATATCCAGGTTCAATGAATCTGGTAACATGTTTCACTCGGTGTATATCAACTCGGTGTGTCATCTTTGCTGCTCGGTAGACATAAAAAGATACTCGATAGATAGCTCGGTGTATACTGCGTTCTGTGACTGCTTTCCTCTATAACCGACTAGACTGTGCATATCAACTTCTCTGTGTATACCGACTACATGATTCAGTAGTGTTAACCAGCTAAAGTATATAGTATGAATTTGAATATAAAAACTAATGGCAACTTGATAAGTAGTAACATCATCCTCTTTTCCATCTCATAAGAGATAGACCGGTTAGCATACAGTCTCTTGCAATTAGGACTTCTTCGGTCATTAAAGGTTCTTTTCCAACCATCACCACACCTCTGACTCATGTGAGGTGCCAGAATATTTGCTCCATCCCTGCACTCAACAACTCTATGCCCATGCATGTTGTAAGTGTAACAATATCTATTAAAGGTTCTAGTCTTATATCCTTGATATTTATTAGGTCTATAACCATTAGTAACATCAGATCTGCTATTACAAACATTAGCAGTATGTCTTGACTTATGACAATTGAAACATACAGGTTTATAAGGTTTCTTACGAGTGGATTTTTGAATTTTAGGTATAGTTTTACCTTCTTCCATGTTGACCTTTGTACCAGAAGACTCACCTTTCTCAAATGTAGTATAACCCAATCTAGTTGTGTCACCATTCATCCTTTGTGATTGAATCTATTCATCAAGCATTGTAGAACTTTTGTTAAACTTGGCAAGTTTTTCATTAGCATCAACAAGTTCCTTTGTAAGATCTTCATTAATTTACATAAGAGTCTCTCTAAGAGACATTTCCATATCCAGTTCTGCCTTTATTTCTTCTTTTTCTTCTTTTTCCTCATGCCAATGAGAATACAAGGTACTAACTTCCTGATTTAGCTTAAAGATCTCATGTTATTTCTCTTTGATCTTGTCTTCTATTGACCTCCTTGCTTCAAGTTCTCGACTCATTCTGATGGTTAGGGCTTCTAGCTCTCTCCTCAAGTTAGCCTTCTCATCATTCAATTTCTCCACTTCATCAACCGATGCATCTATGTTTTCTTCATCAAAAGAACTGCTTTCAGAAACCTCTAACACTTATTCAGTTGGTTGTTTTCTCTTAGCAAGAGAAGCTTTATACTTGCCTCTTAATGTTTCTAGGGCTTCCTCACTTTCTGCAAGTCTATTAGACATCTCTCTATAGATCATTCCTTCACCCATGTCTACCTTAGGGATCCTTCCCAAGTGGTTAAGCCTCAAGGAAGTTTGTCTATGATACCAATTGATAAACTTATAAGGCACTGAGAGGGGGGGTGAATCAATGCAAGCAAAAACCTTAAGAATCTGATTACACCTCTCAACAACTTTAAAATCAATAGGCATGAAAAGGAAAATAATCACATAAGAAAACACTAAATAAAATATGCCAACAATAACACAATGATTTATATGTGGAAACCCAAAAGGTAAAAACCATAGTGGGAGTTAGTACTCACAAGATTCACTATATACATAATAGAAACCTCTGATTGGTTAAGGTCTTACAAATATACCTAGTTAGGAGCAGACCCTGTTAGGAGTCACCCGATGAAGGAATTTGATATGATGATCCCTATTAGGAGAAACCTCACAAGAGGATTTAAACTCAGATGTTGAGATACCCTATTAGGGGATTTATAGATTAAGGCTTGTTAGGACCTACTTGGTTAAGGGATTTTGCTGTTGTAACTGTTAGGATAACAACAGTTCAATGATCTTCATATATCACTTATGTGTCTGATAAGATCCACTTCAGTTCCTCCAAACCTTCAACAATACATCAATACAGAGCTTCATTAATCACCACACAATTAGAATCTCAATATTCACCTTCGATCTCATACATGCATGCATAACTCATCACACTTTTTATAGACATCAACTTAGTCGGCTCATAACCTTGGAAGAATTTCCTAGATTCAATGAATCTAGAAAAAGTTACATTAAACACTGAACTTATATCGGCCACCGACACAACAAACCAAAAATAAAACAAAACTGTACCGGTTTACCTATCTTAGTGACTTTATCACTACTGGTTAAGTGTTCTTTCAGATAGCGTGCTTTGTACATCAAATCTCGATCATCCTATTGAATCTACTAATATGGTTATGAATATAACACCAAATACTTGTCTCCATCACTCCTATTAAACTGCATTATCCAACTCTTCATCAATCACATGTACTAGTTGCTTGAATGCAACTCTATTCCAGTTAACCGATTGAGGACCTATTTGCTAGTTTATTGTAAAATTGTCTTCTCTATCGGTTAAGATTTACTGGTTGGCTTACAAGACTTATGTAACTATAAAAAGATAGTTGCCAACAATGACAACATAAAACAAGTCACCAATCAACTCTTTACACCAAAACATCAACATCAAGCCAACAAAGAATTACAACACGAAGTTGGATAGAGATTAGAAGAGGCTGCAAAAAGACCAACTAGACAAACAAGAAGCCTCCATCAGGACCTATTAGAATTGTTTGAAGGATCCTCTGTGAATGCCAACATCAGAATTTCCTTCAATGACAAAGAGGCAGGATGCAAAGATGCAATCACAAAGGAGAGAAGGTGGGATGCATTTTATTCCTTTTATGGCAATAGGGACAAACCTGTTCCAGTGTCGAATCCTTGGACACTAAACTTGGCGAAGCCAGTAGAGATGAATGTTTTTATAGAACCAATGTTAATAAGAGAGCTAGTTGTTGCCTATGACCCCCTAAGAAGAATTGTAAGATTTGAAGATGGTTATGTCCTATTGGACATTTCACATAGGGTTGTTGTAGAATGTTTTGGTTTGGATAGGTTTGCCCTCAAAGAAATCAACATAAGTAATCTGGAAAGGAATTACTAGTATAAAAAGGACAGGTATAGAAAGGAATTTGTTCCTCACTTTATGAAGAAACTTTTTAAAAATTCACAGAATTATATCCTGCAATCTCAGAGGGAGCCTTTCAGATTAGAGTGCTTTGATCCCTATTTTGTTAAGATCTACTATGCATTAGGACAGGTTCTTGGGGTAGATTTCGGGCTTACTCAAATGCCCATAGGTTTCATGATGACTACCATCAATATCTAGCACCCCTCAATAAATGAGTTGTATGATTTTGTAGATATTATCCATGATAGGCTCCATGAAGGGTTAATGGAAGCAAGAAATAGAAAAGAGAAGCTGAAATTCAGACACAATTCTTTATTGTGTCATATGATTCTTTATTAGAATAGGGCTTATTGGGGTCCAGAATTAGCAATAAGGACAAATGATCCACACACGGGTCTTCCATGGCCAATACAGATATGGACCTAGGTGTGGGACAAAGGTTCCAGGGTTGGCATTTACTCTATTTTCTTTGATCATTTTGTCGTAAAGGTATTGTCAAGGCTTGGAGTCAAGCTTCCCAGACTACCAAAGAGTATTATTATAATTTTGAGGATAAGGAGTTGCAGGGGTGAAGGAATGGTATATAAAAAGGGGGCTTTCATCCACAATTTTGGGGACTTATTTTTGTATGGCAACTGTACTATCATCAAGGTATATGGGTGTGAGCAAGCACCCCATGTTTTTTTGCTTTTTTGTCTCTCCTAGCTGAGCATTTATTGAATTAATTTGGAAATTAACGTGGATGGAGAGGACACAAATTCCAATATATAAGAAAGGGATACTCCTCTCAAAGGTGATCAATTTTGAAGAATTCACTATAGGATGTGATACCCTGGAAAAGGTGCAAGATTTCCTAGTAAAGAATTATAGGTTGAAGGTTGCCCAAGCCTGACCTTTTGACCCTGAGGGAAGTGTAAATGACCTTAGAGTATACAAGCTAAAGGAGAAGGGATATTTTCATTCATTTGATGAGCGAGAGGATTTAATAAGAAATTCTCACTCTAGGAAAGAAGAACAACACATGAAGAAATGGGAGCTCATGAAGAAGCTTGAGCAAGAGAGAAAGCAAGAGGATCCCAATTTTAAAGGTTTTGATAGGGAATTCGAGACTGATTTTGCCAAAATGTCTTTCATGATAAGAAAGAAAGATGATATAATAAAGATGGAAATGGAGAGAAGGGATGCCAAGGACAAAGGGGTTAAATTTGAGACAAGGCCTATTGACCCTGCTCCTACAGTATACAAGATGAAAGGGCATACAGTAATAATTGAAAGAACATCTCCTAGCACTTTTGGGCAAGCAACTGAATAGATCAAGAGAGTTGAAAAGGGAAAGGAAAAAATGTCTGATTTTGTAGATATCCCAATATATTTTGATATAAATTTTCCACCCCCTTCCCCCCCTCAAGAAACAATCCATGAAGATGAGGCTATTGAGGTCCTAAATGAATCAAATATAGTCATTATTTTGAGTACAATCCCTATTGAAGAGGGGGATGATGAAAGGATCATTGCCTCAAAAAAATTCATAGCAGATGATAGTTTTGTGAACTCTCCTGAGTTCAAATCTTTTTGGCTAAGGGAAAAATTGAAGGATCTATCTGATGAGGAGATCAAAATTTTTGATAGGAATAGTTTCAGATGCACCCCCAAGGAAGGCAGGGAGATGATTAGAAATAGTGGCATGCTTCTTGTCCCGGGCTGGGACTTTGTGAAAATCTTTTTGTTAGAGAAGATTATGCGACAGAAGGACCCCAATTTTACAAAAGAGTTCAATGATCATGGGTTCGAGGTGAGTGTACGCCTAAAGGCTTTTTCTCTATGGTCAAAGGCCCCTAATGTCTAGAAGCCTATGGTTCTGCAAGGTGGACAACAAAAGACAGGGGATGCAATAATTAGGACCCTTGAAGACACCACTGCATCAGAGGCCATAGCAATCATCTCACATGCGGTCCGTTCTGCTCAGCTAGTAGTAGATGATCTTGAGAAAAAGAATTTAAGATTAAAGGATATGCATGTAGCTCTCAATGAAAATTACAACAAATTATTCATTGAAAATTGCGCATTGAAGGAGAAAATAAAGAAGGTGACTGCAAATTCTTCAAGATAAATTAGGCCTAAAGAAATAGAAAGAATGAATAAAGAGTTACAAAGAGTGAAGGATGAAGCTAAAAATAATTATTTTGAAATCAGGAAAGATTCAATTTTGAGGATTTCAAATAAAATTATTGATAAATTGGATGAAGTTCATACTTCATATTCTTTAACATCTCAGCTCCTGAGTCAGCTTGATGGAATTATTTCATTCTTTCAACCAATAAGAGTCACTTGGCTACCAAAGGGTTAGCAATTGAAAGAGGTCATGCTAGCAGTAGAAAATATGGCCTAACCACCCCAAATTGTAGGGGTCACTTGGAAAAATTATAATTTATTGACTAAGGAGTTGTCCAACATAGAAGAAGGAAAGAAATAATTGTTGGGAATGATCAATTCTTTGCAAGGGCATAAAAAGTGGCATGTCCCCACAATTTTGACAGATGATGGACAAATCAAAGTCCTACAAGAATGGAGGTAAGGTTTCCAAGATGAAATCAATGTAGTTCTGACATCTTTGGCTACTGATCCAAACCAAGGGGATACCTTTTTTAATATTATTGATAAGATTATGGAGGTGGATTAGATGCACCATAGATTTGCCTTGGGAGTTGCAGTTCTACCTGCCCATAAAACAAAGGAGGCAATGAACAAATTGCAAGGATTGAGGGATTTTTCTTGGCCAGTTGATGAAATAGAAGCATTGCATAAAAGGTACTTCTTCTTGGAAGAAGAGAATCTTAAGGAAAAAGACTAGTCATAGTCTTTCTATTTTGTTGATTGTAAATTTTGTGCAGGTTGCTAATTTTGAGGAGGACTGACAAAAGAATTAAATCATCAAGGACCATTTTCTAGGTTACCTACTGCCAGGCACCAAGGTGTACTTCAGACCCTGACAGAGGCATGTGTCAAGTTACTAATGAAGAGGCAGATTTTGCGAACCTGCAGTCCAAGGCTTCTAGGATGGTGACTTCCCAGCTACCTGCATTTAATGAAACTAGGAAGATTACACACATGTTGACAAGGACAAGAATGGGCCTTATGGTGAATTATAATGACTTATACTTTTGACGTGTGTCTTCTTGGCCTAAAGCTTGTTTTTCTCCCTTATATTATAAAAGGGAATTCAGGGCCAAGAAGAACGATTTTGAAATGTTTTCTTAGTATGTACTAGGATAGCTTTGAAGCAATATATTGACAGATAGTTTTTACAGATTTATTTAGCACAATAATTTATCATGAATGTATCATTTTTATACTGAAAATCAATAAAGAGGACATTCATTTTTCTTGCTCAAATTTGTTGTATGGTGTTGTATGAGTTGTTTTGTTCTGAATGAATGAAAAATAGGTTTTATGGACCCAAAACCATTACAACATAGATAAAATAAAAAGCTGAGAAAATAGAGTCCTCATACAAAGCGTTTGGTCCAAAAAACTAGTGAATAGAAAAAATAGCTAAACAACAAAAAACAACAAAGAACCCAAGGAGACACTACATAGTAATTTTCTTCAATAGATCCTCTACCTTAGTCACCAGCTCGTCATAGGTCACCCCAACTACTTTTAGCTCCTCTAGGTCCTTATTCAATTTCTTTTCCTTCCTCTTTCCACGGGTGTGAGTTCTGGGACCTTGGGCTTCCCTGGTTCCTTCTGCATCTAGGTCAATTTCCTGGGTTTCCTTTTCATCATCGAGCTTGCTAATGAGGGTATGGGCATTGTTGGCTGAGATTTTCAGAATGCTGAGACTCTGTTCCACAATTTTCTTGAGGCACTCCTCTATCTTGTCCACTTTGGCAACTGTATCCAAGAGAATTTTTTCGTTAGTTTCCTCTAGGGTTTTTCTATCCTGTATCTCCTTTTCAATTTTCTCAAACCGGGGATTAAAGGCATCTCTGATGTCTTCCGCTTTGGCAATTGTGTTCTTCAAATCTTCAATATAATTGGCCATAGTGTTCCCCTCTCCAATGTTAATGGTCTCTAGAATCATGACTCTATTGCAGAGTTTTTTGTATTCATCCACAGTATTCTTATTCCTGTCAATAAGCCATTCAATGGTTTTCATAAAACCCTTCAAGGCCTCGGGGTGAGGACCAAGAGAAGGAGTAACTTTACCAGGGGTTATCTGTTCATCTTTAGCAATATGGAGGGTAGAAATAGTGTTAGCAACCCTGAGGGTCTCCTCCATAGTCTCCATCTCCAGGCTTTGTTCAGCTTCCAAGGTTCTTGTTTGCTTGTCCTCCGGATCTTTGCCAGTCTCCTTTGTTTTCTTTTGCTTCTTCCTGGGTTGGGCTTGGATTTTACTTTTTTCCTCGAGCACTCCCTTAGGGTTCTTCTTCTCCTCAGGGAAATCAGAGTCCTCTTCTTCTGAAGAAATACTAATCAAGGGTTTGCTTTGGGGTTTTTTACTCTTAGAAGAAGAGGGTCTTGATTTCCTCTTCTTGCTCCTCTCATACTCTGAGTCGTCAGACCTTTCCTCATTTTTAGTCGAGGAATCATTATCTGAATCCTCCTCCTCTAAGAAATCAGAGTCATACATTCTTCTTCTAAATCCACAAAGAGCTGCATTCGATTGATTTTACTAGCCTTTAGATGATCATAAACGAGGACCATAAGTCCCTGGTGCATTGCAATGTCACCTCGAGGATTTTCTTTATATGCTTTTAGGGATGCATTCATAGAACAGAGCAATAACTAAGGGAAATTCACCTTATCGTTATGCCTAAAATTATTTAAGAGGACAAAGTGATATCCATATACTTTCGTAAACCTACCATCTAGAGTTATATACCTCATTAAAACAAAGAGAATTTCTCGCCAGGGCTTTGCAAAAGCCCTAGGCAGGTAATAGGTTTCGCTCAACTTTACCAGTCTTTTCTTCTCTTTCTCTGTGACCAGGTACCTTTCAATGGCTTCCCTGTTGACCTTCCTATCTCTATAAAAATTGCAGCCCTCCCTTTTGAGTCCCGTAGCTTTAGCTATTAACTCTTCGTCAATTTCCACCAGTTGGTCGCCCATTTTAAGCTTGCCCCTTTTCCAATTTTTGCAGAAGAAGCTAGTTATCTTTCCATCACGGCCATGGAGTCTCTCAAGGAAGCTTGAAAGACCACCCTTCTGCAAAATTTCCCACACCTCTTCTTTCTGTTTCCACTCCTTGCAACTTCCTGGCTCATATCTTCTCCTATTTTCGCCCATGGTGTCGTTTCTCACAGTCAAGTTTAGGTTATAGAGCTGGTGAAACAGAAAGCTTTTTGAAGCTAAAACAAAAGCCCAGAAAGCGTGCGTAGCATTATTGATTTGATAAGTTCTAATGCACATTCTGCTAACTTTGATATTATAATGAGTAATTCCCTCATTATCAAAGTAACTCGAAGTGCTTACTTCAGTACATAAGTTGTTTTGTTAATGACATGGTCAATTTTTCTTCTCTAATGGAGAATGTGTATGTCTTGATAAGCTTCATTTCAAATAAATGAATTAAATTCTGTCTTGAATAATGCAACATTTGTGTGAGAGGTTTTGTGAGGAAGTTATGAATATACTCTCAGTTTGAGAATTTTAAGCAAGTCTTGAATGTTTAGTATTGGATTTTAATATTGATACTATGATATTGTCTATCTTTAGACATATTTTTTGACTGTATCTCCCTTGAACATGCACTAATCATACCTTTTTGGGTTTAAGGATCATTTCAACATTCTTATTTCACCTTTTATATTTCATTTTCCAGTTTTTTTGCATTAGGAGTAGAATAGATTAGAATTAGTTTTCAATGCAAGCAAAGTAGTACAAACTAAGGTTCAAGACAAAATTTGTAGTATATCTTACTTTTCCTTGGTATATTTTCATTGAAAACATCTACTAAACACTACAATGTCTGTCCATGTAAAGTTAAAATGATGTGAAACATTGCAACAAGGATACCAACCAAATTCGTGCAGAGCCTAAAGAGTATAAGATTGCAACCTTTGTGTTGAATCTTGTTCATTGGCCAGAACCAATTCTAAGTCTATCTATGAGTCAGTGGCTATTTCTCTAGGATCTAGGATATGTTGATTTTGGAACCAATAGATTTGATTCTGACAGTAGTGAAGAACTACAATAAACAAAGACTATATGTGAAAATAAAGAGAAAGATAAATAAATAAAATGAACAAGGGTGAAATTGCATGATAAGGACATCTAGTGTCTTATGTGACAAATCTAGGAGCTCAGCCATGCCTTCCCTTAGCTAAGCGAACAAAGCGTTAGATCTCAAATGTATTAACATAGCAGAGGTAGGGATAGCCTCTTACTTATCAGCTAAGTAATTTTATAATAGGTATGTATGTTGAGTTCAGTATCTACAGGCATATAGTTGAGTCATTATAGGCACAAGAATAGAGAGAGGGGACATGTAGACCCAACATATTATTAAAAAAAAAAAAAAAAAAAAATTTAGAGGGAATAAAAATTGATAAATATTAGCAAGAATTTAACTTATTGTAGTGTCTTGGTCATTTGGTTGGTTTCTTCTCAACCCAAGGTATAACACTCTCATTTGTCACATTCCCAAGGAGTGACAAGTTGCAAAGAAGTTTCTCATCACTTCACTTCCTTGACTGATTGTTGTGCTATGTTTTATGATATATAATGGCATGAGGGAAAAGACTTAAACCATACACATTAAGGTTACACTTATAGGCTTAAAAGTGTTATACTCTCAGAGTTGACTGCTATGCTTAATGTATGTGGTCACACTAAGAATACACTTCTAGGCTTAAAAGTGTTAAACACTAAGAGTTGACTAACATTCTCTAGGCTTAATATGTTGTTTAGTATGTGTGGTTTTAAGCTGACTTGACATGAACTCCCAACTTACGACATCAACCTTCATGGTGTCCCATTCCAAAAAGCAAGTCATTCTAAAGAGACACTTAAGGGAGAGGACCTCGTAGTTGTGCACCCTAACTTTGCGCTTCTCAAAATCCTATGTGGAAATTTCAAATCACTCCCAATTTTTTATAGCAGCTTACTTGGTAACTCCCCTTCTTATAACTAAGTTTTTAGGGCCACATAATCAAGTATGATGCAAAATCAGCATACTTTTTGCCAAGGTGTCCAAAACAGCCCAAAAAAAAGGTGAGACAGATAGGCATGCAAAATGTGTCTCAATACTTCTGTAGTTTATGTGGCATCACATGATTGGTCACTTTTTACAACAAAGGGTATATTTCATTCAATTATTAGTACTCATCATCATCAATAACAAATTTAAAGTTATGAAGAAGGAGATTATTTAAAATTATATTATGAGTTTGAATGGGAACTTGGGCAGGCTACTTGCTCCTTCAATCATGGAAAATTTGTAGGGGAATGTTGTGGGTGCAGGACAAGAAGGACAATAGGCGAGACAAGGCGGTGTAAATACAGTGGATGGTTAGGAAGAAGGTGTGATTTCTAAGGAAAGGGATCAACAAAATGGGGGGATTCCAGATGATCCTGGTAGGCCTAAGGTTTCTTATGATAATGGGGGTCGGGTCACTGATAGACCCTGGTCCTCCCTTTCTGGTGTTAAACCTAGTGGTAAGTCAACATTCCCTCTTGTTAGCAATATTTCAAAGTCGAGTTCTAGTTGTTTTGTGATTGTTGTCCCTGATCAAGTGATAGATCATAAAATCTCTGTCATGACTCTATCCTTAGTTGGCAAGTTCATGGACTGTAGGCCTAACATTGATTTGGTTAGAGCTTTTTCCAAGAAGAAATGGTGCTTGAAAGGTCAGATCGAAATAATGGCTATGCCAAAAGGCTTTTTCTCCTTTTCCTTTTCTTGTGAAGAAGATCTATCTAATGTTCTTTGTGGAGGTCCTTGGGTCATTGGGAAGACCTCTTTGGCTTTGAATCATTGGTCTCCCAATCTGGATGTGAATGATGGTATTTTTGCTTTTGCTCTTGTTTGGGTTAGATTGCCTGGCTTTCCCTTAGAATTCTAGCATGAAGATGTGTTTAAGGGCTTGGCCAGCTCCTTTGGAGAACTCTTATCTATTGACTCTCTAGGAAAAGAATGACTTATGTTAGGATATGTGTTTGTATCAGTTAGGACACAGATCTTCCATCATTGGTGGATATCATGTCTAAGTTAGGGAAATGGAGTCAACCAATGGAATTTGAGACTATGTCATTTGTCTGCTTCCATTGTAAAAAATCTAGGCACCGGGCTAAGAAATGTCCTCTGCAGACCAACAAGAATACTGCCCCCAAGAGTTGGCCTAAGCAGCAGATATGGAGAGAGAAAAAAGCTAAGGATTTTCAGGGCAATGCTGGTGTGGTTGAGACTTGGCCTAAATCTTCTGTTAGGGATCAGAATTGAGGAGGCATCCTTATTTTTAAGGATAATGTTGTTCATCGGGGTTCAGGCAGTTCTACTACAAATGTTCCGATTCAGTTAGAGCAAGGCAATGTTAATGATAATCCGAAGTCGAAGACTTTAGACCAGCAATAGGAGGATAGAGAAATGGAAAAAGGAATTAGTGATGATGAAACTGATAAATTGGAGCAATGTAGTGCTGGAGATTGTCTAAAGCCTAATACTTTTGACTAGTAACTTGAGGACGGAAAGATAGAAGAAAGAAAAATTGCTGGAGGGGTTTCTTTTCCTAGTCCTAAGTGTATGGAAATGGAGGGTCTGAATGTTGTCATGTCGACCTTGAATTGTTTGAGTTCTCAATCTATGGAGTGTGTGAAATCCACTTACCTTGAGGTGGAGAGGTCTCCCCTTTCTCAAACCTCGTTGGAGATTAATCTAAAGGAATATGTTGGTGAGATTGGTCCCCTAAAATTGGGGAAAGAAAATAATGTGCCTACTCAGGTGGTTTTGGGGGGTGAAGTTCCGTTTACTTAGGTGGAGAAGAAGAAGTCCAAGAAATCAGGGCAGATTGTTGGGGCTTCACAAGTTTGTGTTTCAACTAGGTAGAAGTTTAAAGCTGATACTGGCAGCCCGAATTCCCCTCCTGGTAGGAGATTTACTAAATGGATTAGAGAACAAGAATATCAACATAATATAGCGGATGGTAGTTAGAGGACCATCTATGAGGTATGTTCTGCTGGTAAAAAATGAAATTCATTTTCTGGAACATAAGGGGACTGAATGCACCCCATAAACAAGATATTATTCATAACATGGTTAGGGATCATAAGCCGAATGTTGTCCTTATTCAAGAAACTAAAATGGTTAAGGAAAAGGTGGAAAATCTAAAGTTTTTAAAGCATCGTGGGGTGATTGGTAGTAGTTCTGAAAGTGCCTTAGGTGGGACTGCTATTTTTTGGAATCTTAGATATATTAAGGGTGAAATTTTGGACGTGGATACCAATTTTGTCTCTGTCAGGTTTCATCATATTAGGGATGAATTTACCTAGGTTCTTTCTAATATCTATGCTCCCAACTCTAAAGCATCTAGGAATAAGTTTCGGAAGAAGCTGGAGGTTCATCGTTCCAAGCACAACAATGACAATTGGATTATTATGGGAGATTTTAACACTCCCCTTCATAATTTGGAAAAATTTGGAGGCTCTCAAATTTAAGTAGATAATCAGTTGGACTTGATGTCTTTTATTGATGCTCATTCTTTGCATGATGTTGATCTTAAAGGTGCCTCTTTTACCTGGACCAATAGTAGAGCGGTGATGATTTGATCCAAGTGCATCTGGACCACACTTTTATCTCTAATAATTGACTGGTGAAGTATGTTTTCTCTCTTATAGCCCTCCTCAGGGTTGGATATGATCACTTCCCCATTTCTTTTGTTGTTGAGGCTATTGATGGTAAGAGAAAATTTCCCTTCATGTTTAAAAAGATGTGGCTATTCCACCCATTGCTAGAAGATAGTATTAAGAAGTTGCGGAGTATTGTAGTGGATGGTTCTGCTATGTTCAGGGTTGCCAAGAAAATCAGATTTGTGAAAGATAATATTAGAAAGTGGAATAAAGATGTGTTTGGTAACCTTTTTACTTCTAAATCTGCTATTCAGTGTGAGCTTAAATATATATAAGACAAGATTCAGGCTGAAGGTTATTCTTTTGGTTCTTTGGAAAGGGAGAATGATATTCTGAAAAAATACCATGAAATTATTGCAAGGGAAGAGATTTTTTTGGAAGCAAAGGTCTAGGGCATTATGGCTATCTGCTAGGGACAAAAATACTAGATTTTTCCATTTGATTTCCCTTAAACATAAAGCAGCCAACAAGATTTCTAAGCTGGTGGTTAGTGATAGGATGTTGTTGAAAGATGATGAAATTTGTGGGGAAGCTTCTAGTTTATTTGCCTCCCTTCTTTTGACTGAAGATAATCTAGATGTTGAAGCTTAGAATTCTATTTTAGAAGCCATTCCCTCTATTTTGAATGAGGAGCAGAACAAGCTTTTGACTCCTATTCCTTCTAAGGATGAAATTAAAGTTGTTGTTTTTTGCTTTCAACATAATAAAGCTCTGGGGTCAGACTACTTTCCAATGTTTTTTTTTCCAAACTTTTTGGCATATTGTGGACAAGGATGTCTCTGATGGGGTGAAAGAGTTTTTGGGGGCCAGGATTTTGCTAAAGGAGCTTAACTCTACTTTCACTGTGTTCTTCCCAATGTCTATTGGGGCTGAGGCATTGGATTGTTTCCACCCTATTAGCCTATGTAACTCTTTTTACAAGATTATTTCAATGGTTCTCACTTTGAGACTTCTGTCTATTTTTCTTTCTATCATTTCCCCGCAATAGAATGACTTTGTTCTGTGAAGGCAGGTTCTTGACTCTATCATCACGGTGCATGAGAACATCTATTCATTGGATGTGTCTTGTAAAGAGGAATTTCTCATGAAGTTGGATCTTCCTAAAGCTTGTGACCGAGTTGATTGGTCTTTTCTTTCTAGAATTCTTCAAGCCTTTGGGTTTTGTGGTAGAGTTATTAAGCTTATTTGGTAGCTGATCTCTACCCCCTCCTTTGTTGTCCTTATTAATGGTTCCCCTTCTTTATTATTCAAGTCCTCCTGAGGTTTAAGATAGGGTGATCCAACATGTCCAATCCTCGTCACCATATTGTTAGAAGATCTTGGCAGATACTTGCTGAAACTAGTTTCAAAAGGTTCCTTACAGGGTTTGAAGCCTTCTTCATCTAATCTTGTATGCTCCCACCAGCAGTTCATTGATGATACTATCATTTTGTGGAGTTCTTCTTTTAGGGAAGCAATAACTTTGAAGAATGCTCTTAATCTTTATAGTAAGACTTCCAGTCAGATGATTAATTGGAATAAGAGTTCCCTTTTCTTTTTCAACACTCCCAAGATTAGGCAGAGAAGGATTGCAGATATTCTTGTCTATGATATTGGTTCTTTTCCTTCTACCTATCTTGGCCTTCCCATCTATTTGAAACCACCTTATTCCTTTTGGTTGTCTTTGATTCATAGATTCAATAAAAAATTGGCAGGTTGGAAAGGTTCTTTATTGAGTTAGGCTGGGAAATTACAACTTGTGAAGTCTACTCTTCAAAATCTCCCAATCTATTCTTTAAGTCTCTTTAAAATTCCTACCAAATTTTCTGAAATTATTGAAAGGATTCAATAGCGGTTCCTCTGGTTTGGGGTGGAGGAGAAAAAGCATATGCCTTTTCTTTCTTGGGAGAGTGTTTGTAAACCTATAGCGGGAGGTGGTTTGGGTATTTGAAGTATCTGATCCTTTAATAAAGCCCTCTTGGCCAAGCAAATATGGAGGATTTTTAAAGATAATTGTGAATGGAACTCGATCTGGCACATCAAGTATATGTTTTGTATCCCCTCTCTGAAGGAGTTTTTTAGAGCGGAAGCTCTCCCCTCGGGCTCTTTCCTTTGGAATAATGCGCTCAAGGATAGAGAGGGGGCTATGATGGGAGGGGCTTGGAAGGTGGGAAATGGTAAGACTGTTAGATTCTAAGAAGATTCATGGCTCTCTCTTGGCCCTCTATGTGACAATTCTGATTTTGCTCCTTTTATGGAGGATTGTAAAGTTATTTTTGGTGTTTTTGTGGTGGACTACTGGAAGGACTCTGGGTGGGTTGATT
The DNA here is from genome assembly GCF_030272615.1 of Cryptomeria japonica. Lineage (NCBI taxonomy): Eukaryota > Viridiplantae > Streptophyta > Pinopsida > Cupressales > Cupressaceae > Cryptomeria > Cryptomeria japonica. The sequence continues at coordinate 363,974,035 of NC_081408.1, read as the reverse complement.
TTTCTGTTGTCTTTCCTTTGCTTCTTCCTATCCAGCTGTCTCTTCTCTCTTTCCTCCCTTTTTTAGACTCTCAAGATTCCTTGATTTGGAAAGGTACGTCTTCAGGTCACTTCTCAGTGGCCTCCATTGTTTCTTTGTTGTCTCCTACTTCCCCTCCCCCCTGTTGGGTGAAAGCGTGGGTGAAGAACCTTATCCCTAAAGTTAACATCTTTTCTGGCTTATGCTTCAGAATAAAATTCTCTCTACTGATAATCTTTGTGGAAGGGGTTTTTCTCTCTCCAATAGATGTTATCTGTGCTTGCAAGAGGAGGAACTGGTTTCCCATATTGTTCTCCATTGTTCTTTTTCTTTTGATATTTGGAGAAGGGTCCTTAAAAAGTGAAACCTGTGTTGGGTCTTCCCTCAGAATGTTTTGGATTTTTTTAAGTAGTGGTGTTGTCTTTCTTATAATTCTACCTTAAAGGTGTTGTGGTCTTTTATTTCCCCTCAAGTCTTTTGGGGGATATGGAAAGAGGGATAATTGTATTTTTCAGGAATTCTTATCTTCCTCCTAATGTGGTTGCCGAAAAAATTTGTAGGGCCATTTCTAAGAATATTAATTTGGTGATTAGTGTTGTTTCTTCATCGTCTTTTGTTATGAGTAGTGATTATGATAATGTTGTCTCTAAGGAGTGGAGATTTCTTATGCCTAGATTTTGAAGACATGTGAAGAATACTAGAGATGGTTGCGTGTGGAGCTTTCCTCCTTTAGGATGGGTTAGGATTAACTTTGATGGGGCGGCTAAGGGCAATCCAGGGTCAGGTGGGTGTGGGGGACTGATAAGGGATGAGCATGGTAGGTGTATTGCAGTGGTGTCACTCTCCATGGGTACCCAGACCAACCACCTTGCTGAAGCCATGGGTGCCTTCCAAACTTTGCAAATTGCCAAAAAATTACGATGCAGGAAGGTGTGGATTGAGGGTGACTCGAATAACATTATTCAGTGCCTAAGGGGGAAAAGTAAGCCTTCTTGGACTATTGAGAATATCATCAAGACCTCTATGGATATAATCAAAACTTTTGATGAGTCCTACGTTTCCCATAACTATAGGGAAGTTAATTGTGTGGAAGATTATTTTGCCAATATGGGGGTTAGGCTTGACTCGAAGAAGACTTGGTTAAAGGAGGACACCCTAGAGGTTGAGGTTCGGTCCTTTCTCATGTGCGATCATACACATGACATATTTGATGGGACTCCTACTAAATTCTATGATGAAAGTAATTAATATAGCCATCATTTTTTGGCTTGTTTTTGGTCTAAATTAATTCACTTATAATTATTACCTCCAGACCTCGCACGTTTTATGGGTGTTACTTGTTTTGGAAGTTGTTGTTGGTTCTTTTGTTACCAACTTTTTTTCTGCGAAGAGTGTTGTTATTTTGTCAAGAATTGAGACTATGGGGGGTAAGAGGCACTGAGTGGAGATGATTAATTGCGCTAACTAGAAGAACCCTAGCATTTGGCATAGGCTGCAAAAAGGGGGCGTGAAGCCATTCCTGGAGAAGCTACATGGGCACAATCAGAGTATTACCAGGCAATTTGTGAAGGGGTGGAAGAATGGCAAGGTGAACCTATTCGGTAGGGTTACAAAGAATAATGAAGAGCTTATTACTGATGTGATGGGCATGTCCATGGAGGGGATAGAATTTTATAGAGATAGAAAGATCTTTGATGTTGTTGTGAAAAAATTCCCCAAGAAAGACAAGGAGTGGGAGCGCCTGGTAAACGAGAACAAGACCCATTTTGAGCCACATCAGATTAAGGCTATTTGGAGGGGGCTCTTGAGGGAAATTATGAAATTCTTCACTTTGGATGACAGATTCACCAAAATCTATAGGTATCATTTTGTGTTGCTTAACCATTTTTGCCATAATGAGAAATTTTCTTTTTCGTTCTATTTGTTGTCTTCTTTGAGTGCTATTATTTTAGATTTTAAGAAGAATCCCCATGTTAATCCGATTTTGCACCAAGGATTAATATCTCTTATTTATGAGCATTTGAAGGTTAGGGTTTCTGAAAAAGCCTAGCAAGCCCCCTCCCATTTCTACTGAAGAGATTGATGATAGTGAGGATTCAGAGTCAGAGGGTTGGGATACCGATAGTAATGATAGGGATTTCCTCCCCCTTACCAACAAAAGGACTAAAAATGGGCTTAAGTTGGTTGACTCAGGTATTATTAAGGGGTTCAATGATGCTTGTGGAGAGGGTTTGAGTAAACGACCTAAGGGGAAAGCTCAAAAGACCACCTTGATAGTTTCAAACAACTCTGGTAAATAGGACTCCTTGGATCAGACACAAAATGTTGAGGCATTTTCTTCCTCACATGGTTTGGAGCACAATTCCAAGGAGTTTGTGGATTTTATTTCACAGGACTTTCACCCTAAACAAGAGATCCCATTTGATATGCTGAATACTGCCAAGAACAACTCTCTGGAGGTTTTCAGACTTTTCAGGTGGTTTTTTTATGAGATTGAGAATATTAATCTCAAGCAGCGGTCTTTATCTTCCAAAATGGAAGTTGTGCAGGCTAATGTGAGTGTTGGGGACAAGTAATAAGCTATTGATGTTGCTCACCCTATTAGCACTGGTAAGGAGGTGGTTGAGGGGGCCTCGATGGGTGCTCTCTGGATTGAAAGCGAAAAGAAAGTTATGACTGATTGTATGGCCAAAAACATGGAAGCCACCCAAAAGGTTAAGGAGTTTTGTGATAAAAAATTTGTGGACGTTGAGGCTAGGATTGCTAAATGTGAGGCTATTCTCTGGGGCATTATGGAAAGCAGTCATAATATTGTTAAGGCCTTTTCTAAGACTACGTCCGCCATGGTTAGCAAGTTGGAGAAATCTCATATGGAAAGGACTATTGTGGATGTGGATAAGGATTTGGCTACTGATGTTGAGGAGTTGGGTCCTCCAGGTAAACGTACTCGTGCAAGCTTGGAAAAGAGAGTCACTGAAGTGCCCCAGGACATTCTAGATTTGAAGAATGCTTCCAAGAAGATGCATCAGCTGAGTGCTGATGTTGTTGAGAATTTTAAAAATCTGGGTTGATTTTTTGTTTTTGTTGTTATGTTTGTGTTGGCTGTTTGCTGGATTTTTGCTGTCTAGGTGGGCTGGGTGGTCTTTTTTGTTTGTATCTATTGTCTCTCAACCCTGTGGGGTTTTTTCTGATGGTTTTGTTAATTTATGGGCATTAAATGATATATCTGACATAATTTTGATGTAAAAAGTTTTAGGTCCCTTCAAAACCTATTTTTTCTATAATAAAAAATAACTTTAAAGTCACCACTATTGGTGCAATATTGTACAGAAATTGGACATTAAATCAACAAGTATGGAGGTATTAAATCAACAAATTCTATCACAACAATTAAAACATGCTCAACTATTGAATCCTCTCCACTAAAAATTTTCTTTTTAATTTGCAGGATAACCACAAGTCTTGGTTCTTGCTACCCAAAATCCTACAAGAATGGATGTGATGCACAAACAAGAATTCCCCTATCATATATAGTGATGTTCAACTTGTACCTGCACAAGTAAATAAGAGCATGAACTAATAAATAAGTGGCTGACGTCTCTATATGTTAATTAACATAGCATAAGGATTTAAAATTGACTTTAATTTGTAACGTGGCTTCAATGTAAAGAAAACAAAATACTCATGTATATCTAGGGGTTGGGCTTAAACAACACACTCTAAGCTTTGACTGCTTAGGTGGTCAAGCCCGCTCTTAACTTCCACCTAACATTTCCTGTTCAAATCAATTTTGTTTTCGAATATTTTTGTTTCCACCGTTCCACTCCTATTTGTCTTGTTCAAATAACAATTGTTGTTAACATTTGAATTCAATATCGTTCTCACTCAGAAGTTTAAATGCGCATAAAACAAAGCAGGCACTACAAAGATTTCCATCCCTACTAGATAGCTTCTGACATATTTTCAACGTATTTCTTTCTTTATGCAAATGGTTTTTGGAGTAGACAGAAGACATGGGAATCCTCATGAGGTAGTTAATCAATTTCATTTTTGAAAGACAGGATCAGATTGATGCACTAGAGATGAGTTGGATCATAAAGCATTTTTTTTTGTTTTTTAAATAAAATGACAGTTTGGGAACTTCTATGTAAACCTTTGGTTTTTAGTTTTAAAACAATTTTTTTACTATTTTTAAGTTTTTTTTGCTCTAGTTTATATATATATATATATATATATATATATAGGAGACGGATTGGGATTTGTGATTTTTGGTTTAATGCCTTGGGAAAAAATAGAGCCAATTCCTCATTTCTCAAAATGGCTCTACTTTTCTAAAGGGATCACTCCAAACATTTCCCCAAATAACCCTAGTGTTCTAAGGGGATGACTCCAAATGAAACGAGAATTTTTTGATCTTCATGCATGGTAGGCAATTTCCTTTGCTAGCGTTTGTATACACCTAAAAATGGTCTGAAGATAACTGATTAAATACACAGTTATTTAATTAATCCCCCTTCCCAATTAATTGAATTCACAAGTAATTTTATTGATTTCTCTATTCATCTACTTGTAAATAAATATAAATGATTTATTTATATAGTTCATTTCATATTCCCCTTTGATTAATTAATTCTAAATTAATTAATTGTCCCCCCTTTTCATTAATTAATTAATTCCCATCATTTCAATCAATTCTTCTAATCTCGCAATTAAATTTAACAAATCCAAGTTTGTTGAGATTAATTACCTTTTTCCTATTATTTGAATTTTCTAAATTCAAATATGAGCACATGGCTCCTAACTTCTAACCACCTAGCCTAACCACCCCCTAACCTAACCCCTTCCATATAATCTTGGGTCTAACTAACCCTATCCTATCTTGCGCATCCTAACCTCTTTTATTCTAACCTTATGTGGGTTGGATATTCCGTCCTTGAGACACCTAACACTTTGGCCACATGTCCTCTCTCCTTGGACACTTGCCCTCTCATGATCAAGGTTCCTTGACACTTGTCACTATAGAGATGGCATGTGTCCCTCCCTCCAATCTCTTCTCCAACATCCTCAATCCTAGCCCTTCATATCTTCAGATCGAATCTAGACCATCAATTCTTGCCACCTCATCTTTGGCCTTGGAATTCCTATAAATACCCCTCATTTCAAAGCAATAAAGATCCCCTACATTCATAGTTTTTGCATACTTACTATAGGCATTTACATTCTAATCATCTAGCATAATTAGCATTTTAGATCAAATATTAGCATGTTTAGAATAGCTTTTATCATGTTAATCTAGTTTCAATTATCAAATCATGTAGCTTAAATCCTTATTTTAGCTAATCAATAATCCTAGTTATAATCATGCATCAAATCATCCTAGCCTCATGCATTTGCATTATCATGATCATATAGCTACTCAACTTTTGAGTTGCCACTTTGGAGGTCATTTCTTGTTGAGAGCCAATAATCCAACACCTTCAAGGTCCTCAAAAATAGAGGAAGATGGGACATCTTAAGGAGGCCATTGGTTTGCATCTTTTATTTGGTTTTCAATTTGTGCTTCCTAGTTCTTATTGTTGTGTCATCTATGTGCATGTTTATTATAATTGACCCTAATTTTAGCAGCATATTCATTGGCGCCCACAGTGGGGCCTAGCCCCTTTGATCTTTAAAAAGTTTTCTTTTAGGAAATTTCATTGATAGGTTGAATAGCTCTTTGGAGGCACAGATTATCTCTTTTGAGTTCCAGATTCACGTTCTTGGTCTTTATTTTAGCATCATGTCACCTCAAATGACGCTCATGGGAGATTTTTCAACTCTAACTTTGTCTTTTCTATACTTTAATATTTTCAGTCTTTTTCTTAGTGTTCTTGGTCTATTTGGTAGCATTCTTGGTTAGTTTGGCAGCATTCTTGGTCAGTTTGGCAGCATTCTTGGTCGGTTTGGCAACTTTCTTGGTCGGTTTGGCAGTGCTCTTGGTCTGTTTGGCAGTGTTCTTGGTCTACAGAGCAGTATTTTTGGTCAACAGAGTAATGTTTTTGGTTAATTTGATGGCATTTTTGGTTAATTTGGTAGCATTCTCAGTTTTTCATTAATTAATTCAATGTTATATTCTACATTTCTCATTTTTGCATTTGGACTGTCATTTTCCCGAACCTAATTTGCAGTTTGTTGATTTTGTAGGTATCTATTTCGCTATAAAAGATTGAAGTATAAACCACTTTTCTGCCAAAGAATGCAATATAAACTACTAACTTTGTTTGCAACCGTGAGATTTTGCACTTGTTTTTGATAAATTAGACACATAGACTAATTACAATGGAAATGAACAAACATGTCTTATGTGTTTATGATGATAGGGAAGTATGCTCTCACCTTTCATAGGTGATCAGAACGCTAGACTCATCTTTTTTATTTTATTAGTGCATATCTTTAGCGGGCTTGCCCTCTCAAGAATCCCATAAGGCCACTGAGAGGGGATCGACCCAAGTGGTAATGACTAAATGCTAAGTACTCCAACCCACTATACATTAAACATGATTTAATTAAAATCAAGTCAACAATAGTGCTTGGGAATAGCTCTCCTGCATACCTTCGGGTATATTAAACCTTGGTTTTCAAGGTTGGGATACCTCTTAATTGAGTTTATACCCTGACACGCCGAATGGATCCCTTACTAGTTCCAATTAAAATTAGAAGCTACCCGGTTTACCTCTGAACATTATTATCTTCTTAGTGCAGGGAGGGGGAAGAATCTCTCCTGAAGACACTCACCATATGTCCCTCTTGAGCATATGTGCAAAATTCCCTTTTGAGACCTTATTGCTAGGCTCATAACGGGACTCCACTAGCTCTCGCAAAGGCAAAAACATGGGTGCCCTTTAGGGGGTGACATGACTGTGTGAGCTGACAGAGTACCAAGATGTGGGCTAAGTACTAATAATGAAGCCAATTTCCTTAGGATAAACTAAATGGTATGTTTTCAATTGTTCAAAACCCGTGAGAACTTGGGCTTTCTTTAAAGCTTCTTGATCATACACTTTATGTGTCGTTTGGGACAAAGACAATCTGGCTTATGTGTTTGTGAATCATGTCAAGATATCATCCATTGAAAATCAACAAAAATTGCAAAAAAAAACTTCAAACTATCAAATTTACACATTTTACAACAGATTAGCTCTTTCAGTCCAAACATTAGCTCTTTTGGTCCAAAAAGTAGCTCTCTCGATCCAAATAGTAGCTCTCTCAATCCAAATAGTAGTTCTTTCAGTCCAAAAAGTAGCTCTCTTGATCCAAATAGTAGCTCTCTCGGTCCAAATAGTAGCTTTCTAAGTCTAAATAGTAGCTCTGTCGGTTCAAATGTCAGCTCTTTCAGTCCAAACTTTAGCTCTTCTGGTCCAAACATCAGCTCTTTTGGTCTAAACTATAGCTCTCTTGGTGTGAATGTTAGCTTTTTTCATTTTTCAATATTAACTCTCCAAGGTTGAGCTTTCTAAGTCTAAGAATCAGTTGTCTGAGACTACACATCAACTCTTGGAGTCAAAACAACCATTATCTAAGTTCCAACATCAATATTTTAACCTTTAGAGTTCCTGGTTAAACATTAGAGTTCTTGGTCTAAAATTCAAAGTTCTTGGTTCAAACTTTAGCTCTTTCGGTCAAAATGTCATCTCTCTTGGTCTAAACTCCAACTCTCTTGGTTTGAATGTCAGCGTGCTCATGTTTCAACATTAGATCTCCAAGGTTGTGCTTCCTAGGTCTAAACATCAGTTGTCTAAGTCTGAAAATTAAATATTTGGGTTAAAACAACAATTTTCTAAGTTCAAACAGCCATTTCCTGAGTATAAACTTCACTGTTTTCAACTTTAGAGTCCCTAATTTGAAGAATAGCATTTTTGGGTCCTGTCTCAATGTTCCTGGTCTTTTTTATAGCAATTTTGGTCAGTCTGATAACATTTTTGGTCAGTTCCTTAGCATTTTTGGTTAGTCCTATAGCATTTTCAGTTTGCAAAATAGAGTTCCTAGTCAGTTTCACAGCGTTCTTGGTTAGTATAGCAACGTTTCTAGTCAGTATAGCAGTGTTTCTGGTCATTTTGTCAGTGTTCCTAGTAAACTGCACCAAAATCAGAAAATAGAAACAACCCATTTCTCAGATAGTCAAACATAGAGATTAGGTCCTTTGTGTTGTAAGCTTAACCACTTGAGGAAAAGATCCTAGTCAAATGATGAAGAGGGAAGGTCCAAAGTTTAACAGGGAAAATTTTGGTATATGGAAAGACAGGATGCAGATATTCATCAAAAGCATGGGTGTTCAACACTGGAGTTATGTTGAAAATGTATATGTTGTTCCTACCGGTACTCTCATCGATGACCAAAAGAGAGAGATACAAGAAAATGGGCAAGTGGAAGCCCTCATTAGTAGTCTATCTGACATTGAATTTATTGATGTTTAGAACAAGGCAAATCCCAAAGAGGTATGGGATGCTCTTGAAAATATCTATGGTGGTGGTGAGCATGTAAAACAGGCTAATGAAGAAAGCCTAAGAGGGAAATTTGAAGACATGCAGATGGTTGAAGGAGAGACCATTCAGCAGTATAGAATAAGAATCAAAATGGTTGTTGGAGAAATCAAGAGTGTAGGAGGTAAAATAGAAGATTCCACTATGGTAAGCAAAGTCCTGAGATCCATGTTGCCAGTCTATGCAATAAGGGTTGCTGCTATTTAGGAGCTAAGATCAATAGACAAGTCTAAGGTGTCCTTGGACTCTATCATAGCCAAGTTGATAGCCTATGAGCTAAATAGTTTTGATGGCAGTGTTCAAAAGATAGAATCAGCTTTGAAAGCCTTTGCTATACCATCTAGAAAAGGAAAAGAGGCTAGCACTAGTAGGGAACCTATTCAGAGCAGAGAAATGAACGATGAAGAGTTTCTGATGGAGTTTGAAGCTCTTCTTGCCAGGGAATTCCCAAAAGGAACTGGTAAATACAAAGGTAAGCTACCTTTGAAATGTTTTTCTTGTAACCGGATAGGACATATTGCTATGAACTGTCCTAATAGCGACAACAAGGATAAACCGGAAAGGTTCAAGAAATTCAAAGGAGGAAACTGAAGAAACTATTTTGTGGCAGTTGATGAAGAATCAGAAGATGAAGAGAATGAAGACATTGTGTTTGTTGCTGTAAAGGAAGATGTGGTAGACAAGAAGGCTCTTGTCTCCCGGTTAGATAATTCAAATGAGTGGATCATTGACAGTGTCTGTTCTCACCATATGACTGGTGACCAGAGCAAGTTTCTATCCTTAGAGGAGTATGATGGTGGTGTGGTTCACTTTGGCAATGATGCACCATGCATGGTCAAAGGCAGGGGTCCATCTCTTTGAATGGAAAGAGTAGTGTTGACAATGTGTACTAGGTTGATGGTCTCAGACACAACCTTCTAAGTGTTGCCCAGCTAAATGATAGTGGCCTCACTCTGCAATTCAAGAATGGAGTTTGCAAAATCAAAGGAAAAGATGGTAAATTGGTGGCCACCGGCATGCAGACCAAAGGTAACTTATTTCAGTTGAATGCAAATGTAAGTACCTATCTTTTGGCTAATCTTGATGATAGTTGGATATGGCATAGGAGACTCTGTCATATAAACTTTGATAATATTGTAAAGGCTAGTAAGATCAAGGCAGTTAGAGGGTTGCTGGTGCTAAACAAACTGGATAATACCTTGTGTAGAGAATGTCAATTGGGGAAAATGTCTTCCTCAACTTTTAAAGGTAAATCTTTCACTGCTGACAACTTGCTTGATCTTGTACATACTGATTTGTGTGGTCCTATGAAAACTAGAAGCGTGTAGGGTGATAGGTACTTCATGATCCTCACTGATGACTGCTCAAGAATGATGTGGGTCACATTCTTGAAAGACAAGTCTGAAGCTTTTGGGAAATTCAAAGCTTTCAAAGCACTAGTGGAGAAGGAAAGCGGTAAAAGGATCAAGTGTCTCAGAACTGATCAAGGAGGGGAATTCACTTCCAATGAATTCAACAAGTATTGTGAAGAATTTGGCATCAAGAGACAATTGTCTACCCCCCGGACTCCATAGCAGAATGGCCTACAGAGAGGAATAACCATACTATGGTTGAAGTAGCTAGAACCATGTTGATTCAAGGAAAGGTAGCTCACACCTTTTGGAGAGAAGCGGGTAAGGACAAAACTCCTTATGAGTATTAGACTGGTAAGACACCTGTGGTTAGCTACTTTAAGGTATTTGGCAGTAAATGTTACATCATGAGGAGTGAACATCAGGGCAAATTTGAAGCTAAATGTGATGAGGGAATATTTCTAGGATATTCCACCAAGAGTAAAGCTTTCAAGTGCTACAAGAATAGGACTCAGAGAATTATGGAAAGCATCAATGTAAGAGTTGATGAATCCTCTGAGAAGACTGAGGAAACCGGTAGTGAGCAAGCTGTAAATGAACCAGTTGCAACCTTCTGGGAACCAGTTGTTAGCCAACCAAGTACCAGTAATAGTGTCCCTAAACCGGTGAATGTTGATACTGATGAAGATGAGGATGAAGAAGAAAAGCAAGAAGAACTAGTTAAGACCATTCCTCGGTATGTCAAGTTGAATCATGATCCTAAGCAGATCATAGGTGATAAGGATGCCGAAATCCTTACAAGAAGAAAGATCAGAGAAAACTCTTGTATGATCTCTGAATTTGAGCCTAAATCATTCAAAGAGGCTCATAAAGATGAAGACTGGATCAAGGCAATGGAAGAGGAACTTGATCAAATAGAGAAAAATGGTACATGGTCCTTGGTACCCAGACCTGAGCATAAAAATGTTATTGGCACCAAATGGGTGTTCAGAAATAAGTTGAATGAGGATGGCACAGTGATTAGTAATAAAGCCAGATTGGTATGCAAAGGATATGCTTGAGAAGAAGGAGAAGACTATGGAGAAACCTTTGCTCCTATAGCCAGATTGGAAGGAGTTCGTATGCGTCTTGCATATACAGCTTTTAAGAGGTTCAAAGTATATCAAATGGATGTAAAATCTGCATTTCTAAATGGTGTACTTGAAGAGGAGGTATATATAGAGCAACCAAATGGGTTTTCCCTATCTGAAGATAGTGATATGGTGTGCAGGCTACATAAAGCATTATATGGCCTAAAGCAAGCACCTAGGGCATGGTATGAGCACCTACATTCCCATCTTATGATGATTGGATTTAAGAGAACAAGTGAAGATAGCAATATCTACTTGAAGTTTGAAGGAGATCAAATCCTGATCTGTGAGGTTTTTATTGATGACATTATCTTTGGAGGAGATGACAAGATGAGTCATGAGTTTGCTAATGAGATGAAGAAAGAGTTTGAGATGTCACTCATAGGGGAGATTAAGTTCTTTATTGGACTGTAGATCCAACAGATGGAAGATGGAATCTTTATCACTCAGTCCAAATATGTCAAAGAGGTATTGAAGACCTTTGGCATGGAAGATAGCAAACCGGTTGGTACACCAATGGTGACCAGTTACAAATTGACAAAAGAGGATGATTCCGCACTGGTTGATGAGAAGGAATACCGATCAATGATTGGTAAGTTGCATTATGTGGTGCATAGCAGACTAAATATTGCACATGCAGTTGGCATTACTGCAAGGTTCCAGAAGAGTCCAAGAGAATCCCACTTGATTGCAGTCAAGCGGATTCTTAGGTATCTGAAGGGAACTATTGACTATGGATTGTGGTACCCATACAACAATGATTTCAATCTGAAAGTGTTCACAGATGTTGATTAGGCAGGTAATGTGGATGACCAGAAAAGCACAACTGGTGGTGCATTCTTTCTCGGTGGTAGACTGGTCTAATGGATGAGTAAAAACCAGAGTTGTATCTCTCAGTCTATAGCGGAAGCGGAGTATGTTGCAGCTTTCATGAACTGCACTCAGACAATCTGGATGAAGCATGTATTGGAAGGCTTCAAAATCTCTGTATCTGAATCGGTAAGCATATTCTGTGATAACACAAGTGCTATAAATATATCAAAGAATCCAGTTTTACATTCCAGAACTAAGCATTTTGAGCTTAAGTATCATTTCTTGAGGGAAAAGGTTCAGAATAAAGAGATTGCACTAGAGCATGTGTCCAGTAAGGAGCAGTTAGCAGACATATTCACCAAGCCTCTCCCAAAGACAACATTTATGCATTTGAGAGGTGAATTAGGGGTATTTCCCCTTTAGGAGGTGAACTAAAAGTAATTCTTCCACATTAGTCAGGTATTAGAAAGATAAATTTTTGGTTGATTGATGTGTTGAAGGATGCTACTCCTTAGGGGGAGCAACATGATGGAATAGAGATGCTTGTACCTACACTTTGGCATTGTTGTCAAAGGGGGAGAAGGAGTGAAGTGAAAAGATATGTGTAGCAAATGGGAGAAGATGTGAAGCGGAGAAGATATCTTTGTATATTGCCATCAATGCCAAAGGGGGAGATTGTTGGCATTATGTGAACTGACATGAAGACATAATGACATTGTATGTTGTCATTGATGTCAATATGTGTTATGAAGTGAACCAGCATATGTGATATGTGAGAAGAGGGAACTGGCATATGTATGAACTGGTTATATGCCAAAGTGAAGTAGTATATTTGTTCAAGATGAATCGACATGTCAAGGTGAACTAGCATGCAGTTATGAGAACTGGCACATGGAAGCATTGTATGACTACTAGTTGGTAGGTAGCTTCCACTTCAAGATTTCCGGTTGGAGTACCTCAAGTCTATGTGACTCAATTGATGATCTTTGTATGATGAGTTAGCAGTATAATGGAAAACAGATTGTGCTGCCATGTAAGCTCTATACACATGAAGGATCTAGCATGAAGAAGACTATTCCTATCTACCTCAGGAATGTGTGAAGTCTGTCAAACGGTGATAATGCATGATGGGTTATCAGCCGCCATGAAATTGGTGGAAAATGGATGATGGAGAATGTCTTGAGATCAATTCAAGATTGTTGCATTTAATGCAGTATGATTCAACGGTCAGGATTGAACCACTTGAATTGCTTAACCTAATAGGTTTAGGGTTTAGGGTTTTTGCTACCGACCTGTCTATTTCCTATAAGGTTGATGTTGTGTTTCTTTCTAGGGTTGTTGGAAAAAGTTGTGAATGTGTATCCAAGGGAAGTGATACGTGATTCTTGTCGGACCAAAGGAGAGAAGAGATACCTACAAAGTGAATGTGCAGAAGGAGAAGAGGATTCTAAATGGATTTGCATTAGCATTGAGTGCTATTAATAGATCATTGTAATTCCTATTGATCTCTAACCACTTCAACAATTGTAAAATCCCCTAACAAGGTAGCCTTAATTGGCTTGTTGAAAAATCCCCTAATAGGGTGGTCCTAACAGGTTTGATTCAAATCCCTTAATCGGGTAACTTTGAGGTTAATGAGTTCTGAGAAGCTATAGAGCTCTGGAGATCCTTTAGCTATTGAGTTCTTGAAATCCTCTAACAAGGTGACCCTACCGGGTTTAACCCTTAACCGGGTATTATTGCTATCCCTTAACTGGGTGATCCCTAACAGGATCGGTTCCTAGCAAAACCTATTGTAATGTCTTTAACCGGACAAGGCTCCTAACAGAGCGAACTTCAAAAGAGTTCAAAAGAAACTTGTGGGTATTCATCCCCACCATGCTTTTTCCCAGTTGGGTTTCCATGTGAAAAATATGTGTGTTATGTGTGATGCTTTTATCTTGTGATGCTTTGTTACTACCTATTGAGCATATGATGGTTATGTGTTTTATGCTTGTCTATAAAGCATACTAAACTAACTATTGTGACGATCAGAGGATAGTTTACCTGTTCATGCATGAGGGTGAAATAGTAGTGTTGTTTTGAGTTAAATGAAAAGCTAAGTGTTCAACCAGTCAATGCTTATTTTAGACACTCTTGGCTTTACCGGTTGCAGTCTGTGTTGATTAAGTATTCATGTTTGTCAGTCATTTGGAGTATTTTCTATCAAACTAGTTTTGGACTGTATTTGTGTTTGTACTGATTCACCCCCCCCTCTTAGTACCTGTTTGGTACTAGTGGTTCATCATTGAGTTATCACTACCCAATTATGAAAAAGGTGAAACATCAAATACTCAAAATGACAAAGGGAAAGAAAAAGTTAACTATTCTCACGCCTATGATAATGTAGTAAACACCATTATCGTCAAAGAGAAAATACCAACAGATTCAACACATGTTATTACTCGAAGTAAGGCTAAGGTAACATTCCCTAGTGTGACAAATAATGCAATATCTAACTCAAGGCAATATAACATAGTGGATCAATTGCAAAAAACCTTCATGCAAATATCAATCCTAGAGCTCCTAAAGCTCTCACAAATGCATAAGGAAATATTAGAAAAGGCTCGAGTTGAAACCACAGTCTCTAAAGACTTGGATGTTAATCAGTTCCAAACTATGGTGGGACACCTCATAGCTCATCATTGCCTATCATTCACAGAACATGATGATGTGTCATTACAACATCCTCATAATACTCCACTACACATTGAAGGCTTATTCATAAAAAGTGTATCAAACATGTTCTCATAGATGGAGGAGAAGGCTTGAATAATTTTGCATTAAGTTAGTGTGATGCCCTAGGTTTTTCAGAAGAAGCAGTGGATCCTAGAAAGAAAGAACAATCAAAGCATATGATGAAGAAGAGTGATCTCTTAAAGGAACAGTGGTGTTACCACTCAGAATAGGACCAGTTCAAAGAGATACGGTTTTTCAAGTCCTGGACTTGAATCTATCCTATAACATTCTTTTGGGCAGACCATGGATCCATGATATGCACGCAGTCCCCTCGACATAGCACCAATGTGTTAAATTCCCTTATAATGGACAAGAGGTAACAATTTCAGCAGATTCAACTCATATTGCAACAATCTGAGGCCAGCTTAGGATGCCATAGTTCCTCACAACAGAGAAGCATTCTCTCCCATCCCATCATCCCAAGAGAAATTGTTGACATCAACCTTAGAAAGTTTTGATAAGAAGATGAAATTGAATGACAAAGGAATGGGAGAGTATTCTCTACAGGCTTTGCCACTTTCCCCAAAATATTATGGAAATCCAACAAGCTCACAATCACAAACCCCACAAAAACCTCTTCAAATATTTGATGGATCATTTGTTAGAGCTGGTACATTATCTGAAGAAGCTTAAGACAAAGATGTGCTATAGTCGCTATATAAAGATGAATAAGTTCAATAAAAAATCAATAATGTCAGTATACCCATAAAAAATATGGAAAAGGATTTAACATCTTACAGAAAATGGGATACACTGGAACAGGTCTTGTGGGAAAAGAAAAGAAAGTCTTCTAGAATCCATACAACATAAATCTCAAATGGCTAAAGATAAATCAGGATTAGGGTATGGACAAGTTACTCCAGAAGAAGAAACACATCTTAGCTAACAAAAGAGGAGCATGATAGAAGACAAGAGGAACTTTCAATCTAGAGAGAAGAAGCATCTGCTAGAAAACAAGAGAAAATGAGAAGAAGAAAACAAGGGAAAACAAGAAGAATCAACAACGAAAAGAAATTGATGTAAGACATGAAGATCTGATAGCCAGACTAGCAGAAGTATCCATCAATCTAAAAGAAGTTGAATATGAGAGAGAAAAAGAAATGGCAAAGAAAACAGAAGAAGCAACCCACAATCTATGTGAACAAATCTATAGATTACAAGATAGCAGTGAAACTGATTCACATGAGTGAGAATTTGATACATATTTGGAAATATCTTCTGAAGACTCTTGTGATACAAAAGATGTATATATTGATCTAATCCATTCATATGCAAGTCAAACATTAGAACATAGACCACTTGAATGGGAATCACAAATGATCGATTCTAACTTCACTGAGACCAATTAGAGGTAAATCGGGAGAACGTATCCTGAGGAGAGTGATAATGTTAACTCGACTAAAACAACAACAAAATTTGACAACTTTTTCATGACCGTTGAAGTCTTTGAAACTAACCAATCAGATGATCATTTACCCTTAATACACCCAAAATTTATTGACTGGGACATCACCGAAATTAGTAAAGTTGATACCTTCCCAAATGACCATGTTATAGTCGTATATCTCAATGTCATTGAACCTGTAACACCCAAAAGAGCTTCCACCAGTGAATCTAATAATTCATCTTCTAGTCAAGGAGGTGCTAAATCTTTCAGTCGCAAAAGTGAAATTAAAGAATTAAAAAGAGGGTCTAATGCTGAAAACCATTTTATGAAAACATTAGACTAATCAAAAGATAAAATAAAGAGCCTGTATGAGGGTGAAAACCTCCTAGAGGAACCTGAAGATGGAAGATTTGACACTATCCTAGAATATTTTCAAGACAGATCAGCTATCCTGATTGAACCTATAGAAGCAATCAACATTGATACTCCAGAGAATCCCAAGATTATCCATCCTGTAACATCTTTATCGGAACAAGAGAGAAAAGACTACAATAATTTCTTCAAGAGAAGACAAATCAACTTTGCTTGGTCATACATAGATATGCCAGGACTAGATCCAAACCTCATCATGCATCACCTCAATGTTGCTCTAGGAGCTAAGCCAGTTAAGTAAAAACTAAGCAAGATGCACCCTCACATTGATCTTTTGGTCAAAGCAGAGTTAAAGAAACTATTGGATGTAGGATTCATAAGACTAGTCACATATCCAGAATGGGTGTCAAATATTGTACCTATATCAATACTGGATAAGAGTATCAAATTGTACCTATTGCACAGACTTTAGGGACCTGAACAAGGCATGCCCAAAAGATGATTTTCCACTATCAAGCATTGATATCATTGTAGATCTTACAACAAGACATGAAATGTTCTCTTTAATGGTTAGTTTCTTAGGGTACAACCAAATCAAGATAGCCCTTGAGGATCAAGAGAAAACAACATTAACATTCCCTTGGGGTACTTTTGATTAGAATGTTATGCCTTTTGGGCTCAAGAATGTTTAGGCTACTTATCAGAGAGCTATGACTACCATTTTTCATGATATGATGCATAAATGCATGGAAGATTATGTGGATGATATACTAGAAAAATTGCAAACCAGAGAAGGACTCTTGGAAATTCTAGACAAAATATTTGACAAGTTGGAGAAGTGCATGTTAAGATTGAATCCAAAGAAGTGTTCTTTCGGGGTCACATCAGGCAAGCTTTTGGGATATATCATATCTTCTCATGGAATAGAAGTTGATCCAGCAAAGGTAAAAGCTATAATAGAAATGGAATCACCAAATAACACCAGTCAGCTGCATTCTCTACAAGGGAGATTGTAGTCAATAAGAAGATTCATAGCACAATTGGCTAATCATTGTCACCCATGCATTCACTCACTTATTGCACAAGAATGTTCTATTCAGATGGAATGACAAATGTGAAGAAGCCTTCACTCAGATCAAGGAATATTTGGTAACTCCACCAGTACTAGCATCACCAATTGAAGGAAAACCATTGTTTCTTTACATCTTATCTACAAAAGTATCACTAGGAGCCCTCTTGACACAACATGACAGTGAAGGAAAAGAATGAGCAATCTACTATATCAGCAAAACTCTAGTTGGATATGAGTTGAACTACACAACATTGGAGAAGACATGCCTATCAGTAGTATTTCCAACCCAAAAGTTGTGGCATTATATGCTCACACATTTAGTTAAGTTGATTGCCAAGATTGATCCTCTAAAGTATCCGTTAAGCAAGGCAACACTGATAGGAAGACTAGCTAAATGGGTCATGGTACTGAGTGAATTTGACATTGAGTATGTTGTTTGAAAAACTATAAAAGGGAAAGTAATTGCAGATAAACTAGTTGAAGCACCCCTATGTGATGATACTCCATTACACATTGAATTTCCTAATGCAGATGTTCTCACTATCAGCAAGAAGACTTGGGAACTATATTTTGATGGCTTTTACACACAACATGGATTAGGTGTAGGAATCCTATTCATAATGCCTCAGGGCCACACTATCCCTAAATTATATAGGCTGAGCTTTCCACGCACAAATAATATTGCAAAATATGAAGCACTAGTCATCGGTCTCAAGATGGCCATTGGATGGAATATCACAAAATTGCATATCTATGGTGATTCCTAGCTAGTTATCAACTAGATAAATGATGAGTACCAAACCAAGGATGATAAACGGATGCCCTACAAGAAAATGGTTGATGATTTCAAGAAGTATTTTGCTGAGATCACTTTTGTTTAGATCCCAAGGAGTGAAAATAAAACACTAGATTCCATGGCAATGATAGCATCTCTTCTACAAACTCAACAGAATCAAGAACGTTATGAACTCCTAGTGGAAGAACTCTTTTGTCCAGCCCATGATTCCCCTGACACACAAATCATCTACAATATATCCGGAACTCATTCCTCATGTTATGGCCCAATGTATCTTTACTTAAAAGATAATATCCTTACTCCAGATCTCTCATGAAACTAGAAATGAAACTTTATCCGGCAATCCTCCTACTAAACCATTATTTTTGATATCCTTTATATACGAGGTCTGGATAACACTCTCCTCAGGTGCCTCGCTTGTGAAGAATCCAAAAAAGCCTTAAACAAAGTCCATGAAGGTATTTGTGGCACACATTCAAGTGGTCTTATGCTAGCTAAGAAACTCATACACTTGGGTTATTATTGGCCCACTATGGAAAGAGATTCCTTCACATATTCCAAGAAATGTAAACAATGTAAGATTCATGGAAATCTGATACATGCACTAGCACAAGAGTTACATCCTTTGGTAGGATCATGGTCATTTTCTCAGTAGGGACTGGACCAGGTAGGAAAGATTCACCCTTCATCTTCAAATGGACACAAGTTCATCCTAAATACCACAAAATACTTTACTAAATGGATTGAAGCAGTCCCTTTAACAATAGTGATAGGGAAACACATAGCTTCTTTTATCCTCAACTATATCATCTGCCGCTACGACATTCCCATCTCCATTATCACTGATTATGGAAGACCCTTTAAGAATCAATATGTGCAAGAACTATGTGAGAGATTCCAAATCCAACATAGATTCTCAACACCCTACTATCCTCAAGGGAATGGTCAAGCTGAGGCATCTAACAAAATGATCCTGAGATTTTTTGAAGAAGACAATCAATGAAGCTGGTAAGGACTGGCACATTCAATTGAATCCTGCTCTATGGTCTTATCATACTAGCATCCATACATCCACTGGGGAAACTCCATATTTCCTTGTGTATGGGTCAGAATCAATCTTACTAATTGAAGTAGAGATACCTTCTCTTCGAGTGTCACTAAAGGGACTCATTCCAGATGAGGAGCAGAGAGTATCTAGGTTACAAGAACTATAATTGCTACAAGAGTGTCACCAAAATGCTTTTGATCACTTAAAAGCATATCAGCAAAGGATGGAGAGAAGCTACAATCATTGGGTTAAGCCAAGAGTATTTCAGTTGGGAGATCTTGTCATAAAATAAAATCCACGTAACTAACAAGATCGAGAGAAAAAGGCAAAATTTGAACCAAACTGGTTAGGTCCTTTTGTTGTGGTTGTTGCATATGGATCCAAAGCCTACAAATTGTCAACACCAGAAGGTGACTGGTTTGAAGAACCTATCAACATGATGCATCTGAAAAAGTTTTATGTTTGAAAAAGAAGAAAATACAAAAATAATGAAAATAGTAAAAAATAAAAAATCAAATATGAGGAAAAATGCAATAAAAACATATGGTGAAAACATGGCAACAGGTGCTATTTGTCGGTTGGCTCTTCCCTCTATGAGTTCATGCTTTCTTTCTGCATCCATCCATTGCATTTGTATATATCCATCATAAATCCTTTTGTACATAATCAGGCAGTGCCATCTCACCATAGTTTAGATCATCGTTGTATATCCATAATAAGTTTGTTTCTAGATTTGGGGAAAAATCGTGAACCTAGCTAGGGGCAAAATATTGCTTTGAGCTTAATCAAATAGGAAGAACAATAGTTAGGCAAGACTTGTCAAGCAAAAACTAGGGCATATCCAACGTTGAACTCAAGATCATATCATTAACACCATCAACTATCAAATTAAACATGACAAACACATATCAATGGATGATATCTTTTGACTAATGATTTTAACACTTTGACAACAATGGTTCAACTGGTTTATCTTAATTTTCACTACCGTGATTTTTGAGTGACTCAAGGATGTCTCTGACTAGAGTAACAAGGAAGGAACATGATATTTTCTTGTTTAGTATCTGTAGATTAATCATTAATATGTAAAAATTTGTCTCAGGACATGATCATCAGAATATCATCAAGGACATTTCAAATTTGCATATAGAAATGGTTAATACTACCTGTTTTACGCAAGCAACACTCAGGTCATCTTGGTTCAATTATACCTCGATACTTGTGCTAACTTACAATATCAAAACCTAGGAAAGTAGTTCTTAGGTCATCATGATTCAATTATACCATCAATGTTTGCACTCACTTCCCACATTTTAAAGGCTTAATGATGACAAAAAGCAATGACAAAATGACTGGTCTGATCACAACATTGCATTTCATTCACATTTTCATATCGAAAGTAGATTTCATTTCATTTTACATGGGATTGCAAGAGCTCATCTTCTCCAAGGCAAAAAGATCCAACATAGTGCTATATCTCTTATTTAGTGATTGAGTACATTGGCCATTAACAAAAATAATCAATCTATCCATCCTGCATGATAAGTCAGTTCATTTCATCACATGCAAGCATTGCATAATAAGACATCATTCATATAGATCATTAAATCATTCATTTATAATTGATTATTCATGGCATAAATATCAATCATGTAAAGTAGCACCATCATTGCATTGCATTTCATCCATATCAGATTAATATGCATAGATAAAATCATAAAAGCATCATAAAAATAGGAAACATTTCATCGCATGTGTATCATCATATAGAAAGCATAGGCCCATCATCTAGAATCCATAACCATATAGAAAGTAAAGCATACATCATGTAAATAGCTACATAGCATAATCAAATAGCAAGAAGAATGCATCCATAATCTCATAAATCATATAGAGAAAATAGAATCGACTGCATAACATATCATAAAAAAGAATCAATGTCCGGGGTAGAATGACATCACAAATATATCTAAGATACATCAAAATAATACATCATGGGAATCATCAATATCTCATCACAAAAAGGTATGTACATCAATGGATCAATGTCCCATATCAGTGTGACCACTAGGACGTGGAGCAAAATTCTGTCCTGATGCGGTAGGTCTGGTAACCCCAACTGATACCCCTATACCTGGGTCCCCACCTGAGGGATCTCTCTGAAGTGGCTCTGTCACTCCTTGGCTCTCAGACTAGCTCTATCCCACTATCCTACTCATCTGTGAAAAGCCAGGAGCCCTTTGATAAGAAGGAACAATAGTGTAGTATAAGGTCTTGTAGTACTCAGTCTCCCAGATCGCTTGGCGCATCATCTTCAGGGAAACCTTCCCTGAACTAGACCCTCCAGACATATATACATGTGCCTCTACCTACCCACACCTATCCCTAGTTGCATCTCTCTCTACCATAAGAGAGGCCATCTGATCCTCTACCTGGGCAATCTGTGCCTATGCCTATGTCTATACCTGGGCAATTTGTGCTTGTGCTTTTGTATGTGCCTATAACTGTGCCATCTGGACCTATAACTAGGCTATCTAAGAGTCTCTCTCTACCAGCCAACCCTCTAGCTATTGAACCTGACCATGCAAGTCATTGATCTGAGCCTACTGATGGTGGGATGACATCTTGATGAGGATCTGTTGTGGTGCCTTTGCCTATGACCTGTCAACCTATGGTACCCCTGCCTATACCTGCTCAACCTAGGGGACCTCCTTTTCTAGGGCCTGTTTCACTTGCTCCACTAGACATGACCTCCTCCATCTGACCACCCTGGCCACCCAATCCATAGGTAGCACTCTAGTAGGTCTAGAACAGGTGGCTCCTGTCGTGCCTACCAATGTTATTTCTACCACACCACCAGATCCTCCTCCTCCATCTCCTCCATCATCATATCCTCCTCCACCTCCATCTCCCCCATCTCCTCCATCTCCATCTCCCCCATCCCCTCCATCTCCTCCACCTCCATCCCCACCTCCTCTCCCCCTTCCATCCCTCGGTCATCTCAGAGTTCTATGTCATGGCCTCTCAACGTCCTCATCAAAGGCTGGCTCTAGCTCGTCAGGGAAAGTCAATCTAGGAAACTTGTGTGTGGTAAAATACGCAGTATACTCCCTAATCATCCCACTATCTATGATACCAAGAGAATAGTCCCAATCTTGTAACCCCATTGATAGGTACTCCATGCATGCCTTCTCATACCAAATAGTGGGCTCCCAAGTAGACACATCAAGTCTCTTGGGCACATAGTGGGTTGTATCCTATGGAATCCCCTATATCCGACCATACTATCTCAACACCCTCGTGCAAAGGAATTACTCAACAACATAGGGTGTAGATCCAATCAGGTACTGAGTTAAGAATACATAAGGAATCTCAACTACATCCTTTGGCCAAACCTCGCAATCTCTATAAGGTCTCCATGCCACTGTATCTAGGTCATCTAGCACTCATCTCCAATACTCCAATTTTCCTAGGTTTCACTGGACAATAATGCCTAGATATCCATGTGCATAAGGTCTACCTATAGTTCTCTCTCTATTTTCTAGTGGTCATGTGATGGGAAGAAGCTTCCAAGCCCATATCTGCAAAACTGTAACCCCTGCTGCCAATGCAGTTGATCCTTGGCACACCACTCGGTGTAGATCATAATACAGGTGGGCCAACATGCAATATCCCCACACAAATCACATCCCCTATGTAACAAATTTCTCAAGGAGACAACCCATCAATTGTATAATCCCTTTGACCTATAATCAAGACAAAGGAAACCCTTGACAAATCCGACAAGCACAGTAGGTAATGTGGCATAATCCAGATCTAGCATCTCTTGCCACATTATGTCATATCCCTCGATCTCATCATCATCGAATACTCTACAAAGTGCATCAGTACTACCCTGCTCACTGAGATCATAGTAGACCAACTCTCCCATCATTGGGATGTACAATATTTGGTATACATCCTCAGGTGTAACTGTCATCTCGCTAGTCGATAGGTGGAAGGTATTGTGCTAGCTATGCCACCACTCGGCTAACGCTATTAGTAGACCCTAGTTAATCAAAGGTCGGGGCATATCAAGAAGGGAAGATAAGCCACACCTATCTATATGGTCTCGCTTCTCCTGGCTAAGCCGGGGTATCAACATCCATGTCTTTGGGAAGCACTCCCAAGACTGGAGGACACTAAAGGGCTCCTACAATCAAATCATATCAATATATCTATAACTCGATTATCTTTCTATCAATAAATTTATCAGTCAATCTATCATGCTCAAGTGAGATTTCTATCAAATCTTGTTGAGCCCCTATCAGCGACTCTCATCTATCATGAGGTCATAACCAATCCTATCTTACTAGGCACACAAATCGAGATAATCAAAACCTATCATCAATCACAATTAATCAGGAGTATCTAAAATGAAATTTATCAACAATTTGGTACCGAGCATCAACTTTGGCTTATCTTTATCCTATAGACGTCAATAATCAAATCAACTTGACATTATTTTATACCTTATTGAAATCGTGACAATTGGTGGACAAGATGCATAATTTTATCAAATTTGAGCACAATCATGCATGATCAAAATATTTTTTTCATGCTCTAGCCTTATCAAGTTGGTTGGTACCCTTGGCAGCTGGGGAGCCCACAGTGGCACCCCCCAGTGGTGCCTCGGTGCCCAGCCTGACGCCCACGATGACTGTCGTGGTACCCAATGACACCCAGCCCGATGCCCACGGTGGTAGCCGTGGCGCCGATGACATCCCGCTTCGCGCCTAGCCTAGTGCTCATGACAACAATGTGGCATCGGTGACACCCAACTCGACACTTGCGGCATCTGCTGGGCACTGATGGCGGACGTGGTGTCGTCTGTAGCACCCACGATACCACCGACAGTGTCGTATCCCCCCCAAATCAATTTAAAAAAAAAATTACAAAAGTTTTAAAATTTCGTAAAATGCTAAAAACACTTTTTAAACGTGAAAAACCTAGTTTGAAAATGTAAATTTTTAAAACCCACATGCTAAAACCAAAGAAAATCATTTTTTTCTAACTAGCTATTTTTTTTCAAAAATCAACTAAAAAATGAACAAAGGAGCATTTTCTCGGGGTACGTACCAGTGGACCATAGGCTGCAGGTCGCTCATGTCGTCGAACTCGCTTGAATCTATGCTGGTGGTAGGGGATCGCCATTTTCTTCTCCAGAGTAACTTTTCAACAAACTCAAATGCACAAATGAGGAGTGGTAAAAGTGATTTTCACTTTTTAAAATCAAAGTGGGGCATTTAAGTGGGATTTTTATCTCACTTATTTTTAATCATCTAATCAACTAATCAGCCTGGTAGGACAACATTTTCAAATTTCTTATTGGAAAATGAATCGGATCAAATTAGAAAATATCTAAAAATCATAAAATCATTAAAAAAAATATCATAAAATTTTTAAAAAATATCACAAAAAATTCAAAAAAATGAAAAATTATCCGATTCATCTCTCGAGGGGGAATCCTCGCATCGTAATCTATCAATCAGCGTCTGAGGCATCATATTCAATCATGTCCACATCAAATCAAAATTTATCATATCGAGATCAAATCCTCATTGAATCATATCATATTAGCAACATCATCAAATCGATACTTTCTTTGAATCAATGCATCATCACACATCGCTTCAAAGAGGGGCAAAATGTATACACCTAAAAAATGGTCTGAAGATAATTGATTAAATACGCAGTTATTTAATTAATTCCCCTTCCCAATTAATTGAATTCACAAGTAATTTGATTAATTTCTCTATTCATCTACTTGTAAATAAATCTAAATGATTTATTTATATAGTTCATTTCATATTCCCCTTTGATTAATTAATTCTAAACTAATTAATTTCCCCCCTTTTGATTAATTAATTCTAAATTAATTAATTCCATCCATTTAAATCAATTCTTCTAATCCCGTAATTAAATTTAACAAATCCAAGTTTGTTGAGATTAATTACCTTTTTCCTATTATTTGAATTTTCCAAATTCAAATATGAGTACATGGCTCCTAACTTCTAACCACCTAGCCTAACCACCCCCTAACCCCTTCCATCTAATCCTAGGTCTAACTAACCCTATCCTATCTTGCACAACCTAATTTCTTTTATTCTAACCTCTTGTGTGTTGGATATTCCCTCCTTGAGACACATGACACTTTGGCCACATGTCCTCTCTCCTTGGACACTTGTCACTATAGAGATGACATGTGTCCCTCCCTTCAACCTCTTCAGATTGAATCTAGACCATTGATTCCTTCCACCTCAACATTGGCCTTGGAATTCCTATAAATACCCCTCATTTTGGAGCAATAAAGATCCCCTGCATTCATAGTTTTTGCATACTTACTATATGCATTTACATTCTAATCATCTAGCATAATTAGCTTTTTAGATCAAATATTAGCATGTTTAGAATAGCTTTTATCATGTTAATCTAGTTTCAATTATCAAATCATGTAGCTTAAATCCTTATTTTAGCTAATCAATAATCCTAGTTATAATCATGCATCAAATCATCCTCACCTCATGCATTTGCATTATCATGATCATATAGCTACTCAACTTATGAGTTGCCACTTTGGAGGTCATTGCTTGCTGAGAGCCAATAATCTTACACCTTCAAGGTCCTCAAAAATAGAGGAAGATGGGACATCTTAAAGGAGATCATTAGTTTGCATCTTTTATTTAGTTTTCAATTTGTGCTTCCTAGTTCTTAGTGTTGTCTCATCTATGTGCATGTTTATTATAATTGACCCTAATTTTAGCAACACAACATTAATCTTATACTACATAAATAATACCCTCTTCTTGGATATATAGATCATTCTACCATCATGATAAATGAGGTTTGAAATCTATAAATTAAGTTGAAGAGGTAGAACTCGTGCAAGAACTATATTGTCCTAGCAAAGAAAACAAAAGACTGAAGGATAAGATTATGGAAGAAGTAAAAGCTAAAGACAATTTATCTCAAAACCCTGAGAAGGTGGATAATATGATCATTGGCTTGAACATATAGGTGGAAGAAACAAAGAGGATAGAAGAAGTTATGATAGAAAAGTTGCTAACAAAAGATAAGGATTGTGAAAGACATAAAGGTTGCTAACAATAGCTCAATATAACTAAGAACTGGGAGCTCTAAGGTTTGTAAAGAAAGCATGTAAAAATGAGCCTTGTTGACCCTCTACTTTTCATTTACATTCTTCTATCACTCTAATCCCTTTCGTACCATGGCACCTTAGCTTAATCACAAATCATCATTTTGCCCTTTCTAGCCCTTTTCACCTCAATTTCTTGATTCTAGCCTTCTAACTAGTCACAAAATTGACCTTAAAACTTAATTTTTAGTTAATTTTTTTAGGGATCATCCTACCTCCATCCCTCAATCTACAAGGACATGTTATGGCATATTGTCACTAGGATATTTAAGTTTCTTTGAAACAATGCTACTCTGAACATTTTCTCAAAGAGGGGCAAAATGTAGACACTTAAAAATGGCTAACAAATTTCTTTCCCATCTCTCATCAATAATTTGTCTAGTATTAATTAAAGAATTTTTATTATTTAATTATTTTCCCAAATACATTAGATAAATAATTCTTTAATAAATTTATTTTTATCAGTTATCTTATTTAATTAAATAATATATATTATTATTTAATTAGATTCTTATGATATCTTTCTATATCTTTCTAATTTCATTCAAATCTACATTTTGAAAAAAAATATACTACTTTGAATCAAATCAATTTTCTTCCTCTTTGAAACTTCTTCTTTCTTTTCAATTTTAAAATAGCAACATTGAGTACACAATAAAAAATAAATAAATAAAACATCTTTTATATTTTTTTAATTGAAGATTGCAAATTTCTATCTTTCTTCATCTAGATTTTCATCTCAATGTCTATAAATTCATCGAGCTTTAAGTGAATTTGGTGAACCATAATTTTTATTCATACAATCAATATCTTTGAGTTCTCTTGCAAACCTATTGGTTAACAGATTTGTCTCCTTGAAATTCTAATTATTATCTTCTCAATCAAAATGTGACTCTATTTCACCCTTTTAGAATGAAACAAAAATACCAACAGTTGGAAGAATTAACGATAATTCAACCTTTGCATTAGAGGGCAGCTCCTCATATGATTTACAATGAATTAATTGTACAATTGATTTCTTTTTATAACACTTTTAACCAGAAAGTATCGAAAAGGCATTAGCATTTATCCATTCACACAAATAAATGCCTAAATTTTTCTGAGAAATTGCTCAAAGAAGAGTTCACAGACTCTGATTAGCATACATTTATTACATACATTCAAAAAAAATGAAAACTCAACATGAGAAACTAACAACTAAATCGAGACTCTGTCATGCCTCACAGGGCAAGGGGGATCAAGCAGATTTACAACATTTGAGTCATCCAACAATCTATAATAAATATGAACCAAAAGGAAATGTAGAGATAACTGATTATCTGATTAAATTATGCCCACATAACAACCTAAGAAGAATTATGAATCTCAAAATGCACAGATTCAAAGATGTCTTAACATTTCATTAATAATCAGTCATTACTTCATTTTCTCCACAATTCGTATCAAAATTTCTTCTATTGTTTCCAAAACCACAGTTTCAGAACCCTTTCAAAAGTAATCTTTTCAGCTTAAATAGCCACCAGGCCATAGTTTTTACATAATTAATAAATAACATTTACTTTCACCTTAGTGAAAGAAACTGTTTAGATGAAACAAAAGAAAGCTAAACTAATAGCCGCTGAAAGGCTGACATTTCATTGTAGCATAACTAAGGAGCATCTTTCGCAACTGAGGAAGTTACGGGCTTGTCCTATTTTGTTGCGGATCCTCACCATTCAAGGTGTGCAGTCAAAAAGTTCAGGATAACTTGGAAATAGGGCAGGCCAATGTGTATGATCCTCTGCTTCCACACTTCCTTGTCCATATTCACCTGCGTGACCTTTGCCTTGTGAACCTCCAAGTGATCTGAATAGATAATAAGCATTGATTCAATCCTTGCTACTTTCAAAAAATCATTAGTAGTCAAAGATTTAGTGGTCTGAATGGAATGAACTCTATCTTAAAAGACTTTGATCATGTCTACAACTTCCTCAATCACCTTAGCTCCCCACTTCATGAGTTGGATATCAATACATTTAAGATCCTTCTGTATAGTGTCAATCAAATCAGTCAGTCCCCTGAGCAACTTAGTGGATTCTTCATGACCCTGCCCGATATTTGAGTCGTACCATTCCACATTTTTCTTTGACACATATAACACATTATCATCTATGTTCTCTACTGGTTTCTTAGCTAAGAACTTCATCAATCCATACTTCTAAACACCATTCATTTGTGTGAGAACCGCTACCCAATTGACCCTTTCCTTTTCCCAGGTGACTGTCTCTAGCTCAAGTTCTTTACTCACAGTTTATGCATCTTTATAAACCTTGACTAGATTAGTAATGTATTCTAATCCTTGTTGAATTATTAGATCTCACCATTTGTTGAACATCTCTATCACTACCCTGTTCCTTTGAACTTGATTAAGCATCTTCTAGTTTGCTGGGGACTTAGGATCAAACGACACTGGTATCTGTGACAATGGCTCAGGATTTGGATTATGAATAGCATTGATGAACTTTGCCATTTGTGTGACCATTTGTTTCATTTCTCTCTTATCTTTTTCATCTTTCCAAGTTCTGGAGATTATCCTCTTTGTAGAAGATTTCAAATGTTTTACATCCACGACCCTTGATGCGACGCCCAAATCTATTTTCTCCATAGTAAAATATTCCTCTATGGCCTTATCTGCATCTCTCCCAAGAATGGGCTTGGCCACTTCAGCTGTCTAGTGTCCTTTTGTGTCATCCACATCGAGCATCACTTGTGTTTTAAGCTTTTTGGGCTTTGAATCTTTTCCTAAGCACTTACTGACCATGTCCTCCAATGAGATGGTGATTGGCACCACACTCCTTTTCTTTCCAATGGCGGCTTCTAGCCATCTTAGAGCATTGGTAGATCCTTTAGGTGGTAGGGTGACCTGGGTATCTAGGGAGGTAATGATTACCAGGGCATTCATGGGATCTTGTTGAGTTCCTACCCCTTCATTTGTATCCATTTCTTGTATCCTAGGTTCACTTTGATCCTGTGAGTCCATTATTTGTTCAGGCTCTTCATTGGGGTCTAAATCCACTACGACCTATTGTAGAATAGGCTCTCTACTCTTCTTCTTGCTTCTTGACCAGGTTACTCAGGAAGCTATAAGACTGGATGGTGACCTTCCTTACCTTCTTGGTTGTATTTTCTCTACAATGGGATTTGAGACACCTGCAATATCAACAATTTTATTAGTGGTAAAAATAGGAGATTGAACCAGGATGTGTGAATCACTTCCTGATTCGTGTAGTGAAATGGAAGGACCCTCCTTGAATTTTAGTTTCCTCAACCATCTCTCCGTTCTCCTGACAACATTGAAGGTCCTTGTTTGAATGCTATCATCTTCTTTTTTGTTCCAGTCAATTTCTGGAATCGGTTTCCCTTCAATCTCAATACCAAACTTAGGGTCCAAGACATCTTCTTCTGTATCTTCCAATACTTCTGATGATTTAATTGGGAGCCTCAAGGTAGCTATCTACTACAAAGTGAATGTTTTCCACGACCTCTTTCTCACTTCATGCTCATCCTTGCAATTTTCCCAATAATCTTCTATCTGGGGTCATGATAGAACTGACTGTCTATGTTAAGGTTCTCCTTTGCATAACCTTTGTTGTCAAATCTTTGCCTGGCTACATATGGTTGCAGATTCATCCTTTTGAACTCTAGTTCTAGATTCAAAGCATCCGATACTGATTTGTAGCTGACCCAAGATCAATGGGAAAAAACACCCCAGATTCTCCCTTTGCCCCTACTCTTTTATCTATATGGGCTAGCTGCCTACTCACCTCTGTGAGTATAAAGCTATCAAAGGTGTACCTAGGCAATTTGAATGGTTGGCCTTCAAAACCACCTACCTGTATGTAAGTGAATCGTGGAAACTAGATGAAGAAGCTTCCATAAACACTCACTAGCTCCATAGCCTCTGTGAACATCCTCTTGTTGGCATCACCCTGGATTTAAAAGGTCAGTCTTCCCACAAAGACTCCATTCCATTTATCAATTTGTTCAACATATCTCTGTCATTGCAACAAAGGGTAAAAAATCATAAACCCTCATCCCATCAATCACGAGTTCATTGGGTAATCCAGGCCAATCCTTTGTGTAGGATAAAATATAAAACAGATAAGAAGACATGTAAAACCCACTCATACCCACAAAGTTGCCTAGCCCTTCGTGCAGCCTCTCCACAATTACTTGAGACCAGTCTAGAAATCTGTCACCAAATAGAACCACTTGGATGAAAAAGTACATCCAATCTTCCCAATAGAAGGAATGTGAATTCCCTTTTACTCTGTTTAAAAGCACAACAATGTCCCACACCTCAGTGATGAGGTGTTCTCTAGTTAAGGGTTTGGGTAGTCAAGATCCTCCTTTCTGAACCCTCAAGACCCAATTTCTTGCAATAACACTTCTGTACTTGCTCTTCTTCTCTGAGAAATAGGCGTATCAATTTCCAATGGTCCAATCCTCATACTCCTCTTTATGCGGAATACCCATTGTCGTCATCACTGTTTCCCTATTAATATGAGCTAACGCTTCCCCATCACTAGTTCTGATACATTTATTCTCAGAATCATATCTATTCATGCAAGCCAACACTAAATTTGGACACGACGTAGCTAATGTAAATGCACCAGCTTCCACAAGACCACTCTTAACTATCTTCTCCATTAACGACCCAGCCTGAGGATTCTTAGTCCTTTCAAGGAAATTTCCCAAATCTGCATGAACTAATGAGGTGTCTTCCATTTCCGACAAGATACTCACTAAACATGAGTTTCAGTCAAGCTTTGGTAGCACATGCCTCATTCTAACAATCTATTTCCTTAACCAATAAATTCTAACAACAATACAATACGCTACCCCAACAATTTTCAGACCTTCCCTTTTTCAATACTGATTAAACTTCAGTGCACAAAGAAACACAACATAAGAGAAGACAACTGAACTTACCTGATAACACCATAAAAAATGGAAACTCTTCCGAAGAACAGAGTTGGATTTACCTTCTGCGCCTCTAATTAATTGAAATCAGGCAATTGTGACCTTTCTAAATATGGAAATAAACTCAAACATCTTCCTTTAATCAGATGGACAAATATCAATAGGGCTGGACATGCTTCATCATGATTTACTTCAAGCATGCGAAGTAATGGTGAAATGACAAACCTGACACCTTCTTAATTAGCCATCACTTCCGCATAGGAAATTTGATATTTTCATGATTACTTTCCACATTTAGAATTTCAAAAAGCCGAATAAGGGAATATTCCTTCTTGTCACACCGCTTTTATTTCCACCAAAAAGCTTTTCGGATTAGTTTAAAAAGAACTTATGAACCTTGAACCACTTGAACATGAGGCTCAATGGTTCAAGTTCATTTAAGCAATAAAACAGTTTCGTTGGCATATAAACAACACCGGGAATGAGCGACAAAGAAAAAAGAATAATTCAAGTGAACCTTGAACCACTTGAACCACTTGAAATTTGGTTCAAGGTTCAAGACCGCATATCAACTTAACATAAAAGGAAAGACTCATGCTCATCATATAGCAATACATTGTTGCGATGCATTAAAAAGGCATTATTGAACCTTGAACCCTTGAACCACTTGAACATGAGGTTCAATGGGTTCAAAACTTCAATGACCGAAGACCAAGTAAACGTGTTTGAAATTTTGGTGACAAAGGCCGGAACGACTAACTTTTTTTTTTTTTAAACTATGCTTTAAACCTTGAACCTTGAACCTTGAACCTTTGAAAAAGAGTTCAATGGTTCAAGTACAAAGAGAACAAATGACCTGATAAAACAAAAGGCACAAAAGGACAACCCGCAAATTGGAATATAGTTTTTTTTAAAAAAAAAAAGGAAAACTTATGGGTGGACTAACATCGGCTCTGACTGGGGACTAGAACTGTGAAGGAACTAGAAATGAACTTTAGAATCTCTGGTTTCACACACCAAACTTTATTCAAAGATACAAACTAACTAAACTAAAAAGACACACAAACACAAAAACTACTAGACACTATGTACAAAAACTACGAGGGACTCTCATTTACAGTTGATACAATTTCAGATCTTGACCATTGTAAGTCAAAGGAAGAACAGTACCATCCAAATATGCAATTTTAAAAGAATTTGGTCCCTTTACCTCATGAATCAGGAATGGTCCCTTCCAAAGTGACTTGAACATAGCATGTGCTCCCTTAGGTTCTCTTTTTCTATCCCAGAGTAGTACCTGATCACCTTGCATGAACTTTCGAGGCCTTTTTTTGCTTGTTGAATATTCTTTTTACTCTCATTTGGTGTTTTGTTATCTGATCCACCAGTCTATCCCTCTCTTCATCAATCTTTGTCAGGTACATGATTCACTTTTCCAAAGAACTCTGGAAGTAAGCATCTTCAATCATTGTTTGTAACTTGGTGGTTGCCAGCTCTAGAGGAAGTGCTACCTAAGTGCCAACACCATAGACCAGTTCAAATGGAGACATCTCAATTGCCCTCTTTGGTGATGTACTATCGGCCCAAAGAGCTTCATATAGTTTCTTATGCCAATCCTTAAAATTCTCACTCACTAATTTTTTCATGATATTAATGAGGTTTTTGTTACTAGATTCAGCCTAGCCATTTCCCTGAGGATAATCTGAGCAAGAGAGATTCCATGATCATAGCAAAACAAAGAGATTTCAGTGGAGGAGAAATTGGTAGCATTGTTTGCCACAATTTTTAACAAGACTCCAAAATGAACTAAAATGTTCTCCTTTAGAAAATTACAAATAATCTCTGAGGTGGTCTTTCGTACTGGAATGGCCTCAGCCCATTTAGTAAAATAATTTGTAGCTGTCAAAATATGGGTATGACCAACACTTGAGGTTGGTGTCAAGGGACCGATAAAATCCAGACCCCACTATTTGAAAGGTTCATCTACAATCACGGGTCTGAGTGGTAATGCTACAAGTTGAGGTTTACCAGCGGACAACTTACATTTTTCACACCTGGCCACCTATACATATGCATCCCTAAACATTCCTGGCCAATAATAACAGTTTCTCGGGATCTTATAAGCAGTTACTATTGAAGAAAAGTGACCCCCATAGACCTCATCATGGAATGTTTTCAAAAGAGATTCCTGGAGTGATTTATCACACATCTTAAAAAGGTCCCATCTAGTTCCCTTTTAGTACATCATTGAATATGACGTACTTAGCAGCTTTCAATCTCAAGTTCCTCTTTTCTTTCATAGAAAGGTGTTCTGGACAATCTCCATATGTCAAGAAATAAGCTACATTTGCAAACCAGGATCTTGTAGGGCGACAAATAAAACTAAAGGCAATTCCTCTATCACTTCCTACTTACTTTCAGCGATCAACCTGCACAAACCTTTCCCTCTAACCAACTTTGTGGGTCAAATGTCTAAATTGAACTCCTGAATTTTTGATACCCAAGAATCTCTTTCATTCATTCCTATGTCTTGCTGCGTTAGAATGCTCTTAACAACTGAATGAGGTACATAAACCATAGCGTGAGAATGGAGAATATAATACTTGAATTGTTTCATTGCCTTTATGACCGCATATGCTTGCTTTTCCATTCTTGAATATTTAAGTTCATGCTTTTTCAAAGGTACACTCATGAATGCTATTGGGACCTCATCATTATTATCATTCTTTTGTAGCGAAACCCCTGACATAGTGTGCTCTCATGCATAGTAGTAGAGGATAAAACCTTTATTGAAATTGGGATTAACCAAGACAGGTGCCTGACCAATTGTATCTTTTATTGAGGCAAATGCCTTCTTCCCCTCCTCGCTCCATTTGAAAGATTGTTTCTCACTCATCAAGTTCACGATGTATTTGGTAGTCTCAGCAAAGTCTGGAATGAACCTCTGAAGAAAATTTACCTGCCTGAAAAAGGATCTGACAACATTCCTATTTGACGAAAAAGTTAATTGTTGAATTGCTCTTACCCTTTCAGGATCTATTTTCACCCCTTCTTTGGAGACAATATGACCGAGCAACTTACCCTCTATGACTCCAAACACTAATTTGTTGGGGTTCAAGGATACCCCATGCTCGCGACATCTCTGCAACACTTGTTTTAGGTCTCGAATGTGATGTTTTGCACATTTTGAGAACACTGTCAAATCATCCAGATATACAACAATAATCTTATCCTTTAAGTGGCCAAAAGACAAATCCATGGCTCGTTGAAACATTGCTCCTGAGTTGATCAAACCGAAAGGCATCCGGTTATATGTAAATGTACCCCAAGAAGTAATAAAGGTAGTCTTGTGTTGATCATTTTCCTGGAAACTGATCTAGTTATATTTTGAAAATCCATCTAACATGGACATCATTTCTGACCTTGAGACAATTTCCAAAATGTGGTCCATAGCCGGCAAGGGATAATTGTCTTTTAAGCTGGCTTGGTTTAGATTTCTAAAGTCGACACAAATCCTTATTTCCCCATTTTTCTTTCTGACTGGTACAATATTTTTTATCCATGTAGAATGATGGATGGGGTATATAATTTTGGATTTTAGCATCTTATCTACTTCCTGGAATATAGCATGTGCCACTTTTGGATTAAAGCTTCTAAGTTTTTGCCTGAATGGGCTTGCTCTAGGCTTCAAGGGAATCTGATGCTAGAATTTTCCCTCTTTGAAGTTCTTAAGGTCGTCATAACACCAAGCAAACACATCCTTAAACTCCATGAAGAGATTAGTGAACCTCTCCTTTTCTGTCAGTGTACAACACTTTCCCAGATTGATACATTTAGGTTCATTCTTAGTACCAATGTTGACCTTCTCATAGCCTCCACTATCTTGAGCCTCTTGAGACTTATCACCTTTGTTATTTTTGTAGGCATCATTACGATCAAATAAATGTTCCAAAGAAACCAGTCCTCTAGGAATCTTATTTCCTTTCAATTGCATGATTCCATCAGGTAATTCTTTGGCTCGTTTAGGCGAAAATTCTTTGCATTCTGCATCGGAGACTTCAAAATACATGACCGAAAACATATCCAAATCTTGCATAAAATTATTTATCTGTTTATCATTCTCAAATACCTGCCATGAGTCAGAGTTTTCTGGAACACTGGGCCGATATATCAACTCTATCCTGTAAGTTTCTTCAGCAAATTTAGGGTGTGGGACAAGCAATGAAGTTGAGATTGCCAATGAATTGACTTTTGAGTTCAATTCCCTAGGTATTGCCTCAATGGAGAGTGCATCGAAACCTTCAATTTCATCCCAAACTCTATTTTGATAGTGCTTCAACATATCATTCTTAACACTAAACAATCCCCTAACCTACTTAACAATGAGTTCAGCATCTCCTTTAACCCGCAGGATCATAACTCCCAACCTTTTAGCTTCAACTAAACCTAACAATAAGGCTTCATACTCCACTGTGTTGTTGGTGTTTTTGAACTCTAGTTTAAAGGAAAAAGGAATATGATCACTAGAAGGTGGTATCAACACAACTCCTGCACCAGATCCTGATACTGCACAACTACTATCAAACTCCATTAGCCACGGGCTTTCTTTTTCCCCATTTTGGGATGAATACCCCTCCACTTCACTATCAGACATAATCTTGTAGTTCCCAAATTGACAATCATGGTACATAATATGGGCCCTAGGGTCATCAGATGGGAAAATAGTGAATTTGGACTTTGGTTCAGGCTGTAGGGTGACTCGCTATTTTCCAACAAGGATTGTGGCTTGGGACCAATCCATTTTGATTTCTCCGTCTAAGTCTCTACAAAAAGTATGACTTAAAAGCATGTCGTAACTGGCTAGGATATCAGCTATTAGAATCATCAACTTGATCCTTTTATCCAGGTGAGAGGCAAGAACTACCTGAGCATCCTTAATTTGGCCTAGCAGAGGAATTTGTTTTGAATCCATGGAATAGCATCTGCCAAAGGTTTTGGTCAGGGTAACCCCAATGCTTTGGCTATAGCAGAGGGCATTATGTTATCAGATGCACCTGAGTCTATAATATAATTATTCAACCTATGACCATTAATGAATAATGATATATAAAAGGGCTCTGGTTTCGACTCAAGAAGGGGAACAAAACCATCTGTTTGAAGAGTAGTAATTTTAGGCATCTTTTCACAAACTGGGGAATGAACTGACTCATTGCTATGTGAGGGAAAAAATGAATTTACTGAGTGTTGCATATCATTAATCTGTTGTGTATTATTTCCTTTCACAAATTGCACCAGTCCATCTAATTCTTTAGGATTTAGTTTTAGGTACTCAGTAGGTGTGATATAAATTTGTGAGGACTTGCAAAATTCTACTATATCAAAGGAACTTTCTTTTTTAGAAGTCTTTAAAAATAAAGGTTCTTGCAATTCTTGATTATAATGATGCAACTTTGAATCAATTCTTTTACCTTTGAAGGCCATCGCAGATGATGAAGAAGACATCTGGGGTTTCTCATTTTTCTGATTTCTCGTGAGCACCACACATAAAGGATCCTCCAAAGTAACCAAAATGTCACTGCCTCTTTCTAAATCAGACTCGTACTCAAGAAAATGGATTTCAGAGTCGCCAGGTTACTTAGGAGATCCATCTTCATCCCACTCATTTGAGGTATCTTTAAAATTTATCAATTGTGCATACCGTACCATCTCAGGGAAGGGACTACCATCATGTTCATTAGCTCGGTAAAATACACACATATTTCCTTTAGCAGGAGGTGCTTCAATTGCTAGTCTTTGCTGAGCAGGGGGTAACTACATGGTCCTATTCCTATAGCTTAGAGACTGGTTCACATTCCTTCTAGGTATATCTTGGTAATGAGGTGGATACGAGGTACTAGCCTTGGGCAATTGTCTTTTTAGGGTGATCACGTCATTCATTAACCTCTGGATAACAGGATCAGAAGAAGAAGAAGAAGTTGAAGGCTGAGCATTAGGTGTGTGTACTTCCCTTTTCCATTTACCTATTGTGGTTAAATCATATTCCAATTCAATTGCAAGGGTTTTGGCAACATTTAGATCTGCAACTCTTTGCCTACGAATTAGGAAACCTATTTCAGAAGGCATTGAATTAATAAAAAAACACTTAAGATTATCATCTGGGGGCTTTTGATTACCTGGAATCTTGTGCAAGATCTTATCAAACTTTGCTATGAAATCCCTCATTGTTTATGGAATTTCCTTCTTTAACTGGGTTAACTGGGCTAAAAGGGAATGTTCATCAATAGTAATCTTTCCATCGCCACTAAATTTAGGCAAATGATCCCTAGCACCCTTTGGTAAGGGGTTAAGATTCAGACCCAGATTCAATGAGCCTACAGCTACCCCCCAAGGATTATTCATTGCCATTGGAAATACGATATTGAGAGGAGTAGGGTTTATTATATTAGGTACAATAACACTGTGCAAGGTGAGAGCTTGACAAACTAAGGACACAAGTGGTGATGGTGATGAGGAAGGAGGCCTACTTCTTGCCCTTCTCTGAGGTGAAAAGGTGGGTTGAAAATCTAGGTTCTGTAACTCCTCAAAGATAGAACAAAAAACCCCTTCCCTTCTCTGGTACCTAGTATATCTCCTTGACTCCAGACTTGCAACTAAGCAACTGGTTTTATAATTTGATTCCCCATCAGAGTCACCAAAAATTTGTTGGTTAACAGATTTGTCTCCTTCTTGAAATTCTAATTATTACCTTCTCAAGCAAAATGTGACTCTGTTTCACCCTTTTAGAAAGAAACGAAAATGCAGACTGTTGGAAGAATTAACAATAATTCAGCCTCTACATTAGAGGGCAACTCCTCATATGATTTACAATGAATTAACTATACAATTGATTTCTTTTTATAACACTTTTAACCAGAAAGTATCAAAAAGGCATTAGCATTTATCCGTCCACACAAATAAATGCCTAAATTTTTCTGAGAAACTGCTCAAAGAAGAGTTCACAGACTCTGATTAGCATACATTTACTGCATACATTCAAAAAAAATGAAAACTCAACATGAGAAACTAGCAACTTAATCGAGACTCTCTCATGCCTCATAGGGCAAGGGGGATCAAGCAGATTTACAACATGTGAGTCATCCAAAAATCTATAATAAATATGAACCAAAAGGAAATGCAGAGATAACTGATTATCTGATTAAATTATGCCCACATAACAACCTAAGAAGAATTATGAATCTAAGAATGCATAGATTCAAAGATGTCTTAACATTCCATTAATAATCAGTCATTACTTCATTTTCTCCACAATTTGTATCAAAATTTCTTCTATTTTTTCCAAAATAACAGTTTCAAAACCCTTTCAAAAGCAAACTTTTCAGCTTAAATAGCCACCAGCCCATAGTTTTAACATAATTAATAAATAACATTTACTTTCACCTTAGTGAAAGAAACCATTTAGATGAAACAAAAGAAAGTTGAACTAATAGCCGCTGAAAGGCCGACATTTCATTGTAGCATAACTAAGCAGCATCTTCCGCAACTGAGGAAGTTACTGGCTTGTCTTGTTTTGTCACGGATCCTCACCATTCAAGGTGTGCAGTCAAAAAGTTTAGGATAACTTGGAAATAGGGCAGGCCAATGTGTATGATCCTCTGCTTCCACACTTCCTTATCTATATTCACCTACGTGACCTTTGCCTTGTGAACCTCCAAGTGATCTAAACAGATAATGAGCATTGTTTCAATCCTTGCTACTTTCAAAAAATCATCACTAGTCAAAGATTTAGTGGTCTGAATGAAATGAACTCTATCTTGAAAGACTTTGATCATGTCTGCAACTTCCTTAATCACCTTAGCTCCCTCCTTCATGAGTTGGATATCAATACATTTAAGATCCTTATGTATAGTGTCAATCAAATCAGTTAGTCCCCTAAGCAACTTAGTGGATTCTTCATGACCCTGCCCGATGATTGAGTTGCGCCATTCCATGTTTTCCTTTCACACATATAGCACATTATCATCTAGGTTCTCTACTGGTTTCTCAGCTAAGAACTTCATCAATCCATACTTATGAACATCATTCATTTGTGCGAGAAACGCTACCCACTTGACCCTTTCCTTTTCCCAAGCGACTGTCTCCAGCTCAAGTTCTTTACTCACAGTTTCTGCATCTTTATAAACATTGACCAGATTAGTAATATATTCTGATCCTTGTTGAATTATTAGATCCAACCATTTGTTGAACATCTTTGTCACTACCCTGTTCCTTTGAACTTGATCAAGCATCTTCTGGTTTGCTAGGGACTTAGGATCAAACGACACTAGTATCTATGACAATGGATGAGGATTTAGATTATGAATAGCATTGATGTACTCTGCCATTTGTGTGATCATTTGTTTCATTTCTCTCTTATCTTTTTCATCTTTCCAAGTTCTAGAGATTATCCTCTTTGTAGAAGATTCCAAATGTTTTACATCCACGACCCTTGATGCGACGCCCAAATCTATTTTCTCCATAGTAAAATCTTCCTTTGTGGCCTTATCTGCATCTCTCCCAGGAATGAGCTTGGCCACTTCAGTTGTCCAGTGTCCTATTGTGTCATCCACATCGAGCATCCCTTGTGTTTTAAGCTTTTTGGGCTTTAAATCTTTTCCTAAGCATTTACTGACCATGTCCTCCGATGGGATGGTGACTGGCACCACACTCCTTTTCTTTCCAATGGCGGCTTCTAGCCATCTTGAAGCATTGGTAGATCCTTTAGGTGGCGGGGTGACCTGGGTATCTAGGGAGGTAACGATTACTAGGGCATTCATGGGATCCTGTTGAGTTCCTACCCCTTCATTTGTATCCATTTCTTGTATCCCAGGTTCACTTTGATCCTGTGAATCCATTATTTATTCAGGCTCTTCACTGGGGTCTAAATCTACTATGACTTGTTGTAGATCAAGCTCTCTACTCTTCTTCTTGCTTCTTGACTGGGTTACTTAGGCAGCTCTAAGACTGGATGGTGACCTTCCTGACCTTCTTGGTTGTATTTTTTCTACAATAGGCTTTGAGACACCCGCAATATCAACAATTTTATTAGTGGTAAAAATAGGAGATTGAACCAGGATGTGTGAATCACTTTCTGATTTGTATAGTGACATGGAAGGAGCCTCCTTGAATTTTAGTTTCCTTATCCATCTCTCTGTTCTCCTGACAACACTGAAGGTCCTTGTTTGAATGATATCATCTTCTTTTTTGTTCTAGTTAATTTCTGGAATCGGTTTCCCTTCAATCTCAATACCAAACTCAAGGTCTAGGACATCTTCCTCTGTATCTTCCACAATACTTCTGATGTATTAATTGGGAGCCTCAAGGCAGTTATCTGCTTCAAAGTGAATTTTGACCACAACCTCCTTCTCACTTCATGCTCATCCTTACAATTTTCCCAATAATCTTCTATCTAGGGTTCATGGCAGAAATGACTGTCTATGTTAAGGTTCTCCTTTGCATAACCTTTGTTGTTAACTCTTTTCCTGGCTACATATGGTTGCAGATTCATCCTTTTGAACTCCAGTTCTAGATTCAAAGCATCCGATACCAATTTGCAGTTGTAGTACCCAAGCTCAATGGGAAAAACCACCCCGGATTCTCCCTTTGCCCCTAGTCTTTTATCTATATGGGCTAGTTGCCTGCTCACCTCTATAAGTATGAAGCTATCAAAGGTGTACCTGGGTAATTTGAATGGTTGGCCTTCAAAACCACCTACCCGTATGTAAGTGTACTGTGGAAACTACATAAAGAAGCTTCCATAAATACTCACTAGCTCCATAGCCTCTACAGACATCCTCTATTACTACTTATCAAGTTGCCATTAGTTTATGTTCAAAGTTATTCTATATACTCTAGTCGGTATGCACAGTCTAGTCAGTTATAGAAGAAAGTATTCTCAAGAGCCTAGTATGCACTGAGTTGTCTACTGAGTATCATTCCATGTCTATAGAGCAGCAAAGATGATACACCGAGTTGATATACACCGAGTGAAACATGTTACCAGATTCCTTGAACCTAGACATACATATGGAAACGTGTTACAAGATCAAGGAACATAGAACCATTATCACATTGGAAATTGCACTTAAAGATTGTGTATGATTTCGAGGTCATCTAACCAATGAAATATTTTGCATGGTTATTCATTCGACAAAACATGTTTGTAAGATCGAAGCAATGAATGGATCACCGACATAAGAGATCTATTTATATAACATGGATTGAGATCAGAAATACACATGTAGTATGACAAAAAGGAAGATATAGAAATATATGAAGCAAGACATGTGAAAGCACTAAGTATTATGACTATTACAGAGACACAGAGGTCATCGAGAAGGATTTCAGAGAACAGTCAAAGAACAGAGTAAACAAAAGGGTTTACCGAGTTACTATATGGGTTACTGAGGTATGCTATGAGCAAGGTAATCTTATTCTGAGCACATAGAATCTGCTATAACATTTCAGATGTAAAGTTGCAGATATTTGTAATGATTTTATTGTAATATTTTGAAGTTGTAAGAGAAACCTTTAACAGGGTAAAAGACTCTAATCAAGTCTATAAATTGTAAAGCCTCTAACCAGGTGCAATATTTAGATTAAGTGTTGTAAAATCCTTTAGCAAGGTAGATCTAACAGATCTTGATACTCCTAACAGGGTAAGCTATCAGAAATAGCTAAACATGTAGCTCTAACTGAGCAAACTTTATTATTGCAGTAGTGAAGTTGTGGGTGCCATCCCCACCACAGTTTTTCTCTCTAACCAAGAGTTTCTGGGTAACCAAAATATATGTGTTATGGAGTGAATCATGTATGATTGTTATCTATTTGTTTTAGCATTATATTATGTTACTGCACTATTTAGTTTATGCATAACAGTAAAGATATTGTTAAGAAAAGGATTTGAAGTACTGATTCACCCCTCCCCTCTCAGTACATTAGCTTTCCATATTGGGCCGAACAATTGGTATCAGAGCTTCAATCTTGGTAAAGGGTTTAACTGCCTAAAGAGAAAGATCTTATCAATGGAAGGCTATAAACAATCTTAGAGGATTGTGTATCTGCAAGAAGAGCTAGATCATGCTAATAAAGTGATTGCAGACATGCAAAGGCAAATGCAAAAATCTCTGAAAGTGAGAAGAAGATTATCTGATGATTTGCAAGATTCTCAAGAGTTATTGGAACAAATTGAGACATCATCTAAGAACAGTATATTTGAAGAGACTAAAGAAATGATTGGAGTATTGAAAGAAAAGAAAAAAGCACTGGCTGATCAACTAAAAGCAATGAAAAGAGAACATGAACATTTCAGCACACAGATGATTGAAAATATTGATGCATTGAGGACAGTCGAGGATAAAGTAAGAGATCTAGAAAGAGAGAAAAAACAACTTGAAGACTTAGTATCTGATAACAATGATGAAATCACAAGGTTGACTGGAATTTAATAAAACCTATCAGATCAACTAGGTTATGCACATCATGAAGCAAATCTGAAAGATGATGAGAAT
Source organism: Cryptomeria japonica (assembly GCF_030272615.1). Classification (NCBI taxonomy): domain Eukaryota; kingdom Viridiplantae; phylum Streptophyta; class Pinopsida; order Cupressales; family Cupressaceae; genus Cryptomeria; species Cryptomeria japonica. The sequence goes on along the minus strand of NC_081408.1, from coordinate 363,931,047 downwards.
CAAGCATTGAGAATTGAAGTATCAATGTTGACCAATGAACTTAAACAAAGAAGAAATCCAAAGAAACACTGAAGAAGAGTTATGAAGCATCAAAGATGTTGGATGAGCAACTAAATATAAGAAGACCCAACAAAGATGCAAGACTCGGTTACAAAGGAAAAGACTCTACCGAGAAGGGAATCCATACTACCGAGAGAGGAGAATCATCAAAGCAAGCTAGAATCAAGAAGAACATCAAAAGAAAGAAGCCTATTTGCAACTACTATGGAAATCAATGTCACACTACCAACATATACCAAATCAGAAAAGGTAAGCAACCGAATGTCACTAAGTCCAATGGTTATTGTTACAATTGCAATAAATATGGTCACACATCTAATCAATGTAGGACAAAGTCTATTAACAATTATCAGAAGGCAAATTTCAAAGGGTTTTGCAAAAACTGCAATAGATATGGACATAGTACCGAGAACCATAGGTATAAGCAAAAGAACTATATGTGGTATGCACACCGAGCAAACACTGGAAGCTACCGAACCCACTGAGATCTTAACTGACAATATGCTGCAGTATCATGGGATTACAATACAAGGATATGGTGTGAATGTTGTGGAAGATATGGACATATAAGTGCCAACTACTTTATAATGTTTGGAATGAACAATCGAAGATCATGAAGAAATCCTGGTATGACATGTTTTCATTGTCACAAAGTGGGACACTTGGCTGGAGATTGCAAAGATCAACCTAGAAAAGAGACTGAGGAAATAAAAGAAAAATTAAAGATGATTTGGAAAAAGAAGGAAATTGTGTCAAATGAAGAAAGCACCTTACCTATCGAGTTAGGTGCTCCTATTCCAAATTAATTGATAAAGGTATGAAGGGACATCATTCTCTCAAGGTTAAATCTTAACAGTTCCTATTTTATTATGTACTTAATTCAAAATCTACATAGTTAAGATGTAGTAGTAAGTTTGAATTTCTATCAAAGTCTTTTGGAGCACTATATAGGAAACCTGTCAAGTCGGTGAATACAGGAAACCTGTCAAGTCAGCAAATGAAGGAAGTTTAGTTACTCGGTTAAAGCACAAAAAAAAAGGAAAGAAAGTTTAGTGGAACCGAGTGCATTTAATGTTTTTGACCTAACCTGCATGGTGCCTGATAAGGTATATTGTGTACTTAAAGCATTTACGTAGTCATTTTTTACTTACCAAGTTTTTGAGAGAGCAAAGAAAAGTGAATCTAAGGTGATCAAACCTTCTACAAAGCAAAATTCAAGGTATTTACATCAATCTCAATGCATTGTTAAGCTGGTTTACCGATCTTATCAAGTTATTATTATCTGCTAAGTGTGAAGCATTTGACATTTGAAAATCCTCAAATTCTAAGGATCTTTTGTTAGTTTTTATCTGAAATCTACAAATGGCACCTAAGATCCAAGATCCCATCGTTGTTAAGAATGTTGAAAATCCCTCACTAAAATACTCTTTAACTCCCAAAGTTGCATCTGAACTGGATGACAAAACCGCATTTTCACTCATCCCATATAGAGTGTTATTAGTCGAGGATGTGAGATTCTTCACCAAATGTCATGTTGAAATCAAAGACACCTATGATGAATTGTGCACCGATGGAAAATTGGATAGCAAGTATTAGCACATTAAGATCAAGGGATTAACTAAAGCCCTAACCTATCCCTGTGTGTTCAAACCCTAGTGGGTCAAGTTTGTTCTGAGCAGAGTTCATGATGACTTCATGTGGCTAGAAGAGAAACCGTTTAAGATTACCAAGGAAATAATTCATCTGATTACCGGTTACCCTATTTATGATCATGCCCGAGCTCAAAAGATGATATCATAGAAGGAATTGATCAGTTTAACTAGAGTGGAATCAGATTGCAGAGGACTGAAATTGAACAATGTCATTGATGCAAAACTAAAATTTGCCATTAGAGTAATAGGTTGTTGTTTCTTCCAATCGGCAAGGGAAAACAATGTACCCTGTGCAGCAGTAGACCTAGCATACAAAATTGTGAAAAAGGGAATGAAAATTGATCTATGTGAGGTGTTGCTGAAAAACCTGTTTGAGAATCTGAACACCATCAGGAAGCCAAAGAAGAACAACTCGGCTAATACACTAAAGTTTGGATCACTACTTGTATGCATGTTTTTCTATTTTGAAAAATTCTTTCCATCAGTAGGTAAAGTTGTTTGGGAACTACACTGACCAATCACCCATGAGATCAATGACTTCATCAAGAAGCTAGGTGATAATTTTAATGATATTATGGATGATTACTTCAGTAAGTTTCAAGAGAAAATGCATAACAGGTACCGGATTCCACCCAAGCTAGTGGAGAAATACAAAGATGACATATGTTTTGAAGTAGACACTGATTATTGTTATGTGAATGTTGTGGAACCAAGAACTCAATCTTTGTCACCTATGGGTTACGAGATTGATTTTTTCATCACACAACAAAAAATTGATGCATTTCTTACATTACCAAGGCATGCTACCGAGCTGAGGTACGAAACCTATGAAGAAGTGAAAGAAAAAGTAAAAATGAGCATTGTAGTGCCCAAAGCTACAAGAAAGGAAACAAAGATGATAAAGGCATTATCAGAGAAATTCAGAGAAGATTCTTCCTCCACACTTGTCAAAGGCACTATAGCCATTACCAAAGAGAAATCTGAAGCCCAAGAGGCAGCTATAACACCAAGCACCAAATTGCCTAAGGGAAAAGTGTTGAAAAGAAAGAAACAAGATACATCAAAGGCCTCACCGACTCCTCCAGCAAAGTGACCTAGCACTAGAGCATCTAAAGCTTCATTGAGTAAGAAAACAAAGAGTGTTAAAGTTCCCAAGGTAACAAAAACTTACAAGAAATCTACTCGGAGACTCATTTTGGTAAAAGAGTCTAGTGACACCGAATCTGAGGATGCAAGCAAATTTCAGATTGTCAAGAGCAAGAAGGTAAATGTACATAGTGTTGAAAATTTTTGTACTAATCTGAAGGAATATGGTGGATTTGGAGGATTCAAATATGTTAAGTATGAATCCAGAAATGAAGATGAAAAGAGACAAATTGAAGAAGTTGTCATCTGCACACTTCTGAAATTTCAATTGGTCCCATTAAAAGTCTCTATTTCTCTTCTAAAAGAATTATATGCACATATTGGTAACAGGTGGCAATATGCCCTGGACTTGGAGAAACAGATCAGAGAAAGAAGTCTGGTACATCTCTTTTCTAACATGTCGATAACTAAAATAAAAGAACATCTGACAACCTACCACAAAAAGTTCCTCGTCAAACAAAAATCCTTGAAACTGATGAATGGTCTGTATATTGAAGTGGAAAATGAGACAAAAGAAAAGTGGCAGGAAATCTTTAGAAACAAGGATGTCGGTGAGCAAGCTGAAGTTGAAATAGTTGATGTCATCGAGCAAGATCCTGATGTTACTGAGCAAGACCCTACTGACACCATTCAAATAGACGAAGATATCATGGATACAGAGGCACCTGAACAGGAAATGATAGAAGGAAATGCATATGAAAAACTTGTATCTAGTGAATTAGTCTTGGAACAAGTTCAGCCTTATCCACTGGTCAATCAACCTGTCTCAACCGAAGCCCCTCAGGATACGGATAAAGGCACCAAAGGTCACACGTCTACAACAGGAGAAGGTACTACTCAAGAACAGACCTCTCAAGCACCTTCTAGCACTGAAAATGTTGCAACTAAGACACCAAGTACCGAGACATCAAAGGACACTACAGAGGCTAAAGAAACTGACCAAAGTGTTGCCTCTACTGAGCAACCTACCAAGGGTCATCAAGCCTCACAAGCCATTGTCTTAGTTCAATGGGTGAAAGGAAAAGAAAAGAAGATGAAAAAGAATAGTTTCAAAGTAGATTTTTCAAAACCAATAGTGTTTCCCAATGTAGACATATCAAAATTAAAAGGGCAAGAACTCATTGAATTCGGTGAACTATGCAAAGCAAAGGCCAAATAGGAGAAGCAAATGGCTATTCAAAAGAAAAATAAAGTACTTCAAAAGGTGAAAGCACTCTTAACAGATATGCTACCTGAATCTACAATAACCAAAGATGCAGCCATCCACATTCAACTGGATGAACTCCTAACCAACATAGAGACATCTAGAGTAGATGCATCTAAATATTTGAGCAAGCTAAAAGACAAGGAGCTCACTGCAAAAATGATAGAAGAGGTACAGAAAGCTATAGCTATTGGCAAAGTTAAACTTGTCAAATTTATTGCTGAGTTGTCCCCTCAACTCAAGCACATTCTTTATTTATTTCAAAAACTCTATACATTGTCTTTATTCATTAAAGACATCAAAAATAAAAATGAAGCAATTGAGAAAGAGATCACCGATCTCTCAAATAAGTTGACCACAGAGCCCAATTCAGTTTAGAATTTCTATACAAAGTTACAAAAGCTCATGGCTCAACAATTGGACCTAAGAAATGATGAACACAAGATCAGGATGGACATAATGACACTTCAAAGATTATTCCTTCCTCATCTTTCATCCGTCCAAGATCAGATCAACTGAGCCACATACTTATGTACTACACAAGAGGGAAGCACTTTAGATGGCTTAATATAATTATTGGATGATATTCAGGTGCAAAATTCTTTAATGGATAGTGTAAAGGAAGCCCTCTCTGTCGCTCTCACCAAAGCATGGACAAAGTACAAATCCATTTTTGACCAGTTGCCACCACCGAATGGTAACTAAATTTTGATATTTGTCAAAAAGGGGGAGTGATATAGTATTCAAAGAATCAAAGTATAGTATCAAACAAAAGGAGTGCAGTATACAGGGGGAGTATACCGAGCAGAGTAAGAAGAGTATCCAAGAGCAGTGAACCGAGCAGTGAATAGAATAGTAAGCAAAGAACAAGTGCAGCACACTGATCATTGATCACCAAGCATACAAAATCAGAGTTTTGTATAGTATATTGATAAGTGGAGTATATCTGAATATATTATTTCATTGACTAATGTATATACTATCAATATAGTCAAATTTTGCAAGTATATAGATTATTGAGTTATAACTTTGAAAGTAGTTTTTGTCAAACATCTCAACTAATGTCAAAAGGGAAGATTGTTACTACTTATCAAGTTGCCATTAGTTTTATGTTCAAAGTTAATCTATATACTCTAGTCAGTTATCTCTACCAAAATATTTAGTCGGTATGCATAGTCCAGTCGGTTATAGAAGAAAGTATTCTCAAGAGCCAAGTATGCACCTAGCTATCTACCGAGTATCATTCCATGTCTACCGAGTAGCAAAGATGATACACCGAGTTGATATACACCGAGTCAAAAGTTTTACCAGATTCATTGAACCTGGACATACATATGGAAACATGTTACAAGATCAAGGAACATAGAACCATTATCACATTGGAAATTGCACTTAAAGATTGTGTATGATTTCGAGGTCATCTAACCAATGAAATATTTTGCATGGTTATTCATTCGACAAAACATGTTTGTAAGATCGAAGCAATGAATGGATCACCGACATAAGAGATCTATTTATACAACATGGATTGAGATCAAAAATACACATGTGGTATGATAAAAAGGAAGATATAGAAATATATGAAGCAAGACATGTGAAAGCACTAAGTGTTATGACTGTTACAGAGACACAGAGGTCACCAAGAAGGATTTCATAGAACAATAAAGAACAGAGTAAATGGAAGGGTTTATCAAGTTACTATATGGGTTACCAAGGTATGCTATGAGCAAGGTAATCTTATTCCGAGCACATAGAATCTGCTATAGCATTTCAAATGTAAAGTTACAGATATTTGTAATGATTTTATTGTAATATTTTGAAGTTGTAAGAGAAACCTTTAACAGGGTAAAAGACTGTAATCATATCTATCAATTGTAAAGTCTTTAACCAGATGTAACATTTAGATTAAGTGTTGTAAAATCCTTTAGCAAGGTAGATCTAACAGATCTTGATACTCCTAACAGGGTAAGCTATCAGAAATAGCTAAACATGTAGCTCTAATTGAGCAACCTTTATTATTACAGTAGTGAAGTTGTGGGTGCCATCCCCACCACAGTTTTTCTCTCTAACCACAAGTTTCTGCATAACCAAAATATATGTGTTATGGAGTGAATCATGTATGATTGTTATCTATTTGTTTTAGCATTATATTATGTTACTGCACTATTCAGTTTATGCATAATAGTAAAGATATTGTTAAGAAAAGGATTTGAAGTACTGATTCACCCCTCCCCTCTCAGTACATTAGCTTTCCATATTGGGCCTAACATCCTCTTGTTGGCATCACCCTGGAGTTCAAAGGTCAGTCTTTCCGCAAAGACTCAATTCCATTTGTCAATTTGTTCAACATATCTCTGTCATTGCAACAAAGGGTAAAAAATAATAAACCCTCATTCCATCAATCCATGGTTCATTGGGTAATCCAGGCCAATCCTTTATGCAGGCTAAAATATAAAATAGGTAAGAAGACATGTAAAACCCACTCATACCCACAAAGTTTCCTAGCCCTTCATGCAACCTCTCCGTAATTACCTGAGACCAGTCCAGAAATCTGTCACCAGATAGAACCACTTGGATGAAAAAGTACATCCAATCTTCCTAATAGAAGGAATGTTAATTCCCTTTTACTCTGTTTAAAAGCACAACAATGTCCAGCACCTCACTGATGAGGTGTTCTCTAGTTAAGGGTTTGGGTAGTTGAGATCCTCCTTTCTGAACCCTCAAGACCCAATTTCTCGTAAGTACACTTCTGTACTTGCTCTTCTTCTCCAAAAAATAGGCATATCAATTTCCAATGGTCCAATCCTCATACTCCTCTTTATGCAGAATACTCATTATCACCATCACTATTTCCCTATTAATATGAACTAACACTTCCCCATCACTAGTTTTGATACATCTGTTCTCAGAATCATATATGTTCATGCAAGCCAACACTAAATCTAGACACGACACAACTAATGGAAATGCAACAGCTTCCACAAGACCACTCTTAACTATCTTCTCCATTAATGACCCATCCTGAGGATTCTTAGTCCTTTCAAGGAAATTTCCTAAATCTGCATGAACTAATGAGGTGTCTTCCATTTTCGGCAAGATACTCACTTAACATGAGTTTTGGTCAAGCTTTGGCAGCACGGGCCTCATTCTAACAATCTATTTCCTTAACCAAGAAATTCTAACAATAATACAATACACTACCCCAACAATTTTCAGACCTTCCCTTTTTCAATACTGATAAAACTTTAGTGCACAAAGAAACACAACATAACTGAACTTACCTGATAACACCATGAAAACTGGAAACTCTTCTAGAGAACAGAGTTGGATTTACCTTCTACGCCTCCAATTAATTGAAATCGGGCAACTATGACCTTTCTAAATATGGAAATAAACTCATACATCTTCCTTTAATCAGATGGGCAAATATCAATAGGGTTGCACACGCTTGATCATGATTTACTTCAAGCATACAAAGTAATGGTGAAATGACAAACCTGACACCTTCTTAATTAGCCATCACTTTCGCATAGGAAATTTGATATTTTCATGATTACTTTCCACATTTATAATTTCAAAAAGTCGAATAAGGGAATATTCCTTCTTGTCGCGCCACTTTTATTTCCACCAAAAATATTTTTGAATTAGTTTAAAAAGAACTTATGAACCTTGAACCACTTGAACATGAGGTTCAATGGTTCAAGTTAATTTATGCAATAAAACATTAATGGTCGGCATATAAACAACACCGGGAATGAGTGACAAAGAAAAAGGAATAATTCAAGTGAACCTTGAACCACTTGAATTGCTTGAAATTTATTTCAAGGTTCAAGACCACATATCAACTTAACATAAAAGGAAAGACTCACGCTCGTCATATAATAATACATTGTCGCGACACATTAAAAAGGCATTATTGAACCTTGAACCCTTGAACCACTTGAAAACGAGGTTCAATGGGTTCAAAAATTCAATGACCGAAGACCAAGTAAACGCGTTTGAAATTTTGGTGACAAAGGCTAGAACGACTGACTTTTTTTTTTTTTTTTAAACTGCACTTTGAACCTTGAACCTTGAACCTTTGAAAAAGAGTTCAATGGTTCAAGTACGAAGAGAAAAAATGACCTGATAAAACAAAAGGCACCAAAGGACAACCCGCAAATTGGAATATAGTTTTTTTTTTTATAAAAAAAAGAAGGAAAACTTACGGGTGGACTAACAAAACCTTATTTGTGCTTTGTACTATAAATCTAAGAGCAATATCGCTATGCATTTCAAACATAAAATGAAGGACAATGAAGAGAAGTGAAATCATGTGTAAAAATCTATAATTTTATTTATTGTGATTCATGTATGTATTTATATATTTCATTGGTAGAGTAGTAAATTGCGAGTTTGAAGGTATCTTGTGCTTAAATCTATTGATTCCACAACTCCATTTCCTAGTCTACACTAAATGTAAATTTATGTAAAAAAAATGCTCATCATAAGATTGAATAACACACTAAAATTGTAGCTTTTTTAATTTTTTACCACCTAGAAATCTAATTACGTCGAGAGACATATTAGGCTCATAGAAGATGTAATATTCTCCATCAATAAAAATAAAAGTCATTTAAGTTGACGTGCATTTGACCGTCAACCAATTTATCAATTAAAAAAAAGCATTGTCTATATTATTTAAATTATTTTATTTTATGTTAAAACTAAAGAAGAAAGTATAAATATGGACATGTTTCTATTTAAAATATTTAATTTCATAATGGATTTCAAATTATATGTTGGACTTGATTTGTTTCTAATTTCTACTACATAAAATAGAAATTAGATTTGATTTATTTCTAATTTATGATTTTTTTGTATCAAGCATCATATAACATCATTACGAAATTCAGAAGTCTTGGTTGGAGAACACACAGCTAGCTAGTGAATTAAAACATAGAGTGTAGAAAAAACCATGTCAGGAAGGATCGCAGGCCATATTATGAGGCCATATACATAGGATGCAGCTGAGGTACAAAATTACAAAGATGAGTCCCATAACAAAAATGTAGCATAGAGAATAGACAGCTAGCTAAATAGAAAGGAAGACTCGAGATCATTATTGTCACCCATGAGGGGGAGCCACACAGTCCAACCTAGCTCCCCCTCACACCATACCAGTACATTTCCTTTAGCAAACTGATCTCTGAAGGGGTGGGAAGGCAGACCTTCCAGCTCCAGCTCAATAAAGTCCTCCCTCTATTGTCTAGCCTCCATCTCCTGCATAAATCTCACCAACGCCTACTCAAAATGTGTCTTGTTGCTTCCCATACGATCCCAGGTGAAGCCATGGGAGATCTCTCAGATGAATACAAGAGTTGTTCCATTCTTCATCCATCTATCAAATTTAGCTTCGTCCTGTCGTAGAACCACAATGACCTGCATAGCAACAAGGTAGCAAATGTGTCTCCTAAGAGACTCAGTGAGGTATCTACCCTTTCCAATAAACACATTATCATTCCTAGATTTCCAAATGATCCAAAGAATTTCCAAGGAGAGAATAGACCAAAAAAGATTAGCACATTTCTTGCCACCTCTAACATAACCAAGTATCACCTCTTCAATAGAAAAACATTTATTAATAATTGAGATGGCAAACAGCTTCCAGACTTCTTTGGCAAAATGACATTCAAAGAAAATATGAGGCATGGACTCAGGGATTCGATGAAGTTTACACAATAGGGGGTCATCATTAATATTTTTAAGTGGCAATTTATGAAGTAGGAGTTTCCAAGCAAAAAATTTCTTCTTTGGCTCAGTCAAATTAGACCAGAACCTCAAAAGACTAGCATACCATTTTTTTGAATCCTAGGAGAGGTTCTAGATGTTGTTAAGGTGGCAAAGAATATCTATAGAGTCAGCAAGGGTAGAGTAGATCAGTTTGGCCTTAATTAGCAGAAGGGGGAGCCATCTATCTAGTAGAGGGAGGATCTTGGAGAGAGCGAGGAGGGGTAGGAGAGGCGAGGATGGGAGCTAGTGTAGTTTTGAGGACATTGTAGGTTCTGGCTTGGGAGAAGGGGAGGTTAAATTTGGAGCTCATAGCCTCCCAGGAAATCAGAGTATCATCTTTCAGAATGTGTTCAAAAGTGACCAATCCTAGGTTGTGCCATTTTAGGGCAGAACATCCTTGAAGACAAGCCAATTGTTTCCCATTATGAAAAGTATTCGACCATATAGATCTTCCCATGTTGAGAGAGCCCTTATTATCAATAATGTTCCTATTGCTGATGAATTGTCTGACATGGTTCTAAGCCTTCCATATAGACTTGAAGACTTCTAATCCCACAGTGGAGACCTCAAAATTACTAGCAATCAGGTCTCCAATGGTTAAGTTCTTTCATTTTTTTGCCATTTTTGGGGTAGAGCGCTGAATATTGTGTCTAACCAGAATTTTCCAAGGTTCATGGCCATCAAGGGCCTTACAAATCCATTTGGTAGCCAGGGCAATTCCCTAGAATTTAAGATCTTTGAGGCCCATACCTCCCTGCAGCTTAGATCTGACACACCAATCCCATTTGACAACATATTGTTTCCTTTTACCCTTCCCATCTAACCAAAGGAAATTCTTGATTTATTTTTTGAGGTAGTTGAACTGGTAGTTGTTGAATATCCAAGCTGAGGAGCAGTATATGTTAAATGATAATATTTTTTGACAAACCTGGAAGCGACCTGCCAGGGAGAGAAAGTTTCAGTTCCATTTGGTGAGTTTTTTATCCACCTTATTCCTGAACCACTCCCACATTTATTTTAGATTTAAAGAGATAGAGAAGGGAATACCTAGATATCTAATGATAGTGTTCGACCCTCCCCACTTCAGTTCAAATTTAGACATCCAGTTAGGAGGGGAGTCGGTCCAACCTAGCAAGGTAGATTTTTGGAGAGCAATTCTACTACCTGAGGCTTTATAGAATATTTCAATGTTATGAAGAAGAGAGGATAAGTTTTCCTCATCTGGGGTGAATAGAATAGTTGTATCATCTACAAACTGAACATTAATGATTTCTTCTTTATTAGGGAGAAAAATTCCTTTGACCCTAGGGTTTATAATGGAGTCTTTTAGAATATAGTGCATAGCATCAACAACCAGAACAAATAAGGCTGGGGAAAGTGGACATCCCTATCTAACTGACTTGGAAAGAGTAATGATGTCAGATCTGTTCCCATTTACATCAGCAACATCATTGGCATCACAGAGTAATGTTTGCACAATCTTACAGAATGTCTCTCGGAAGCCCATACTTACTAACATCTGAATTATGAATCCCCACTCTATTCTATCATATGCCTTTTCAAAATCAATCAAGAGCATTGTCCCATTTTATCCAGAGACCTTAGCCCACTCAAGTGATTCCTAATAGGTCACCAAGTTCTCAAGGATATATCCGCCTTTAACGAAACCTGTTTGGGTGCAACTAATTATTTTTGGCAGAATTTTAATCAACTTGTTGGCTACCACGTTGGCCAAGATTTTATAAGATACATTTAGTAGCGTGATAGATCTCTAGTTCTTAATCAATGTCTTGTCACCCTCCTTAGGGATGATATTGATAATCCCTTTATTGATTTCTTTGCCCAGGGATCCTTTGCTAATAGCCTCCAGCTATAGGTCATGGAGGTCACCTACAATCCATTCAATGTTTTTCTTATAAAATTCCACTAGGAAGTCATCCAATCCAGGGGACCTGTCATTGCCCATTGAGCAGATGGCCTTTGCAATTTCCTCTCTTGAGATAGGTCTCCCTACAAACTCCTAGTCCTCAGCATTAAGCTTGGTCGGGGTCTATAGCTAGGAACTTGGAAATCATCACAAGCAAATATCAATATTAGTCATAGCTCAATCACAAAAGCTCAAATGCAATGATCAATCCTAACACACTCAATAAAGACATGAAAACAAAAACATTCAAGATTTGAAAATTAAGCAAACCAAGTGCAGATTTGAATGTCTCCTTCATGCGGCTCCATTGTCCTTCTTTCTCCTTCAAATAGCTTTGTTGTGGATCTCACCTACTAGTGCATGATCATGATATGAAAGCAAGTAGACAAGATGATTGCTCAAGAATACTCGAAGCGTGATTGATTCGGGAATTGATTCGTTCGATAATGTGATTAGTCTTGATTGAAGAAATTCATCCAATTTATAGACAAGTTGGAGAGATGATCAAATTAGCATGAAGAGATTCAAATGGAAATTGCAAATCAAGAATGTCAATTATGACAAATTTATGACAAATTTGCACTTTCTATGCAAAATTGATTGATTGATAATTTATGATAAGATTATGACAAATTTCTATGTCAAAATTGATTGATTGTCAATTATGACAAATTATGACAAATTGAAATGTCATTCCCATGAAATTAGGAGGAAAATAGGAGGAAATTGAATTAGAAATTAAGAAAATTAGAAAAATGGAAAATAGGAATTAGGAAATTAGAAAATGAGGAAATTAGGAATTTAGGAGAAATTAGATAAATCAATTAATAATTTGTCATTTATTAATTAATTCACAAAAAGAGGAATAATTAGCTAGCCAATTAAATTAAACATTTAATTGTGACACGAAGACCTAGGATAAATAAATAAATTATTTAACCTAGAGGGAGAAATGACAAACAGGGTTAAATGAATAAAATCATGAAACCTTAAAAGATGAATTAGAAATGTGAGGATGACAATTAGGTCTTGACAAAGGATAATTGATATCGATTTGATTTGATCATGATTCTGACTTGATAAAAGACCAATGCTAATAAATGATGTGATTGATAAATGCGCCAATTGATGAGGAACAATGACTAATTGACCCAAATTGAGAAAGACAATGATCGATGACAAATCGATCGCAAAATGACAAAATTGACAAGAAGACAAGGATCGATGACAAAATAGATTGCAAAATGACAAGATTGATAAGAGGACAAAACCCTAATTAGGATTGACGATGTCCAAAATGAGCTTGCACATTGATATGATAGGATAAGATTGACCAAAATCATGACAAATATTGTTATCAACAAGACCAAATTCGAAAGTGAGACAAATGGAGAATGCAAAAGAAAGAATCGATGCTCACAAATGATAAAGACCAAGTGCGAATCATAGGAGAAATGTTAATGCGATGCAAAAACCTAAAATAAGGCAATGCGCCAATGTTAAAATATGACTCCGCAAGCGTTGACCATTTTTAGATGTCTACATTTTGCCCCTCTTTGAGACAATGCGAGTTTTAAGCATTGTTTCAAAGAACAATAATGAAAATGCCCCAGACAATGACAATGACATATGCATGCCCCCTCGAGGAATTGGCCGGAAAAATCCAGAAAAGAGGCCAAGTGATCGATAAGAATGACAGAAGATGATAGGAGCAAACAAACTACCAAGACTGACAGAAGACATGTTAGTAAGCAGAAATTAGACAGAGGACAGTTAGAGATGAAGGAAAACTTGCTTTCACAAATTCACAGAAGTAGGTGAGAACCTTTATTTGATATGGCAAAATGGATGTGGCGCAACATGGCAATGAAGGCCAAAGTGATAATGCAATCCCTTTGCGTAAGATAGACACATCGCACACAAGGAATGAGTGAATCATCCTAGGGTGCATACATCAAGGGCTGAGGTATGTGCAGCGTTCACAAAGCGAACGTACTTATCACAGACACCCAATGATATAGTTGCCCCAGTTTGTGACAAATGTTCTACAAACAACAAACACAACAAAAAAAAACAAACAAACAAACAAACAAAGAGACCATGAACCATCTCGGTCACTCTAAATCACTCAGTGACATCATCGAGCAAAATAGGAACATGATTGAAAATAAATCAATAAATGATAAGACTCGCTAATTCCAACAAGTCAAACAAACATCTTGATCTTCATTGTCAAAAGTTGAAAGCATTGATAGGACGATCATGCTGTCTGGTTTCAGGACATGCAGTACCCCATCTAAGACAGGACACAGTCTAGTTTCGAGCATACCACACCCTGTATAAGACCCATGATAGTAGTGACAAGGACAAATCATATTGATACTGACGTTCGATTGAGAAGACAATTGTGATCAGTTTGAATGTCTGGTTTGATTGAAAAAGTTCATCTGTTTATGCATGATTTCATTAAAGCACAGTGTGTGATTGCGTGTCGTTGGAGGAATGCTCAATGATCTGTCTATGCACAAAGGGATCATTTATTGCAAAATGCTTGTTATTGGATTTTAATGTTTTGAAAAAAAAAATTTGTTCGTTTTTTTGGGACTTTATTTGACTTTTTTTAGGGATTTTTTTAAGGATATTATTCAATTTTTTTTGGATTATTTCAAGACATTTTTTAATTTTTTTGAATTATTTCAGGACATTTTTCAATTTTTTTGAATTATTTCAGGACATTTTTCAAATTTTTTTTTTTTTGGATTATTTCAGGACATTTTTCAATTTTTTTGAATTATTTTAGGACATTTTTCAATTTTTTGATGATTATTTCAGGACATTATTTGATTTTTATGATTTTTATTTCAGGACATTTTTCAATTTTTTTTGAATTTTTTGGATTATTTTAGGACATTTTTCAATTTTTTTGAATTATTTCAGGACATTATTTGATTTTTAGGGATTTTTTTTTTTTCAGGACATTTTTCAATTTTTTAGAATTATTTCAGGACATTATTTGATTTTTTTGGATTATTTCAGGACATTTTTCAATTTTTTAGAATTATTTTACGACATTATTTGATTTTTAGGGATTTTTTTTCAGGACATTTTATGATTTTTATGATTTTGCCCCCAGTGTCTAGCAAGGCAAGGAATATGACAAGTGAATAAATAGGCTTTCTGAAATGTTGGTGAATAGAGGGAAGACAAAAGCCTTTTATCATGGAGACAATACGGATGCAATTTTCAAGAGCTATGACATGATGGGACAAGAGACTGGATATGACAATGTAAAGAAATGACACAGCATGAGGGACATGTCAAGAGGTTTTTGAAACCATGTTTAAATTTTGTGTCCTTATGTCAGATCAAGATCAAGGAATGAAAAAGAGTGTATGGATAGTGATAAGATATGGGTAGGATAAGCAAGACCAAGAATGGATAAGGGGCATGGACTGAAGGTCGAGATAGGCTAAGGGATAGTGGCAGAAAGTTGCAATAAGATAGGGAATATGGATGAAAGGTTGTAATAAGAAAATGGATAAATACCAAAAGCTATGATAGACTGAAAGCTGCAAACAAGATGCATGATGCTCATGACGATCCTCAGCCTTGATAAGATCAAAGGTGGAAAAGGGGATATGTACATGAAGGACAATAGGATAATGGAGGGTAATGATAGGGGTTCGATAAGATAATGAAGGGCAATAGGATATGAAGGAGTATGACATGGGTTCGATAGGATAATGGAACAATGAAGGACAAAAGGATATGATAGGATAAAACCTGCCCCCAAGTGTGGTGTGAAAGAAGTTCATAGATTACACATGATGCCTATTTGCCAGGTTTTCATCACAGTACTTGCCCAAGGCGCTTGTTTGCCAGGCTTTCACCAGTGGACGAATTATTTTTCTTTACTTTTTTTTTTCTTTTTTTTTTTCTTTTTTTTTTTTTGATCTTTTTCAATAGAAGATGGACACATGATAGGGGATGGAAGAAGGACTCAAGCGTCTTTTTGTTTGGATAGTAGCCTTGAAAAAAATGGACTAAGACCTTTAAAAGTATGCTCAAAGACGTTGGTAGGATAAGGACATGGAAAATAAGATGAAACTAAGGTGAGAATTTATGCAAAGAATTGGATCAAAGGGATGGAAGGATGGAAAATATGCATTGGATAATGGATAGGGTATTGGAAGAACTAGGCTTCAGTGGATAGAAATGTTGGCAAGATCAACATTGGCACACACCTTGAGGGGTGATGGACTGATGGAGGAAAGATGTATTTTGGATATTGAGATTTTGACGGAGGGAAGGCGATGGATTTTGGGACATAAGGGCCCAAAACGGATGAAGAAGGTGGTGGAGAAATAGACTTGGAAGGTTTGGATGGAGGAATAGCAATTTTAGATGCCAATTTTGATGTTTCTTTAGGCTTTTGTGCTTCAAGGAGCTGCTTAGGGATCCACATGGTTTTTGATTTTTCATGCTTTTGTGGATCCTTGGAGTGCATTGCTTGCACAAGGGATTTAGGAACCCATATATATTTTGACTTTGATTTATTTTTCTCAGTGGGCCTTTGTGGCCTTTTGGATTTTTCCTTTTCTTTATAGATCATATTGTTCTTTGTTTTGACATGTTGATTATATTGGACATGTTGATCCTTGAATACATGTGGATTTCTAGACTTATGACTTTTATACTTGGCATCCAAATTGCTCAGAGGGGGAAAGGAATGCTTGGATGGATATGAATAAAATGGACTTCTTTTGGATTGATGAAATTTACTCAAGGATGTGTGCCTTTGCTAACCTTGCATAGAGAGCAAAGGAATATAAGGACCTAAGATGGATGGAAAGTATGATGGGGAAGGTGTATGTTTTGATTTTGATGGAGGGATACCAACATCTTGAGAGTGAGTTGTGTAGACATGACCCTTAAGATCTTCTTTAACATGAAGGGATGCTTGCTTATGGAGATCTACTCCTTTGCCTTTATGAATATCTTGACTTGTAGGATACTCTTTTCTTTGGAAAGAAGATGCAAGTCCATTATGAGGTGGATATGATATGAGAGAAATAATGAGATCTTGAAGTGGATCAAATTGCACCAAAGTGGAAGAACCCATTATGCATGTCGAGGGTTCATGAACATCTTGCACTGACACGTTCAAATCATGAGGGGGACTAGGATTGTGTAATGGACATGGTTCAATGATAGGCTCTTCAAGAGATGGAATGGGAGAAATAATGGGATCATCAAAAGAAATGAGATCTTGGAGTGTATATGGAGTATTAAGACAAGGAGATGGAGGAACAAAAGGATCTTGTGGAGGAAGATCATTGGAATCCTCTTTAAAGGTGCTTTGCACTTGACTTTCAATGGGATCATCAGAAAGGATGGAAGGGATATCTTGATCTTTCTTAGGAAGTGGAATGACAATGGGATTAGAAAGGATATTGTGTTCATGAAATAGATGGGGATCATTTGGGATTGGATGGACTGGGATATCTTGATCTTGCTCGAGGAATGGAGTGTTAATAAGGCTTTGGATAGGATGGAAAAGAATAGGGGAATCATCGTGAGTGTCTGGGAACATGGGATCCTGGTCAACAATTGGATGGGATGATAAGGTTTCAAGATCTTGATCTTGTCTGTTTTAAGACACATTTCGTCATGCTCTAAATTATCCTCTTGACATGGGGTTGGACTTTGGATATGCATGGGGGATTCTGACAAGGAGTCAATGTTTTGGCATGAAGGAAATGCATTTTGAACATTTGTGATGGATTCTAGCAAGGAATCAATGCTTGAACATGAGGAAGAGGGACTTCGAATGGGGTCCTCTAAAATAGGTAATGGCAATAAAGTGCATGGTGGCATTGGGTCTTGTATTTCTGAAACATGACAAGGATGTGCATCATGAATTGGATTATCTTGGCAATCAATTAGGGATAGCCCTTGGATAATTTCATCCTTGGGTGTATTGTTTGATGAGGACAATATGGAAGGTTCTTGTGAAACTTTTAAAGGTGTAGGGATAGATGCCACTGGAGAGTCAATTTGTTTGCGGGGGGATGAGGCATTGCTAGACATAAGTGTATTATCTTGATCTTCTTCAAAGAACTCACTTAGTAGGTTCCTTAATATCCTTGCAATAAAGCCACCTTTCTTTTGAGGTTTTGACATAGTTGTATCTGGAATTTGAACTTGTTTGGCAAGGAGTTGGTTTTGGTCTGATGTCATGTTTTGATATTGGACTTGGTTCAATTGTTCCAACATGTTTGAAACTTGGCTTGGTGTGTGCTACAACCTTTGTTTTTGAATGTTTGGTTGTGGTTGTTGACATTGATATGTTGATTGAACTTGTTAATATTCCACCATTGGTTGAACTATTTGTTGACATTGTATAGTTGGTTGGACATATTGTTGAAATTGGACCATTGGTTGTGTTGGTTGTATATGTTGGACCATTGGTTGTGTCTATTGGAAATGTTTGAAGTGTTGAACAATTGGTTGTGATGGTTGAAAATCTGATTGATAGTAAACACCTTCTTTTTCTTGTTGTGGAGGTACATAATGTTGAAATTGATGTTGTCTCTTTTCTTGAAATTGTTTCATCATCTCTATTTGGGAGAGGAGAGTTGGTATGTCTGACCGTTCAAGAAGAGATCTTACATCAATTGGCTTAATCTTTGGATTTCGACCTGGAAATTTTTGAAACATTTTGGACATTTGTGATCTATTCTTCTCAATGTTTTTCACTCTTTGTTCCAAAATCTCATTTTCTTGAGCTAGTTTCTCCTCTAGTTTTTGTATTTGGACATTTACATCATCATGATAAGTTTGATCCAAGTTCTGAGACATGTAGAGATTGGATTGACATGACTGATTTCTCAATTGTGATGACATGGCTTCGTAAGAAGGTTGAGACCTCATTTAAACAAACATGTGACTATGCAATGCAACTAATGGGATTGACAAATGTAACCTAAAAGGATGACAATGCAACTTAATGTTTTTGTTGTTTTTCAAGATTTTGACAAACTCATGATTGCAATTCTAATATTGAGACCCTTAGGAAATTGAAATGATGTCTAGACCTCAAAGGACAAAAGGACCAAGTGACAATAGGACAAAATGACAATGTCTCACCTATATGCTTGGATACTAAGCTAGGTTTGACCAAATGACATTGATGACAAAAAGACAAAAGTTTGATAAGGTCTAGACTTCCTAACAATGACTTTAAGGTTTATCAAAGATTTGCATTACTCAAGTATGACAAAACCTAGTTTTTGAGACTATATGCAAAGGGACAATTACTATGCAAGTGATCCTAATATGATATGATAATGACCTAAGCTTAATGAAGAGACCTAGGGTATGCAAATGTGACCTAATGTTATGAGGACAAAGATGCAAATGCAAATGTATGACAATGTCAACCTAGGACGAAACCTAAGGTTGAATTATGAAATGGTATTACTCTAATGCAAGAGGACACATGCAAAATGGATGACCCTTATTGATATGCAAAGGAGTATGACCTAGGTGAAACTTAACCTTGGTAATTGATAATGAATTTGCAAAATGCAAACCTAGGATGAACCTAAACCTAAGTGACATGAATGTTGAGACAAGATTTTGAAAAATGTCTGACAACCATGTTTGAAGGTGTTTTGAACTTTGTTGGATGAAATGTTCTTGTGTTTAACCTTGTTTTGAATCAATTTACCTTATTTTTGAAATGAGACACAACTCAACTTTTGACAAACAAAGAAGACAAGATATTTCAACTTAGACTCAAGACAATCATGCTCATTCACACATTTCTTATGGTAGGCAAGGACATTAGGTACTTGAGAGGTAGACTCATTATGGGATTCAAGGAGAATACATAGATGCTTGACCCCACGGGCTCCCCTCCATGGCATTCACTTCTCAGGGCAGCCAAGCATCATTCCCCATGGAAATCTCCCCATGGCGAACTTAGTATCTCCCAAGTATCCAAACTTGTCCTTCTCAAGCAACTAGAAGGATTTTTGGCCGCTAAATACAAGGTGTTTAGTAAGGATTTTTGTTAAGCGTTACTCCTTGGTGTCACACAAGCATGATTGAGACATTAAGCCCACCAAGATACCAAACAAATGTAGTTGTGCAAGCACAATTTAGACCGTGAGGTCCTACTTAGATGTTGATATGAGAAAGAGTTCAAGGGTCATCACTTCCCAAGTAATTGCAATTCCCACATAACCCTTCCTTCAAAGCTTTCGCCCATTAGGTATTTGTTTATAGTGATTTAGAATGCCAAGGTATTCTAGCCATACTCACTTTGGGTCATTCCCTTCTCATGATTATCACTTGCTTGCAAAAGCAAATGGTCAGGAAGGCAGGCCCTCTAAAGGTGACACACAATCAAAAACATGAGCATGGTATCGAAGATCTGGATTTCTGATCACCCTAAGAAGGATGAGAGCATACTCTCCTACTCCAATGTCAAACTCAACAATCAAAGCAAACATATATTCATTCCATCCTATCTAGAAATCATACTAGGTGCCTAAATATTAATTACAAACACAAAGTTTGGTTGTAGTCCAAGGCAACCTGCAAAACCCAAGTCAAAAGTTTGATATGTTTAGTCTTTGACTATCAAACTTGCACAAAACATGTTAGTAGTTTCATTTGTTGTCTTTTTCATGCGTATGCCAAGGTGCTGCACAGAGAGTCAGTACCAAAAAACCAAAAAAACCAGAAATAGAATGCAAAAGAAAACAATTTGCAAGTGAAAAACACTGCCTTTTACCTCTATTTCTGGCCCTATACAGGCGCAGAAGTCTTGACACAGGCGCAAAATTCTTGACACAGGTGTAGATTGTCCTTGACACAGGTGCATAATGCTTGACATAGGCATAGATTGTCTCACATAGGCGCATAAGTTCTCAGAAAACCCTGCATTACCTTGTTTCTTGGGTTTTTAACCTACAAATCAACTCAAAAGCATGATTAGGGGGTTAGTTCACGTCGAGTTCACCAATTAATGTAGCTAGGAAATTGGAAATCATCACAAGAAAATATCAATATTAGTCATAGCTCAATCACAAAAGCTCAAATGCAATGATCAATCCTAACACACTCAATAAAGACATGAAAACAAAAACATTCAAGATTTGAAAATTAAGCAAACCAAGTGTAGATTTGAATGTCTCCTTCATGCGGCTCCATTGTCCTTATTTCTCTTTCAAATAGCTTTGTTGTGGATCTCACCTACTAGTGCATGATCATGATATGAAAGCAAGTAGACAAGATGATTGCTCAAGAATACTCGAAGCGTGATTGATTCGAGAATCGATTCATTTGATAATGTGATTAGTCTTGATTGAAGAAATTCATCCAATTTATAGACAAATTGGAGAGATGATCAAATTAGCATGAAGAGATTCAAATGGAAATTGCAAATCAAGAATGTCAATTATGACAAATTTATGACAAATTTGCACTTTCTATGCAAAATTGATTGATTGATAATTTATGACAAGATTATGACAAATTTCTATGTCAAAATTGATTGATTGTCAATTATGACAAATTATGACAAATTGAAATGTCATTCCCATGAAATTAGGAGGAAAATAAGAGGAAATTGAATTAGAAATTAAGAAAATTAGAAAAATGGAAAATAGGAATTAGGAAATTAGAAAATGAGGAAATTAGGAATTTAGGAGAAATTAGGTAAATCAATTAATAATTTGTCATTTATTAATTAATTCACAAAAAGAGGAATAATTAGTTAGCCAATTAAATTAAACATTTAATTGTGACACGAAGACCTAGGATAAATAAATAAATTATTTAACCTAGAGGGAGAAATGATAAACAGGGTTAAATAAATAAAATCATGAAACCTTAAAAGATGAATTAGAAATGCGAGGATGACAATTAGGTCTTGACAAAGAATAATTGATATCGATTCGATTTGATCATGATTCTAACTTGATAAAAGACCAATGCTGATAAATGATGTGATTGATAAATGTGCCAATTGACGAGGAACAATGACTAATTGACCCAAATTGAGAAAGACAATGATCGATGACAAATCGATCGCAAAATGACAAAATTGACAAGAAGACAAGGATCGATGACAAAATAGATTGCAAGATGACAAGATTGATAAGAGGACAAAACCCTAATTAGGATTGATGATGTCCAAAATGAGCTTGCACATTGATACGACAGGATAAGATTGACCAAAATCATGACAAATATTGTTATCAACAAGACCAAATTCAAAAGCAAGACAAATGGAGAATGTAGAAGAAAGAATCGATGCTCGCAAATGATAAAGACCAAGTGCGAATCATAGGAGAAATGTTAATGCAATGCAAAAACCTAAAATAAGGCAATGTGCCAATGTTAAAATACGACTCCGCAAGCGTTGAACATTTTTAGACGTCTACAGGGTCAACTCCTTAATGAGCTCCCTAGCAGCCCTAAAATCATCATTTAATTCATCTGAGGTGAATAGTTTTTGGTAGTAGTCAGAGAAGCACTTTAGAATCCCCTGAGGGTCTGTGACATGAGTATTTTTATCCTAGATAACATTGATGTTCTCTTTTGCCTCTTTTACTTTGAGCAATTGGAAGAAGAATTTGGACCCCTTGTCTCCCGAGTCCAACCAATTTAATTTGGTCCTAGTTTTCAGCCTCTAATTTTCTGATTCTAAAACTTCCCGAGGTGGTCATTGATTGACACCAGGGTGTTAGTAAGATTTTCATCATTAGGGGAGTTATGAAGGTTCATTTATGCAATACAAAGGTCTTCCTGCAACAACCTTTCTACCCTCCTAGCATCCTTTGCTTTCTTTTTCCCCACTGTTTGACAGAGGGTGGTCCAACTTTTAATGTTCAGATTCCAATTATCAATCTTAGAGAGTCAGTTCTGATTCTTCATGTTAAACAGTCTGATAAAGGCCAGGGCAGAGAAAAGGTCCTCATCCTCTAGGAGTCTAGAGTTAAGGTTGAAGGAAGGAGGTATTGAAGAAGGGGGGACTAGATGGAGAGAGGTCAATACCCATTATTATGGGGTGGTGATCTGATAGTGTATATAAGGAGACAGAGTAATGATCTCCATTATGGCCTTTATCAATATCAAAGTGGCATTTATTGAAGTAAAGTTTGTCCAGTCTATAGTAAATCCTTTTATTCATCTATTGGTAGTTACACCAAGTGAACCATATAGTGTTCAATTGGTCTTTTCTTCTAGCAATAGGGTCAATAAGGTGTAATTTATTAATCATTCTGTCCCATTGTAGTCTTTCCATTCCCTTCCATCAAATTTGTTGCCACCTTTTTTGTCATTGGCTAATTCAACCATATTGAAATCCCCCCCAATAATCCAAGGGATATCCTCTAGCCCTATTAGCCAATTCCATAGTTCTCCCCTCTCTCTATAGTCATTCGGGGCAAAAATAAAGAAAATTCCAAACTTCTAGTTTTCCAGTTGAATAGAAACCCATATAGCTCTAGCACAGGGGGATTGTCCCTAGTTAATCACTTTGGTGGCCCATTTAGGACTAAGGAGTATGGTTGTGCCTCCATTACCCTTGATATGGTTAGTGTAAAAGGAGGTAGCCTCCCTCCAGATACATTTAAGGCCGATTTGCAGGGTGAAGCCCACAACTTTTAGCTCTTGTAAGAGGAGGCAATCCATATTGTTATGTGCATTAAGAAATCTTTTTATGGTATATTTCTGATTAGGGGCCTCAAGGCCCCTGATGTTCCAAGAGATTATTTTCAACATGACTCACTTAGTTGGGTAGGGTAAATTTGGGATTTAAATCCCTCAAAACATTTAGGCCAATCCTCTTTATTTGTGATATTGGTAGCATCAAATGCAATAGAAGAGCAAGGTCTACCTCTCTTTTTCCTTTCCTCAGATATTTGTTCATGACCAAGGGATTCTTTCCTGGTCGCACTATCTTTACTGTTCTTGGGAGATCTCTTCCTTCTAGTTTTCCTATTTTTAACCACAGTAAATTCTTCTTGGGTATCTGTCAATCCTTGTTCAAAGTTAGTGTTCCTAGGAGTGAAGGGGTCCATGCTGCTCCACACTTCTTGAGTGGCAGTTTGCTCTACCTTTAGGGAAACAATAGGGGTGCTAGAAGTACAATAGGTATTACTAGAAGGGTCTCTCCTAGTGGCCTCTGAGATGATAGATGCATCTAGAGGGATTACTAAGACCTCATCCATAGTAGGTCCTCCCACTTCCCCTTCCAGGGTAGGGATTTCATCAGTATTGAGTCCAGTAGGATACTTACATGCAGACAATTCAGGGTTCTGGACCGAGGCCCTGCTAATGGTATCTGATATAATTGGAGCATCCCCTATCCATGTCCTCAAGGTCAAGTATCTTCCACGGGGAGGCTTCAATTTCCAATTTCTTCTTGAGAAAGTTTTGCTCAATAATTTTTCTAGCTTTAGCTACTTTTCTCAAATTTTCCATCACCAACTGTTGTGCATTCTAGGTTCTTGGGCTTGAGAGAAGAATAGGGGTGCCAATAAATTTAGAGGGGCTAAAGGGTGGAGGATGCGTGGCAGAGAGGGCTTCCTTGATAGCATTGTTATAATTCAAGATGGAGTTAGCCATCGAGGGGGGGTCAAGGAGGTTGGGGGAAGGTTGGGTGGAAGCAAGGAGGGCAGCGACAGGGGGGAAAAGGCAAGGTAGGGGGGGTGAGGAAGGAACATGAGCAGGGAAAGACGAAGGAGGTTCAGAGGGGGTAGTCTGAGTTATGAGGGGGGAGGACCAGAAGAATGATTTATATCTTTGTTAGTTTTAATTGCCAATAAAGGGCACTTATCGATAGTTTTGATACTTAATATAAGTATAGATCCAATAGCCAACAAGATGAGAGGGGGGGTGAATCATACAAACTTAATCTTCCATAAAAACATCAGATTCAACCTTGGTAACATATACTTCAGTAATATAACCAAAACTGCTAAACATACAAACTCAAAAGCATATAAACATCATAAACCTCATAACACCAAATTTAACGTGGAAATCCAAATAGGGAAAAACCACTGTGGGATTTCAGACCCACTAAGAAATATACTCTACTAGAGTATGCTCGGTTAAAAGAAAATCCTATTAAATATTACAAACACATTGCTAGATGTGACCCGGTTAAGGGATTTCCCTCAGATCTGTTCGGATCTTCACCTTGTTAGAAGTGACCTTGTTAAAGGATTTCAATCACTCAATCAGAATGTCACCTTGCTAGAGGGTTTTACAAATAAGACTATTAAGTCCACTCGGTTAAGAGATTTTCTATCACTTTCACAAAATAACAATAATAAAAATCTATCTGCAACTTCACATCTAAAATGCTAAAGCAGATTCTTATTTGCTCAATACAATCTAGACATAGAACTAAGCTTGTCCATCTGTTGGGCTGGTCTTCAAGCTTTTGTGCTCGGTAATCACTATGTAGCATCCCTATGCATACACTTGCCCACATGCATTGTGTATCAACAGTTCCCTATTTATAAACAATTAGCTAACCACTTAATCTCCTTGATCACATTTCCCATGATCAATCATAGCCATCAGATCTTCAAACTTTGACCAGGTTCAATGTATCCTTCGATCTGAAAAATGTTTTACCCTGCCTAGGAACTTGCATACATTTCTTGGAACTTGTGCTAGAGTATTGCGGTTCAATTTGAACTGTAGATCTTCCTGCCGATCTTCCTTTGCCATAGATTCATTAACAAACTTTATTTACAGCATACCAATCATTTAATCAGTTCCATCTCATCAGCGTCCTTCATTAAATAACACATGTAACCATTTAATGCATTCTGTTACAACTCAATTACAACTCGATAACAACTCAGTAAATACTAAACTTCACTCAGTAGACATTCTGCCTTCATTAACCGATAGCGATAACCTTAGGGTTTATCGACTAGGTTCCTTAGGTTTTACCGACTAGGTTCTTTGCTTGGTAACATAGTATAGTATTAACCTTACAATTTACAAAATATGTATGATGTGAAAACAATCTAAACATCATGATCTCATCATTGTCTAACTCGGTAATAGTTGCCCTTTGAATACCTTATTCATCCTCTTATTCATCATAATCTTTCTGTGTCTTTTACCGACATCTTTATACTCTTCAAATCATACTTCTCAAGATATGGCAACATCATACTGAATTAGAAAATCAATTTCTTGACATTAATGACAAAATAATAATATTAAGACAGTAAACATCCTTAATCAGTTATATACATAATCATCAACAACCTTCTCAATATCCTTATTGAAATGCCAACAATCTCCCATTGTCTGTTATAATGCCAAATGCTAACAATCTCCCCCTTTGGCATTGATGGCAAAACCAATTGATTAGTCATTAAAAGATTCAGATTGTTGTGATTCTGAAATGCTGAAATGCTCTCTTGTTGTCAACAGATTTCCTCCCCCATACATTAGACTTCTCCTATTTTATTCCAGTCTTCTTTCCAATCTGTCTTCTCTCCCTTATATTAGTCTTCTCCCCTTTTGACAACAATGCCAAAAAGTAAAGAACTAAAACATAATTTCTTCATGTATGAAGTGAATTCCTGCTATAATGTGTTAATTCAATCTCGATCAGAGCATTTTGTCTTCAATTCCTGTTCCCTGTATGGTTTCCTAGATTATTTCCTGTAATATTTCTTGTACACCTTTAGAAAACATCATAAAGTGTGTAAGTCAGCATCAACTCCTAAAAGATATTCGATAGAGTCATCAGATTGATGCTTTCACTGAACTTGGTCAGTGAGTAGAAGATAGGGGTAGGACCCCTAACTTACTTCTAAGATATTCAAAAGTGTCCCTTGGTAGTGGTTTGGTGAAGACATCTATTATTTGTTCCTTTGTGCTAACATACTCCAACACCACTTTCTTCTCTTGAGCTTCTTCTCTAAGATAATGATATTTGATAGAGATGTGCTTTGTCTTAGAGTGCATAACAGGATTCTTTGAAATGTTAATGGCACTAGTATTGTCATAGAATATAGTTACTAGCTTGGTAACTTTCTTATTTATACCTTCCAATAGTTGTTTGATCCATGCAATGTTGGTACAATTCAATGTTGCGGCAACATATTCAGCTTTTGCTGTTGACTATGAAACACATCCTTGTTTCTTGCTAAGCCAACTCACTAGTCTTTCTCCTAAAAAGAAAGCTCCTCCACTTGTGCTTTTTTCTGTCATCAATGTTGCATGCCCAATCAGCATCAGTATAAACTTTTAAATCAAAATTATTTCCTTTCTGATATACTAAGCCATAATCCTCTGTGCCTTTCAAGTATATAAAAATTCTTTTGATTGTTGTCATGTGTGTTTCCCTAGGATCTGCAGAGAATCTTGCAACTATACCTACTACATGTGCTATGTCTGGTCTGTTGTGAACAACATATTGTAGCTTTCCAATCATGGATTGGTAAAGTGTCTCATCAATAGATGTAGATTCATCATTCTTTGATCATTTACAATTGGTAGTCATAGGAGTACTTACTAGTTTTGAATACTCCATTCCAAATTTCTTCAAGATTTCCTTTATGTACTTGGATTGAGTAATGAAAATCTCATTTTTCATTTGCAGTATTTGTAAACCTATAAAATACTTTATCTCACCGATTAATGACATCTCAATTTCTTTGCTCATTTCATTTCCAAAGTTCTTGCATAGAGAGTCATTTCCACAAAATATAATATCATCAACAAATATGGCTGAGATCAGTATTCCATTTTCATCATTCTTCATGTACATATTGATGTTCTCACTTGTCCTTATAAAACCAATATTAATCAAATAAGAGTGCAATCTTTCATACCATGCTCTAGGTGCTTGTTTCAAACCATATAAAGCTTTGTTCAATTTACATACCTGATCTTTATTCTTGTCTTCAACAAATCCTTCAGGTTGTTCAATAAAAAATTCTTCTTCTAATATTCCATTCAGAAATGCAGATTTGACATCCATTTGATATACCTTGAAGTTTTTGAAAGCAACATATGCCAACAATGTTCTTACTCCTTCAAGTCTAGCAACAAGTGCAAAAGTTTCACCATAATCAATTCCTTCTTCTTGAGCATAACCTTTGCAAACTAGTCTTGCTTTGTTTCGAATGACCTCTCCTTTTTCATTTAGCTTGTTTCTGAAAATCCACTTTGTACCGATTACATTTTTGTCCTTCGATCTTGGGATTAGTGTCCATGTGTCATTCTTCTTGATTTGATCAATCTCTTTTGTCATAGCATTTATCCAATCTTCATTGTTAAATGCCTCTTTCACTATTCTCAGTTCAAATTCAGATATCAAACATGTGTTCTATCTCAGTTTGTTCCTTGTCATCACTGGATCATCCTTATCTCCTATAATCTGACTTGGTGCATGATGTCTTCTGACATACTTGGCTAATACAAGCTCGGTAGGCTCTATATGATCTTCTTCATCACTCGGTAACTGGATATTCTCTTCATTTTCTTCAACAGTCTTCTCGATAAGACTTGTCGGTTGAACATAGACAAATTCATCATAGTCTTTTGGTTCCTTGGAATTTCCTTCATCATTTTTTTCTGCAAATTCATCAATTTTCACATTTGCACTTTCTACTATTTTGTTAGATGATTTGATCAGACATTTAAATGCTTTGCTTCTAGAAGAATAACCTAGAAATGTTCCTTCTTCACTTTTCTGATCAAACTTGCCATTTCTATCATCTTTGTGAACATAGCATCTACTTCCAAAGATTTTAAAATAACTTACATTAGGTTTCTTATCATACCAGATTTCATATGGTGTCTTCAAAGTACCTTTCTTCAATTGTACTCGATTCGGGGTGTAAATTGTTGTGCTTATTGCTTCTCTCCAAAATGTTTGTGGCACTTTCTTTTCATTCATCAGTGTTCTAGCACAATCCACAAAAGATTTGTTTCTTCTCTCAGCTATTCCATTCTACTATGGAGTTCTTGGTGTAGAGACTTGTCTTTTAATAACATGATCATTGCAGAATAAGTTGAATTCATTAGATGCAAACTCTCCTCCTCTATCTGATCTAAGACATTTCAGTTGTCTTCCTGTTTCATTTTCAACTCTTGCCTTGTACCATTTAAACATTTGAAAAGCTCCTGATTTATCTTTTAAAAACATTACCGACATCATCCTTGAATAGTCATCCACAAATAATATGAAATATCTATCACCATAATAACTTTGAACTTTCATAGGACCACAAAGATCAGTGTGCACAAGATCTAAAATTCCCTTAGAAGTGTAAGACTTACTTGTAAAGCTTGATCTTGTCATCTTACCCATCTGGCATCCTTGGCACATAGCATTCTCAGGTTTTTCAAGACTCGATAGAGCTCTTACTTGGTGCTTCTTACTTATTTTGATCAGATTATCAAAATTTACATGACAAAACCTTTTATGCCATAACCAGGTATCATTTATCTTTGCATACAAACACTTGTTATGAGTTGAGTCAAGGTGAAATGTGTTACCTTTTGTTTGTGTCCTGGTAGCAGCTAACTTTCCATTCTTGTCATGAACTTTGACAATTCCTTTCTGAAATTCTATTCAGTAACCTGTGTTGTTTAGCTGTGCTACACTCAACAAATTATATTTCAAACCTTCAACCCAATAAACATCATTGCATCTTGCATTGTCAAGAAGTGTTATAGATCCTTTACCTTTCACTGGACATGGTGCATCATTACCAAATCTAACATAGCCTCCATCATAATCTTCTAATATAACAAACTTGTGTTTATCTCTTGTCATATGATGTGAGCATCCACTATCTATGATCCAAGAATCATTAGTATTTATGTGAGATATTAGGGCTTTTTCTTCATACCTTTCTTCATCTGATCCATCTTTGATATCCACATAAACTACTTCCTCTATATCAGTTTCATCTTATTTATCGTCATTGGATTCCTCATCAGCTATTAAGCATGTCTTTCTATCTCTTCTTTTGAAGTCTCGGTATCCTCTGTAATGATTATCTTTCTGTCTGTCATCTCGGTAATCTCTCTTTTTAGTAGAATCTTTGTCAGGACAGTTAGAAGCCATATGCCCTATTTTATCACAATTGAAACATTTCAAAGGTAGTTTTCCTTTATACTTATCTTTGCCTCTCGGTAACCTTCTAGTTAATAGTGCTTCAAACTCTTCTTGCTTTCTGATTTCCTCATACAGTTTGTGTACTTCTTCCATGTTCTTACAAAATCTTTCACTTGCTCCACTATGATCTCCTTCAGAGTACTTATACTTTCTTTCATTGTAATCATTAGATTCATCAAGATGAAAAGAACTAAATGCAGATTCAACTTTATTTACCGAAGATCCACTGTTATCAAAGTTACTTAACTCAAATGCATGTAGCTTACCAATAATAGCATCTAAAGAAACTGGCATATTAGGTACAAACCTCAATTCATTGATTGTAGAGACTTGGATTGCATAAGCTGGTAGAAGGGTTCTTAACAACTTACTTGTTATATCCTTTTCTTCAATAGTTCCACCTACTCCTTTGATTGGATTGACAATCTCCTTTAGTCTTGTACTGTACTGAGTTATGTTCTCACCTTCATTCATCCTCATGGATTCAAGTTGTCCTCTTAGACTATCTACTTTTTCTCTTTGAACATGTTCATCTCCTCCATATACCGATATGAGCTTATCCCACATTGCCTTTGCATCATTGCAGCCTTCTAGGTCATTAAACTCTGAATCGGTCAATGTAGATGTTATTTCAATCATTGCTTGGATATGTTCTTGATTTGCCTTTATCTCTTCCATTGTCAATGGATAGATGCTCAGTGTGACAAAATCATTCTCCAGATAATATACAACATATTCTCCAACTCCTGATAGGTGCAGCTTCATCCTTTTCTGCCATGTAGAGAAACTTGACTTGTTCAGCTTTGGTGCATCCCTCTTATACAACTTTGGATCTTTAATTCAAGTGCTTTTAAACTTTTCTTCTAGAGTCCAAAGCTCTGATACCAATTGATAGTTCTGATACTTAATATAAGTATAGGTCCAATAGCCAACAAGATGAGAGGGGGGGGGTGAATCATACAAACTTAATCTTCCATAAAAACATCAGATTCAACCTCGGTAACATATATTTCAGCAATATAACCAAAACTGCTAAACATACAAAATCAAAAGCATATAAACATCATAAACCTCATAACACCATATTTAACATGGAAACCCAAATAGGGAAAAACCACTGTAGGATTTCGAACCCACTAAGAAATATAATCTTCTAGAGTATGCTCGGTTAAAAGCAAATCCTGTTAAAGATTACAAACACATTGCTAGATGTGACCCGGTTAAGGGATTTCCCTCAGATATGTTAAGATCTTCACCTTGTTAGAAGTGACCTTGTTAAAGGATTTCAAACACTCAATCAGAATGTCACCTTGCTAGAGGGTTTTACAAATAAGACTGTTAAGTCCACTCAGTTAAGAGATTTTCTGTCACTTTCACAAAATAACAGTAATAAAAATCTATCTGCAACTTCACATCTAAAATGCTAAAGAAGATTCTTATTTTCTCAATACAATCTAGACATAGAACTAATCTTTTCCATCTATTGGGATTCTATACTCTATTATTCAAACAGGTCTTCAAGCTTTTGTGCTCGATAATCACTATGTAGCATCCCTGTGTATACACTTGCCCACATGCATTGTTTATCAACAGTTCCCTATTTATAAACAATTAGCTAACCACTTAATCTCCTTGATCACATTTCCCATGATCAATCATAGCCATCAGATCTTCAAACTTTGACTAGGTTCAATGTATCCTTCGATCTGAAAAATGTTTTACCCCGCCTAGGAACTTGCATACATTTCTTGGAACTTGTGCTAGGGTATTGCAGTTCAATCTAAACTGTAGATCTTCTTACCGAG
Source organism: Cryptomeria japonica (assembly GCF_030272615.1). Taxonomy (NCBI): domain Eukaryota; kingdom Viridiplantae; phylum Streptophyta; class Pinopsida; order Cupressales; family Cupressaceae; genus Cryptomeria; species Cryptomeria japonica. The sequence continues at coordinate 363,899,294 of NC_081408.1, read as the reverse complement.
CTTCCTTTGTCATAGATTCATTAACAAACTTTATTTACAGCATACCAATCATTTAATCAGCTCCAGCTCATCAGCTTCCTTCATTAAATAACACATGTAACCATTCAATGCATTCTGTTACAGCTCGGTTACAACTCGGTAAATACTAAACTTCACTCGATAGACATTCCGCCTTCATTAACCGATAGCGATAACCTTAGGATTTACCGACTAGGTTCTTTGCTTGGTAACATAGTATAGTATTAACCTTACAATTTACAACATATGTATGATGTCAAAACAATTTAAACATCATGATCTCATCATTTTCTGACTCAGTAATAGTTGCCCTTTGAATACCTTATTCATCCTCTTATTCATCATAATCTTTTTGTGTCTTTAACCGACATCTTTATACTCTTCAAATCATACTTCTCAAGATATGGCAACATCATATTGAATTAGAATTTATCAATTTCTTGAAATCAATGACAAAATAATAATATTAAGATAGTAAACATCCTTAATCAGTTATATCCATAATCATCAACAACCTTCTCAATATCCTTATTGAAATGCCAACAATCTCCCATTGTCTGTTATAATGCCAAATGCTAACACTTACTTCTAAAATGACCACTTACCTTACAATAATGATAGGCATGTATTCCACCCATGTATTCAATCAGACAGTAGAAGGTTTTATTATCTAGGCATATAGCAATTTCGGCAGGGTAGACCATACCTGGTTTGAGGGCAATGAGTAGTCTAGCGTCGAGAGGAGGGAGCACCGAGAGGGAGGAATCATTTTTTATAATTTTCCCCAAGGGTTCCGCAATTTTGTCAATACAAGACCAAAGAAATGGGGGCAAGATAGGGTGAGAATTTCATCATTACAAGCCTCAAGGTCCCAACGAACAGCCCTAAAAGACGAGCTCCCTATTGACCGAAACTGTTTATTTACAATTTTGCTTTGGCTTTCTTTACTATCAAAAAAATTAAAAACAAACCCTTTTGAATCATTATACAAAATGAAAAATGAAACCCTAGTTTGTTGGCCCACACATCTTGTAGCCATTTGTTCATGTATTGATGAGATGGTACACTATTTACATCAAAGGCGGCAAAAAAAATAGCCGAATCCCTAAGTCTTGAAATATCAAAAGAAATGGCAGAAAGCATTGAACCATTAGGTTTAATGATGATGCGCTTAGAGGGGGAGACCTCACCTTGTGTTCCCACAAGATTGACTTCATCTTCATGCTGGTGAGCAGCCTCAAACTTTGCATCTTCAAGGAATGGAAACCTCTTTCCCTCCACCGCCTGACTAAAGGTTTTCCGTCGCACTCACTCATTCTCAGAGGAAGGAATGGCCAGTTTAGGGTTGCTTCAGCCGCTTTTATTAGTCTCCATTAAAGGCAGTATGCACAGTAAATGCTCGAGGGCTGCCCAACGAAGCTAGGGAGCCCTTGCACATGGTGGCTGCCTGCAACCAGTGGCACCTTCGAAGTTTGTGCCCTAGTTGTAGAGTGCCCCTTCCTCTTTCTTTTTGTCCTTGAATCAACTCTCTAATTTATGATTTTAAAAATTTATTCTTAATATTAATTATCAAACAAAAGTAATATTTTTAGTTCCTCATATGGGAAATATGGAAGGAGAGAAACAGGCGGATCTTTAAAGAATCAAAATTGAGGGTAGAATCCCTTCTAAATAAGATCGAGGCAACAATTGTGGAAAAAATCAATAATAAACTAAGACATACCCAGGGAAAGACTAATAATTTAACCAGATGGGATGAGGTTCTTCGATCTAAATGGATGGGTTTGATAATTCCCCCCGTTTATGGGAAGTGGAGGTGAACAAGCTGAGATAGAAAGGAAGCTAACAAAGTGGACTCCCCCCCGAAAGGGCTGGGCTAAGCTTAATTTCGATGGTGCCTCTCATGGAAATCCTGGTATAGCAGGTATAGGGTGTGCAATTCACCAAGATAATGGTGTACTAATTGCTAGCATTAATAAGCCTATTGGCTGGGCCTCGAATAACATGGCTGAGTTCTCTGCGTTACGGGAGGGATTGATTTTAGCCAAATCTCTTGGGATAAAATATTTGGATATTGAGGGGGATTCATCGTTAACTATAAATGCAGTCAGGACTAGGGTAGTGTCAAACTGGAAATTGCAAGCGGAACTAAAAAGTATTTTGGACTTGATCAAATACTTTGAGGAAACTTCGGTCAATCATATTTATAGGGAAGGCAACTCTATTGTAGACAAGTTAGCCAATTTAGGGGCAGATGGTAATTCGTATGTCTTTAGAATGGATTGCCCCATGGATATTTTAGGTGATGTCCGCAATACCCCTTCATATCACTCCTCTCCAAATCCTCTCCTTGTTCCTCATTTATAAACTCTAGGAAGGGTGGCCACAGTCTCCTTACTTCAACATTTTGGTATACTAAGATTCCGATATATATATATACATATATATATATATATGTTCGCACATGGATATATATATATATATATGTGTATATATTCATAGACAGTCCCATTCTCATCGGATGGTTCTTATATTTATAAATATATACATATATATATATGTCCATATATATAGATATGTGTATATATATACAATAGTATATATATACATATATATATTTCCTCATATATATATGTATATGTGTGTGTATGTGTGGGTGTAATTAGAAAACTTCATAATCACACACACGCATATATACATATATATAAATAGAATCTATATATATATGAGTATGTATATATATAAATATATATATATATTTATATATATCTATATCTGAACCTTAATATATGCTTGATTTCTATTTTCCGAGTCCTTGACTACCATTCGGTGGGTAGGTGCCAGGGGTGTTTCAGTCGTGTTAAGAGGTGATTGGTAAATGTCTGGTTTCTCTGTTCTAACTCCTGCAGGTTATTCCTCCAATGCATGTAAACGGTGATAAGTCTGCCCTGGACAGCGAAGGGATAGAATTCAATGCAAATTAAATCTCTTCTTGTAATGATAAGCTGGGTCTGCCAGGCGTTATGTCCTTGAGCCATGGTTACTGGTTTTTCAACACTTGGTTCTCTAGTTCCTACATATCGGTTAGAGCTGGTAACAACTCTAACTGAGGTTATCAACCTTGTTTTAAAATGGGACAGTTAATGATGGTTTCTGTCTCGATGTTTGCATGACAGTAGAGGTTGTTTCAGAATTGCTTAGCATCCAACACAACTTGATTTTGAGATATCCTGGATCCTTCGTGAGGGGTTCTTCCGGGTTCTTTCAAATGATTGAGGTATGGGTGATAGATTTATGGTGAGGTTTTGAGGAGGGCAGTAGAGGTAATCCAAGATTTAGATATGGATTCAGATTTTAGTTGGTTTTAATTACAATAAATCTCTGGTCCATTTCTCGGTTCTTCTGTGATTTCACTTCTTTTCCCAGGCCTATTTTTTTCTATGTGCATCTGTATATTCTCAGGATCATGGCAGTTTCAATGATAGATTATTGTGCATATTGGCATTTAAAGACACAGACATATGCATAAGAAAATATTTATTTTTTATGATCAGGTTTTGGAGAACTGATTTTTGCAGAATTTAATGTATTTAAGAATCTGATAGAAATTGATTCTTTCCAGCTGTAGGCAGAATTGTAGCCTGGATAATCTCTTAATTTGAAACCCAAAGGGGTAGGATGGTTTCAAGCTAAGGGGTATCCAGGCTATAATCCTCTTACATTATTTGAAAGATGTTATTATTCTTTGAATGATCGATGCAATTTATTAAGTTTACTATGCTACTAACAATCTGGCAAAGTATGTCGCTAAGATTTTGCAGATTCGGGAAACAGGACAAAGCTTATGATCAAAGCATTTGTGGATTAGCCATATATGAGAAGTTGGATCCAGCCGGAAAGTGCTGAATGATATTATGTACGGATAGAATCTTAAATATCTTATTATGTTTGCCTAATCCTCAGATGAGGATTTGTAAAAATGTACAGTTATTTATAATTTCTGATTCCAGAAGGGATCTGGGCGAGACCGGAGGTTTTCTTATCTCCATTCTTTCCTACCGGTGCCCACACTGAATGGAGATGTAATATTTTCATAAAAATAATAAAATGTTGGCTACGACCTTTTATCGATCAAAAAAAAAAAAGTAATATTTTTAGTTAATTGTTATTTTAATTATTATTAAATTTAAATTTTTTACCTTCATTTTTATTTTTATTTTTATTTTTAGATAAAGTTTCCAATGAGATAAAGTTTCCATCCTCAATGAGATAAAGTTTTCATCCTCAATTGGATAAAATTTCCTTCCACAAGATAAGATTATTCAATAAATAGTATCAATAATTGTATGTCTATTTGCATTTGCAATATATTGTGAAGAAAATAAATTTATATAGCATTTATGATTTTTTATTAATTGGTTATTTTGTTTTGTTTTTTCTTACAATCCAGATTTTATTGAAATTTGTGATAAAGTTTTGAAACATTAAAAGAATCTCAGGTTGATTTGAGGTAAGGCTTTATGTTTTGTTATTTTTTATTATTGAATCAGATTGTTTCTCTATATAATTTCATAATAAAATTTTGACAATATTAATGAAAATCAAATCAAAATACTGATTAAGTCCTAACACCACTCTTAAAGCTTTTAAATCAATCCTAATGATTAACATTAAGGCATTTATTTTTGTCTCTATTTTGCTAAATTTGTGATTTACTTTTCTTCTCTATTTTTGTCAAATATGCAATTTACTTCCCCCATTGCATGTTTCAGTGTCTTTTATGCATTCTTTTTCTCTTTCACTTGCAAATTTTCTTGGGAATCCTCATGATTTAAATCTTCTATTCTTTATCGATTTTTCATTGTTCCCTTTCCAACACACCCTGCCTCATTCATTTGAATATGCAAAGCAATTTGAATTTACTACTGGCAAGATTTATTTAGGTTTATTTAGGGTATCTAAACATGTAAACATTGAAGTTGAATTATATTACCCATTACTTACATGTAGAAAATTAATGTATGCAAAATAGAAAAGACAACACATAAATAAGGAATATTTTATGAATTGATATGTCAACAAAGCTATAAGAAAAATATTAATATTTATTTAAAATTTGATTATTTTTTAATGACGAGTAATTATCCAACATTTTGGTCTTATTGACACTTATATTTTTTCATCACTAGAACTATTTAATAATAAAACTTTTAAAAATGTAATTTGGATGCTTGAAATGCCACATAATCTAATTTTAGACCTTATGTGTTTAAGGAAATATTTTAATGATCCTTACTTTTAAAATGTTTAACATAAATTTATAAACATCTTTTTTAATTTCATATTTATTTAAAGTATTTTTACATGATAAAATATAAATGATTTTTAGTTTTTACAAGTTTTTAAATTTTTAAAAGTAAGATTATTTTAAATAGTTGTTTTACAAAAAATTAAAAATATTATTTTTATTTCATCAAATATTATTAGATTTCTTATTCAATCAAATAAATAATGATATCTATTTTCATAGGTGGTATAAATTTGAATTGATTTTTAATAGTAAATCCATTATTTGTGAAATAAGAATTAAATATTAAATATTATTAAATATAGGAAGTTTTAAATGTTAGATTTCAAATTTTAATTTAATATTAATTGTAATTATAATTACATGATAAAATAAATGATTTTTTAGTTTTTACAAATTTTAAAAATTTTAAAGTAAGATTATCTTAAATATTTTTTTACAAAAAATTAGAAACATACTTTTATTCCATTAATAGATTTCTTATTCAATCAAATAAATAATGATTTATTTATTTATATGTAAGTGCTACCAATATAGGGGTGGCTTCCTCTATTACTTAAAAAAACATAATACATAGCTATTGGGACTATGTCCCTATTACATAACAACCATCGGGATTATGCCAAGATTATGCCAAATTATCATGAATGTAAGCCTTGATCTATGATGTGATAAGCCTTAAATTTAGAGAATCTATTCCTCCCTAGCACGTGCCTCACAATCCTCTTTGCAGAATTTTTGAAGACTCGGCCAGTTAGTCACGCATTTCCCCATAATTGTTTCTTTTTGCTAAGTCAACCCTATGTTGGAAAGTAAATCTGTCGCTTTGTTTGCACTTCTATATATGTGTGTAATTGTGTACTCACTAATTTCTAGTAAAATATTTTTAGCAATTTCAATCCAATCCCTTAGTTTCCAATTGGGAGTATCCACATGGTCGTAGTAACAATTTGTGAGTCTCCTTTAATCTTGACATCACTAATTCCTTTAGCCTTGCATAACTATAGTCCCATTACTAATGCTCTCATCTCCGCTTCATTATTGGTTGTAGTACCCAAGCATTTAGAAGCTACCCAAATGCATGTGCCTCATGAGTCTCTAATTATGCATCCGGCTCCACTAGGACCAGACCAGGGTTTCCTTTTGCAGCCCCATCAAAGTTAAGTTTCCATTTGTGAGTTTTTGGGCAACTCAATTTTCCCTCTACTCATTCATGTTTCTTAGTAGGGATCAGACATCTTCTTAATTCAGACAATTGCTTTTGAATATATTCATCCCAATTTGAGAATCTTGTCTTCCTTCTAAATTTGACATTTACGTTTGAAATCTCTATAGGTGTAAATAAATTTTTATATAAATATATAAATTTTAAAATTACGATATTAAATAAAAACTATTATTTATATGTATATATTTGATTGATTATTAATTATATTTTAATTTATATAAAATATGATAAATGACATTAAATATCTTCAAATATCCAAAATAATTAAAATATATATATATATATATAGTTTCTACATCTCCATTTTTTTTTAATTTTTCTATATTTTATTTGTATAAAATTAATTAATGTAAATATCTAATAAAAAAACATTCTTATTTTATTATTAAACTTGCTATTGGATTCACTTAAGCCTAATTAATTGATATTTGAACCAATCAAAAGTAATTATTATTTTTGTTTTCAAGTTGATATATATAATTTTAAACTAAAAATTATCTATCTACAATATGGTTGGATGAAAAAAATTGGTGTTATACCAACAAAATGATGGATTTAGTAGGCTTTTCTTTTTTAAATTATTTATATTTAAAAAAATATCTATTATAAAGGAAACAAATTATTGATAAAGTGATTTTTTTTATAAATATATATAAATTTTAATAATAATTATTATTATTTTTATTATAGGTAATAAAATTTTATAGGTATTTGATTCAATCTATTCATATAAAATAAAATAAAAATTTAAATAACATATATTTAATTCAAATTTAAATTTTATTTTATATGATTGTCTTTAATAAATTTCTTTAAAGAAAACTATTTTTTCTTTAAAACAAAATAAATTTACATTGAGTGCACATTAGTTAGTTATTCATTATAACTATTCAATGAATAGAAAATACCTTAAAAATAATAATTTTGTTGAACTGCAAAGGGACATGCATAGATATATTATCTTTAATTTTAGATATTTAAAAAAAAAAAAAGTTAATTGAAGTTTAAATTTTATGTTTGATGACTATTTTTAATAACTTCTATAAAGGAAATCACTTTTTCTTTAAAAGAAAATAAAAAATTATTGAGTACACATTAGGTAGTTATTGAGTACACATTAGGTAGTTATTCATAATACTATTCAATTAATAGAAATTGCTTTAAAAATAAATTATTAACTAATTCTTTTGAACTTAAAAAATTATACTATCTCATTTGATTGAAACATGCATAAAGATATTATATTTAATTTAAGATATTCTAAAAAAATATATTTTTCAAATTCAATTTTAAATGTTATGTTTGATGGCTACCTTAAAATAACTTTATAGAGGAAATTTAATTAATGTCTTACATCATTAGGTTCGGGGTAGGGTTAGTGTTAATGTTATATAATAAATTTTGGGATCAAGGTTACAATTAGCATTAAGGTTAAAATAGGGTTTAGGTTTAGGGTCAATTAAGATTAAAATAAAAATAAAGGTTGTCATTACAATTAGGGTTAGTGTTAGGGTTAAGGTTAGGTTAGGGATATGATTAAATAAGATTAGGTATCAATTAGGATAATAGAAGAAATCTTTGAGTTAAGGTTAGGACTAGGGTTAAATTATGATTAGGGTCAAGATTATATTATGAATAAAGCTTCAGTAGCATTAGGGTTAATATTAGACTAGAGTTAAGGTTAAGGTTAGGATTCAATTAAGAATAAGATTAATGTTAGATTAGGGTTCAATTAAGAGAAAATATTTCAATTACAATTGAAGTTCAATCAGGGTTATGGTTAGGGTTGTATCTAAAATTAGGGTTAGAGTTGAATTGGGGTTAGGATTAATGTTAGGCTAGGGTTTAAACAAGGTTAGAATTAGGGTTTGATTAGGGTTAGATTCAATGTTAGACTAGAGTTAAAATTAGGGTTAAAATTAGAATTAGAGATAGGATTAGGATTAGGTTTAAATTAGGGTGAGGTTTCAATAAGGGTTATGGTTAAGATTAAGGTCAGTGTTCAACTTAAGTTGTAGCTTAGTAAGTGTTGAAGTTAGGGTTCATTTAAATTAGGATTAACCTTCAATTCATGTTACTGATAGAGTTTAATCATGGTTAGGGTTCAATTATTGTTAGAGTTAGGCTATAATTTAATTAATTAAAGATTTAGTTAAGGTTCAACTATAGTTAATGCTATAGTTCAATGAGGATTAAAGTTAGAATTAAAATTAGAGATAAAAATTTCAATTAGGGTTTTAAGAAAAATATTCAAGTTAGGGTTAGGGCTTAATTATGATTATTCTTTGAATATTATTAGGGTTAATATTAGATTAGTGAGGTTAGGCTTAGTGTAGTATTATATTAGGGTTCAATAAAGGTTAGACCTAGGGTTCAATTAGGGTTAGGGTAAAATTATGGTTAATTTTTATATAGAGTGAAGGCTAGAGATTAATTATGGTTAGAGCTAATGTTAGTGTGTAGGGGAAAAAAGCGAGACTAGGTTAATCATGCCCTAATCCTACCTTTTGACACACATTACGGAATACGAAAGAGCCTAGAGATATCGCACAATTGGCTACTTCTTTTGGTGAAAGAGAGAGCCACGAGATATCTATTAGGATTTCTATTCCCTTGTTGAAATTGTAAGATCAAGTAATGCAAGTTCAAACCCTAATCTCAAAATGCAAGTATGAACTAATAACAAGATTGCAGAATTGAGATTAAACAATGAACAGCTGTAAGTGTAAGGATAAAATAAGAATGCAGATATGTACCCGGAGTAGAAATCGGACTGAAAATGTTCGGGACGGGGGCGCGGGTGCCACTTTCCTGAAAACTGCACCGGAAACCACTGTTCTGCACCCTGAAACACTGTCGGAAAGTCGTCGGAAAGCTATCTGTCCGGAGGACCAGGGCGCCCAGCGCCTCTGTCCCAGGGACCAGGGCGCCCAGCGCCCCTGTCCCGGTCTTTTGAGCTGCAATTTCACACAGGGTTTTGCCTCAGCCTTCTCTCTCCGGATCTGTGTCCCGCGGCGTCGTCCGAATCCCGAAACCTGCAATAATATCTGAAAAGGGGGAGGGGAAGCTATATAGGGTTTTGCCTTAGTCAAACCCTCGCTTCGGTGATTTCCACCTCCACGAATAGCCAAGTTGTTTTGTAAAATGTATTGTGTGTGCAGACCTAGTGTGTGTGCAAGGTCCAAAATGCAAGAAAGCAAACTAGAGCAACCTAGAAAGTAAACCCTAATTGCTTGTAAATGATAATGTAAATGCTCTAAATCAAGATGCAATGTGATCTAAAGCATGAATAAATGATGTATCAAAGCTTATGCAAAGACATGAAAACAATACGAAATCATACCCAACCCTCAAGGGAGGAGTACAAGCCAATCTTCAGTCGGTAATCTCCTATTGTTCTTCAATGTCTTCCAAGCCCTAAGTGGATGAATGAATTTGATAGATGCTTGATAAAATGATGTTGAGTGTTGTCGAAGTCCTCAAAAGATCTTCTCTTTCGCTGCATATGAAGTTCCTGGAAACAAAAATCCGATCCCTTCAAATGAGAAAAGAGAGCTCTTATGTATGAAACCCTAGGTCGTAAATTCGTATTTTGGCCGACCTAGAGATTGAATATCCCGCCAATTTCTTGGAGTTAAGCTTTATTTTATGATTGGATCGTGCTCCCAAAATTTTGGGAAAAATGTCCGGGACCATGTTGCACGGGCGCCATGGTCCCGACAACTTTTCACCAAATTTTCAGGGCCGTCGGATATGATGATTTTAGAGAGAATCCCGAAGTTACAGGTGATTTCGAGATGTTTAGACCCCGAAACCAAGCCCCCAAGTTCGAAATAGGACTTAATTAGGGTTTTTTGATTAAGTGGTGTATTGGAAGAATAAAATGCGAAGGGCACGCTTTAGTGAAAGGGCCCAACTCTATGATGTAGAAAATGATGAAATAGGGCCTTAGACCTAATTAATTTGATTAATTAAGTGCTTAAGGAGAAATGCAATGCAGAATGCAAAATGCACTAAGGCGGGTGCTAAACTAGGTGCGAAATTGTACCACCCTAGCGAGTGCGTACAATTTACGACGCTACAGTTAGATTAGGGTTTAAATGAGGTTAGCATCACAAGTAAATTAGGGTTAGATTCAATGTTAAATTAGGGTTGAGTTTAGATTCAGAATTGGAATTAAAGATAGGATTATACTTAACAATGAATTAGCATTTGTATCAATATTAATTTATTGAACAATTTCACATCAATGTCATTAGAATCAACTCTTTACTATTTTTTTTATTACTAAACATTTTTAAATTAGATATCTCTTGGTGTACTTAGAATTTTTAAAATATAGGTATGCTAGCTTTTATATTTTTTTTTGGACTCAAAATTTAAAAAAAAAACTTATTAAATTTAGAAAAATTTCCAAAAATATAAAGATTAAAAAAAGTGTTTTGTTGTCTAAAAGCTAGATTTATAAAAAGATAATATGTTTGATTTTTATATAGCAACCTCCTTTGAATTATACTACCATAAAACAATTAGACAAAAAATTATAGCCATTTGTAAGATAAATCAAATATTTAAAAAGCATAAAATTAAAATAAGTCACTCAAATTTGATAATCTAAATCTCATTTTTGGATATTATAGTTCTTTCTTGATTATAAATCTATAGTAGAACTTTATTAAAAAAAACATCCTAGTAGTTTGAAAGATAAAATTGAATATTTAGACACTAGAGTTTTCTATTCAACCTTTTTGAAATTGTAGATCTCAACAAGTTTACCTTCAAATTTATCCATAAAAGCATTAAAATATACAAAATGGGGCTAGAAAAACTTACAAAAATAATATTAAAGAGGGGAAATAGTCAAACTAAGCATGATTAAAATTTAGATTCAAAACATAGATTTCAAATAAACTATTTAAAACCCTCAAATCTACATGAAATATGACATCCAATTACACAAAAAGGTTTAAAATGAATAAACAAGACAATAAAATTTGACCACATGAATTGAATCTTTGATATTCTTATACTGTTGAATAAAATGCAGTTACTCACAAAGGAACATAATGTTACTCAACCTCAAGATTGATTGCAAATTAGCCAAGGATGGAGAGGTTTGTAGGTTTGCAAGGATAAAAAGCAATGATTGAGATAAAAATGCTAGGGTTTAGGTAGACCAGAGAAATAAACAATATTGAATATATTCCAAAATAAAAGGCAAAATAATAATTCACAATAACACATATTTAACATGGTTCACCCAATGTTGGCTACATCCACAGAAAAACAAATGTGGACACTTCTTCTATATTCTGAGACCACTTATTTATCAAGCCTTTTGGCAATTTACAAAGGTTAGATATACATGCCACAATAAAAATGGACTCCTTTACTAAATAATGGATTTTTTTTCTCTAGGGCCCCAACAACCCCTACTAGGAGCATTGCCCCTAGATCTCTACCATGGGCTCCACCCCTAGGCCTTGTAGGAGGGGCTCTGCTCTTTACACTTCCCCATAATTGATTTGGGAGAAAAACATAGCTATCAAAATCATCAAAATTTAAACCCAACAACATGATCAATCCCCACATGCCAGCAAAATGATATGGATGGCTAAGATTGAGTTGGTTGAGTAGTTATAAGATGGAGGGTGAGGAATAGAGAGGATTATTTAATTTAAAAAGTAATTTTTAGGAGATAGTTATGAGATGGGGTAAGGAATAAAATAAATATTCTAATTCTTTAATTCATTTGTAGGTGGTTATATGTGAGATTAAACTAATTAAATCATGTGTGAGAAAGAGATTAGGACTTAGGATTTTGATTTAGAGCTTAGGGAAAATGGATTAATGTTAAGGGAAAATGAGAATAAAATATTAAAATATTTTTTTGACATATTAAAACAATGAAGACTTAAGGATAAAAGTTAAGAGTCTACACTTCTCAAATATCATTGGGAAGTATGAACTAGAAAAAGGACAATCACTAAGTGGTAAAGAATGTAATTGGTGATTTTTTAATTATTTTTTTAGCATTCCATTCAGTACAATGAGGTAACATTTTATTCATTTATCCATTAGCCTTATCTGTTGATCTGAGATTGAATCCTAAGACCCAACAATGTCTCATTGATGCCATTTCATGCATACCTAATGATGAGAATAATATAATACTCTCAGCTATTTCTTCCAATCAAGAAATTAAAAAAGTTGTCTTTTCTTTTTAAGGCAATAAGGCTCTAGGTCCCGATGGTTTCCCAATGTTCTTTTTTTCAGAATTTTGGGGACATTATTGTTGATGATGTTTGTAACGCTGTGAAGGATTTTTTGGTGCTAGGAGGATTTTAAAAGAGATTAACTTTACTTTCATTGTTCTCATCCCCAAAGTTCCTGGAGCAGATTCTTTTGATTCTTTTTGTCCCATCAGCCTTTGTAATTCCTTTTACAAGACTATATCTAAAGTGCTCACTTCCAGGTTGCTAATTGTTCTCCCTCTTCTCATTTCTTCTTAGCAAACTGTTTTTGTCCCTGGGAGACAAATTTCTGATTTGATTGTTATGGTGCATGAAAATATTCACTCCCTTGTGGAATCAAAAAATAGGGTTTTTTACTGAAGCTGGATTTATCTAAAGCATGTGACATAATGGACTGGAATTTTCTTCTCAAGGTCTTGGCAACTTTTGGTTTTGGTAATAAGGTTTTGTAACTTATCTGGCAATTGATTTCTATGACGAATACTGCTATTTTGGTTAATGGTTCACCTTCTCATTTCTTCCAATCTTCTAAGGGGATAAGACGAGGGGACCCCATATACCCAATCCTCTTCACTATAATGGCAGAAAGTCTTGGGAGGTATTTGCAAAAGATGGTTAGAGATGGTTGTTTAAAGGGGCTCCACCCCTCATCTGATACTACTATGTTCTCTCATCAATAGTTTGTTGATGATACTATTCTCCTAGGAACTTCGATAATTGGAGAGGCCAGAGCCTTCAAAAAATTCCTCGTCACTTATGAAGAAGCATCAAGGCAGTTTATTAATAGAGGTAAATGTTCTCTCTTTTTCTTGAATACTCCATCTAAAAGACAACAAAGAATTGCTAATATCTTGGGGTGTTGTAATGGAGATATCCCTTCAATTTACCTTGGTCTTCCTTTGGGAACTATGCCAACAGAATCCTTCTAGCTGTCTATTGTGGACAGATTTTATAAGAAGCTTATTGGCTGGAAAGGTGCTCTTCTCAGTTAGGCTGGGAAAATTCAATTATTGAAGGCTACTTTGAAGAATCTTCCTATCTATGCTCCGAGTCTTTTTAAAATCCCAGCTAAATTTGCTTAAATAATTGATAGCATTCAAAAGAGATTCTTGTGGTCCGATGTCGAGAATAAAAAGAGAATTCATTTGATCGCCTGGAATGAGGTGTGCAAGCCTAAGAAATTAGGAAGCCTTGGGTTGCGGGATATAAGAACTTTTAATGAGATGTTGTTGACAAAGAAGGTGTGGAGAATTTGATATTGCATAGTAAATACTTGTGTCAAGTTACCTCTTTCAAGGATTTAATTTCTTCTTGTTGTTTACCCCAAGGATCCTATCTCTGGAATAGTATCATTAAGGTTAGAAGTCTTGTTGCTACAGGTGTTAGATGGAAGTTGGGTAATGGTTCTAGCATCTATTTTTGAGAGGATTCTTGGAATGGAAATGAGCATCTTAGTCTTAACACTTCATTCAATCCCTTCAGAGAAGATTGCATTAGAAGATTTGGCCATAAGGTTGCAGATTATTGAAGGGAGGGTTGTTGGATTAATCTAGTTTAGATCAGTTCAGAGTTACGCCCTCTTCAAATTCTTCTAAACACGGTCAGTTTGGACTAGTTGAAGGACATGATGGTGTGGAAAGTTGATTCTACTAGTTTGTATTCGGTTTCCTCTTCCTGTGCTCTTCTTTCTCAGAATCATAATGCCTCAAGCCCTATTTGAGCCAAGGTTTGGATTAAAAAATTTTACCCCAAAAGTTAATATCTTCACCTGGAATTTCCTACAAAAGAAGATCCTTACCACCGACAATGGGTACTCTCACATTAATGGTTCCCATTTTCACCAACGAAGGAAATTGGTGAAAGAGGGGAGTTTATTTTTTTGCAGGGTTCAACTGAAATAGGCTGGTTCGTTCGAACTTCCCTCTAGGTTCGAGCGAACCTGCTAGCAGTTGTGGGTTCGCTTGAACCACGGGTGGATTTTGGGTTCGAGCGAACCCACCAAAATATTAATATTTAAGGGGTTCGAGTAAACCCCCCCTTTGCTCGAACCCTATTTCAATTAGGTTTTTTGAAAACTTTTATAAATAGCATTCGTGATAGTTAAAGTGTCATTGTCAAAGTTGTCTTTTTTTGTCCAATGGGGGGTAGATCGAACCAATCGTCTGCATCACGTCACCGTGCTTTGTCTGCAGCAGCAGCTAGCGTCTCTCATATTTTAGTTTTCGACCTTCATTATTTCAGGTGCACAAAATAACCCTTTTTTTGGTTTAATAATATCTTTTTTTATTAAATTAATAAATAATTTGTTTGCTAATTTATTTTTTTAATTAAATAATTGTATAGTTATTATTTTTTAGCATTTTAGAAAAATGTTTGATAATTTATTGTTTTTCAGCATTTTAGAAAAATGTTTGATAACTTATTGTTTTTCATTATTTTACAAAAATGTTTGATAATTTAATTTTTTGATTGAAATGTGTCGATTTGTTTTTAAAATTACATAACTGTATATAAGTATTTTTTTTTCAACATTTTAAAAAATTGTTATGAAAAACATAGAAAACTAAGGTAGTAAATTAGAACTTAGAAAAACATTAGCAAAAAATGAAAAATTAGAAAAATGTCACAAACCTAAATATAATAAATTAAACGTTAAAAACATTAATAAATTTTAATTTAAAAAAACATTAGAAAATTTAGATAACAAATTTAAACAAATTAGACAAAATAAATCCTCTACAATGTGACCCATTTTCACATCTTATTACACCCACAACATGACCTCTTAAGACCACATATGCCCCTAATGACACTATACGTTCCCTTAGGACCATAGAGGATCACATATAACATCCTAGTGTACATATGACATTACCCTTAGGATCACATAGTCTCCCAAGGGGTCATATGTGGTCCTAAGGGGTCACACATGTGTTATAACATGACCCCTTAGAACCGCATATGACCCCTTATAAGATCCTAGTGTGAATGGCATACCCCTTAGTCCATCACATAGTGTCTTAAGGGGTCGTATGTGGTCCTAAGGTGTCACGCATGCATTAACACATGTGTGACCCCTTAGTAGGTCACATATGACCCCTTATAACATCCTAGTGTACATATGGCATTCCCCTTACAATCACATAGTGTCCTAAGGGGTCATATGTGGTCCTAAGGGGTCACACATGTGTTATAACACATGCATGACCCCTTAGAACCACATATGACCTCTTATAAAATCTTAGTGTGAACGACATACCCCTTAGTCCATCACATAGTGTCTTAAGGGGTTGTATGTGGTCCTATGGGGTCACGCATGCATTAACACATGTGTGACCCCTTAGTAGGTCACATATGACCCCTTATAACATCCTAGTGTACATATGGCATTCCCCTTAGGATCACGTAGTGTCCTAAGGGGTCATATATGGTCCTAAGGGGTCACACGTGTTATAACACATGTGTGACCCCTTAGAAACACATATGACCCCTAATAAAATCCTAGTGTGAATGACATACCCCTTAGTCCATCACATAGTGTCTTAAGGGGTCGTATATGGTCCTAAGGGGTCACGCATGCATTAACACATGCGTGACCCCTTAGTAGGTCACATATGACCCCTTATAACATCCTAGTGTACATATGGCATTCCACTTATGATCACATAGTGTCCTAAGGGGTCATATGTTGTCCTAAGGGGTCACGCATGTGTTATAACACATGTGTGACCCCTTAGAACCGCATATGACCCCTTATAATGGGGGTTAGATTGAACCAATTGTCAACATCACATCACTGTGCTTTGTCTGCAACAGCTAGCATCTCTCACATTTTAGTTTTCGACCTTCATTATTTCAGGTGCACAAAATAACCCTTTTTTTGGTTTAATAATATCTTTTTTTATTAAATTAATAAATAATTTGTTTGTTAATTTCTTTTTTTAATTAAATAATTGTATAGTTATTATTTTTCAGCATTTTAGAAAAATGTTTGATAATTTATTGTTTTTCAGCATTTTAAAAAAATGTTTCATAATTTATTGTTTTTCATTATTTTAGAAAAATGTTTGATAATTTAATTTTTTGATTGAAATGTGTCAATTTGTTTTTAAAATTACATAACTATATATAAGTATTTTTTTTTCAACATTTTAAAAAATTGTTATGAAAAACATAGAAAACTAAGTTAGTAAATTAGAACTTAGAAAAACATTAGCAAAAAATGAAAAATTAGAAAAAGGTCAGAAGCCTAAATATAATAAATTAAACGTTAGAAACATTAATAAATTTTAATTTAAAAAAACATTAGAAAATTTAGACAACAAATTTAAACAAATTAGACAAAATAAATCCTCTACAATGTGACCCATTTTCACATCCTATTACACCCACAACATGACCCCTTAAGACCACATATGCCCTTGATGACACTATATGTTCCCTTAGGACCATAGAGGATCACATATAACATCCTAGTGTACATATGACATTACCCTTAGGATCACATAGTCTCCCAAGGGGTCATATGTGGTCCTAAGGGGTCACACATGTTATAACACATGCGTGACCCCTTAGAACCGCATATGACCCCTTATAAGATCCTAGTGTAAATGATATACCCCTTAGTCCATCACATAGTGTCTTAAGGGGTCGTATGTGGTCCTAAGGGGTCACGCATGCATTAACACATGCGTGAACCCTTAGTAGGTCACATATGACCCCTTCTAGCATCCTAGTGTACATATCACTTTCCCCTTACGATCACATAATGTCCTAAGGGGTCATATATGGTCCTAAGGGGTCACACGTGTTATAACACATGCATGACCCTTCAGAACCACATATGACCTCTTATAAAATCCTAGTGTAAATGACATACCCCTTAGTCCATCACATAGTGTCTTAAGGGGTCGTATGTGGTCCTATTGGGTCACGCATGCATTAACACATGTGTGACCCCTTAGTAGGTCACATATGACCCCTTATAACAACCTAGTGTACATATGGCATTCCCCTTAGGATCACGTAGTGTCCTAAGGGGTCATATATGGTCCTAAGGGGTCACACGTGTTATAACACATGTGTGACCCCTTAGAAACACATATGACCCCTTATAAAATCCTAGTGTGAACGACATACCCCTTAGTCCATCACATAGTGTCTTAAGGGGTCGTATATGGTCCTAAGGGGTCACACATGCATTAACACATGCGTGACCCCTTAGTAGGTCACATATGACCCCTTATAACATCCTAGTGTACATATGGCATTCCCCTTATGATCACATAGTGTCCTAAGGGGTAATATGTGGTCCTAAGGGGTCATGCATGTGTTATAACACATGTGTGACCCCTTAGAACCACATATGACCCCTTATAATGGGGGTTAGACCAAACCAATCGTCAGCATCACATCACTGTGCTTTGTCTGCAGCAACTAGCGTCTCTCACATTTTAGTTTTCGACCTTCATTATTTCAGGTGCACAAAATAACCCTTTTTTCGCTTTAATAATATCTTTTTTTATTAAATTAATAAATAATTTGTTTGTTAATTTATTTTTTTAATTAAATAATTGTATAGTTATTATTTTTCAGCATTTTAGAAAAATGTTTGATAATTTATTGTTTTTCAGCATTTTAAAAAAATGTTTCATAATTTATTGTTTTTCATTATTTTAGAAAAATGTTTGATAATTTAATTTTTTGATTGAAATGTGTTAATTTTTTTAAAAAATTACATAACTGTATATAAGTATTTTTTTTTCAACATTTTAAAAAATTGTTATGAAAAACATAGAAAACTAAGGTAGTAAATTAGAACTTAGAAAAACATTAGCAAAAAATGAAAAATTAGAAAAAGGTCAGAAACCTAAATATAATAAATTAAACGTTAGAAACATTAATAAATTTTAATTTAAAAAAACATTAGAAAATTTAGATAACAAATTTAAACAAATTAGACAAAATAAATCCTCTACAATGTGACCCATTTTCACATCCTATTACACCCACAACATGACCCCTTAAGACCACATATGCCCCTGATGACACTAAACGTTCCCTTAGGACCATAGAGGATCACATATAACATCCTAGTGTACATATGACATGACCCTTAGGATCACATAGTCTCCCAAGGGGTCATATGTGGTCCTAAGGGGTCACACATGTGTTATAACACATGCGTGACCCCTTAGAACCGCATATGACCCCTTATAAGATCCTAGTGTGAATGACATACCCCTTAGTCCATCACATAGTGTCTTAAGGGGTCGTATGTGGTCCTAAGGGGTCACACATGCATTAACACATGTGTGACCCCTTAGTAGGTCACATATGACCCCTTCTAACATCCTAGTGTACATATGACATTACCCTTACAATCACATAGTGTCCTAAGGGGTCATATGTGGTCCTACGGGTCACACATGTGTTATAACACATGCATGACCCTTTAGAACCACATATGACCTCTTATAAAATCCTAGTGTAAATGACATACCCCTTAGTCCATCGCATAGTGTCTTAAGGGGTCGTATGTGATCCTAAGGGGTCACACATGCATTAACACATGTGTGACCCCTTAGTAGGTGTAAAGTGGAAAAATTGAACCCTAGTCGTCCTCCCCTCCCCAACTCCGAGGAGGGAGAAGGGAGAGTCACTAGGGTTGATGGTTTTCACTTAGGAGGGACTTTACATTCAAAAGAGGGGTTGAAACCCACAAGATCCAATCCCACGCAATGCAAGATTGGATTCTATATGAGTTTCAAGGGTTGTGATAGCAAGGATACCCTCTTTTGTAAAGAATGTAGATGGAAAGATTGAACTAGGAATGCATAGAAAGTGATAAAGAGTCGCTTATAAACTGAGATAGGGATATAGGATGAAGCTGCGGACCTGGAATTAGCAGTAAAATGTTGATACGGCGTTGTCCTGCAAATTTGAGCAAAAGTTGACGGGACGATGGCGCCCAGCGTGCACACGGTCCTCCGAAAAATCCACGAAATGAAGGGGGATCTGTTCGTCTCTGCACAAGGATTCTAGATCTTCAATTTCAGCCGCGTACCTGCAACCTACACATAGAAAAGCGAAGACGATTGGGGGGTTAGGGATTAGGGGTTTGCCTTTAGGTCAAACCCCGGTTTTGGAATTAACCAAGAAATGAGAAATGTTGTAAATGTAAATGTCTGTAATGTAAAAAAAGTACTAATACCTTGTTGTAAGGATGTTTGTATCCTTATATGTGAAGGTATAGATGTTGTTGTTTGTTGTATGTTGTATGTTGTATGTAGCATGTAGTATGTCATCTCCTCTTCAATGGTTGAATCCTTGTCTTGAATGCAACACTTAGCCTTGAATGGAGACTTAGAATGATCAATTGCTTGAAAGAATGCTTGAATGCTTGAATGCTTGAGTATAGTTTCCACGCTTTTTCCATCATATCGAATGAAAGAGGAAAATGTAGTTTATATACTTACCAATTAGGGCTGATAGACTGATTTTCCCGACCTTAGGCCGACCAGGAAAGATAATTTCCAATTTGCAAACAAAAAGGCCCGAAGTCCCATAGGAGACCGGGACCAAAATAGGGCCAGGGACCAGGGCGCTGGGCGCCATGGTCCTGGGGGACTAGGGTGCTGGGCACCTTGGTCCTGAAGGACCAGGGCGCTGGGTGCTCTGGTCCCACCTCCCGGGACAGCAGGGTGCAAGGAGGATCAGGCCAGGGTGCTGGAAAAATGCAGTTTTTTGGTGTCATGAGCAAGTTTCGGGGTCTCCATTCAGGTTGCATGTTGCGTCACCATCGTGAAGACCCAAATGCGGTCGAAATTGCAAGTGTCACAATTTTAGGATGCTACATTTAGCCCCCACTTTAACAGGAGTATAAGCATACGCTCATACTTTCGGTAAAGTACAAGGAAACAATATTGAAAAACTTTCACCACGTCAAGGAGGCAAGATACACCCAGCCCCCAGTGGACTAAGGATCTTACGACTTCGATTGACAAAGTAAAAGGGAAGATCACAAGGGAGAACCATGACTGTCAGTAGTAAGGTTCCGTCACTATGAGTCATGCAAGAAAGATATCAAAAATCTTCAAGGCAAAACTAAATTTGTCAAGAAATTTTCAAGTATCTTGAAAAGATATGAATGGGATGTATGCCCCCCTACGTTAAAGCGATCGCACACACCTCACCGGGGGTGATTGCTTTAAGGTAGTGATACATATAAGAAAATGAAAAAGGGAAAGGAGCACGTTATCACAAGGATTTAGCCCCCAAGTGTGAGATAAGCACAAGGATAATAGACACAAAACACAAAGCATGAGGTGACTTCGCTTTCCTCGGGGTCAGTATGCTATATGATAATTCATGTATATCATATGTATGTATGCATAATTGTTCTTCATTCCCCAATCAAGGAAGGTCACCTAGAAGAAGGGAACACATGTGTCTTTTGAGTCAACATGAGAGAGATCGAGAGATCTCAATGCTTTGCATCGTCCTCAAGTAGACAACACTAAGGACAACAAATAGAAGAATGAGAATAACACATAGAAGAAGTAACAAAAGAGAGGAGGAGAGAATTTGTTATGCTAATGAAACTAGTCTAACACGTCATCTACCCCCTGATCTTGCTGATCAATGTTTCGGGAAGGCAGGGAACACGCTAGAGGAGGAACATCCAACACAGCAGATGGAGCTATCACAAGATCCAAACAAGGGCTATGTTCATATCCCAAGCCACGGTGTTCTTGTCTAGGAGCTAGGATAAGTGCTTTAGAAAATTCATTAGATAAATGGTTATCAATATCAACAAGTTCATATTCACCATCAGAATGAACAGGAGAAGTAGCATTTTCATCATGAATAACATTTTCATCTATATCATCATCAAGATTTATAAAAATAGGATCTTTAACTCGCACAGGATCAAGACCATCATGCATCTTATGTTTAGGAGATTTCGGCTCAATCGTCGGCTGAGGAGAAAATGGAATAATGCTTGTTGAAGGTGTTTTTGGGGATTGCAAAGTTTGAGCTCTAAGACGACGCTTTCGCCGGCATTCACGTGCAGAACGATTTCGTCTAGTCTTAGTAGGAAGTTGAGAAGATTGAGGAGGAGGAATGTTCTCATCCTTATCACTTGGGTGTTTAGGTTGTGGTCTCTTAGGCTGAACAATAGGAGAAGAGGAAGGTCTCTTCTCTCCATAAGAGGAAGGAGGAGGAACTGCTCCATATAAAGGAGGAATATTTGGTTTTGGAAGGAGACCCAGTCCATCATGACGAGGAGGGATAGGTCTACTTTTAGGAAGTTCATTAGATATAGGCATAGTCACATCCATAGGAATGGGTGAGGAATCTTCTTGAGGAAAGACATTAGTTTTATCTTTCAAAGGAAGAACTTCCTTCTCAAGAATGATAGGAATGTCAAGTTTGGGTGTTCTAGGTTCACTTAGAGATAGGATCATATCTGTTTTCCACTTTTGATAAGATTTGAAAAGATGATCACTTCGCGGAGGAAGAGATTGGAATTGTTTAGGCCAAAAGTAATCAAGAGGAACGCTAGAAGTTCTTTCAGCTGGTTTAAAGAGACTATGATTGATAGTAACAACTTCACCATTATGGGGAAATTTCAAACACTTGTGAATAGGAGAAGCAATAGCTTTCATGGAAGATAGCCAAGGATAGCCAAGCTTCACACGAAATTGTTCGGAAGATGGAATAATAGCAAAGTTCACATCAAGGGATTTGTTACGGACCTCAATAGGTAATGTAATAGAACCAATTGCAGGAGAAGAAAATGCATCAAATAGTTTCACAACCACATCTGTTTTGTCATAGATAACTTGATTCAATTGCAAAGTAAAAAGAAATTCTTCAGTAATGACATTAACCATACAAGAAGGATCAATAAGCACTCCACGGCAAGGTGTGTTCTTGACTTTTGCAACTATATATAAAGGACCATCAGGTGCCCTGATAGTTTCACTGGAATCAAATGTGATGGAAGGTTCTTTAGGGATTTTCTGTTGCTCTACAAAGTTAATCACATTCGGAGTCATGGACACAAGATCATCAGGTGAGACAGAGGAATTAGTAGTATCAATCGCATTAGAGGTATGAGAAGGTAATGGATCAGTGAAAATCTAAAGATTTTGGTTAGGAGGAGCTACAGATGTATTGCCTTTATCATTCACTCCAGAAACAGAGATAGTATTATTATCAATCAAATCTTGAATTTTCCCCTTTAAAGCAAAACATTTTTCAGTATCATGCCCAGGTTGACGATGAAATTGACAAAAAGATTTGTTATCAAAATAAGGTGAAGTAATCTTTGCAGGATCAATTTGCCTTATAGGAGGAAGAGTAAGCACATTTTGTTCCAATAACTTATTCATAATACTATGCAATGATTCATTCAAAGGAGTAAACTTTCTTTCTTTCTTGAAAAACTTAGAAATAGGAGACACACCTGATGCTGCATTCACATTGTTGTTGATGATGTTTTCATTGAATTTAATGGACTCTCTATTTAGTTTAAACTTCCCAAATGGTTGTTGACTACTATCACCCTTATCACTCGGAGTCATAGGATGTGATTGTTCCATTTGACTCACAGTCAGTTGATAATTGTGAAGAGTTGCGCACAATTGTTGGAAAGAAGTAAACTCAGAAAATAGGAGTTTTTCTCTAATGTCTTTTTGTAAATTAGAAATAAAGATTCTTTGAATATCATTGTCAGGCACTGGAAAAGAAATTTGAGCATACAAATGCTTATATCTACCAATGAAATCAGTCACTTTTTCTTTAACACCTTGTTTACAATGCATTAAATCAATCAAAGTAACTTTAGGACTTATATTGTTTTGAAATTGTTGAATGAAAGCATTTGCAAGTTGTTTGAAAGAAGTAATAGAATAGGAAGGCAACGAGCAATACCATTGTAGGGCTTTGTCTCTTAATGTTCTAGTAAACAATTTTGCAAGCAACCTTTGGTCATAAGCAAAATCAGTACATATTGTTTGAAAGGTCTTAACATGTGTTAGAGGATCACCCTTACCATTATAAAGCTCCAAATGCGGAATTTCAACATGTTTAGGGGGAATAGCTCAAACAATGTCAAGAGAAAGCGGACTCGCAACATCAAATGTGGGCACACTAAACTTAGATTGATTCATAGAGGCAATTTGTTGCTGTAAAGAAGAGACAGTTTGTGCAAGATTGTTAATGGTCGCTTCAGTCGAAGAGTTCATATTAGACGTGTTAGATTGAGATGGAGGTGTTATGTTATTGAAAGAAGGTAGAGAGTAAGGTGGTGGGACACTATGATAGTTAGTCATAGGAGATGATTGGACAGGAGGAACACTACAAGGAGGAATGGAATGATTAAATGAGTTGCCCCCTTGCGTCATGTTCATTTGTGGTGATATAATAGGAACACTCATTGAAGGAATGAATGAAGAAGTTGGATTGAATGAAGGAAGAGGGTTAATTGAAGAAGAGGGATTGCCCCCATGACTGGTGATTATAGGAGGAATGTCTTGTGTTGAAGTAGTCATTATGTTTGATGTAAAAGTAGGTATACTAGCAATAGGAGTCGTCAAAGGAATAGAATGATTGTCTTGAGTAGGAGGTTGTGTATAACCTAAGGTTTCGGCACAACTTTTCATAGGCATCACATTTGAATCCACAATGTGTGCAATACCACACAAAATATCAATTCCATTCTTATCACTTTGAAGCATACATTTTAGACCCTTAATTAAAGGAAGAGCTTGACTATCAGGGTATTCTTGAGACATCCATTGTCGAAAATCGTCAAATTGGTTATCCAATTTTGAAAGTTGTTCTACAGAAACCTCATGGAGAGCTTCTTCATCATTAAGAGGATTAGAGGAATTACCCATGTCCTCGTTAAAAAGGCCATTCAAATTAGGTTCCATCTCCTCAGTAATTGAACCTTGGAAGGACTTAATTCTAAGGCTTCGTCTAACGGGAATAGTGTAAGTAGGGCTTATTGTTGTAAAACTCATGCACTAAAGAGAGAGAGAAGATTTTGAATTTAGAAGCAGCAAATTTCAATAAAATTAGCCAATCTCCTAGATTTAAGCTGTTAAATGCAATCATAACAATCTCCCGAAGTTTCAGAAAAAATGTCGGGGACCGTGGCGAATGGAGTGCACACGGTCCTTGCAACTTTTTTCAAAATTTTCGGAGATGAAAGTTATGGTGATTTTAAAGCTAATCTAAAAAAAGTGAGTGATTTTACAATCTGTAGATAGGCCAAATTAAAGTTGCAATCTCAAAATTGAATCCTACCAAGATTGTTGAAAAATGCAAAATTTGAATTTTGAAAAAGAGGGGGAAACTGAAATTTTGAATTTTATGATTTTAGAGGAAATACTAAAAGCAATGCAAGCTTTGAAATTTAAAAGTTGGCTCAATTTCATGCAAAATTCAATTTTAAGAGCAGAAATCAAAGTTGTTGCAATTAAACACTTAATTTCAAAAGTCACAAATTGCAAGAATTTGAATAAAGCACTGAAATTTCGAATGAATGCTAACACACTTTTCAGATTTAGGACTGTAAGAAACACAATTTTGACACAAATTTCAATTTCAACAATTTTTGAATGATTAGAAGCCTCAATCGAAGCAATCACTAGACCAACTTTGACTGTAATTTTGAAGGTGTTAAAATTGATAAAATCAGCCAAAATTCTGGATTTTAGTAGGAAAATACAATAAGATCTCGCTCCTGAAATTTCGAAAAAAATGTCGGGGACGATGGCGCTCGGAGTGCACACGGTCCTCGCAACTTTTTTCCAAATTTTCAGGGATAAAAGATATTGTGATTTTATTGCGGAATCCAAAGTTACAGTTGATTTGGAGGTGTTTTGATTATTGAAATTATCAGTCAAAGGTTGAATCAAGAGGGTTTCAAAAATTAGGATTTTGACACTTAACCACTTAATTTTCAAAATCAAAGCACAAATATGAATTGATAATTTGTAATAGAAGGGCAGATCTGAAACAAGCATCAACAATTAAACATTTCACAAGTTTAATTACTTAAAAAGAAAATTTAGGGTTTTTATGCAATTAACCTCTAAAATTTTGCCAAAGATCAAACATGGAAATGTAATCAAGGAATCCAATTTTCAGATCTAACTATGAATAATCAGAAAGGATGTTGACGTCGGGCTCACCAAAATGTAAAGCGAAAAAATCGAACCCTAGTCGTCCTCCCCTCCCCAACTCCGAGGAGGGAGAAGGGAGAGTCACTAGGGTTGATGGTTTTCACTTAGGAGGGACTTTACATTCAAAAGAGGGGTTGAAACCCACAAGATCCAATCCCACGCAATGCAAGATTGGATTATATATGAGTTTCAAGGGTTGTGATAGCAAGGATACCCTCTTTTGTAAAGAATGTAGATGGAAAGATTGAACTAGGAATGCATAGAAAGTGATAAAGAGTCGCTTATAAACTGAGATAGGGATATAGGATGAAGCTGCGGACCTGGAATTAGCAGTAAAATGTCGATACGGCGCTGTCCTGCAAATTTGAGAAAAAGTTGATGGGACGATGGTGCTCGGCGTGCACACGGTCCTCCGAAAAATCCGCGAAACGAAGGGGGATCTGTTCGTCTCTGCACAAGGATTCCAGATCTTCAATTTCAGCCGTGTACCTGCAACCTACACACAGAAAAGCGAAGACGATTGGGGGGTTAGGGATTAGGGGTTTGCCTTTAGGTCAAACCCCGGTTTTGGAATTAACCAAGAAATGAGAAATGTTGTAAATGTAAATGTCTGTAATGTAAAACAAGCACTAATACCTTGTTGTAAGGATGTTTGTATCCTTATATGCGAAGGTATAGATGTTGTTGTTTGTTGTATGTTGTATGTTGTATGTAGCATGTAGTATGTGATCTCCTCTTCAATGGTTGAATCCTTGTCTTGAATGCAACACTTAGCCTTGAATGGAGACTTAGAATGATCAATTGCTTGAAAGAATGCTTGAATGCTTGAATGCTTGAGTATAGTTTCCACGCTTTTTCCATCATATCGAATGAAAGAGGAAAATGTAGTTTATATACTTGCCAATTAGGGCTGATAGACTGATTTTCCCAACCTTAGGCCGACCAAGAAAGATAATTTCCAATTTGCAAACAAAAAGGCCCGAAGTCCCATAGGAGACTGGGCCCAAAATAGGGCCAGGGACCAGGGTGCTGGCGCCCTGGTCCTGAAGGACCAGGGCACTAGGCGCTCTGGTCCCACCTCCCGGGACAGCAGGGTGCTGGAAAAATGCAGTTTTTTGGTGTCATGAGCAAGTTTCGGGGTCTCCATTCAGGTTGCGTGTTGCGTTGCCATCGTGAAGACCCAAATGCGGTCGAAATTGCAAGTGTCACAATTTTAGGACGCTATAGTAGGTAACATATGACCCCTTATAACATCCTAGTGTACATATGACATTCCCTTAGGATCACATAGTGTCCTAAGGGGTCATATGTGGTCCTAAGGGGTCACACATGTGTTATAACACATGTGTGACCCCTTAGAAACGCATATGACCCCTTATAAAATCCTAGTGTGAATGACATACCCCTTAGTCCATCACATAGTGTCTTAAGGGGTCGTATATGGTCCTAAGGGGTCACACATGCATTAACACATGCGTGACCCCTTATAACATCCTAGTGTACATATGGCATTCCTCTTATGATCACATAGTGTCCCAAGGGGTCATATTTTGTCCTAAGGGGTCACGCATGTGTTATAACACATATGTGACCCTTAGAACCGCATATGACCTGTTATAAAATCTTAGTGTGAATGACATACCCCTTAGTCCATCACATAGTGTCTTAAGGGGTCGTATGTGGTCCTAAGGGGTCACACATACATTAACGCATACATGACCCCTTAGTAGGTCACATATGACCCCTTATAACATCCTAGTGTACATATGACATTCCCCTTACGATCACATAGTGTCCTAAGGGGTCATATGTGGTCCTCAAGGGTCACACATGTGTGACCCCTTATAAAATCCTAGTGTGAATGACATACCCCTTAGTCCATCACATAGTGTCTCAAGGGGTCGTATGTGGTCCTAAGGGGTCACACATGCATTAACAGATGCGTGACCCCATAGTAGGTCACATATGACCCCTTATAACATCCTAGTGTATATATGACATTCCCATTAGGATCACATAGTGTCCTAAGGGGTCACACATGTGTTATAACACATGTGTGACCCCTTAGAACTGCATATGACCCCTTATAAATCCTAGTGTGAACAACATACCCCTTAGTCCATCACATAGTATCTTAAGGGGTTGTATGTGGTCCTAAGGGGTCACACATGCATTAACACATGTGTGACCCCTTAGTAGGTCACACATGACCCTTTATAACATCCTAGTGTACATATGGCATTCCCCTTATGATCAAATAGTTTTGTAAGGGGTCATATGTGGTCCTAAGGGATCACACAAGCATAGCCCCTTAGAACCACATATGACCCCGTATAAAATCCTAGTGTGAATGACATACCCCTTAGTCCATCACATAGTATCTTAAGGGGTCTTATGTGTTCCTAAGGGGTCACACATGCATTAACACATGTGTGACCCCTTATAACATCCTAGTGTACATATGACATTCCCCTTAGGATCACGTAGTGTCCTAAGGGGTCACACATTTGTTATAACACATGTGTGACCCCTTATAAAATCCTAGTGTGAATGACATACCCCATAGTCCATCACATAGTGTCTTAAGGGGTCATATGTGGTCCTAAGGGCTCACACATGCGTGACCCCTTAGTAGGTCACATATGACCCCTTATAACATCCTAGTGTACATACAACATTCCCCTTATGATCACATAGTGTCCTAAGGGGTCTTATGCGGTTCTAAGGGGTCACGCATGTGTTATAACACATGCATGACCCCTTAGAACCGCATATGACCCCTTATAAAATCCTAGTGTGAACAACATACCCCTTTGTCCATCAAATGGTGTCTTAAGGGGTCGTATGTGGTTCTAAATGCATCAGTGACCCCTTAGTAGGTCACATATGACCCCTTATAACATCCTAGTGTACATATGGCATTCCCCTTAGGATCACATAGTGTCCTAAGGGGTCATATGTGGGCCTAAGGGGTCACACATATGTTATAACACATGTGTGACCCCTTAGAACCACATATGACCCCTTATAAAATCCTAGTGTGAACGACATACCCCTTAGTCCATCACATAGTGTCTTAAGGGGTCGTATGTGGTCCTAAGGGGTCACACATGCATTAACAGATGCGTGACCCCTTAGTAGGTCACATATGACCCCTTATAGCATCCTAGTGTACATATGACATTCTCCTTATGATCACATAGTGTCCTAAGGGGTCATATGTGGTCCTAAGGGGTCACACATGTGTTATAACACATGCGTGACCCCTTAGAACCACATATGGCCTATTATAAAATCCTAGTGTGAACGACATACCCTTAGTCCATCACATAGTGTCTTAAGGGGTCGTATGTGGTCCTAAGGGGTCACACATGCATTAACACATGTGTGACCCCTTAGAACCACATATGACCCCTTATAAAATCCTAGTGTGAATAACATACCCCTTAGTCCATCATATAGTGTCCTAAGGGGTCACGCATGTGTTAACACATGCGTGACACATTAGGAGGTCACATATGACCCTTTATAACATCCTAGTGTACATATGACATTTCCCTTAAGATCACATATTACAGATTTAATAATTTTATAATCATATGGGCCCATTACAAAAATACAATGACCTTTATTTTTTTTAGATATGGAGTTCAATAACAAAAAAATTGTCAAAAAATTTAGAGACTTGTTGCATTCCATGTTATATATCATGTTCTTGAATTTTTTATGTATTTCAAAGATTTAAATATACACATGTTAGATCTCTCTATCTCTCTGGAATATATGTTATCTCTAGATCTGAAATATATGTTATCTCTCTCTCTCTCTCTGAAATATTTGAATTTTTTATATGATTCTTGAAGATTTAAATTTTTGAAAATGAAAATGATCTCTCTCTCTCATGAAGATTTATATGTATAATCTCTCTCTCTCTCATGAAAATGATCTCTCTCTCTCTGCAATTTAACTGATTTTAATTTTTAATGTTTTAAATTGAATGCACTTCATGTGTGTGTGTGCTTACGTATTTATTTTAACTTTATGACATATATCTAGATAGATGGCATCCTAGGATATACCTTCGCAGGCTCCTGATCATCAGAATCCACCTGCATAGGCTCCTGATCAAGAGCCACACATTGATGATGTTGATCTTCCACAGGAGGATACCCCCTTGCTCGACATTGCTATTATTTTATAGTACAGTGATCGTGAGTTGCATAGGTTGAGGGTCATATTAGATGACCCCCGTATTGATGGTGTGTACAAGAGTACATGCACATCCATTTTTGATAGTTTGCGAACATTGAGGGACCGCTTAGTTTCTCACACTTCATTCTCACTTGAGGTTATAGAGGATATATATAGACAGTTGAGGAGTGAGGTGAGGGGTCCTCATTCTTTTCCGGATGTGGTGGGGGTGGTCTCAAAGGAGACCATCAAGGAGAGATGCTTTCCATAGTATCACGAGAAGAGTAAGGTGAGGGGATATCAAGTCACAAGATGTATCGACCCATAGGTTGCATCATTGTATTACCCACGCTTCTTAGCTGCCCATGGTCATTATCCTAATAACGACCAGATACCATTATACTTTGCACAACATGTATTCATTGACGTTCATTGTCAGATGAAACCAAACTACCTTGATATTCCAGGATATTATGGATAGGGGAGGGGCAGGATTGTTGATAGAGATGCATATCATAGGCATGATAGAGCTCAGCCTAGACACAAGGACCTTGTTGGCCAAAGATTTCCTGTAGTAGTCCCAGCCATGGCCTCCATAACGGATCATGTTGTGATTTATTCTCAGAGAGAAGCATTTGATAGGATTGGATAGATTGCATCAGCAACAACCACCATATCATCTAACAGGATGGGTAGATATATGATTAGTCGACCATGTTCGTGATCATCCATAGATCATGCATCTTCTTGTCACGGGGGGCTTTAGATTCAGATGATCGGTATATTACTCCTAGCATCCCCTCCCCATATGAGGTAGCATCTATAGTTGGAGGTAGTAGACATGTATAGATGTCACAATATTTAGCCGAGGACCTACTACATGCTTACAATTTTATTTCATCTCGACTTGGGATACCATTGGCTGATGTTAGAGAGGAGATTCTCAAAGATGGTTAGGCTACAACGGCATCGATGCATACCCCAAGGCAGTCACAACATTCTCATCACTCTACACATGCTCTAGGCATTGATCCACCTACAGATCACTCTGTTGCTGCAAAGGAGGAGCTACGAGCTGATCAGGTCCATATCACAAATGAAGGCCACTTGGATTCATTTGAGGAGGAGACATGACTAATTAGGTCCATATCACAGATGAGGGTTTGGACTCATTTGAGGAGCAGCTGTGAGATTTGAGCCATAATGGGTTTATGGACATGCTACTACAGTTAGACACTTCATCCATGATGCCCAGTCATCTAGTTAGCCCCTTGCACTCCTCAGTGATACGTATAGCCAGAGAGAGATATGTAGGCACGAGTGATGTTGTTGATATGATCACAGGATAGGAACAAACTATATAGCCTGCTCCTGATACACATGTATGTACATGTACATGTGTGTTTAAATTTTTAGAAGATATGTATACATGTTGTAATGTAGGATAAATATATATATATAGATCATGTTTAATAAATAATCTAGTTCTAAGTTTTAATTTGTAGATCATTTAAATTGATCGTGGACTAATCTTTAAATACACATACACACACACACACACACACACACACACACACACACAGATATATATAACAATTAGCTCTTGTCACTCCTTCCTTGAGCTCTGAGTGTGTGCGTAAGAGAGATTCTTTAGATGCTGTTAGTGGACAAGTTAGTTATGGTTTTTGGTATATATATGTAAATGTATGTATACATGCACGTTACAATTTATATTTAAATTTTTATTTAACTCTACTTGGATTTGATGTACATGTGTCTAGAGAGGTAGATATATTATATTTAATATTTAAATAAATTCTACTTTTGCAGGGTTCTATTGGACATCTAGACTCTCACCAGGAGTCTCCCTCAGATGGTTGCCCATTTCGTGGCCAACATGATCCCTATTGATTTGCTCCAAACTTTATAGCTCATTTACATTTATCTTTTTATAGACTTTCATATTATATATATCCATGCACGTACACGAAGTTTAGACTATATTATACTTTATACCTGGTTTGTGTTTGATTAGATTATATATTTCATGCATGTATGGAGTTTAGACTAGATTATACTTTATACCTTGTTTGTGTTTGATCGGATTATATATATTTCATGCATGTATGCAGTTTAGACTAGATTATACTTTATACCTGGTTTGTGTTTTATATGGATTATATATATTTCATGCATCATGTATGAAGTTTAGACTAGATTATATTCTTTATACCTCGTTTACATGTTTGATCAGAGTGTATATTTCATGCATGTATGAAGTTTAGACTAGATTATACTTTATACCTTCATTGTGTTTGATCAAATTATATATATTTCTTGCATCATGCAATATGAAGTTTAGACTTGAGATTATATATTGCATACACATGTACATGTTAGATTATATATTCCATGTGCACATGTACAAACATGTTAAATTATATATGTACTTTATGTTCGATGGACTGGACTGGATTATATATATATCACATGCACATGTTAGAAATACTCATGTGTACACTTTATATATATATATATATATATATATATATATATGATCAAGAATGCACATGTTCGAGCTAAAACTTTAAATTTTAAACTACATGTAACACGTATGTACATAAAACTTAGATATGCATTACTAAATAGTTCACATGGTATGTGCTTCTAGAAATGTATACAAGTTAAATAGTTCACAACATGTACATGTCCTAATTCCATATATCAATTTTACACATGTACATATTACATTCTAATTTAAATATGCATTTTTAATTCAATTATTTTAACTAGTGGTCCTTACAAATTATATGCATTTAGAATTAGATACAGTACTATATACATACAAATTAAACATGCATTTAAACATGTACATACTTGAATTAACTTCATACATCCTAATTTGATATAATTAAAAATTTAATGTATTTAAACTTAAAAAATATTTATCCAAGTTTCAAAACAAGTTAAGAGATCTAGAATTTATCAAGTATTAATTCAATTCATGTGGATTGAACCACATGTGTACTTTGGATTACTAAATATATATAGTTCATACCACATCAAGTGGTTCAAAATGCTCTTCAATAACACTTAATATTTTGTCATGATCT
This sequence comes from Cryptomeria japonica, assembly GCF_030272615.1. Classification (NCBI taxonomy): domain Eukaryota; kingdom Viridiplantae; phylum Streptophyta; class Pinopsida; order Cupressales; family Cupressaceae; genus Cryptomeria; species Cryptomeria japonica. The sequence goes on along the minus strand of NC_081408.1, from coordinate 363,865,980 downwards.
TCACTATCTAGTCTCCACTTTTGAGACCGCCCTCGACGTGGAACTGTTTGAAGAATTAGTCCAACAACAATGACCAAGTGACTATACTGATATACCTTGTTGTCAATTTGGTATTCAGTGAAATGAATCCCATGTTGAACAATTTTAACTTTTTGAAACATGTCCCTTGCACTACAACTGAGCCTACATGTACATGTATATAAGAAACGTGAGAAATTAAAAATTTGCACGTAAGCAATTTGTACATACATATTCAAATCAATTCAAACCTACAGGAAATGACATTCCATCACTCATTTCAGATTTTGATAACTTCTTTCTCTCTTCTATGCAATGCAATAAAAAATAACTAACACCTTCTATATTTCCATCTTCTGCTATGACTGCAAAAATATCTCTTGCAATTTGACACAAGTTAAATAAATTCTAAGTTACATGTCATTTTTTAGTAAATATTTACATGTACGCAACATTTTTTAAGGAAAAATATATATATATATACGTCATATGTACCTTTTTTAATCAATCCTTGAATATGATCATAATCACCAGAAATCAAAGGAATGTCTTCAAATTTTTCATCCTCATTTGAATCCTTGTATGTGTCAGAAATATCTAGTGGCACCAATTTCCATTCACTAACATATCCAAGCTCTTGGTTCTTGCAATCAACGTAGTTTTTGAAAATGCAATCAGAACAAAAACATGAATAATCCCTAGTGTATAATGTCCATGGGCGATTATCTGTACTCATGACACAATGCAAAGATCTTGTCCTCTCTACGCTCTTGCATCCATGCATTGATCTTCTATCCAAAACTGCAAAATGTACATGTGTACAAGAACATGTACATGTAGATCAAATTGTTAAATTGAAACATTTGAACTAGGAACATTTTTTTAAAAATTAAAAAAATTTAAATAAAACACTAAAAGAGAACACGTACCGGTTATCTCCTAAAACACTCTATATGGAATGGGTCTGTATGTTCTCGATGATGATTCCCCAAGATAATTAGGTTGCTCAAAGTGTTTCTTACACCATTCAACAACATCATGTGCATCTTCTATACGATCTCCTGTGTACTTTATTTAATGTTTTCTTAGAGCACGTTTGATACAAGTTCCTGCACCATCATGTTCACCCTTTCCATGACCACTCTCAAAAAAAATCTAAACATGTGGTATTTTTTCATTTCAATGATATCTACATAGTGCATAAAATGGCCTTGAATATTTGAATTATGTCGCACATCCATCAAACTAAACAAAATGTTTGACTATTGTTATGCCTCTATCTTTCAAATATTCAAAAAAAATTCTTAAAGCAATGTTGTACAAAAAGTGTGTCATGCTCCTTATCATCACTGATATAGAAATGGTACTCTTTCTTAATGACACAATTTTCAAATGTACTATCAACACCATCCAAATTCATCTGTACATGTCGATAACACACATGCACCAAAATAGTGATTTGCTTTGAAAAGTAATACTCTGATTGAATCTCTTTTTGATGTGTAAAAGAGTAATTATCTACAAAGTCCACTACAGATAGAATAGTTCCAAGTGGGAAAGTGTCTCTTAATATTTTAAATTGTTCTTCTTTCCACTTGGCAAAAAAACTATGGCATATGTATGGTTTTATCAACTTACGAAAATTTTCCATAAATGTTCCAATAGGTATTTCCTCTTCTACATAATCTAGCCTTGTAGATTCCTTTCCAAATTTTGTTTCAAATTTTTTGTACTTGTAACTCTTTCAATTTACCATCTTCCTCATGTCAGTATCTTCATCTCTCAAAGGCAATTTAGCCAAGTCCCCGCATGTTCCACAAATTCCTCTTATGCAATTTATTTGACCAGTTGCATTATCATCTGATTATCACATAAGATGGATGCTATGAATTGACTTGTTCATTTAGGAGGAGCATTTTCATAACCATCACTATCTTCTCTAATCTTTTGAAACACCTGATAGTACAAGTCAAATTCGATGTGATAATGACAATAACAAGTTTCAAAAACTTTGTTTAACTTCACATAATATGGCCTTAACCGTTCAAACATGGTTTGTCCAATCTTTATATGAGGGTTTGTTTTAGACATACAATTCATGTTTTGTTGTGTCTATCCAATGTTTTACATGGAGATCATAATGATCAGGACCAATCCTTTGCTTGATAACATCTCTACTGTTTGATGAAGGATGAGTATTATCATTCCAAAAACTTGTCACAAAGTTCCTAACAACATCTTCAATTCTATCAGAATGAGGAGCTCTACACATAATTTCCCAATTCCCTTCTGAGGTAGTATCATCCAAACTCTTTCTCCTTTTAACATATTTAGATATTGTCCTTTTACTAAAACTAAACTCAAATGATAGTGAAGAGATTTGTCTTTTTTGAGGCAATCTTTCATTTACTAAAGATGTCAACATCACTCTTCTTGAAATGGTCTTATCTACTGTTCGAGATTTTTTTACCAATGTTCACCAAACCTTTCTTAACATTATCAACAATAGATTTTTGTAGCTAAGAATTTTTCCTCTTTTGACTTGTTGTATCTATACCCAACAATTTTAGTGGGTCTATTAAGTCTTTACGAGTAAATACAATTGATAACAATTGAGCTTTTTCTAGTGTAGTATCAAGATTGTTGAAATGAGATATTATTTCTTTTGCACTTTTATTCATTGACCTCCTTTTAGTATGTCTAGGTTCTCCACTGAGATGTTTCAACTCATCCACATCCATTTCAAGTAAATGATCTAAATTTTTATAAGAAATATTTCTCTTCACCTATTTAGCTAGATCCACAATATGCTCATCCATATCAGTGGTAGAGGTAAGGAGCCTGACCCTCTCTTCAACCTCCATTGGTTCAACTTGGACAATCTCATCCCTATGTTCATCAACTATATTGTGTTCTTCAACAGGTTCATTTGCCTCAACTCACACTTTTGAACTCCCTTCTTCTCGAGCTCGTTCTGCACATAATTTAAGAGTTGGTGTAAGGTTCAAATTAATAGATTATTCAATTAGGTTTAAGAATAGGGGTGAATTTGGCTTAAAGATTTGTCTTAAAATTATGGTTCAATTTGGTTTATTAAATTTAATTACTTTCAGGACCCTAGTGTTATAACTCTAATTAAATTAGGTTTAGGTTTAAAGTTCAATTTGTTCTTAGGTTAGGATTAGGGCTCAAATTTATTTAGTGTGCAAGTCTAGGTTTAGAGTTAGAGTTAAATTTTGTTCAATAATTAATATTTCAAGAAGATGATAATTTTTTTTATAATTTTTTTCTGATGTTTAATTCTAGATTTACACATGAAGAATTATAATTAGTTTATTATTATCATTTAATTTATGTTATTCCTTATGTATAGTGTTAAGGTTAAATTTGTTTTGCGCTAATATAACAAATAAACATAAACATAAACATATAAAGTGGAAATAAATATTGATGAGTTATTTTGAAAACCTCAATCTCTCACTAATAACACATAAAATGAAATTTTGATAAATTAGAAATTCCAATTTTGAAAATTAAAAGTACAAATATTTTGATGCATGCATACGATAAAGGTGACCTCATATTAATTTGTTATGTCATAACAGGTAGACTATAATTTGTCACATGTGTATTTAAGACCTATTATTGCATAATAGACCTCCTAATTTGAAATGTTTTTGCATATGTGAAGTCATATAAATAGAACCTAAATCATGAGATGTAATAGGTTCTAAATTTATGTCACATTTAAGACCTATAATCAATGTAATAGTTCTAATTTATCACATAATATGCCTTATTATTAAAAATAATATGACCACGTATGCAAAAACATTTCACATTAATATACTTGACTCCCCTTAAGACAGATATATTATGTGATATTAAAGGACCTATCACATGAAATTAAGTACATGTCTTAAATATTCAATATATAAGTTAGAACCTAAATTATGACATAATAGGTCTTATCTATTATAAATGGACTTAATTATATAGGAGAAAATGCAATTACACAACAAGCAAGTTAATGGAATTTGAAATTTGCAAATACACATATTATCTCAAATTAATTATGCTTTCCAATTAAAACGAGATTATTTTTAATCTTACTATTTCCAATTAATTTAATTAAGATTTTTTAAATTAATTTTCATTAAAAATATTAGATAAAAAATATTGAACTAATTAATACTAACAAATAAACACTATTTTTGGTACGTAATACATATAAAATTAAATAGAAATAAAAATAAAAATGCATACTTGCATCATGATATCTTTGTCTTCTTTTTTCTCGATATCTTTCTTCCGTTTCGGGAGAATAATTCCTTGAAGTCTTATTTTGCCTTCTCTTCTTGTTCCCCATGCTTTAAAAAAAACCTTCAAATATCTTCAAATTATTGCCCTCAAAATAATTTTCAAATGTCTTCTCTCATCCAAAAATGCAAATTATTTTAATCATTTGTGTGATAAAAAATGAAAAAAATTATGGACATTTATACAACTCCACTTAAATGAAAAAAAAAAAATTGCATCGGCCAGGGTTCGTTCGAACCTGACCATTATGAAAAAAGTACGGGATAAAATTAAGCGTGTGAGTTCAAACAAATGAGGGTTCTCTTGAATGAGCGAACCCAATTCGCTCGAACCAGTGTTCATTTGAACCGTGCTGTTAGAGGTTTCTCCAAAAAAAATTTAGAGTTCTGAAGAATTTATGACTTCGGAGCTCTAGTTCAAAGCACAAATGAAATAATTTTGATAACCCAAAATATATTAGATGGTAGTACTTGGAGCAAGCTTTCCAACAAGTATAATTTTTTTATATTTTGAATTTATTATGTTCTTGTTTCTTTAATTTTATGGAATATTGGTTTTTCACCGAACATGAACTTCTCTATTCAAAGCATTGGGAAAAATAGGAAACTAATTCAAAAAAATTCTGAAAAATATCTAAGCCCCAGGTATTGATGTCTTCTTTCTAACAAAAATAAATAAATTGAATTTTGATATATATAGAACAAGTTATGTGTTCAAACTTAAACCTATGTTTGAATTATGACTAGTCGGACTTCAAAACTTTATAAAATGAAAAATATTGAACATATCACTATCAAACCAATTGCAAGCCCTGGATATTGATGAAAAAAAGTTATGTGTTTCGGGAGGCACATCACTCTTTAAAAATGTAGTTTGTTGTAAAAAACTACTTTTCGAGGGAGATGGAAATTTTTTAAGAAAATCCTTCAAAAAAATTTGAAAAAAATGTATATAGAATCTACAAACAAAATTCTACAAATCACTAATTTACATCATCTTCAAATTTTTAATAGTTTAAAAGTTATAGTTCTCAGAAGTTGAAGATTATTTTTAAAATGTTCATCTCAATGTCAAAAGTTGCAAAAAAGTGGGAGCCATTATTGTGAGTTCACCCCAACTTATGCAAAAGGTTTTTTTTCTTCCCAACATCTATCTTCTCTATATGGCCAATGATGAATCTGTTTCCCATCTTTTTATTGAGTGCCCCTTTTCTCAGGAAATTTGGGGAAGAATGCTTCAACTCAGGGATCTTTGTTGGGTTTTTTCATCTTCTATGCCATAATTGTTCCTTCAAGAGAGAGATCCTAGTCAAAATAAAGTAATCAAAAAACTTTGGTTTTATACCCTTCCTCATCTAGTTTGGGGTATATGGAAAGAAAAAGGAACAATAGGATATTTAGAGACTCTGCCTTATCAGTTGAGATTGTATTCCACAAAATCTACAGAGCTGTGAAGGAAAATTTCCATTGTCTTAACAGTTTCCAGATGAGAAATGAGATTCAAAGTTATACTAACTATGATCACATGATTGCAAATGCTTGGCAAACTCAGTTGGATATTGCGAGAGTTTTCAAGCCTATCAGAAAACCCTATGACAATACTTGCTAGCATGTGCCTCCTTCAGGCTAGGTTAAAATTAACTTTGATGAGGCGGCGAAGGGAAACTCGGGTCCATCTAGGTGTGGGGGAGTGATTAGGGATTGTAATGGCATTTGTATTTTGGCAGTGGCACTCCCCTTGGGCAGCCAGACAAACCACGTTGTCGAAGCCATTGGAGCCTACCAGGCTCTCTTGATTGCTAAACAGATAAATTGTTCAAAGGTGTGGATAGAAGGGTCCGACTTGAAAAATATTATTCAGTGTCTCAAAAAAGAAACTAGTCCCTCATGGAACATTGCTAGCTGGATTGGTTTATCCCATAAAATTATTGACTTTTTTGAAAATTCTCTCATTTCCCACATATTTAGGGAAAGTAATAAAGCCGTAGATTGTTTCGCCAACTTTGGAGTTCAAGTTTATGATAAAAGAATATGGCGAAAAGGGGACCAATTTGATGATGAAGTGAGGGGATTATTAAGGCTAGATAGCCTAACCAACAGAGAACTTAACTTGTCATGATTAATTTTTCCATGAGTGTATGTTGATCTTGTTGTGCAAGGAACACGTCACAGACTCCTTGCATTAATTTCCATTCTAGAGGTTTCTCCTCGCACATTTTCTGGGTTTGATTGGGGTTATTTTGTGTTCACCTTCAGTTTGGGGCCATTTCATGTTCGAAGAACTCCAATGCTTCTATTAAATACAAAATATTCCCTCTTCCTGTGCACAGTGGTTATCACAATATGGGGGGCAAATTTGAAACGGGTGGAGCCGATGGACTACACTGAGTTGAAAAATAAAAAAAACCATATGGCGTATTCTCAAGAAGGGTGGTTTTACCGCCTATATTGAAAAATTGCATGGCGTCAAAGCCAAGGTGATGAGAGGGTTTGTCAAAAATTACAACAAGGGGACGGTCATCCTTTTTGGAAGGGAAATTGTTGTTAATGAAGACCTTATTGCAGAGGTTACTGGTCTTTCAACTGATGGGGCAAAGTTTTATAAAGACCAAAAATTTTCTAATAAGGCAGCAAAGCTTTTTCCGAAAGAGGAGAAGGAGGAGAAAGACTTGGTGAGAGACAAGACCATAAGCTAAAACATAGTGAAGATAAAGACTATTTGGGGTGATGTCTTGAAAGTGTTTATGGAGTACATTACCCTTGATGGATGGTACACAAGAGCTTTTGCCTACCACTTTGCGCTCCTTAATCACTTTCGACATAAGGTTAGAATCTCTTTCACCTTCTTCCTTGCGCCCTCGTTGAATGCCAACATTGTAGAGCATAAGAAGGATCCTTTTAAAAACCCTTTCTTGCATGAAGGTTTAATCCTTCTAATTTTTTAACATGCTAAGTATCTACCGCTTGTGTCCTCCTCCCCCCTGAGGTTACTCTTGATTCAGATGATTCTCAATCTTTGAGGGATGACTACCATATTGACACTAATGATGATGACTTCTCTCCCAGAGCGTCCCCTCCTAAGACCAAGGGTAAAGCTCTTGTTAAAAGCCCCAAATCTAAAAAACCTTGTAGCTCCAGCTCCCCTCCCCCTATCTGGAATCTTTACCTGGGCTCTAATACTATTGGTGTTTTGACTGACTATCCTTTGGGTTAGGGAAAGCATCCCTCTTCTTCTACTTCCATTGATTCTCAACCTAACCTTAACACTGAGAGGTGACCTTCTTTTCCAAATACCCTTGAACCCTCTTCTCCTCTACTCGGTGTTGAGAAAGAGTCTGTATTTGATGTCCTTGCCTTATCTAGAGATAGGGTGGTGGATACTTTCCAATTTTTCAAATGGATCTTCCATGAGATCAAAGATACCCAGCTTAATCATAGAGAAAATAGCAGTAACTTGGAGGTAATGAAAGAAAAAGTTAAGGATATAGATAATGTGCATGTATTTGATGAGAACAGTCCCTAGTCTGAGAAAGAGAAGGCCTTTGTTATCAATTGCCTAAAGACAACTATGGAGGCCTTTGATAATTTCAAAAAAGACTATGAAGCTAGGATGGCAACCCAGGAAGTACAGATTGGGAAAATAAAAGATTCCATTAAAGTTGTTAAAACTAGTCATGGTGTGATTGGTGCCATGGTTGAGAGCTTTAAGAATTATATGATTAGCAGTCTTGAAGAATAGTTTCAGCTGCAATACATTGTGGATGTGGACACCAATAATGATCAAGATAGCTCCTAGGGCCCCAACAAAAGAAAGAGGCACTTTGAAGAGAAAGGCAGTGGGACCTCCTCCTAATTTTTAGAAGCTAAAGAAGATCACCAACACAATGATTGAGATTGAAAAGGAAATGGAACAATCAATGAAGCTATTGGACTAGTGTTGGTGTTTTGTTGCCTCTTCGCTAGGTTTGTTGTTGCTTGATTTTTTGTTCTCTGGTTTTCTTTGTTGTGTTTAGGATTCTGTTGTTTTTGTCTGTTTTTTTGTTTGCACCCTATCTGTTATGAAGCTTTATATATATCTTATGGGGCAATTTGGTCTTTTGTGGTCTCTTTTGGCTTAATGCCTTGTTAAGTCTGGACTACTCTATGCTATGTTGTTAAAGGGTTTCAAATCCCGTCAAAACCTATTTTTACCTTAATCAAAAATATTTTATTCTTTTAATTATTACTTTCATATGTTTGTTGAGGATTTATGTTTTTTTTAATTTTGGGATGTATTTTAAGTCTCCTTATGGGCAATAAATATTGTTTTGCAATCCTTGTAATTGGTTTGGGGTTAAAGTAGTTAATATTGATGTTCTTTGATGTCTCATTTTAATAGAGAAGATGGCTAGAATGTATAGTATACTGTTGAGGAGTAGTGGGATATCCAGATTAGGAAGGGATGCATTGTCATGCTCGATGAATAGATTAATAGAAAAAATAGGATGATGAATTCTTTAGTTGTTTCTTCTTGTGACATAATATTCTTGAAGTCAATTTATTCTTCAAGGAAGATATATTATTTATATGATATTTTAGAAGATTTTGTTGCATAAGCGGAGGTGGAAAGTATATTACAAACTTAGTCAATATTAATGCAATAATTCTTGTTGTTGCATATATATTATTAATTGATAGGCATCCCTAATTAATTCTTCTACTTGCATTACATTATGTAGCTTGAGATTGTAATTCTTCTAACATATAAAATGGATTCTTAGGCTACATAATGTGGTCCTACCCTATGCAATGGATTTTTGACCTAGACAATCTATGTTTATATGATGTTAATTTGGTCGGATAGCTATTTGTGGTTTGGTAGGGGTTTGGGAATACATTTTTTTGGTTACTTACTGGTGAGTTAGCTTCATGAGTTTTGTCTGGCTTCTGGATGTGTGATGTCAATTGTTATTTTGATGTTGCTCAGTTTTGTTGTTTGATGTCTTGTTTTGTGAGAGATTGGGGCCCTTTCCATACTTAAGTAATAAAAAACATATAAAATGGAAACCCAACCTATAAAACATGGTCTTGGCTTAGTATAAATGTTTTAGATACCTTGTGCCAAGATTTATTCATTAGAGTTTTCACTAGGCTATGGTCAAACCAAAATTTTAACTTTATGTTACAAATTCAAAAAGTGACATAATGAAAAATACAAGGTGCAAAGCAAAAATTGGTGAATCACAAGCAACCCAACAAACCTAATGATTACTCAAATTATTCATAGAAAAATAAATTAATTTCAATCTTTTAAACAATCACAAATTGTTGTCTAGTGATAAAACCAAGTACAAGGAAATATTAGTCAATTCCTAAAATCACAAGACCATAACCGATGGAATAAATATGTTAAATATCATTCAAAACACTAAAAAATCCAATTCAATCATAAATTCATTAATACTAGAGCTTTGAATCATTCCAATAGTTTATTTATGAATATAGGGTTTATTGTTTCTTTCCAGATTTCTCCAACACTGGGATTTATTTCCAAGCTTTACTTTTTGAGTTTAATCATTGAAATCACTTCCATTTGAATTTGAACAACTCTCCACAATAGTCAAATCCTAGTTTAATTGCTCTTTAATGTGACTAGTTTACTAGCTTTTTAGTTTCTTTGACCTAGAAGTTACCTTTCTTCACAGAAAAAAAAAAATATGTTTTTTTTCTTTAATAATTGGGTAAAAGTGGGGTTTTGAAAGGATCAAAACCCACAATGACCAAGATAAAATGGGAGAATTATACATGCATCAAAATATCACAACCAACCAATGAGGTAAAAAAGAAAACAGAGTTGAAAGCCAATAGAAAGAAACTAGATAGTAAAAAACTAACATCACAATTTAACAATATTAGACTAAAAATCCTATGTGGCTAGGTTGGGATATCCTTCAAGGAACTAATAATGTTCTATTATTTCCTTAGAAATACCAAGTGGTCCTTGATCTTACTTGGGTCCTCTTGCATGCAATGTTTCTTTCTTTTAGCATATTCTCTTAGAGCATTATTGTGTTGGTTGTTGAGATTTTAATAGTGATCCAAATGAGAAGAAAGATCTTGTTCAATGATGCTTTCAAATCCTTGTGGTTTCTTTCAATCCCACTCAAGAAAGAGTCAAATCCCTTTCGTAACATTCTTAAACTCACAAGTTTCTTACATTTGTTTCAATTGTCATTAATGAAGTCTACCTCGACCTTAGATTCGAAATAATTTTCATTAACCTGTTGAGATAACCAATTCAATCTTATCTTTGGCCTCTTATTTTCATTCATGAGCCACTTTAGGATACTTTGTTGTCAATTATTGTCCCTCTCCAAAGAGTTCACTTTGCTAAATGTGCTCCTTAACAACATTAATAACACAATCCTTGGCCTTATCCTTTTCCCTAGCAGACTTGTTTATCTTTTAAATATAAGTTACATTACCTACAAATCTATAATTAATTAACTTCTAATTATTGTTTCAATCTATTAAAACACATATTTTTCATGAATAGGCAAGACCTTACTTGTATTCACTTTCTAGATCTTTGTTGAACTTTTTTTATTTCCTACAGTCCTTAATCCCTTTGATTTATGTTGAAATTCTCATTTCCCATAAGTATAAAAGGTCAACCTTCTTCTCCAATGTGTGAATAAGTTGTTAAATGATTTTAATGTTCACCCAACATCCTTCTTATTCTCGATTGATTTTCGTTTTAATGTAATTCTCTATTTTACTTCTCCAACTTATCTAATAATTGACATACCTATCTTTAGAGGTATATAGTTAAAGTACACGCCAAAATATATCATTTTTGTTCATTATTCCACTGAAAATGTCATAACTTATTATATTGTTATTAATATTAAATCATTATTATATTATAATATTGTAATTTATATTAAATTATATTAAGATATGATTTTATTTTATTTTCGTTTGTCGTAGAGGTACCCCGCAACTCATCCGAGTGATTCCCACCATACCTTGCCTTAGCTTACTTTTTTTTTTGCCAAGTTGGGGTGCCAATAGGGCGAGAGGAGGCAAGACTAATCCCCTAGAAAGCCCTTAGCCAACAATGTTGCCCATGTGAGCTAAATTATATTAAAATATGATTATATATATTATTATGTTTTATAAATACTCTTGTTATTATACTTTCATATTTCCACTAAATTCTTTAGAAAAGAAAAAATCTTTTAGTATCAAATTATTATTATTATTATATTATTATATTATTATATTTTTATTAAACTCTTCACAAAAGGAAAAAACTTGAGACTACATTATTATTATGATTATATTATATTATAGTATCATTATATTTCTATTTTATATTCATTTTTATTCTTATCTTTGAAAAATAAGTTGATTTGGCCATCAATGTGCTATGCCTAAATATAGATAGAAAAAACTAAAAAACAATAATTGAAGTAAGAAGATGACAGCAAAAAGTATTTATTTTTTTCATCCATTCTTCTTGAATTTAATATGCCTTAAACCTATCTATAATTTTATATTTGCTTCAAATCTTCTTCTCAAATCTCATCCTTCAATTTCCTTATAAATACTTACATTTCAGTCCAAAAAAATCTTCTATTAAAGATGAATGATGATTTAATTAATTTAATTTAACATTTATTATCATACTTTCTATTTATTTAGTTAAATAAATAATGTCTAATTTTCCATTTCAATTAAAATTTCCATTTTCATCTTATTACTTATCTCCTCCTCCTTTCCTCTTTCCTCAGTTTTCTCCACCATTTTAGAAACTTCTCTTCTCAACCGTGCATTTGAATGGAAACTTGTTGCGTTTCCACATTTATCCATATTTTAGATTAAATAATTCACCATTTCCTCTCATCAGTTTGAAATGACAAATTTCCATTTTCATTTTCCTTGTTAAATTCACTGCTCAACCTCTTCACTGAACTCAGATCCTTGATGTTATCCTCATCTCCAAAGAGTTTTTTCCTTGAAAATTTTATAAATAAGACCATTCCATCATAAGTTTCATACAATTTTTTATTTTTTTTGCAGAGATACTAGTTCTATGTAACAGGTTTGTTCCTGCACCCGTGCAACCCCTTTTTTCCGAGTCAAAATATTTAGTGCATTTTTTATATCTTGAGAAAAGTACACACATTCTGTGTGGCAGAAGTATATCATGGGATATTTAGTTTTTTTGGCAAAGGTTACAAGGATTTCTCTCATATGCACAGATGCCAATGTGGGGTGTTATCAGAAAGCGAACATTTAGGAATTCATCCTGTAGCATTTATATATTTGTTGTTAGCTGCTTTTTCGACTGTAATGCTGAAAGAGTTTATAAATTTATAACACTCACGCTTGATAACTTGCTTGTAGTTAAGCAGCTTGCATCTGAATTAGTGGCCGTGTTTATCAATCCAAACAGCACAGTTATTTTGCAAGATCATTTGGTCTTTAAATTTAATTTTTGGGTTAATGAGTAGAAATTAAATCAGGATTTCTGATTGATAATATAAAATTTACAGCAATAATGTCATGAGGAGGACATTCGTAGGAGAGTGTGTATGATGCCCTGAATGTACTCATGGCAACGGACGAAAAGGAAATTCAGTGGAAAGGTTCACCTACTGCACATTTGAAAGATATTGAACAGCTGAAGGTTTTTTTCTTTCTCTGTTAAATTAGTCTAGTTTGTATTTGAATGCAATGATTAAAGGTTCACCTACTCCACATTGAAAGATATTGAACAGCCGAAGGTTTTTTTAGTCTAGTTTATCTTTGAATGCAATGGTAATTATTAGGTTCTGTAAAAGAAGATAAAAGAAACAAGATCTAATGTTCCTATAAAATGATATTTTGCAACAAAAAATTTATGTATGTTCACAGGCTGAGCGAGAGCGGGTTATTACTCGGATTAACGAAAAAAGGGCTTATCTACATAAACTTGAAGAGCAGGTAAAAATTTGAGAAATTGTATTTACTGCATATCCACATACCCTGTTTTCTTCTTTTTGAACAATAAACTTGCTAAACTATTAAGTTGTGTGCGAATGGTTTCAAAGACAAGAAAATGTCTTTTGTGAATGCTACTTGATGTCTGGTTATTTTGTGGCTTAAGATAACAGGCCTTCAAAACCTAGTTTTGCGGAATGAAAGGGCATCGAAGTCAGGAAATCATCCTCCTGAAGTTGTCGAATTGCCATTTATATTGGTAAAGGTATTGATCTTAACTCCAGCGTTTTTTTGAATATGATTATCTGGAAGTCTATTTTCGGAATTGGAAGTATTGTTATTATCAACATTTCAGAATCCAGAGAGATCAGGTTGGTAATCCTTGTATGCATGGTAGGTGTTAGTTATTATAGTCTCAGTGTAATCTGAAATGTCCATATACATACATAGATAGTACATATATAGATAGATAGTTGATAAAGTTGATTTTAAAAGCAATCAATTGATTTTTATATAGATTGTGGAAAAGTCATGTCAATTATTAAGAGATATTTAATCTTTAAAAATTGGCAAGATAATCATCATAGATCAAGAGTAGAACTACACACATCTTTTGTTTTGCTAATATTGTTGTCCTTTCCATGATAATTTAGTTGATGTAATTGAAGTACAAAAAGTAATTACTTTTATGTAGTATAGCATAAATTACATTCAGGAGGAGTGCAATTCATGTGAATCTCATGGATGGATGCATGCTAATCAAATTGAGGTTATTTGTGAAATGATACAGTTATTTTGAGTAGTTTATTTGCAAAGGAGTAATTTTAAATATTGCCAAAGTGAGATGTTGATTGCCCTTCTTAAATGCTAATGGTTACCTCTATGCCATATGTTGTTTTGTAATGAACACTAGTAACGAAAATTACTAAGTTGATGCAGCAATCCCTTTGACTATTCCCTATCATTTTAACTCCCCCGGGGAACCCTATGATAAACTTTGTATCTGATTAAAGGCCTAATTGTCGGTTACCTACGTAGTGTTTCACTATTAGAATAGTTTCTCCAGTTTTCCACTGTCAAATTTATGAATGTAATAAGGAAACATGTCATACAAAGTGTGTTTCAATTGGTTGCAGCACATTTTTATATATTGTGGTTCACTATATCACATTAATGTCTCTACAGGGATGTTCATTTGACATGCCATCTCCAGTTTTTGCCTTAAGTATCTTGGAAGGAGAGTTTTCTCTCTTTCAAATGTTCATAAATTTTCATAAAGGAAACATGTCATACCTGAATTAAACCCCACTGATAAGAACTCTTGTCAATTTACATTTATAAAATGTTTGTGCTAGCTGATATTTCTACCATTTGCACGAAATTAAAGTTGTGAATAGATTGTTTCCATTTATTCACTAATTTCCTTACATGCTTTTCTAAGTGATCAAAAACCGTCATACTCTTGTCAATTTACATTTACAAAATGTTTGTTTGTGCTAGCTGATGTTTCTACCATTTGCATTAAAAGTTTCTTGTTTTGGTTTCATTGTGTTGTTTTTTGCCTAAGCAGACTCAACCTCATGCAACTGTTGACATTGCGATATCAGAAGATATGAAGTTAGCTCACGTTGAATCCAATAGGTAAACCCTCTCATCGATTTCTCTATGCAGCATGGATGTGGCAGCTCATTATATGTGAACGTTGAGTCCTAATCTTATGAATTTCCAGTGATATTTTTTATTGTGTATTTTGACCCTGTTTCTTGTTGCAGTATGTTTGAGTTACATGATGATGCATGTATACTGAAAGCAATGCAATTTTGCAAAACGCCATAAATTTAATGAAAGAGCAGTCAGTGGAGCCGAATTTTATAACGTACACTCACCTTTATCTAACATGTATAATAGCTTCTTGTTATCTCGCTCAAAACAGACAGATGATGCTGATTTCTATTCTCTGTCAGGAATATTCTCTGTCAAGTATTCCTGATAGGATCTGTGATTCCTCTCTTGTCCTGGGCATTTAAAAGTACACATGAAGAACTTCACTTGATGGTCGATGAGTTTGTTGCTCAGCAGCTTTGTACTAAACAGTTCTTACTTTGTTCTTTTCATTTCATTATTGTAAGTTGTATGGGCCTTTCAGCATGTGGGGTGGCCTCCACTGGGTAAAGTAATATATTTAGATGAGTGTATTAAGAGTAGTGTATATTATTGTGAAATGTAAAGACAAACTTGGTTTCATCATACATCAAACAGGGCTATTCTGCAGTACGTTTTTAGCTGGCTTCTTTTCATTTCATCATTGTAAGTATGGGTCTTTTAGCATGTGGGCTGGCTTCCACTGGGAAGAGTCATATATGTAGTCTGAGTGTGTCAGAATATTGTTTACTAGTATGCAATATTAAGACGAATTGGATTTCAAGTTATTATAGTACTTTTTTTTCGCAGGATTCTTTTCATTTCATCATTTAGTTGGATGGGCCTCAAAGCATGTGGACTGCTCTCCACTGGGGAGAATAATAGAATAATATATTTAGTTTGAGTGTGTTAGAATAGGGTATATTATTATGAAATATAAACATGAACTGGATTTCTTTATACATCAAAAAGAGCTATTTTGCAGTATTTTTTTTGGAGGCTTCCTTGAATATGTCCATGTCTATTGTTATAAGAATTTTTAGAGTGTAATCATTAGGATATATTATTTAGATTGCATGGTAGATAACAGATTATAGTCTATATATAGGTGCATCTGTTATATATGTAAATATATATATATATATATATATATATATATATATATATATATATATATATATATGTATATATATGTGTATATATATATATATGTATATATATGTGTATATATATATATATGTATATATATGTGTATATATATATATATATGTATATATATGTGTATATATATATACACACACACACATATATATATATATATACACATATATATATATGTGTGTGTATATATATATATACACATATATATACATATATATATACATATACATATATATATATATATATATATATATATACATATTGTAATTAAATTTGTATATTCATGGTAGTTTTTATTTAATTCTAAATTCATTTTAAGAGAGTGGTCTAATGCAAATCTATGTGTAAACAAATAGTAGTCTTGTGCAAATCGTTTAACTTCTCTCATGCCATTGATCATCCATTTACACACATTTCTAAACATTTATTTTGCAGCTTATTCTTATGCATGCACATCTCAATATAATTCGCACAAATTGTACATTTATTAAAACTATTAGCATACCTATCTCCATAGATTCGTTATCCTCCTTCATCTTACCATTGACATGTCTGGGTTGCTTCCATGGGTTTAGAAGCAGTTTTGCACTCAAATCTAACCACTAATTTTCCACATTCAAATTCACAATTTGGTAGTTTAGAAAAAATTTTGCCCTCTGCTCTGACACTAATTTTTCACAATTAAAATTCAAAATTTGGTCAACTCCATTCCTTCCAGAGCCAACTAAATGCACACTTATGTGTTCAATTGTAATGTAAATGTATTTAAAAGCATTTACTTGTATTCATTTGTCATCATCAGGCACCAAGGAAGTATCAAAGAGGGCTTAGATTAGCACAATCACCCTAGAAGCTTATGTGTTCAATTGTAATGTACATGTATTTAAAAGCATTTACTTGTATTCAATTGTCATCATCAGACACCAAGGAAGTATCAAAGGGAGCTTAGATTAACACAATCACCCCAGAAGCAAATTCAAGAAGTATCAAAGGGAGCTTAGATTAGCACAGTCACCCTAGAAGCTTATGTGTTCAATTGTAATGTACGTACCAAGGAAGAATCAAAGGGAGCTTAGATTAGCACAATCACCTTAGAAGCAAATTCAGGAAGTATCAAAGGGAGCTTAGATTAGCACAGTCACCCTAGAAGCTTATATGTTCAATTGTAATGTATGTGTATTTAAAAGCATTTACTTGTATTCATTTGTCATCATCGATTATCTTATTTTTTTGGTATCATTTGCACAATTAAAAGTTTGATCCATTTTGGGGGCTTAACCTAAGAGAATTTGTGCCCTTTAAACCCTTTAAAGACAATTCATAAATACCACTAGTATAGACAATAAAGTAGACAAAAGTGAATTTTGAACAATCTATGAGTAGGAATGTGGAACCCATAGGTTCAGTATTTGACAATCAAAGATGAATCTATAAACATATTAGTGACCCATAGGACGTTGTATAGAATTTGAGGTGACAAGTAGATAGAGAGAATCTAAAACCAAAGACAATTAAATTCTATAATCTTCATTGTTATTCATGTTTGGTCATTGATCTATGTATCTCTATTCACTTTACATTCAATTTTTAATAGCTTAGCATTAGTTATTAAATTATCCACATCCATAGTTGATCATTAATTAATCTAAGTTATTGCTTATGTATATGCTTTTTATTTCATTAGCCTTGTTTTAGTTTAGGCAAGTACATTTTACTTTCTATTTTTCATGAACACTTTCAATCTTAAATGATGTAGTTTCTTTCTATAGTTTCTCATTGATATATGTTGTCACATTAGTTTTCATTTATTTCCAAATTTCATAGGGTTTGTGTAAACATGTCGATTATCTTTGCACCATTTCCTCACTTGCCCTAGGCTACTCTATTATTATGCCTTTTTTTTATTCTAGTATTTGCTTCATTTTGAGACATGATTTTCATATTTTAACAAAGTATTTTCTTTCAATACACATATAATTCCCCTATCTTTGATATTCTTATGATATATTATACCAAGGATAGGGATGTGTCTTCCATAGACATGTTATTCTATCATGTTTCATATTTTGTCTCTTTGGAGTTGATCAGTACACACTCCTGTCTATTTAATATACACATGATGTACTGGCATACATGCCTAATAATGATTATATGAATTGTGCTAATGTTGAGTATAGATCTAATAAGGATATACCTTGTGATACAACTAGTAGATTGGACAAAGATATAATTTTATCTCCTTCACCTATATATGTTGATAATCTCTACATGTCATGATAATTCTACTATCCATACGGCATATGGTTCTTCATGTTTCACATCTCATACCAAGTATAACTTTGTCTTCATTATTGATGCTTTACTTACACTACTAACTCATTTTACACCTAGGCATGCAAACATGAGGTATAATACACATTCTCAATTTGACAATAATTTAAACAAAATATTTATTTTGGATTCGTTATGTTCCTTGGAAATATATACTAAAATATTAAAGGAGAACTTATTGTACATTTGTTTCATCTAATATTGCTCCTAAAAAGTTTACATCATTATTGCAATTGAATCTTTAAGATGGGACACAAATCTCCTTTATGCATGATTAGTTAACACCTACAGATGTGATCAATGAATATTGGTCATTATATATCATAGTTAGGTAGTTAAATGAATACTAGTGGACAACAAGTTGATATTGAATATCTATAGTAAGCATTTTCTAGATATGGTCGAAGTAACTACTCTAATTTCCCAAATTGTGAAGTAATCATTAAAGGATTTATTAGTGTCAATCTCTTGGTTAATGAATCCATTTGATGAGTATTGTTGCATCTACAATTCAACATAAAATCAAATTTATCCATTAGAACATTATGCAATGATAGATGATGTAATCCATTTAACTATCATCAAGTAAAAGAAAAAGATAAAAGTTTGATATCTCCAACATGCCTAATCACACCTACAATGCTTCCAAAATTTACCCCTTATCCTCCCGTGCACCATACCAATTTAAAGTATTAAGGATTAGATTTTGATTCATCAAATCTCATTAAATAAATTAGTAAAAAATGACTTCTAAGCTTGTTCACTTTTGGCTACATATTTTGATTTACATAACAAATCAGCTTTGAGCTCTCGTATGAATTTTTATCTTAGTCCATGTGATAATGTTCATGGATCCAAAAAGGATTATGATTATGAACAACATTTACCCTCATCTAAGTTGGTTAGTCACTATGTTAGGGGATAGAAGACTTTACGAAAGTTTGGTTGTAATAGACAATGATTAGGTTTGAATCGGTAAGACATCTACAAACATATTATAAGTGGTTTATGATGGATTGCATGGGCACATTCCCTCCCTTGGATAATTTTGTAAATGATGAAGCATTCGTTGAATATCTCAAAGTACATAATGAGTTACTTGAATCCTAACATGATAGAGGCTTCCCACACATGATTGGAGTCGGTTCTTATTTTGTGGAAGATTATTTTTTGTTAACTGTTTTTCCATTCAACCCGTTACAAAAGACTACAACACGCTCATGTTTGGTGGCACATATGCTATTGAGATAGATATATAAAATTAAATAAATATCCTAAAGATGGGAGATCATTTAAACTAATATGGACAATGTAACTGAAAAATACTACTAAAATAATTTTGGAGATGCTTTCACATGATCATATTAGGACATGCTTGTTATTGATAATAGGTATTGTAGTATGTATGTATTATTGTCTAACTCAATGTTAAGCTAGTTAAGAAAAAGATTAGGAAGATTTACCTTAAGGTGGCTGGCTCTAATGTTTAAAGTGGAATTAAAAAAAAAATGTTAAAGGAGTGATTCATATGACAATCAATTATTAGCATTCAAATATTTAATAGAATTCTTTTTTAACTTGATGACCCTACTTAAGAAACCTTAACAATGCACTTCTACCAAAGATGATTTTCCAAAACTCAACATCTTTATGGTTTAAGTTTTAATTATAGATAGGAAATGTTATCTTTATGAATGATTTTTTGGGATGCAATTAGGAGATGATAAAACCCATGATCAACACAAAGAAACATGACATTGTTCTTCTATGACCTAATGCATGATATCTTTGAAGATTATGTTGAAGACATCGTGGATAAATCTAAACAACAAATATATCATCTTCAAGGCTTGAGGAGAATCTTTGTACTTTTATGTTCATAAGAAAGGCATCATCAAAAGTGTTCACTTATTAGGACTCATCATGTCTTGATGAGGTATTGTGGAGGATACTATGAAAATTGTTGTCATTATAAACATCCCAAAATATTTAGATTATCTATTCTTTGATTAGTAGACAAAACTATCATTCACTAAACAATTAAAGAAGTCAAATTTGAATGGAATGATAATCATAAATAAGAATTTTGAAGATATAAAACCATACTTGTTGAATCCTCTAGTTCTCATGCTTTTATCCATGTAAAACCTTTTCTTTTATATGTATTGGCCATGAAACCCACTATTGGAGGTCTATTAACACAAAAATGATTAAAATAGAAAAAAAACATTGAATGGTACATGTTTTAAGACATATTAGCATAAAAAGTGGATCTTTTGAAAAATGTGTTGTAAAAAGGTAATCTACTATATATTGGGTGATGCTACTTTCTATGTCTAGTATTAAATTTCTCTCTCAAATATCTAACAAAGGATAGATAATTGTTGATCAATTAGCTACAATACTATGCACTGTTTATGCACTTCTCACTAGGTGATTTCATACCATTATCATTTCACCTTGATTTTTCATGCATTGATGATTTGTCCATGTATGATGGACTAATCATTGGGTTGTATGCAACCATCTCCTTTAGAGTCAAATCTATTGATATAAATGACAACTCCCATCTTGTGGCTAGAAAAATAATGAATGCTTTAAAAACCAAAGAAGCAAAAATTAAATAATACCTTGAGATAGCATTACAACTACTTGACTCTTTCAATACATACATCAATTGTAGAAGAGGAAATGAAATTGTGGACAATCAATAGATTCAACCATAAGAAACCTTCAAATTTACAATTATCTTTATTCTACCAAGGAAGTATATAAAAACAAATGTATGATAACAGTGATGATCAAATTATACCTCACACATGCAAACGTTTCAATTATCTCCATTTTTTTCTTTAAGCTCCTTTGTAAATATTGTAATGTTTTTTTCTCTCAAATTTGTAGTACAAGCACAATCATAAGAAATTGAAGATAATGATCACATAAATATTGTGGTTAGCCATGGAGATTGAATGATGGTTGAATTTTATCGATTTTTGAAATGGGCATGAGGATGATGAGTTGAGTTAACTAAACTGAAAATAATAATTTTATGTTCAAAAGATAATGATAGAAAATCAATTTTGAGTGAATAATGAATGTGCACACTCAGATTCTATTTAGAGACCGAGTTAAGTGAAGAGGAGGGAAGAGTTTTTTAAAAATAATAATTAGTTGAAGATAAGGTTGGGGTCCATGGAGGGGTGCTTCCTAAAAAATAGAGATGGAACTGTTAAGTTTTTTAAGGAAAATTTTAAAGTTGATGGTCCCATGAATTTTGTAGTGTAGTTCAGTTTAAAAATAAAGCTCCGAAATTTAAGGGAGTTGGTGGTCTCATGAATATAATATCTTCGTATCTGCTTAATAAAAACAAGTAAAAATAATTCATTTCCCTCCAAAACTATTTTTTAATAGGAATTAAACTTAGATGTTTGACAAGTGGCAATAACATCCTTAAGCTCATGGGGCAATTTCTAGCCCCACCCCTTTTTCACCCACTCAAATTTGCATGCCTAAAGAGTAGGGGCTTCTATTTTTTTGAAAAAGATTCCAAATAATCCCAAAATAAAAGAATTGTTAGGTAGAGAGATAGATTGAGTTTCCAAAATTGAAACTAAAGATGAAAAATAGAAAGATATGGATAACTATTTAATTAAATAATAATAAATATTTTTTAATTAATGCACATAAAGTTGCCAAAGGAAGAGAAAGAAGTTTGTAAAGTGAAGAAGAGTTAATTTGGGAATAAAATAGAGTTTCTAAATGAAAACTTAAGATATAGAAATAGAAACTAGGAATAAATAAACTAGTTTGAATTTTAATTAAATAGGATATTATTTAATAAAATAGATAAATGAAAATATATTTAATTTAATAATTTTAAAAATAGAATAATTAAATAATTATACATTATTTAATTATAGAAGAAAATGACAAATGAATAAATTAATTGAATAATTTAAGAATTATTTAATTAATTTAAAAGAAATTGAAGGAAAATTCAAATTCAAATAATTAAATAAATTAAAATTATTTAATTATTAAATTGAAGATAAATGAGGTTAGCTTAATTAAATAATAAAACTTAATATTAGAAGAATGATTGATAAGAGACATGATGAAGAAACACATTAGTCTTTTTTAGGTGTTTACACCAACAATGTTATCCCATGAAAAGGTAATCAAACACCAATTTTATTGACTAGAACCACTTCCTTCTTGACCATGATAGAACACAATCCTCAATTTCCCTTCATTATACATAGATTAAAACAACACAATATTCACGATATATCTTGCATGGTTGTTGCTACACTCATAGGTGAGGATTGAATTCGTGATATCTATATTTGCCTAGACTTGGAAACATTCTCACCTCAATGTTATAAGAATAATTAGATCCACATTCATAAATATTTTGCTAAATATAATGGTACATTATGAAGATGTCTTAATGGTTTATTTCTTCATTTATTTAATGGTACTAGATCATCAACCTTCATGAAGCCCATGAGACCATATGTGGAGGTTATGCAAGTGCAAACCTTCTAGTACAAAAAATATTACATGTGAGCTACTATTGGAGAAATGTGGAAAATTATTTACATGAATTATACAAAGTTATGTAACATGCCAAAAACATATTAATGTAATACATGCACCTACCCATATTTTTTATCCCTAGACATCACTCTGGCTATTCTCTACATGGGCACTTGGGTAAAATTGTTGTAGACACCTAAAACTTGCACAACTAATTAAATGAATTTATATTTGTTTAATTACCCTAATTAGTCTATTGACTAAACTAAGGTTTAATCAATATCCCTTTTCTTCTAATCAACCATTAATCAAATTAAACATTTAATTAATTCCCCCTTTCTTCTATCTAAGCCATTTTAATTAAATTTAACATTTAATTAAATATCCCCTTTTAGCCATTTTAGTTAAATTCAACAGTTAATTTTTTATTTATTTTTAAACAAGTACTATCTTTAATGGGGATAGCTCCCTATATTAGTTATAAAAAGATATTACAATCATGTTCCTGCTAACTGAAAACAACTCCCTACATACACATGGCTATAACATAAACTAATAAAGAGACCATATTATATGAGCCTCAATATGGTAGCAACCCAAGGCCCGATCAAAGTCACCCGCTCGATGCTGCCCTCTGAGAGCCAACCCTCCTTTGTCTACATCATCCGCTTGAAGGGGTCCATGTCATCATTCTTCACTCCCACACGAAACATCTCCCAGGCGTCATGCATGAATTCCTCCTTCTTAGATTTGAGGGCCACCGTAGCAACCTATTCTATGTCCTCCGAGTTCGAGCATTCAACATCCGACAGATAGACTATAATGTTAAAAAGGGTCCCAAAATGCTAGCCCATTCTTCTTCCACCTCCATGACCGCACTTCCCACAGCGTTTGCATCAACATCCCTGACAAACCCAACAATTTTTTCGATACAAGCCTCCTTGGATGGTAAAATATCGACCAGAAGACACAGTATTATTTCATAGATCTGCCCATCGCACTAGTACCTATCATTGCTAAGAGCACCCTCCACTATTCTACATATCGCCTCAAGCCCGTCTATGTTGATGTCGAACAATCTATCGCATTGTACCTCCAATGTCTCCTCTTTGCAGAGGCAACTAAGCCCGAATCGATGCACCATCTTCCTTCACTATGTGCAAAAACAATGACTCCCCATGTGTTATATAAATCCTCCATCCATTGGATTCATTTGCACTTAGGTTCTGATGTGTTATGATAGTCTCTCACTGTCACTACGACCACCGTAAACCTGAGAACCAGAGAAATCCATCATCCTGAGATTGAATATACACCTACCTTGTCCTCCAACATGGAAGCTGATAAGAGAGCTCTTCTCTTATCCCAATGGTACCTTTCTATGGTTGGGATTACCCGATCCCCTTCCTCGGGATTTTATCTCTGTCCATTTCCAGTAAAACATTCAGGTCCTTGAACACCGAATCTGCCACCGAAATGACCCTTGTCTGAGATTCGATTACACCCTAATTAGAAGTAAGTCAGCCACATGGTTTCCTTCACAGAATATGTGTTTTACCTGATAGTCTTCTAGCTTTTGAATAAGCTGGTCTATTCTCGGGATCCATTTGTTAAGCCTCCAATTGGTAAAAAAAAATTTGGTTACACCATTTAGTATAATTTGAGAATCCCCTTCAATAACTATTTTTAGATGATTGTTTGCAATGACCCAATTAAGCCCCTCCTCTAATGCAGTGATTTCCACCACATTGTTGGAAACAATTCCTGAAGGCCCACATATAGCCCCAACTAAACTACCGTCCTCATCTCTGACCACAGCCCCAAAGCCTGACAAACTCGGATTGCCACAGCTAGCACCATCGAAGTTTATCTTTTTCCATCCAGGAGGCGACGGACACCATTTGATATTCTTCCTCCCAATCGATTTATCCTTCAACCTATGGAGACTTGACTATTTCTAATTCCATACATGTTCCATTTCCATATCCCACTTGGTATATAATCTGTAGCTCTAACCATAAATCTTGGCATTTAGATTTTCTTCTATTGCCGCATGGATTCTGTTAATGAGTATTGAAACCTCCAATTCTTCTTCCCTGAAAACTCTCCTATTTCATTATTTCCAGATCAACCAAGAAATTCATCAATTAATTAAATATCCCATTTTAGCCATTTTAATCAAATTCAACATTTAATTAAAATCTCCTTTCCATTTTAATTAAATTCAAAATTTAATTAAAATCCCCTTTCCCATTTAATTAAATTTACATTTAATTAAAAATCCCTATTTCCCTCACCCCACTTGCATTTTACAACATATGCAAGTTGCATCTCCTTTTGGCTAAAAAAAAACTTTTATTTTATCGAAAAAATCCTATTTTCCTCGACCCACTTGCACCACAATTTTAAATTAATTATTTATTTATTTGAAATCCTATTTATCCCCACCCACTTGAAACCTTTAATGGCTTCCCTTAAAGTCTTCAAGCCTTTAATGGCTTCCTTCTAGAGTCTTCTCAAACCTTTAATGGTTTCCCTTAAAGTCTTCTTAAGCCTTTAATGGTTTCCCTCAAAGTCTTCAAGCATTTAATGCTTTATCCCCCTTTTTCTCATTTAAATAAATTAAAATTTATTTAAATAAAATCCAAAATTCACATTCACATTTAAATAAATTAATATTTATTTAAATATCTATCCAAATGCAAGTTGCATTCATTTTAGTTGAAATAAATCTTTTTATTTTAATTAAAAATTTCTATTTCTTCCACTTGCATTCTCCTACATTTTCCATTAAGTTCCTAAGCATTCTTCTAGAACCTCTAAAAACCCACTTAATTAGTCTAATTCTTCTATCATGGTCACATCCCTAAATTTTGGGGAAGTCACTTCTAACTTTGAAAGAAAGTCTTCTAAATGCATTTAAAGTTTTATCTTTTCAACAAGCTAACTTTGTTAAGTTCCCCAAATTTGTAGGACTCTCACAAAAGTCTTGAAGGTTATCTAACTTCCAACAAGACAACCTCCAAGGTCTCCAAAGAACTTTTAATGCTCTTACAAAATTTCACATTTTCAACACATTGGGCTTTGCACAAGATTTTGTCCATTGGACAATATCTTTATTCATTGGATAAAAGCTTTATTCCATGAATTTGCCCATATTGGATTAACCATTAAGTCTTCTAAAGCATTTAATGCCTCTTCCCTCTCCTCTCAAGCAATCTCATGGTGACACTTGTCAACATGGGATTGGGTTGAAAATCTCACATGGATTGATAACTTTCAATCTTGACCCTCCTTAAGCCAATTCAATCTTGGCCATCCAATTCTTGAATTCTTCTATAAATAGAGCCCATTTTTCCTTCAATTCATATCTCAATCTTGTGCATCTAAATTATAGTCATTTTGCAGGTTAAGGAGCTCATCTTGTCATCTTCAAGCATTCAAGCCATCTTCAAGCATCCAAGCCATTTAGTATTAGCATTAGCATTTTAGCTTGATTTTAGCATATAATCTAGTTAATTGCATATCATCTCATACTAGTTTATACTCGTCTAGTTTAATTAACTCATCTAGTATCATCTAATCTTCAATTTGGAATACATTTAACATCTTAATCAACTAGTCTTGCATCTTACATCTTATCTTCATCCATCATCTCATCTAAGTTAAGATCTTAGTTGCATCCATTTTGATCTTAGCACATCACTAAAATCTCGTTCTCTAGGTCATCATCTAAGAGATCAAGTGCTCTTCCAAGTGAGGGCCACCTTGAATCTTGAAGATCTTTAGAGATAGAGGACAATGAGGGGATTTTAGGATTTTTAAATCCACTAACTTGTTTATGATTTCTAACTCTAATGCAATGCTTCATTGGTGTGTTTGAAGTGTTTTTCTTCTTGCAGGTTGAAGACCACATTTTTTGCATACATTAATTGGCACCCACCATGGGGCAACCCACAAATTTCTAACAAATGTTCTAAAAGTTCATGCCCAAATATTCTAGTGCATATGTGGATCTTTCTAATCTGATTTGTCTTATTTTCTCTTAGCATATGGAATCATCAGAATAGTGCATACCTGCTCTAGAGTAGCACTTTTGTAACAGGAAGAGAGCCAATTTTTGTAACACAAGGAAATTTTAGGCTTGTAAAGCCCACCATATGAACTAACTTTTTGAGAGGTTTTTGCAGGTTTGATGTTTTGTTGCAAGTTCCAAGGAGTTAAAGTAGATTTTGATTTCTTTTCTCAAAATTTTCTCTTACAAAGGGATTTAAAAAAAGAACTAACTTTTATTTTGCAAACTAAAAAGAACCTCATCATTTCTTTGGTGTTTAAAACAAGACCTCACTTTCTATTTTGCAAAAGGTTAAAAAGAACTACAAACAAGCCTTTATTTTTCCAAAGTTAAAAAGGATCTCACTTTCATTTTGGAGCAAACTAAAAATAACTTCATCATTTCTTTGGTGTTTAAAACAAGACCTCACTTTCTATTTTGCAAAAGGTAAAAGAGAACTACAAACAAACCTTTATTTTTTTGCAAAGTTAAAAAGGATCTCACTTTCATTTTGGTGCAAACTAAAAAGAACCTCATTTTCTTTGGTACAAAATAAAAAGAACCTCATTGACGATTGGTTACATGATTTTATTTTTTTGACTAGGTTTATTTTTCAAAGTTTTGAAACACACATTTTTCTATGAAGGGCTAAATAGAACATCGTGCTTGTTGGAGCAACATCTCCAAAATAGGACCTAGAAAATCATTTGCTTTGGAAAGTTAAAAAAAACTTTGTTTACTTTGTCTTAAAATGGTAGGTATATGCTCTCCCCTTAATTAGGTGATCAAAAAGCCAAATCCACTTTTTCATTGCTTTATTTACTTTCAAAGCATTAAAACCTTTAAAGGGTTTGTCTTCCCGAAGCCTCGAAAGGGCTAGTGAGAAGGGTACGACCCAAGTGGGGAACAACTTTATCGCCAAGTTTACCAACCCACTATAATCAAATGTGGAGGCTGATGAAAATCCCCTCCAATGAAAGTATGTATTTGATAGCCTTCCCCTAGTATCCTTGTGATGCGAAAAGCATTTGTTATAAAGGTTGGGAAGCCTCTTAATTGAGTTTATCATTTTCCGCACCGAACAAAATTCTTACTAGAAACCTTAGCATTAGAAGCTTTGAACCAAGTCAGTTGTCATACATTGGCAATATCATAGTGCAAGGGTGGGGAATAATCCACCCCCAAGATCACTCACCATATATCTCCCAAGATAACTACTCAATTGTGAAGCAATTCACTTTGGGTTAATTTCTGGCAAAAGACAAAAAAATGGGCGCCCCCTAGGGGGTGACAAGGCTATTTGAGTTGACGAAATATCGAGACTAGTGGGATATGATATTTTCAATGACCTTTAAATAAAGAGTCTATCTGATGTGTATTTATTATGATCCAAACCTGTGAAAACATCGAGGATTTGAACACATCCTCAAAAGAACATAGACTCAATGTTTAGCATTAGGATGGCCATTGTTTTCATGTGTGCTATGTATTCTTTTCATAAATGCTAAAATATCTTGCAAAGTATCAATCAACAAATCAACTCAAAGATAAATTCAAACAAGGAGGAATCATAAAGTGAAGAAATTTTCAAATCCAACAAAGCACCTTTGGAGGTGGTTATCAACATTTCAACTATCTTTAGGCAAGACTTTCATCCAACAAGATTAGGGGAGTATCAAACCAAGTGATCAAGAGTTTATCATCCAACTATCTCAATGATAACAATACCTAGCTAGGTGTTCAAGTTAGTCAAATCAAGTTTCCATATCGGGAGACTTTATCCATATCATTTGATGTGCTTTGTCATAGGGGCCTATCGAACAAACACTCTATTCGAATTAGTAAGCTTGAGTATCTAAAATGAAGTATCATCA
Source organism: Cryptomeria japonica (assembly GCF_030272615.1). Classification (NCBI taxonomy): domain Eukaryota; kingdom Viridiplantae; phylum Streptophyta; class Pinopsida; order Cupressales; family Cupressaceae; genus Cryptomeria; species Cryptomeria japonica. The sequence continues at coordinate 363,837,076 of NC_081408.1, read as the reverse complement.
AGTCAACAACATCAACCTATCCAAACTGAAACTTTGATCACTCATGTGACCATCCCTTATCACTTGAAAAAGAAGAAGCTTATTCAAAGGAAATGAGTCTTAGCCTAAATCAAGATCAAGATATCATGGCTCTCCAATCTAATCCCATTTTTTTTAATAAAGATCCCACCTATCAAGAATCTTATGATGATCCCCTAATATTTTGGTATTCCATCCATGATGATCCCCTTTTATCTCAAGAGAAGAGTCTCATTCAACATCCACCTCCTAAGAAAGAGCATGATATCCCTTCCATCTCCTTCACTAATATAGTTCAAAATAAAGAGAAAAACACAAACTCAAATGATCCTACTCCAATTCAAGATCAAATATCATGGAATCCTTTCATCCTCCAAATCCATTTTAGGTCATTTCATTCCAAAGTCAAACTCTTCATCCTCCAAATCTATTTTAGGTCCTTTCATTCCAAAATCAAACTCTCCATCCCTTCCATCCATCTTGGGTCCTTACCTCCATCCATCCACCAATCCATCACCTCAAATGATCCATAAGAAAGATCAACAAAGGCATATATTTTTGAACTTCTTTCAACCATCTATCTAAACATCTTTTCAAAACTATTCTTCCATTATTTTATTTATTTATTTTGGGTCCTTATGTCCCAAAATTCAATTTTCCTCCATCTCTTCATCACTTCTTGAGTTGTGTACCAACACTCATCTTGAATACATTTCCATCTATCCTTGCACAAATCTTCAAACATTCTATCTATTATCCAACACCTCTTTAATGTCCTTTCACCCCTTTCATTCAATCCTTTGCATAAATTCAGCATCTATGAAATAGGCATTTGTGTCATTTTGTCACATGCTTGCCCGTGCTCGAATCTCATGTTTAGTCCTTTTCCTAGATATCTATTCATGAAATGCTTCAGAATCCAAGGTTGTTCCTCTTTAACATTTTATTTTGGTTGGGATACACACTCAATCCAGAAAAGAACCATTTATCATATCCTGGTACCGACATCTTTTGATTACTATATCTCATACATTTAATCAATTGCTCTAAATCATTGTGATCTCTTAGTTGAAGACATGGCTAGTGAAAAATCTAAAATCTTGCTTCAGCGCCACTGTAATTATCAGACCCACGTAAATTTCATCACTTACAAGCCAATGCATGAAAAAAAAAGAGAAAAAAGACAATATCAAAAGATCAAAAGCATGAGCAAGAAAATAAATATCAAGAAAAGAACAAAATGCAATGAAATGCAATATCAAAATGCTTGGCTATGGGAACATGCAAGTAACTCCACCAGGGCTATGGATGTTTGGCTGGCAATGGAGTAATATTTGTGATATTACAACGATAACCTTGTCGAGGCTATGGATGCTCGCTAGAAGCAAGGCTCTATCCAGGATTGTTTTGAAGTCAGGGTAAATCATGTAGCTAGGCATGCTGGATTATGAAGATTACAATGATCATATGAGTCGGAATGAACCCACTTGCACACACATGGGTAATCAAAGACTAAATACCTTGATCTAGTTTGGGATTCTTCTTCCCTTTTGAGTATGTTTCCTAGTCGCTAGATATGTTCGGTTGAACTTTTCTGGAGGTTCTCAGTGTGGGTTGGGTCTCTATCTTTGAAAAGTTCAGGAACACTTGTTCAGGTGGTGCTAAATACTATGACAATCTTACATGTCACCTCTTTGCAAATGGAAACCTCTATCCTATCTATTCATTGCTTACATCATCCAGTACTATCTATGATCTTGCTTCACCTTATCCATACCCTCTTATCCATACCATCTATCCTAACTATTCATTTCTTCCATCATATATCACTATTTATGATCTTGTTTCTCCTATCCATATCCCCTTTTCCATCCTTGATCTTGATCAAAACTAAGGACAAAAACATTATTTCAAAAAGCTCATAAGATACCTTCATCTTTCTCCTATCCATTTCCACCTCAACAATTCATTCATCCATTCCTTATCTTGATATACATTGGGGAAACCAAATACATCTTTCTTCTAATCGAAAAAGCTCCAAAAATTAGAAATGTCTTAAAAAACTAAAAAATCAAAAAAATCAAGAACAAAATTGAAAATCAAAGCATGAACGCATGGTCCATCCATCAAATCAACAACGGGAACCATATTGAAACCAATCTTCATATCAAGACTCAATCATTCAGTCCCATATCACAAACCAAAATAAGACCCATATAGAAACCAAGCATCATATCAAGAATCAATCAATAGCATCATATCAGGACTCATATCGAAAATCAAGTACTATATCAGTCAACTAGAGTCCCATATCAAAATCAAGCAACATATCAAAGTTCGGTATCATATCGCAATCAATGAACCATAACAAAATCACGTTTCATATCAATCACACAAGTATCATATTAAAGATCATTCAATTAATCGAGAATCATATTGAAATCCAAAAACATATCGAATCAAGACCCATATCGAATCAAGACCCATATCGAATCAGGACCCATATCGAATCAAGACCCATATCGAATTAGGACTCATATCAAATCAAGACCCATATCAACAATCAGGACCCATATCGAATTAGGACTCATATTGAATCAAGACCCATATCAACAATCAATTTGACCCATATTGACCTTTGAAACATATCGATACTTGACCCATATCGACAATTAGGATTCATACCAATGCAACCTCGGTGGATGTGTGGGGCATGCACACACTATACCCACATTAGTCTTCCTCACTTCTTCAATATTTTTTTTCTATTAAAAACTCTCGAAGTCTACAATAAAACTAATCACATGTCTTGTTAATAAATTCATCACTCAAAATCTATCAACATCAACATGTCTTATACAGGGATAGGTTCACTTGAAACCAGACAAATCGGTCTTATACAGGGTACACACTCTTTGAAACCAGACATTCCTATCAATCATCGAGTCTTTTTAATCAATCCATCTATCAACATCAACATCAACATCAATATCAACATGTCTTAGATAGGGATAGGTACACTCAAAACCAGACAGATCAGTCTTATATGGGGTACTCACTCTTTGAAACCAAACATTCTTATCAATCATTGAACAAATCAAAACAATGACATATCAATATGACTGCTAGATTTTGTTCTAGTTAGACTTATCTTTATCAATTGATGATAGGACATGTTTCAATCCTTGAAATACTTAGCGTAGTCATTGTTCTTGATTTATTTGAACAGTTATCTATATCATATCCCATCATGGCTTAGTGGTCAATGTACATATTCCATATCGTAAGTAGTATCTACAATGGGGGAAAAACTCTAACCTCGTTGGGGGCACTTCACCTTAAGATTTTTCAACAACAAACCAAACACATAGCAAGACAACAAAGATCAAAACAACCGACTGTAACCACAACAAAGCAAGAAGGATAGACATCAAGGAATTGAATTGACTTGAATTGAACAAAAGATCTACTTGCAAGATGTTTTATGTGACCAAAATACGTTTCAAATTGCATGCATGTTTACTTGTGGTTTTGATCTTTTTCTTATCATATCTCCTTAGCACCTCCAGGATGTCTCACGACTAGAGAAGCAAGGAAAGAATGTGATTTTCTTTGTCTACTATATGTGAGTGAAGTCTTTTACCATGCAAATTTGTCTTACGAAGCAATCAGGTGGCATATCGCTGAGGACATTTCAGATTTGCATTGGCCTAAGGTTAACTCTTGTTTGATCTTGTTTGTTTAAGCAAGCAACACTCAGGTCGTCTTGGTTCAATTATACTTCGATGCTTGTGCTATCTTGCAATATCAAAATCCATGTAAGTTATACTCAGGTCATTATGGTTTAATTATACCATGATGCTTCTATCAACTTTCAACATATCAAGGCCCGATGATGAAAATAAAGGAAGCACTAGCAATTTGATCCAAACAGATGGCAACATTTGGGAACGAGAATGTATTTTAATCTTGCATTAGCTGCATTATCATTGTATATCATATCAAGCATTAGCTTCATTATCATGTTAATGTGCATATTAGATTGCATTTAGTAGCATATCATTTTAATCATTGCATTTAGTGGCAAATCATTGCATTTAGTTGCATCATCATATTTCATCATTACATCCATTACCTGCATATCTATCGCATCATCATGTAATATTTATTTAGCTTCATATCTTCCTCATTTATCCAATTGTCATTTATCATGTCTTATACAAGATGTATCTTTCCTGAAACCAGACGTTTTGATCATGTCTTATATAGGATATATCGTTCCTGAAACCAAACGTTTTGATCATCTTTGTCTTATACAGGAGGTGTCATTCCTGAAACCAGACTTGATCTCAATCTTATCAATTCTATCAATCCAATCAATCTGATCAATCCAATCAAACCCATGCATGTCATCAATCTATTCATTATTCTATCTTTCATGCAACATTATTCTTCTTTCAAGAGATCCTTCATTCCCTTAAGGCACAAACAATCTCTCGAGGGGGCATCATCATATCAGTTTCATATCGACATTGGTTCTATCATCGAATTTTATATCCACACAATTTTTCATATCTAGGGCATCATATCGACATTTTGGACAAGCAACATCATATCAAAAAAAAATTGACGATAAATCAAGCATTTTTCTTTGAATCAACATGTGGTCACACGTTACTTCAAAAAGGGACAAAATGTAGACACCTAAAACTTGCAAAACTAATTAAAATAATTTGTATTTGTTTAATTACCCTAATCCGCTTATTGACTAAACTAAGGTTTAATCAATATCCCTTTTCTTCTAGTCAACCATTAATCAAATTAAAGATTTAATTAATTCCCCCTTTCTTCTATCTAAGTCATTTTAATTAAATTCAACATTTAATTAAATATCCCCTTTTAGCCATTTTAATTAAATTCAACATTTAATTAAATATCCCCTTCTAGCCATTTTAATTAAATTCAATAGTTAATTAAATATCCCCTTCTAGCCATTTTAATCAAATTCAACATTTAATTAAAACCCCCTTTCCATTTTAATTAAATTCAACATTTGATTAAAATCCCCTTTCCCTTTTAATTAAATTTACATCTAATTAAAAATCCCTATTTCCCTCACCCCACTTGCATTTTACAACATATGCAAGTTGCACCACAATTTTAAATAAATAAATTATTTATTTGAAATCCTATTTATCCCCACCCACTTGAAACCTTTAAAGGCTTCCCTTAAAGTCTTCAAGCCTTTAATGACTTCCTTCTAGAGTCTTCTCAAACCTTTAATGTTTTCCCTTAAAGTCTTCTTAAGCCTTTAATGATTTCCCTCAAAGTCTTCAAGCATTTAATGCTTTATCCCCTATTTTTCTCATTTAAATAAATTAAAATTTATTTAAATAAAATCCAAAATTCACATTCACATTTAAATAAATTAATATTTATCTAAATATCCATCCAAATGCAAGTTGCATTCATTTTAGTTGAAATAAATATTTTTTATTTTAATTAAAAATTTATATTTCTCCCACTTGCATTCTCCTACATTTTCCATTAAGTTCCTAAGCATTCTTCTAGAACCTCTCAAAACCCACTTAATTAGTCTAATTCTTCTATCATGGTCACATCCCTAAATTTAGGGGAAGTCACTTCTAATTTTGGAAGAAAGTCTTCTAAATGCATTTAAAGTTTTATCTTTTCAACAAGCTAACTTTGTTAAGTTCCCCAAATTTGTAGGACTCTCACAAAAGTCTTGAAGGTTATCTAACTTCCAACAAGATAACCTCCAAAGTCTCCAAAGAGCTTTTAATGCTCTTACAAAACTTCACATTTTCAACACATGAGCTTTGCACAAGATTGTGTCCATTGGACAATATCTTTATTCATTGGATAAAAGCTTCATTCCATGAATTTGCCCACATGGGATTAACCATTAATTCTTCTAAAGCATTTAATGCCTCTTCCCTCTCCTCTGAATTAATCTCATGGTGACACTTGTCAACATGGGATTGGGTTGAAAATCTCACATGGATTGATAACTTTCAATCTTGACCCTCCTTAAGCCAATTCAATCTTGGTCATCCAGTTCTCCAATTCTTCTATAAATAGAGCCCATTTCTCCTTCAATTCATATCTCAATCTTGTGCATCTAAATTACAGTCATTTTGCAAGTTAAGGAGTTCATCTTGTCATCTTCAAGTATTAAAGCCATCTTCAAGCATCCAAGCCATTTAGCATTAGCATTAGCGTTTTAGCTTCATTTTAGCATGACATCTAGTTAATTGCATATCATCTTATAGTATTTTATACTCGGGTAAGTGCAAGGTAATGGTCACAAATTGGTCGAAGTCCGCACGTTGGAAAACACACTCTTAGAAATGAGGGCTCATTTTCAAAAAATGATGGCCCATATTTTCTTCGGGCCCCCGAGGCAAAAAGTAACGGGGGCTTGAGGCAAAACCAAACGAGCCCCTATTTTATTCTCAAACTGGGGCCCGCTTGAAAATGAAATGGGATCCCATTTTTAAAAAATGGGCCCCCATTTTAAAATCTGATGTTACCCATCTTCTTCGGGCGCATTTTGTCATTTTTAGACAATAACAGTAATTTTAAGAACGGGCCCCCATTTTCAAAACAGGCCCCCGTTATTTAAATAACGGGCCCCCGTTTTGAAAATGGGAGCCCATTCCAAATAGGCCCTCGTTTCATAAACGGGTCCCTGTTTTCAAAACAAGGGCTCATTTTGTGGAATTTGATTCCACAACCCACTACTTGCCTCGGGATTAGGTCCAAGATAGGCCTGGGATGGCCACACCTGAGACATGAACTTGCAAATTCAAATCTCCATGAATGAAAGCGCAAATATGAACTTCTGAAATAGTTTATGTGCCTCTAATTAGAGAATTTTAATATGAAATTAAAACCCATTTCAAATTATACTATCTAGATTCTAAATATGTAAATTTATTTAAAAATTGATTATTTTAACTATTTTTCATTTAATTTATACTAAATTGGGTCCATAAACTTGAAATATTAACTAATTTTGTTAATTTAATAACTATTTTTATTTTAATGAATTTTGAAAAAAAAAAAATGTCATCAATCTACACAAAATTCTTTTCTATTTAAAAAAAAAAAATCAAAAAATGATAAGTTTACGTCAAATTATGTGGGTCGTGCATGTCAAATTTTTAAAAAGATAATTACGATCATTAAAAAATTAATTAAAAAATATATATTTTAAAAAAAATACAGAAAAATATGCTCATCAATTCTCAGTGTTACAAACTATTTCCCAAAACGGTTTGAGAAAATAATTTTAATTGTGTCAAAAAGTGTGGGTCGTACACATGCATGGTATGGTCCTGAAACAAACATTTTTAAAACATAGTTTTTAGAACTCCATTCAAAAAGTTATTTTTTATTATGTGGGTATTAAAATAAATTACATTTTTGGAAGGTAGACTCAGAGGGCTATCTTTTATATTAGTGACTTTTTCCAAGATTCAATCTCCAAGTGTTTCAAAATTTAAGCTCAAATAAGATAAAACCTTAAAATCAAGGAAAACACTTCCACTTTTTGGCCAAAAAGTGGACTCATCTTCTTGCACTGACCCACTCGTCTAGTTTAATTAACTCATATAGCATCATCCAATCTTAAATTTGGAATACATTTAACATCTTAATCATCTAGTCTTGCATCTTGCATCCTATCTTCATACATCATCTCATCTTAGCTAAGATCTTAGTTGCATCCATTTTGATCTTAGCACATCACTAAAATCTCGTTCTCTAGGTTGTCATCTAAGAGATCAAGTGCTCTTCCAAGTGAGGGCCACCTTTAATCTTGAAGATCTTTAGAGATAGAGGACAATGAGGAGATTTTAGGAGTTTTAAATCCACTAACTTGTTTATGATTTCTAACTCTAATGCAATGCTTCATTGGTTTGTTTGAAGTGTTTTTCTTATTGTAGGTTGAAGACCACATTTTTGGCATACAATTGTCATTACCTCTTTTCAATGCATACATTAAAGATTACTACCACTAACTATTTTCACAAAATAACTTTTATAGGGGAAGGAAAGTGAGTTTCTACGAAAGGAGAAATATCCTTTGAGAGCCCAATTATCTTCTTACATTAAGATAAACCAAAGATACCATGAAACTTCTCACTCAGTATAATCTATTTTAACTATTAATGGTAATTAAAAAGATAAAAAGGTTTACAATGTATTTTATACACACTTTCAATTACAGAGCATGAATCACAATATATGAATCTATGTACATATTTGAACTAAAATAACTTTAGAGATAGAAAATTTAGGTAAAATTGAGTTCTATATAATAGGTACAAGCTCTTTGTGTCAAATGCAGGTGTTGCACATGGACTACAATGTGACACATTGTTATCTCATAAGGATAGATAAATAGTAACCTTAGGAAAGCATGAACCTTACCCTGCATAAATATTAAGAGAACAATAGTAAAAGAGAAATGACAAAGGAGAGTCCAACTACAATAATAAATCTTGAAAAGTAGCTAAATAAAAGGAACAAAATCACCAAACATGCTCAAAATCTGCAAGAGACTCCATGAAGGGATTCCATAAATTCCTACACAATCGAAAAAAGAGAAAGTTTGGGAGTTATTGTTTACGGGCTTGCTTAAGTCAAACCCTATTTTGGTATTTCTACCTCCACGGACAACCAAGACAAATAAACAAATCACAAATATAAAATAAAGGATCATAAATAAATATCTTGCTAGAAAGATAATAGATTATGCTATGAAAATACTAAGATCATGCCACCAATCTCCCACAACAAAGGAGAGACAATCCAACCAGTAGTAAAATCTCTCTAGAAAACTACAAGTATCTTTTGGAGATAATCCTTTGAATGTTGTGAGAATGTATTGCACGAACTCTATGAGAGGAATGCATGTTTAAGAGATTCAAGATAACCAATGCTAATAGTATGTTGTATCTAGAGCTTCAATTTATAGTAAGAATACTTATTCTAAAAGTGTATGTGAGATACATTCAATGTTCTCTTTCTTCTTTTTCAAAATAGAGGTCTTATGACCAAAATAAGAGGTTTGGATTTTTTTGTGAAGCTTGACCTGACTAATAGGGGTATTACATTGGCAAAGTCCATGAAATGTGCCCTCCAATGGTAAGTTCAATCTCACATTTTCTTGATATGCTAGCATGTTGTGCATACATTTGTCAAAATTAGACTTCAAAATTGGTGAATATTTTAATTTCAATAGAAAGTGAGGGTTTTGACAACATCATAGAATATCCATAAGATATCTTTTCTTAGTATAAAGGGAGGTTTTATGTAGTATAAAATTGCAAGGGTATGAAATTTACGGCACTACATTTTGCTCCCACTTTAACAAGAATATATAATTGACTGAATATGTGAATTAAAGTAGAGTGATGTAAAGTTAAAATAATTTTACCTAGGATATGTAGAGTTAATAAAGTCTTCAGTTCATACAAACTTTTCCCCGAGTAAGAGACTTACACAAAAGCTAGGATATCCTACATAAATCAAAATGTTAAATTAGAAATTCATCTCAAACATATTATCTATAGACAAACATGTTAGGAAAATATGACATATAGAAGTATTAAAGAAATAGACAAGTATGGCTAGCAAGCTACATTATGCTAGAGGCCATACAACTATTCGATTAGCTCGTGATTTCTATAAGTTGCATTGTAGGAAAACCATGGAAAAATAAATGATATATAAAATCCCATAGTCTATCAAACTTCCCCATGCTAGGTGGTACATATGTGATTGGACAACTTTAGACAATTTTTTGAAGTATAAAGTGAATGTGCAATGTGATAGCCCCCTTTAAAATAATTTACATAAGTCTGAAGAGTGCAAGTTATTTTAAGGAGAAGAAAGAGATAACAGACAATAAAATTATGTTGTGACATGAAATACATAATTAGAGGTATTCATGGAATGCCATTATACAATGTATATGTATATATACATATACACATATACACGAATACATACATACATACTTATACATACAAATATACATATACATATACATATATATACATACATACATATATACATACATATATATACATATGTATGTATATATATATATATACACACACACACACACATAAATACATGTATACATATATGTATATACATACATACATACATACATATATATATATATGTGTGTGTGTGTGTGTATACATACATATATAATAAGTATATATATATATATATGTATATATGTATACATATATACATATATATATACTTATTATATATGTATGTATACATATATACATATACATATACATATACATATGCATATGTATATGTATATACATACATACATACATACATACATACATACATGTATGTATGTATGTATGTATGTGCATACATATGTATATGTATTGTAATGATGGGAAAAGTTGTGTTTCACAAGTTATGCTTTGTAAATTAGGAAATGACGTAACTTTCTCATGCCAAAACATTAAAAGGAGGATAAAAATAATAGATCCAACCTCAATTCTATTAGGAAGAGGGTTGAATTCTAATTGAAGTCTTATTCCCCTTTTGTTTGAGTTTAAAATACAATTGAAATTGTATAGTTGAATTTAGGGCAAGCATTTAGGAATTTGAAGTAAATTGACGAAAATAGACTACTACACGTATTCAACAAAGCCACAGATAAGGATTAAGGTAGAAGAAGATATTTAGAATTTGTACCCAAAATTTTGGCCTAATTTTTTAGGGGCCAGGTAGTAGAGATTCGCCTTGGTCCTCCATATTTCACTCCAGAGAAAGTTGAACTTGTTCATTGTCATCAACTCTGTTGAAATATCCTAGTACAACTATTGAGTTGATTCCCTACACATAGAAAGAGAGGAAAAATGTTGTGGATAGGGGTTTTCCTTGGGTCAACTCTTGGTTTAGGAATTAACCTTGAAATTGAAATAGTAATTGTAATGGAAACCTATAACAAGATGCTTTCCTTTTGAGAGAAAGGTCGGATCTGCAATGAAATACTAGTATTTGAAATGTATACCTTAATGAAGCTTGTTTGGATCCTCATGCAAGGGTTTTATGATGTCTTGTAGAATGTCTTCATAGAAGGTTGATCATGGAGCCATCTTGAATTCTTGAACTTGACTTCACTTCCTCTCCAATGCTTGATGAATATTTGATTTCTTGTTCACATGAATTGGATTTGCTAGAGTATAATTAGATATGTCTTATATACTGCTTAGATTTCAAATGACAGGGATATACCTCCTTGTATACTTGATTGCTCAAAAATTAATTTATTTTTTGGAGTAGGCCGACACAGGGTCAGATTTACTATTCACATAAGGTGATTGTTGTGAGGACCAAATTTGGGTCCTGAATAAGAGGACCAGGGCATAGGGCCCCCTGGTCTTGAGCTAGGACTATGGAACCTAGCTCCTTGGTCCTAAAAATTATGACTTGGGTTTGGGGAGAAGTCAGAGAAGGTGGTGAATTTGCAAGTTTGTACATGGTGTGAGCAAAATCAAAACAATCATTGGGCATCGGAAGATGAAGCACCAAGGTGAGGTCTATGTGTGGATAAAACTATATGTTGATATAATTTACGATACTACATTTATCCCCCACTTTAGTGGGAGTATGATACTAAACATACTCATGGTAAAGTACAAAGTTGCATTGAAAAACTTTCACCAAGATATCAAATAGATAAGACACACCTAGCCCCCAAGGACTTTAGGATATCATTACTTTATCAAGATAAAAGGGACAATACATGAAAGGGGAAGAGAGAGAATGACTACACTAACCTAGTAATATTTAGTTCTTACTATGAGTCATGAAAGAGAAAAATACCAAATTACAAAGAAAAAGGCTCAGTTTGCAAAGTAACTTGAGTATAAAAAATATGTCATGGTGTTTGCATAAAGTGTAACATTGAGAAAATTGTATGGCCCCACATTAAAGTAATTGCATATGCCTATTGGGAGCAATTTATTTAAGGTAGAAAGCATCCAAAAGATAAGCACGTTAACACAATGAGATTCCCCTGAGAAAGGACAAATCAAAGGATAATGGTCACACAACATATAGAAAAAATCACATAAGGGATCCACTAACTCTGAGGTCAATATGATTTTATGATAAATAATGTATATAAATAATATTTGTATAAAATTGACCTCATCCCCCAAAAATAGTGGAAGAGACCAAAAGAGATCTCAATGCTTTGCATTGTCCCCAGGTAGACAACACAAGGCACATTTACGAACAATAGCACATGTATGACATAACATAGATATGACATATAGAAGAATTTAGATACAAATAGAAGAATCTCATGACAAATTTAACCTCTTTATTACCTTGTACCAATGGAGTAGCAAGGGTCATCCAAAGAGAACATATCATAACATAAAAACATGTCAAGCAACACATCATGGGGAAAACACATTACGAACAAGAAAAAACACAAAAGAGATTCTCCAACATGGATGAAGCTAATCAAGCAAATCCGTTGCCTCCTAATCTTTCTTAACATCATCTAGGGATGGTGGACAAGATGCAAGAGGAGCCACTTTGAGCACAACAGACGGAGCTACTGCAAGTTCTAAACAAAGACCATGCTCTAAGGATGAACCACTTTGTTTTTCACTAGGAGCTAGGGTTAATGTTTTTGAAAAATGTGAAGATAACTCATGATTAATTTCAACAAGCTCATACATATCATCAATATCATTAGAATCAATAATGTTAGCATGAATAACATTATCATCATCTAGATTCATAAAGATAAGATCTTTAACACAAAAAGAAGTTGAACCATCATTTTTCTTAAGCATTTTTAATTTAGGTGATTTGAGTTGAACTTCCTCCCTAGGGTTAGGCGAAGGTTGGAAAAATGGGACTAGGTCAACATTTGGTGTCTTTGGGAAGGAAATGATTTGTAAGGAAATCTTGTGAGTCTTGGCACAATTTCTTCATTGACATTATCTCACACAACAATTCCTTTTAGTTTTAGTCAAGATTTGCGAAGGTTGAGGATCAATGGACAGGCTTATTTTCTTCCCTTATAGGGGGAGGAATGCAATAAATCCCAATAGGTTGAGGGAGACTTGATGCCAACCACTTTCCTTTGTAGGAAGTGGGAGGTAGGATTGAGGCATATATAGGAGGAATAGAAGGAGTAGGAATAATACCAAATCCATTATGAAGAGGAGGAATATCCATGGGTCTAGGGTCTCTAGGTTTACTTAAGGCCATAATCATCTCATTTTTCCTTTTTTGATAAGATAAGAAAAGGATTTCATTTCGAGTCTTAAGAGGCTCAAGTTGTTTAGGCCAAAATTAATCAAGAGTGAAATTTCCATGATTTGTAGTGGGTTGGTAAAGGCTATGATTAATCGTTATAATAGTACCATTATGAGGGAATTTCTAATGTTTATGAATTGTAGCAAGGATAGATTTCGTGGAAGAGAGCCAAGGATTTCTCAACATCACATGAAATTGATTTGATGTAAGAATAATAGAATATGTGACATCTAAGAACTTAGTACCAACCTCAATGAGAAGCAAGATATAATGAATGACAAAGGGAATAAATTTGTAGCTCCTCCTAATCAAAACCTTGAAATCTTTACCATTTTGTTGCCTTCTAATTATACCAATGTTGTTGAGTCCGAGTCTCTTGATTTTTCTCCTAATGACCTTGGTATAGAATCTACTAACATTTTGAACCTTGTTGACAAACCTACACCTCCAAAAGACATGTATTACTTTCAATCCTAGTGAGGATATTGTTGCACCTAATGGCCCATTATATATTAATGTGAATATCAAAGACAAACTCTCATGAGGGGTGCTCATTGATCCTATGTGTATGGTGAATGTGATGCATTTTTTTAGTATAAGTATGCTCTTTAGTAATCACATTCACCATACACATAGGATCAATGAGCACCCCTCATGAGAGTTTGTCTTTGATCTTCATAGTAATATATAATGGGCCATTAGGTGCAACAATAGTCTCACTAGGATTTAAAGTAATACATGTCTTTTGGAGGTGTAGGTTTGTCAAAAAGTTTCAAAATATTATTAGATTTTATACCAAGGTCATTAGGAGAAAAATAAAGAGACTTAGACTCAACAACATTGGTATAATTAGAAGGAAATAAAATGGTAAATATTTGGAAGTTTTGATTAGTAGGAGCTACATATTTATTCCCTTTATCATTCACACCAACTATAGATATAATATTGTTATCAATAAAGTATTGGATCTTATCTCAACTGGTAACAATTCTAGGTATCATGGCCAGGTTGACGATGATATTGACAAAAAAAAATTAGGATCATGCTAAACTAGCAGTGGTTTGGAATTGCTTTAATGGGAGGAAGTTGCAACATATTAGCATTCAACAACTTCAACATTATACTGTGCAAAGGATGGGAACTTTGTAATTAGGGTTTCAATGGGGAAAAGTCTGAGATTTTGATTGCATTCAACTGGTCAAGGTTAATTATCCTCCTTCTTAGTTGAATTTGTAATGTAATTATGAAATTAGGGAAAAACCATGAATAATTGAAGTAGACTAATAGAAACAATAAGCTCCAGATGTCCCACAGAGCCACCAACTGAGATCTCGAAAAAAGAAGACGGTTAGAACCTATTCACAAAAGTTCAGTTTGATTTTTCAGGACTAGGTAGCACAAAACCGCCTTGGTCCTCCAAATTTTACACTGTCAAAAGTTGAACTTGTTCATTGTTGTTGACACTGGTGGATTCATTGAGTACAACTCTTGCACCTATTCCCTACACACAAATAAAAGAGGGAAAGATGCTGAGAATAGGGAGTTGCCTTAGGTAAAACCTAGGTTTTGGAATTAACCATGAAATTGAATTGATAAATGTAATGAAATACTTTCCTTTTGAGGGAAAGGCTGAAAATGCTTGAAATAATAATGTATACCTTGATGAAGTTTTGTTTGACCTTCACAAATTTTTTAGGGTTTCATGTAGAGTATCTTCATAAAACATTGATCATGGATGTCATCTTCAATACTTGGACTTGACTTCACTTCTACTCCAATGCTTGATGAATGACTGGTTGATTGCTCACTTGAATTTTCTAGAGTGTAATTAAGATCATAGAAGTTGTTAGCTTTCAAATGAGAGGGATAGACCTCCTTTTATACTTGTCTACCCAAAAAACAAATTGAATTTCTGAAACAGACTGACATGGGATCCAAATTCTCATTCATTTGTGATGACCATTGTGAGGCCCCAATTTATAACTTGATTAAGGGGACTAGGGAATGTTATTCCTTGGTCTTGATTTATGACCTATGCATAAGCTACCCTGGTCTTGATTTAGGACTAGGGTGTACCACACCCTGGTCCTGATTTAGGACCAGGGTGTAATATGCCCTAATCCTATAAATCGAGACCACAAAATGGGGGAGAAATGGACTGATGATGAAAATGCAGGATTGGAATGAGATGTGAGAAAAACCAACGTTGCAATCAAGCATCGAAAGCTAGAACACCAAAGTGAGGCCTAGGTGAGGACAAAATTGTAAGTGGGTATAATTTAGGATGCTACATTTAGCCCCCACTTTACCAAGATTATGTGACTAATAATACTCACGGTAAAGTAAAATGTTGCATTGAAAAAATTTCATCAAGATATCAAGGAGATAAGACACACTAAGCCCCTAGGGGCTTTAGGATCTTACTCCTCTAATATCAAGATAAAAGAGACAACATAAGAAAGTAGAAGGGGACAAAACATGACTATACTATCCTAGTAAGATTCACTTACTATGAGTCATGAAAAATAAAAATGCCAAATTACAAAGAAAAAGGCTCAGTTTGCAAAGTAACTTGAGTCTTGAAAATATGTCATGGTGTGTGCATAAAGTGTAACATTGAGCAGAGTGTATGCCCCCATGTTAAAGAGACTGCACACATCTTATCAAGAGAAATTTCTTTAAGGTAGAATTCATCCAAAGGACAAGATGTTACCACAATGAGATGCCCCCAAGGAAGGACAAATCAAAGGATGATGGTCACATATATGAAAAAGCATATGGGATCTACTAACTCTAGGGTTTGGATGCTCTTATGATAAATAATGTATATATCAATAATATTTGTATTGAATTGCCCTCATCCCCCAAAGGTAGTGGAACTACAAACACAATGGAAGAAGAGAACATGTGTCTTTTTGAGTCAACATAGGAGAGACCAAAAAAATGTCTCAACATTTTGCATTGTCCTCAAGTAGACAACATAAGGCACAACATATATAAGAAAGGAGATACAAATAGAAGAATGTCACATTAGATTCAACCTCTTTATTAACTTACACCAATGAAGTAACAAGGGTCATCCAAAGATATCCTAGCATGACACAAAAACATATCAAGAAACACATGATGGGGGAAACACATCATGAACAAAAAAACACTAAGAGAGGATCTACAATACAAATGTAGCTAATCAAGAAAATCATCCACCCCCCAATCTTTCTGAAGATCATTTAGGGATGGTGGACAAGATGCAAGGGGGGACACTTTGAGCATAGCAGATGGGGCTACTGCAAGTTCCAAATGAGGACCATGCTCTAATGATGAATCACTTTGTTTGTCACTAGGAGGTAGGGTTAATGCTTTTGAAAAATGTGAATATAAATCATGATTAACATCAACAAGATCACACATATCATCAGAATCAATAGAATCAATATTATTAGCATGAACAACATCATCATCCATATCATCATCTAGATTAATAAAAATAGCATCTCTAATGTGTAAAGAACTTGAACCATCATTTTTTTAACCATTTTTAATCTTGGCAATTTAAGTTGAACTTCCTCCATAGGGTTAGGCAAAGGCTAGACCAATGGGATCAAGTTAACATTTAGTGTCTTCGAGGAGGAAATAGTTTGGGAAGCAATCTCATTAGATTTAGCATGACATCTTCATTGGAATTCTCTCGCACAACGGTTCCTTTTAGTTTTAGGCGAGGCTTGCGAAGGTTGAGGATCAATGGAAATAAGCTTCTTTTCTTTTGTTAAAGGAGGAGGAATGGGATAAACCCCACTATACTAAGACATAGATGATACCAAGAACTTTCCTTTGTAAGATGTAGGAGGTGGGATTGAATCATGTATAGAAGGAATAGAAGGAGTAGGAAGAATACCAGGTCCAATATGAGGAGGAGGAATATCCATAAGTATAGGATCTCTAGGATTATTCAAGGACATGATTGTCTCATTTTTCCACTTTTGGTAAGATAAGAAAATAATCACTTATAGGCTTAAAAGGTTCATGTTGTTTAGGCCAAAAGTAATCAAGGGTGAAATTAACATTCTTTGTTGTGGGTTGGTAAAGGCTATGATTAATTATTATTATAGAACATTTATGGATTTTAGAAGGAATAAATTTCATGGAAGAGAGCCAAGGATGTCCCAACTTCATAGGAAACTAATCTAATGTAGGAGTAATTAAAAAAGTGACATCTAAGCAATTAGTACCAACCTCAATAGGGAGAGTAATCGAACCAATAGTAGGGAAAGAGAAACCATCATATACCTTGACCACAGCATCTTATTTATCATATGTAACTTGATGCAATTGTAAAATATAAAGATATTCTTCAATAATCGCATTTACCATACACATTGGATCAATGAGAACCCCTTGTGAAAGTTTGTCTTTTCTCTTCACAGTGATATATAATGGGCCATCAAGTGAAACAATAGTCTCACTAGGATAAAAAGTAATGCATGGTTCTTTAGTTGGTGTAGGTTTATCAACAAGATTCACAACATTGTTAGATTCCATACCAAGGTCATCAAGAGAAAGGGCATGAGACTTAGAATCAACAACATTTCTAAAGTGATAAGGCAAGTGATTGGTGAAGATTTGGAGGTTTTGATAAGGAGGAGCTACAAACTTGTTTCCCCTGTCATTCACACCAACTACATATTAGTATTATTATCAATGCAGTCTTAAATCTTACTCCTCAATGTATAGCATTTCTTGCTATCATGGCCAGGTTGACAGTGATATTGACAAAAGCCTTTAGAATCATGGTTAGGTGGCAATGGTTTAGAAGTGTCAATTGGCTTTATGGGAGTAAGTTTCAAAACATTATCATTTATCAACCTCGACATTATACTATGCAAAGACTCAAAAAGAGGAGTTAATTATTTTCTAAAGTATCTAGATAAAGGGGTCACACCTATTGTCATGGTTGCCAGTTGAGTGTTGATGTTGTTGTTTATCTTGATGTAACCTTTGTTGGGTTTAAACTTTTTCAAACAATTGTTGATCACCCTAATTCTTATCAATCGAAGCCATTGAAGAGGATGATTAAAATTGACTCACTTGAAGCTGATAATTATGAAGTATTAAACACAATTGCGTAAAGAAAGTAAACTCAGAAAATAGAAGCTTATCTCTAATATCTTTTTGTAAATTATCAATAAAAATTCTTCAAACATCGTGATCAAGCATTTGATAAGCAATTTGAGAATGCAAATGTTTATATCTATGAATTAAATCAATCACTTTTTCTTTAACTCCTTGCTTACAATGAAACAAATCAGTTAAAGTAATCTTAGAAACAATGCTATTTTGAGATTGTTGAATGAAAGAATTAACCAATTATTGAAATGAAGTAATAAAATAATGAGACAAAGAGAAATACCATTGCAAAGCTTTATCCATAAAGGTTCAAGTAAACAATTTAGCCATAAGTCTTTGGTCATGAGCAAAATCACTACACAAAGTTTGAAATGGCTTCACATGAGTCAAGGGATCATCTTTTCCATTATAAAATTACCATTGAGGGACTTCCATATGTTTAGGGGGAACCACACAGACAATATCTTCTGATAGTGGGATTGTTACATCAAATGTGGGAATATTGAACTTGGAGTGAGTAATGGAAACTTGTTGTTGTAGGGATGCAATAGTTTGGTTTAGATTATTGATGGTTGCTTCAATGGATGGATTGAAATTGGACATTTTGGATTGTGGTGGAGGACTAAAATTTGTATATGTAGGTGGAGGTTGGGAATAAGGAGGTGGAGCATTGTGCTATGTGGGTATAGGAGATGATTGGGATACAAATGGAAGACTCACAATAGGAGGTATGAAATAATATTGATTAATGGGATTGTCCCCATGACTAACATATATAGAATTAACAATTTTTGTGGAAGTAGCTATGATAGAAGATTAAATATACTCACACTAGGCAAGGATGTAGGCATAGGAATAGAATGATTAACTTGACTAGTAGGTTGAGAGTAACCAAGGATTTTGGCACAACTTTTGATTGGCATGATATTAGTGTCAAGAATATGAGCAAAGTCATGAAACAAATCAACACCAATTTTATCACTTTGCACCATTCTTTTTAATCCTTCAAGAAAAGGGATTGCCTCACTTTCTAGGTATTGTTGACTCATCCATTGTTGAATATTTTCAAATTCATCGTTAATCTTCTCCAATTGGTCAATAATAACACTAGCAAGTGATTCATCCACATCATGAGAATTATGAGGAGAATGAGGATAAATGATGTCATTTGTTGGATTAGAGGAAGCACCAAAATTATCATGGAATGAGTGATCTAATTGAGGCTCCATATCCTTAGTGGTTAACCCTTGGGAAGCCTTAAGTCTAAAACTTCTTATCACGATAATATTATATGTAGGACTAATAGTAACAAAACTCATGCACACAATCAATTGAGTTCCACCTCTAAATCAATATTTCAACTATCAATCAACATATGAGCTCACCTAACTTGCTCATCTTTTAGGAATGGAGCTGGGAGGAGTAGGAAGCGGCAATGGGAGAATTCAAAATTCAAATTCTCTGAAAGGCAGGAACTCTGGTTCCAATGGTGGGAGCGGCCAGAACAAAGGAGCTAGTCCTATGGGAGAGAAGGACAAGCCTTTGGATATTTTGAAGGCTATTGACATTCCGCAGACTGGTGGTACTCTGTCAGAGAAGAAAGTGGGTTCTAGGTTTTCGGGGGAGGGGTCCAGCGGGGGGTCCATCCCATGTGAAGAGACCTTGGAGAACAGAAAAGAATCTAGAAAATGGTCATCCCTTTTTGGAACAAAACCATCTGGTAAATCCTCTTTACCTCCAGTCAAGAATATTTTTGATCCAACTCGTGGAAAGTTCGCTATCTCTATCCTTGATCTAGTTTTGGATCATAATATAAACAACATGTCAAACTCCCTGGTAGGCAAATTTATGGGTTCGCGCCCAAACTTCGAAGTTGTAAGGGCTTATGTCAAATGGAAATGGGCTCTGAACGGTAACGTTGAAATCTTGACATTGCCTAAAGGCCTCCTTTCTTTTACTTTCTCGTGTGAAGAAGATAAATTAAGGATACTTTGTGGTAGTCCTTGGATGGTAGGAAGGATAGCCTTGGTTCTTTGGAAATGGCATCCAAATTTGAACATGAATGACTCTCTTTTGGCACAAATTCTAGTTTGGGTAAAGTTACCAGGTCTGCCTCTTGAATATTGGGTAGAAAGCATCTTCATAGGAATAGCAAGCTCCTTTGGTGAACTCCTCTCTATAGACCTAGTCACAACATCAAAAAGGAGACTCACTCATGCTAGGTTTTGTGTAGGGATAGCCCATGATGCAGATATGTCGGAACAAATTGATATAGTGTCAAAGTTGGGGACATGGAAACAACAAATAGAATATGAATCTATCCCCTTTGCCTGCTTCCATTGAAAGAAAGTAGGTCACTGGGAAAAATCCTATCCTATCAAGCCTAAAGGAGAGCTCAAGCTAACCAAACCCCTAGGTGGAAGTAAAAGGGTTCCATAAAAAAAGGTATGGCAAGTTAAAAACTCAGAAAATAAGGAAGCTGACTTTGTTGACAACAACTGTTTTGAACCCTTGGGGGAAAATAAGGAAGTGGTTTCCTCAACTTCCATCTCCAACCTTCCAACCCAAGAAGTATTAAGGAATGAGTCAACAAAAGTTAACAACCCCGTGATAGAGCAGATCTGAATAGAGGAATTGAAAGAACATACTGTATCTTCAAGAGACACAGCTGAAGTGGTAATTGCTGATACTTTTGCTGGTAAAGAAATGCAAAAGAAAGAGGAACAACCTTAGGAAGGGGAGATCACTGGCTCCCAAGAAGAAAAGACTGACTCTTCCTCGCTTATGATCAATTCTGAAATGCAAGAAGCCCAAAAATGTGCTATACTGGGTATGAACCTTTCGGATTCAGATCAAAATTTTAAAATAGTAAATAGTGCATCACATGATTCTAGATTCCCTAATTGGGGCAATGAAGATGAAATATCTAGACTCCTCAGTAATCCTAAAGTGGTTCTCAAGAAAGAAGCTGACTGGAAAATACCAAAATACAGGAACAAGAAAGGATCCACTCCCTTGGCTTCTCAACTAAGGAAATCCAGCAGAATAGCTCAAGTTGATGTTGGGTACATCTCCTCTTCCCTAGGTCGACCTTCTAACCACAAATTCAAAGACAAGGAGGCCAGTAAGAACATTGTAGATGGGACTCAGAAGACTCTTAAGGAGTTAGGAATTGGTAAGTAATTATGAAGATTATCTCTTGGAATATTAGGGGACTTAATAATCCTCATAAACATGATATTATTAGGAATATGATAAGGGATAGTAAACCTGATGTTTTTCTAATTCAAGAGACCAAAATGAGTAGAGAAAAAGTTGAATCTCTGATTTTTTTTTTAAATGGAAGTATCAGTGGTGGAGGCTCGAAAGGTGCTTCGGGAGGCATAGCTACTATGTGAAATCTCAATAGTGTCAAAGGCCATGTTCTTATTCAAGAAAAAAATTTCTCTTGCACTAGATTTGAGCATTTAAAAAATGGAACATCATGGGTCCTCACCAACACATATGAACCCAACACCTTGAAAGCAAGAAACACCTTCTGGAAAGAACTTATAGAAACTAGGGACAACTTCAAGAATCTTAGTTGGCTAGTCATGGGAGACTTTAATACTCCTTTGAGAGAGGAGGAAAAATTTGATGGAAGCCCTTCTCAGTTGGAAAGTAGGTTGGCCCTTATGGATTTGATAAATACTTAGGCTCTCAACGATGTGGAGATACAGGGATGCAATTACACATGGACTAATAGGAGAACTAGCAATGATCTTATCCAAGTTCATCTTGACAGGGCTCTTATTTCTGATGACTGGTTCAGACATTATTTCTGCTCCCTGTCTGCCCACATCTGGGTTGGGTCTGGTCATTTTCCCATCACTCTTTTTTCTGACCCAATTAATAGAAGAAGACATTTTCCTTTTAGATTTAAAAAAACATGGACTCATCACCCTGATATTACTTGTAATATCCAGAAATGGTGGAATATCCAAGTTGAGGGCACTATTATGTACAAATTTGTGAAGAAACTCAAAAGTGTTAAGGACAATATAAGACTCTGGAATAAATCTAGCTTCAAGAACATTTTTGAGGCCAAAGGTAAAGTCCAGGATGACCTTAAGAAAATACAAGGCCAAATTCAAAAGGCTGGTTTCTCTACTGTGTCTATTGCTGAAGAAAATGAGACCCTTAAAAAATACCATGAAATCATTGCTAAAGAGGAAAATTTTTGGAAGCAGAGATCGAGATGCACTTAGCTAAAGGAAGGAGATAGAAATACAAGATTCTTTCATATGTCGACTATCAAACATAAAGCAATAAACATGATTACTAAACTGGCAGTGGACAATGGGGAGTTGGTTAAGGAGGAAGAGATAAGGAATGAGGCCAAAAGGTACTTTTTGGATCTTCTGAGGAGCGATCACAAGTTGGATGTTGATGCTTAATCTTCTTTTCTTCAAAATATTCCTTGCCTCATTGATGAGCAGATGAATGCCTCCCTTTCTTCCATACCTTAGAACTTGGAAATCAAAAATGTTGTCTTTTCTTTTGATGGTAATAAAGCTCCCGGTCCAGATGGCTTCCCCATGTTCTTCTTCCAAGATTTCTGGGACATTGTAGGGAAAGATGTTTCCAACGGGGTCAAGGAGTTTTTTGGGGCTAGAAGACTTTTGAAAGAAATTAATGGCACTTTCATTGCACTAATTCCCAAAATCCAAGGTGCTGACTCCATGGACAAGTTCAGACCAATCAGTTTATGTAATTCTTTTTATGAGATTATCTCCAAGGTTCTTACCACCAGAATCTTGACTGTCCTTCCCTCTTTGATTAATCATCAGCAAAATGGTTTTTTTCCAGGAACAAAAATTCTTGACTCCATTATTACTGTCCATGAGAATATTCATTCTCTTGTAAGGGCTAAGAAACAGGGTCTCATCCTCAAGCTTGATCTCTCAAAGGCCTATGACCGGGTTGATTGGTCTTTTCTTGTGAAGGTTCTTGTGGCTTATGGTTTCTCCACCAAATGTGTTGGCCTCTTTAGTCAACTTATTACCTCAGCCTCTTTTGTTGTTCTTGTCAATGGATCTCCATCCCACTTATTCCAAGCATTTAGAGGATTGAGGCAAGGGGATCCCATTTCCCCTATCCTCTTCATTATTATGGCTGAATGTTTTGGTAGGTCTATGGAAAGCATGGTGATACAAGGATCTTTTAAGGGACTTCAACCTTCTTCAGCTGATCATACTTGCTCTCACCAACAGTTTGTGGACGATAACATTGTCATGGGGGAATCAAGTATCTCAGAAGCTAGAACCCTGAAGGACACTCTTTGTAAGTTTGCCTTTGCATCTGGTCAGCTCATTAATTGGGTCAAAAGAGAAGTTTTTTTCATTAATACACCAGAGAGAAGATAACACAGAATCGGAAGAATCCTAGAATGTCAGATTGCTGATCTTCCTACCATTTGTCTTGGCCTCCCCTTGGGCATTGCACCTCCTGATTCTTTTTGGAGCTCTTTGGCGGACAAATTCCATAAAAATCTAGCTGGATGGAAAGGAGCCCTTTTAAGTTAGGCTGGAAAGCTTCAACTTCTGAAAGCTTCTCTTCAAAAAATACCTATCTATGCACTTAGCCTTTTCAGAATTCTAGTAAAGTATGTTGATGCAATTGAGAAAATTGAAAGAAAATCTCTGTTTAGAGGTTGAGGAAAAGAAAAGAATGTCTCTTGTGGCTTGGGATCAGGTATGCAGACCGAAAAGTAAAGGAGGCCTGAGAAGAATCTGGACCCTAAATGAAGCTCTCTTGTCTAAACAGGTTTGGAGAATGTTCCACTCAGATAGTGAATGGTGTAAAATCTGGAGAAGTAAGTATTCTTTTTTGCCCTCTTCTCTTTCCTCTTTTATCAATTCTAGCATCAGTATGAATGGGTCCCATATCTGGAATCATGCCTCTAAGTGCAGAGACAACATTGCTAAATGGGTTATATGGAAAGTAGGCAATGGTAGGAAAGTTAAATTCTCGAAAAATCGTTGGCTTTTTGATAAATCTTTGATTGATATCCCATAATGGGCCCCTTATGCCTCCTCCTGTATTAGAATGTTTTGTCCTTTAGTTGAAGGGTATTGGATAGGTAATAAATGGCAGAACATTGAAAGTATCCACCCAAACCTTATTAAGCTTAAAAACCATCTTTCATCACCCTGATTGAATAAAGAGGAAGACTCCTTCATTTGGAAATATGAACCTAAAGGTAATATTACTGTCTCTTCAATGTATGGTGTTCTTTCCCCTACCCCTTCTAAAAATCCTTTTTGGTCTAAAGCATGGATAAAGGGTTTGATCCCTAAAATCAACTTTTTCTATCAGACTATTCTTCAAAATAAAATCTTGACCTTAGACAATCTCAAGGGTAGAGGATTTGCATTCCCTAATAGATGTGCTCTGTGTCTTGAGGAGGAAGAGTCTGTGGACCATCTGGCCATCCACTGTTCCTATTCTGCTTCAATTTGGGAAAGATTTCTTAAGAGTTTTAAGCATTGATTGGGTGTTTCCTAACACTATCAGTGATTCGTTCTACTCCTGGAATTACTGGTCTAACTCCTTTTTGAGATCTTTGTGGCAACTATCACTTCCTCACATTCTGTGGGGGTTATGTAAAGAAAGAAACAATCGTATTTTTAGGGACACTTCTCTTACTTAGGATATTGTTTTCCAGAAAATACAATGGGCTATAGTGGAGAACATTGGGATCATTGGGGGTCCCTGCTTTTCAGCCAACCCTCTAGAATCTCACATTTTATGTTCCTGGACTTTGAAGAATGGTGGCAGTTCTGACCCCAAGCAAAACAAAAGATTAGAAGCAAGATGGAAAACTCCCCCTCATGGTTGGTTCAAAGTCAATTTCGATGGTGCTGCAAAAGGTAATCCGGGCCCTGCAGGATGTGGAGCTATTCTTAGAGATGATAAAGGTATATGCACGGAAATGATTGATGTTCCAATAGGAAGCCAAACAAACCACAAGGCAGAAGCAATGGCAGCACTCCAAGGTATTCTCCTCACAAAAAGATGGAATTGCCCCTACCTATGGATTGAAGGGGACTCTAACAACACCATTTTCTAAGCCCTCATGGTCTATCAATAACATTATAAAGGCTGCTAGAGACCTCATTAACACTTTTGAGAAAAGTTTCATATCTCATATTTACCGTGAAGCTAATGGTTTTGCTGACTGGACAGCCAATGTGGCGGTCAATCAAGATGAAATGATTACATGGAAGGGAGAACAGGGCCTCCTAGAGGATGACAGATTAATCATTTTTAAGGATCGATACAATAGTACCCCAAAGATCATAAATGGACAAAATAATAATGAAATGGATTAAAAGGAGTGCTTCGAGCTATTATAATATTGTCAATACCAGAATCCAGATTCTGGAAACTATCAGCATTGGCGAAGGGAAGTCTATGGCAGATTATGTGGAGGATTTGACCAAAACTATTGCTAGAGCTGAAAATATAAGAGACTCCTTCAACCCCAGATTTGAGCAAATTGAGAAATACCTAATTGAAAGGAAAGCAAAAGCTAATGCTATGTATCAAACAATGGCGGAAAGTGTCAGTAAAGTTAGCAAAAGTGAGGAATGCCTTAAAAGTATCGCAGAGCAAAGCTTAAACATTCTGAAGGCCTTGGTTGGCAATACCAAATCCCTCATGAGCAAATTGGAGGAGGAAAAGGATACCTTGGAAATTGACCCTGACATTGAAGGCACAGAAGATGTTCAAGGACCCAGAACAAGAACCAGAGGTAAAAAGAAGGAGAAGAAGCCAAATAAGGACCTGGATGAACTCAAAGCTGTTGCGGCCAATTACGACCAGCTGGTGATTAAGGTGGAGGACCTCCTGAAGGCTTTAAAATAAGGCAGTGGTTTCTTCTATTTTGTTGTTTCTTTTGTTGTCCTTTCTATTTATTGGCTTTATTGCCAGTCATTTTGAAAGTTGTTCTTATTTGGTCTGGATACTCTTTGATGATCTATTTTAAACTCCTTTGTTAAAGGTTTCAGGTCCTTAAAACCTGTTTTTCTTATTAATCAGAACAAAACTCATGCACAAAGGAGGGCAATTTGAATGCCAAAATTGAAAACTATGATTAAGAAATGTAATTTGTTGTAATAATAATTTATTAACCAGTTAATTTAACAATTTTATTGATTATTTTGAACAATAAATGCCTTTAAATCATAAAATAACATGTCATAATAATCAGATCTGAAAATACACTTGAAAAATTATGCAACCACAAGTGAATTTTAGAATAATAAATTAGGATTTTTGTGAATCTACCCTCTGAATGTGTGAAATTCAATTGAAAACAACAATTATGGATATAAATTTGAATAATAAAATGCATACAAAATCATATCTAAGACAAAAAATCAAAATGAAGCATGAAGGATGTCGGGTTCACCAAAATGTAAAGGATGGAAAATTGGGAATTAGGATTTCACTAAGTAAATCCACTAAATAACCCAATTAACATAATTACATTTAAGTAGGGTTTAACCCAATATATCTAGGCTAAATCCCAATGGGGAAAGATATGAGATTCTAATTAGATTCAACTAGTTATGGTTGACTATCCTCTTTCCTAGTTGAATTTGTAATGTAATTATGAAATTTGGGCAAATCCATGAATAATTGAAGTAGACTGATAGAAACAATAAGGTAAAAATGTCCCACATCTAGCCACCAACTGAGGTCTGGGCAAAAGAAGATTTTAGAACCCATTCTCAAAAGTTCAACTTGAATTTTTGGGACTAAGTAACATAGCTCTGCCCTGGTCCTCCAAATTTTCCATCATCGAAAGTTGAACCCGTTTGCCACTGTTGACACTGCCGGATTCCTTGAGTACAACACTTGTGTTGGCAATATTACAGTATAATAGACAATGAAAGATTGTTGACATTTCAATAAGGATATTGAGAAGGTTGCTGATGATTATGGACATAACTGATTAAAGATGTTTTACTATCTTGATATTATTATTTTGTCATTGATGTCAAGAAATTGATTTTCTAATTCAGTATGATGTTGCCATATCTTGAGAAGTATGATATGAAGATTATAAAGAAGTCAATAAAGACACAGGAAAGAATATGATGAATAAGGGGATAAGTTATTCAATGGGCAACTACTACCGAGTCAGACAATGATGAGATCTTGATGTTTTAGATTGTTTTAACATCATACATATGTTGTAAAATGTAAAGGTTAATACTATACTATGTTATCAAGTAATGAACCTAGTCAGTAAACCCTAAGGAACCTAGTCGGTAAACCCTAAGGTTATCACTATCGGTTAATGAAGACAGAATGTCTACCGAGTGAAGTTTAGTATTCACCGAGTTGTAACCGAGCTATAACAGAATGCATTAAATGTTTACATGTGATATTTAATGAATGAAGCTAATGAGCTGGAGTGGATCAATGATTGGTAAGCTGTGGAAGAAGTTTGTTAATGAATCTAAGGCAATGGAAAGCTGGTAGGAAGATCTACAACTCAGATTGAACCGCATTACCCTAACACAAGTTCCAAGGTGAATGTGCAAGTTCCAAGGCGGGGTAAAACATTTTCAGATCGAAAGATAAAATGAACCTAGACAAGATTGAAGATCTGATGGCTATGATTGATCATGGGAAATGTGATCAAGGAGATTAAGAGGTTAGAAGATTGTTTATAAATAGGAAACTGTTGATAAACAATGTATGCAGGCAAGTGTATGCACAGGGATGCTACATAGTGATTACCGAGCACATAAGCTTGAAGACCTGTTAGAATAACAGAGTATTGATGCCCAACAGATAAACAAGATTAGTTCTATGTCTAGATTGTATTGAACAAATAGGAATCTGCTTTAGCATTTTAGATGTGAAGTTGCAGACAGATTTTATTACTATTATTTTGTGAAAGTGACTGGAAATCTCTTAACCGAGTGGACTTAATAGTCTTATATGTAAATCCTCTAGCAAGGTGACATTCTAATTGAGTGTCTGAAATCCTTTGACAAGGTCACTTCTAACAAAGTGAAGATCCTAACAAATCTAAGGGAAATCCCTTAACCGGGTCACATCTAGAAATGTGTTTGTAATCTTTAACAAGATTTTCTTTTAACCGAGCATACACTAGAAGAGTATATTTCTTAGTGGGTCCGAAATCCCACAGTGGTTTTTCCCTATTTGGGTTTCCACGTTAAATCTGGTGTTATGAGGTATATTGTTCATATGCTTTTGAGTTTGCATGTTTGACAGTTTTTGGGTATATGACTGATATATGTGTTACCGAGGTTGGATCTGACGTTTTTATGGATGATTAAGTTTGTATGATTCACCACCCCCCCCTCTCATCTTGTTGGCTATTGGATCTATACTTATATTAAGTATCAGAACTATCAACTTGCACCTATTTCCTATACACAAAAAAAGAGTGAAATATTTTGGGAATAAGGGTTTGCCTTAGGCAAACCCTAATGGCAAACCCCGATTTTGAGATTAACCATAAAATTTAATTGATAAATGTAAATAAATACTATAATGAAATAGTTTCCTTTTGAGGGAAAATATGAAAAATGCTTCAAACAATAATCTATACTTTGATGAAGTTTTTTTTACCTTCACGAAGGTTTTAAGGTTTCATGTAGAGTTTCTTTATAAAACATTGATCAAGGATGACATCTTAAATACTTGAACTTTACTTCACTTCTACTCCAATGTTTGATGAATGATTTATCACTTGCTAACTTGAATTTTCTAGTGTAGTTGAGATCATAGAAGTTGTTAGCTTTCAAATGAGAGGGCTATACCTCCTTTTATATTTGTCTGCTTGAATTTTTTTTGAATTTTCAGAAGAGGTCGACATCCACTTATTTGTGATGACTGTTGTGAGGCCCTAATTTAGGGACTAGTTAAGAGGACTAGGGTGTGGTATGCCCTGGTCCTAATTTAGGACCAAGACATGGGTTGCCCTAGTCCTAAATATCAGTTATCGAGAATGGGGGGGGGATCAGACATATGATGAAAATGTAGGATTAGAATGGGGTGTGAGAATAATCAACATTGTAATCAAGCATCAAAAGCTAGAATCCCAAAGTGAGGCCTATGTGAGTACAAAATTGTAATTGAGTACAATTTAGGATACTACATTATGCAAAGACCTAGAAAAAGGAGTTAATTCTTTTCCAAAGCATTTGGATTAAGGGGCCACAACTGATGTCATGACTTCCACTTGAGTGTTGATATTGTCATTTATCTTGATGGAACTTTTATTGGGTTTGAACTTCATAAACAATTTTTGAGCACTCTCATTCTTATCAACTAGAGCCATTGAAGAGGATGAATCAAATTGAATCAATTGATGCTAATAATTATGAAGCACTGCACACAATTGTGTAAAAGAAGTAAACTTAGAAAATTGAATCTTATCTCTAATATCTTTTTGTAAATGAGCAATAGAAATTCTTTAAACATCATGATCAGGCACATGACAAGCAATTTGTGAATGAAAATGCTTATATCCACCAAAAAAATTAGTCACATTTTCTTTAACTCCTTGCTTACAATGAATCAAATTAGTCAAAGTAATCTTAAGACCAATGCTATTTTGAAATTTTTGCATGAAATCATTAGCCAATTGTTGAAATGAAGTAATAGAATAAGGACACAAAGAATAATACCATTGCAAGGATTTATCTCTAAAGGTTCTAGTAAACAATTTAGCCATAAGTCTTTGGTCATGAGAAAAATCACTACACAAAGTTTGAAATGTCTTCACATGAGTCAAGGGGGGTCACCTTTTCCATTGTACAACTCCAATTGAGGAATTTTCGTATGCTTAGTAGGAGCCACATGAACAATGTCATTAGATAGTGGGATCGCTACATCAAATGTGGGAACATTGAATTTAGATTAAGTTATGGAATCCAATTAATGTTGTAAGGATGTAATAATGTAAGATAAGTTATTGATAGTTGCTTTGGTGGATGGATTTAAATTATACATATTAAATTATGATGGAGCAGTATATCCTTTTGTAAATTAGCAATAAAAATTCTTTGAGCATCATGATCGGGAATAGGATAAGCAATTTGTGAATGCAAATATTTATATCTACCAACAAAATCAATCACCTTTTCTTTAACTCCTTGCTTACAATGAATCAAATTAGTCAAAGAAATTTTAGGACCAATGTTATTATGAAATTGTTGAATGAAAGCATTAGCCAATTACTGAAATGAAGTAATAGAATAAAGAGACAAAAAACAATACCATTGCAAGTCTTTATCTATAAATGTTCTAGTAAACAATTTAGCCACAAGTCTTAGGTCGTGAGAAAAATCACTACACAAAGTTTTGAATGTCTCCACACGAGTTAAGGTGTCACCTTTTGCATTGTAAAACTCCAATTGTGGAATTTTCATATGCTTATGAGGAACCACACAAACAATTTCATCGGATAGTGAGCTCACCACATCAAATATGGGAACATTGAATTTGGATTGAGTTATGGAATCCAATTGGTGTTGTAAGGATGTAACAATTTGAGATAGGTTATTGATGGAACTGTTGACACAAAAGTTTGCACCCTTGGTGATCAAGCTTGACCACCAATCTCATGACACGTGGAAACAACCTCTTAAGTGTGGGACCTTGCTAAATGTGAGGTTGAATCTCCAGAGAAGGTCGACTTCTTATTCAATCTAAGTGCAGGTCTTGGACCATCTCAACACTGATAAAACTAACCTATGTTCTTGACAAGGAAAATGGAGAGAGAGAAGAATTTCCTAAAAGAAGGGAAATAAGGTTTGCACCTAGACTAAAATTTGATCTACCCCCACTTGTAATTGTACAAAACATTAACAAAACTTCCCAAAGATACACTAATTCCTATCTAAGTCTAGCTTTCTAAGACTGAACCAAGGTTGGAATTGTTAATAATGGCAAAGGAACAAACAATGTTATCAGATGCCACATTAAGAAGGATCAACGCTATTACAGATGCTAAGAAAGCAAGAAAATATGCATTCACACAAACAGGTAAATAAAATACACAATTTGCATAAAATTAAATTAGGTAAGGCAAGAAAATTTTATTGATGAGAGACAAGGTGATTTTAAAGTTGCGAAAATCATAGATTACTGCCAGAAAAAAAGAAGAGAGGACCCTGTAAACAAGATAAGAAATTGCCTTTATAGTTTAGGCATTACTGAGATGGTTACAACTAATGAAAACCCTAACCCTAACCAGGGTTAGGTTACAAAATTTCTGAGGGAGGAGAAAATCAGATCAACAGATCTGATAACGTGCTGGAACGCCCTCTAGAAGACGTCTTGCAACCTAGAAAAGAGCAAAACCACTTCCTGGTGAAGTAATCTCTGTCAAAAAGCATGGTCGAGCACACTTGCAGGGACAAAATTTTTATGTATTTCATTGAAAAAGCATGGTGGCATCTGAAATCGGCCTACAGGGGTCACCTCTGGAGTTATGGCATTGAAATTCGATGGTTGGAGCGATATCGAGTAAAAATCAAGCACCGACTGAGCACAGAACGACCTCAACCCTCAGGTCAACAACCACTCTCCTACAGAGCATTCAAACCCCAATGATCACCATAAATTCAAATTTTCATTATCGATTTGAGAGATTCACACAAAGATGGATGCGTGAGATCTCTCCATGCAAGCATCTAGTAGGTCCAATCGATGATTAAAACATGGTCATCAGATCAGGTATTTATGAAAGTCTGATGGCTGCAAATGTCTGACAAGGCACCCCATGTCCACATCTCACCAGCTATGTTTGACCACTAACTACACTAAGTTCTTATCCCGTGACAATATTGTGGGTCTACTTTTACCTTGTCGGATAAGCATCCTCTTTGTTCTACTTTGCTTTGCTTATCAGGCGACACTTCTTCACTGCCTTTTCAACCTCACGGTATAAGCCATCCTTGCTTCTAACTTGTTTCCTTATCCCACAACATCATTTATCTCCATTTTTACCCTCGAGAGATAAGTGTTTCTTTATTTTGTCTTCTTTATTTATAATCCTGTGGTCCCCTTTGAGCCTTCGCTTTACCCCACGGGATAAGCATTTGTCACTTTTCCTCCTTCGCTTCTTATCCCATGACATCACATTATGTCCCCTTTAACCCCATGGGATAAGAGAAAACACATCAGTCTTAATTACTTTCTTATCCCACGGGCCACCGCTGAAGTCCTTATAACCTCACGGGATAAGCCTTCTTCTTTGCTTCAGACAATTCCTTATCCCATGTGTTGTTGATGTTGCCTTTGAAACCTTGCAAGATAAGCCTAATGCCCCTTTTTATCCTTGTTTATCTTATCCTACGGCCCGCATGACCACCTCCAATGTGTTGCAGGATAAGGGAAAAGCCCACCTGCTTGTTAATCTTATCCTGTGAGCAACTGCCGATGACTTTATAACTCCGCAGGATAAGAAGGATTCTTATCATTATTTCTTATCATGCGGTACCTTTTTTATGTCTTCTTCACCTTGTGGGATAAGATAAGAGCCCTTTATTTTACTTCCTTGTCCCATAGGACCTTATCCCGCGTGGTCAGAACCTGCTAAGGTTGGCGCAAAAATTTGCCAACATTTCTGGCGACTCAGAGGGGGGGGGCAAGCTTGCTTGGCACATTGATCAGTAGCCTTGAAGTCCATTGGGCACAGAGTCAAAAACTGAAACAAAATATAAATCTCTACCCCTACAAAATTCAAAAACTTCACCATTCTAGAGAATAGTCTATGCATGCGCACTTGTTGGAAAGCCGAAGAACATAAATTACAATATTTACAACAGACTCTGCAACATCAACCCTTTAAGAACATGCTTTAAAGTGAATCCCATTCACCACAATTGGGATATCTTCCTCATTCAACTTGGCTAACCTGAAAGCATTAGATTCCTCGCAGCCTATAATCACATAGGGACCACTCCATATTGCGTCAAATTTTGAGTTCCTCCAAGGTTTTGCTCTATTAGCATCTCATTTTAGGATAACATCTCCAACCTGGAAGGTCCTCAACTTGGCCCTCCTATCAAATTATCTCTTCACCTATCCTCGATGGACATTTAAAGTCTTCTTGGCCTTCTCTCTGACCTCTTCAAGCTCTGTAAGTTCGACATACCTTACTGGAAAGGCATCATTTTCCAAGAGCTCCAATTGATGTGCCAAGTCCAAGGATGGAAAGTCAAGGGATAGAGGGATCCTAGTTTCCCTACCATATACTAGCATGAAAGGAGAATTACCCAATTATCTCTTAGGAGTAATCCTATAAGCCTACAGGGCTATTCCCAACTTTAAGTTCCATGCTCTCTGATTATCCTCAAGAGTCCTTTTGATGATCTTGATAAGATTCTTGTTGGAGGACTCAACCAAGTCGTTGCCCTGAGGATAATAATTTGATGATGTTTTTAAAAACACATCATGCTAAAGTTCCCATAGACTAAACTAAGATCCCACAAAGGCCTTGGCATTGTCTGATATGATTGTGGAAGGGGCTCCAAATCTAGTTGCAATCCCCTCAAGGAATTGAACCACTGAATTCTCGGTTGCATCCTTCAAAGAAACAACCTGTGTCCACCTTGTGAAATAGTCTGTGGCAGCCAAAATCCACTTGTGGCCTGCACTTGACATTGGATAGATAGGGCCAATGAAATCAAGCCCCCATTGTGCAAAGGGTTAATCAGTTGAAATGGGATGAAGAGGAAGGGCAGTTAACCCTTGCTTACCTGCAAAAAGTGCACATTCTTTGCACTGTCTAACCCATTTCTGAGCATCATTGAATAGAGAAGGCCAATAATATCCTACTCTCATGAAAGTTCACAGTTGTAGTTCTTGTTGAAAAATGGCCACTAAGGGGCCCATTATGAAATTAATTTATCATTCTATCGGTCTGATATCCATGGATGCACCTCAACAAGACACCATCCAGGCTTCTTTTGAATAATATACCATCCACTAAGGCATAGGGGATGGACTCCAATCTATGATGCCTTCTCTTGGTTCTATCATAATGGGAAGGATAGCTACCATCCTTTAAGAAGGCTGACATAACTTCCAACTAACTGGTTTGTGCATCTCCTTGGTTATCAACCTATTCTTCTTCCTGTAGCAAGAGGGAGATCTTTGATTCTTTCCCAAAAGATGAATTGAACTACTCACAAAGTCCTCTTTGATAACTCAATGATGAACCACTAGTACCAAACCGGTACTGAGAGAGGGGGGGGTGAATCAGTACAGACACAAATACAGTCCAAAACCGGTTTGATAGCAAACACTCACAATGACTGATAAACAGAGATACCGGTAAAATAGAGTGCAACTGGTAGCATCCAGTATAGCTCAATCAGTCATGAACTGGTCACTCACTAAGCTTTTCTCTTAGCTCAATACCACATTATCATAATATTCACATGCATGAACTAGTAGACTTTACCATCAAATCTTCACAACAATGAGTTCAATATGTTTTATAGACAGGCATAAAACATAGAAACTTTCATGTGCATAATAGATAAAACAAAGCATCACAAGACAAAAGCATTTCACATGACACACATATTTTTCATGTGGAAACCCAACTGGGAAAAACCATGGTGGGGATGAATACCCACAAGCTGCTTTTTGAACTCTTTAGAAGTCCGCTCTGTTAGGAGCCTTGTCCGGTTAAGAACATTACAATAGGTTCTGGTAGGAACCGATCCTGTTAGGGATCACCCGGTTAAGGGATACCCGATTAAGGGTTAAACACAGTAGGGTCACCTTGTTAGAGGATTTTAAGAACTCAATAGCTGAAAGGATCTCCTAAGCTTTTCTAGCTTCTCAGAACTCATTAGCTTCAAGTTACCCAGTTAAGGGATTTACAGCAAGCTGGTTAAGACCACCCGATTTAAGGGATTTTGAATCAATCCAGTTAAGGCTACCCTGTTAGGGGATTTTACAACTGTTGAAGTGGTTAGAGATCAACAGGTATTACAATGATCTGTTAACAACACTTAATACTAATACAGATCCGTTTAGGCTCCTCTTTTCCTTTTGCACATACACTTTGCAGGTATCTCTTCTCTCCTATGGTCTGGCAAGAATCTTGTATCACTTTCGTTGGATACACACTCACAACTTTTGCCAGCAACTTCATACAGAAACCTAACATCGACCTTATAGGGAACATACAGGTCGGTAGCAAAAACCTAAAACCCTAAACTTGTTAGGTTGAGCAATTCAAACGGTTTGATCCTGACCGTTGAAACATACTACATTAAATGCACCATTCTTGAGTCGATCTCAAGACATTCTCCATCGTCCATTATCCACCATTTTCATGGTGGTTGATAACCCATCACGCGTTATCACCATTTGACAAACTTCGCACATTTCCGAGGTAGATAGGAATAGTCTTCTTTATGCAAGATCCTTCACGCGCACAGAGCTTACGTGGCAACACAATCTGTCCTCCATCATACTGCTAACTCATCACACAAAGATCACCGATTGAGTCACATAGACTTGAGATACTCCAACCGGAAACCCCGAAGTGGAAGCTGCCTTACCAACTGGTAGTCATACAGTGCTTCCATGTGCCGGTTCCCATAATTGCATGCCGGTTCACTTTGAACAAATGTGTCGCTTCACTTTGGCATATACCGGTTCACACATATGCCGATACCTCTTTCTTCACTTATCTTATGTGCCGGTT
The DNA here is from genome assembly GCF_030272615.1 of Cryptomeria japonica. Lineage (NCBI taxonomy): Eukaryota > Viridiplantae > Streptophyta > Pinopsida > Cupressales > Cupressaceae > Cryptomeria > Cryptomeria japonica. The sequence goes on along the minus strand of NC_081408.1, from coordinate 363,800,817 downwards.
CACACTATGTCTCATATTGACATCAATGACAACATACAATATCATTATGTCTTCATGCCAGTTTACATAAGGCTCATGCCGGTTCACATAATGCTCATGCTGGTTCACATAATGCCAACACTCTTCCCCTTAATAACTTGGTAATTTTGATATCGAGGTCATACTCCATGACCTTAGTGATCTATCTAGCTCTCTTCTCACCTATGTCCTTGTTGAGAAGGAAATCCTTAACACTAGCATGTGGGACCAGGAGCTGAATCTTGTTTCTTGAGAGCATGTGTCTGAACTTTTTTAGTGCTCTCACAACTATGATGAATTTTTTTTCCACATAGTTGTACCTAAGTTCATAGTCCTGTAGGACTTCATGGAAAAAGCTATGGGCTGCTCCAAATCATCCCAATTTATCTATATTAGGATGGCAGATATACTTGATTCTCCTCCCAAGGTATAAAGGATGAAATCCTTCTCATAGTTTGGATTTACTAAGGCAAGAGCCTAGGTAATGGCCTATTTGATATGATCAAATCCCTCCTTCCCCTCCTTGGTCCATTTGAAGGGAAAATACTTCTTTAACATAGTTGTGAGAGGCTTGACCAAAGCTGCAAGGTTTAGTATAAACCTTATGACAAAGTTGATTCTTCCAAGGAAGCTTTGAAGTCCTTTCTTATGATGTGGAAGTGGAAGAGACACAATGGCTTCCACTCTCTCTGGGTCTATGGACAGACCATCTTTGGATACAATGTGTCCAAGTAGTTTGCCCTGATCAATGGAAAATTCACACTTGTTGGGGTTCAAGGACACACCATATTCCTTGCACTTTATGAAAACTTGCTCAAAATGAGCAAAGTGGTCTATCGCATGCTTGGAGCATACAGTAATATCATCAAGATATACTAGTATAAATTTTGCTAATACTCCCTTAAAATCCATATCCATGGCTCTTTAAAAAGTTACACCTGCATTTGTTAGTCCAAAATGCATCTTACAATAGGCATAAGTACCCCATTTAGTAGTGAATGCAGTCTTGTATTGGCCAGATTCTTGGACTAAGATTTGGTTATAACCCAAGTATCCATCCAAGAATGAAAATCTTTCAAATCCACTAACCTTGGCTAAAATTTGTTCCATGGAAGGAAGGGGATAATAGTCTTTAAGGGAGGTTTTGTTGAGGTCCCTAAAGTCTGTACACAGTCTGATTTCCCCATTTTTCTTCATAACTAGAACAAGATTGGCTACCCAAAAAGAATGCTTAATTGGAAAAATAATGCTAGATTCTATAAGCTTGGATAGTTCTCTCCTCATCAAAGGCTCAATTTTGGGATTTATAGGCCATTTCTTTTGTCTAACTAGTTTAGCATTAGGATATAACTCTATGGTATGTTGAGCTAGACTAGGATCAAACCTCTTTAGATCCTCATAGGTAAAAGCAAAAATATCATTATACTCTTGGCAGAGATTGACAAAAGTATTTTAATTAGATTGGGAACACTTTCTTAAATTGAGAGCTTTTCTTTCTGCCATGGCTATTGATTTGTAGTCTCATTTCTTGGTGGCGAGGTTCATTACTCTCCCTTTCATTTGATCATTATGGTTGAAGATCCCCTCCAAGATGATCAGACCCTTGGGCAACTTGTTAGAGCCGAGCTGCATGATTTGATCTCCATACTGGTCCTGCAGCATGCCCTGCTTCTTGTGTGAGAACTCTACCTCATCTTGTAGGAAGTTCACAATCTACTAATTAGAATCAAAGACCTACCAATTCACTTGGCTATCAGGCACTATAGGTCTCACCACAAGTCTGATATGTTGTTCTTTATTCACTGCATCATGAGATGGAATTTCATGTGGGGCACCTACTACTACTATTCTATCAACATGTTTATTTTGATTTCTAGGGACACTAGAAATATTGTAAGCCTCAAATCCCTCAATTAGGTCCCATGCTCTATGTTTGTAGGACTTGAGAAGGTTTCTCTTGGTAATATTATGAACTCTGACCTAATTTATAACCAACTCACTGTCTCCATGCACCTTCAAAGATTTGATCCCTCTCCTATGTGTTGTTTGGAGAGCCAAAATCAAGCTTCATACTCAGCTACATTGTTAGTGCAACTAAACTGAAGTCTGAAAGAAAAGAAATATTTCTCCCCCTTGGAAGAGATCAAGAACACACTAGCCCCTACACCATTTTTGTTCCTTGAACCATTAAAGAACATGTCCCATATCCCCTGCATATCATTGTCTTCCTTTGAAAGATTAGGGATGGGGGTGTTTTCTTCATGTATACAATATGTACCCAGGCCGGTATTATTGACCTTATCAATGGGGTCAAACTGAAATGCATTTTCCCACTCATCAAGTAGGCAATCAGGAACCTCATCCAATTGAGTTGCATGCTCTCTTACTAAAAATTCTTCCTTCTCCTCATGGAGAGTACAATTCATGTTGATAGGACTTGGGGTATAGGGCTCTATATGATCATTGGCAACAGGTTCAACCCTAATGATTACTTTGGTACCATATCTTATCCTAAACAACATGTGTGACCAGTTAGAAGATAGGTAGCCACCTATCTTGGCAGTGAACTCCCTAGATAAACAAATGGAAAAATAAGAAGGGAGGTCAATCACTATGATGTCTTGTAATACACTACAACCCGAGCAGGCATGCAAGGTCAAATTTAAATCTCCAATGACTCTCATAGCCTGAATTGATGTGCCATCAAGTTGTACAACTCCTCTTGTTATAGGTTCATACCTGATACCTAGGCGGTCAACTATCTCTTTTGGCATAACAAAACTACTAGCCCCACTATCTATCATGTAATTATGAATAAGTTTATCACTTATGATTAATGATAGATAAAAAGGGGGAGGCTTATTGATTTTCTTTGGATTCTTTGCCTCCAAAGGTTGCACCAAGATTGTGGAAGTTGAAGAACTACAACCTTGACTGGTACCTTCTGCAACATCCATCCCCTTTAGGGCTTCATGAAGTAGGTCTCTTTGAGATGGGATATCCAGAGCATCCCACATTCATACATTGAGCCTTGCCCTCTTCATATGTTCAACAATATTAAAGGGGATGGCAACCTTAGCAGTGAACTTTTCAATAGTAAGGTTTGGTTTTGATATTATAGGAACCTTAGTTGGCTCTCCTTGCATGACCTTTTGAGTCAAATCCTACTCCTTATTTGGATAAGCCACCTTATTAGGGGTCTTTGGCATTGTAGTCTTCATATCACCCTATGGAGCTTGAGCTGTCGTAGTAGAAGAAATATTAGGGTCTATGGCCCTCATTTTTGATCTTGTGTTGTTGGCCACATTGTCCCCACTTGTCTGATTTATGCCACAAAAATAAGCCTCCTGCCAATTCATAAAAGTTGTATCTCTCTGTGTATGACTAGGACAGTTAGTAAATTATTGTTGTTGTAATGTTGTTGGCTCCTCCTGTGCTACTAGGGCATGATAAAACTCACCATTCTGACATGAGGTCTAATTGTGTGGCTGATTGCATGGGACACACCAATCTTGTTCTTGAGAAAGATTGTTTTGAACTGGCACTATATCCTTTGAGGTGCTTGCAACTGTGGGATTCAAACTGTTCAAGGGCCTAGCATTTCTCCATTGGTTTTGCCCTTGAAAATTAGGCCTTTGTTGCTAATAATTCTGGTTTTGGGACTGATAAGGCCTATTGTTAACCTGTGGCAACTGTCTCTTGACTGAGACCAATTTGTTTCCATATCCCTGCAGTTGCTGGCTCATTTTTTGTATTGAATCCTCCATAGTAACCCTGAGCTCTTAGATTTCAGAAACTAGAGGGGGTGCAAGTGTAAGAAAATGGCTTGAAGATGTCGTTAGTATTGGTGCTAAAATGGGTTGTTAGGTAGGAGCCTCTGGAAATAAGGGCATTGGAGGCCTAGGAGACAACTTTCATATTTGTATTAAGCAATTTTATGCTCTTATGGTAGTCTCATAAGCTAATGAGAGATTATTCCCCTCCATAGATTGAATCATAGCTGCAATATCACTATCCAAAGCCTTAAAAAAATATAGAAAAGAATGGTTTGATGAAGGCTTTACTAATGATGGGATCCTATCCCGTGTCTTTTGGAATCTATAATTGAAATCGCCCATTAACTCATGGGGTACTCTTTTTATTGTGGTCAGTTGCTCATAAGTGACAGATGGTCACTTTTGTCCTCAAAATGCTTGCATAGTTTCTCTCCTAACTCATCCCAATTGTAAATGTAGTTAGGAGCTAGCCCTCTATACCATTGGAGGGATTTCCCTTTGAATGAGGAGGCAAGAAGCCTCACTGCAACATTGTCTTGGGTGACATCAAACACTATGCAGATGCTTGCCACATCCTTGATAAGTTCTTCAGGGGAGGTAGATGTTTCTCCAGTAAAAAATGGTATAGCCTTCAAGGCTGCTACTAGAATGTCATTCTTTTGAGTCAGGACTAAAGGACCGCCACCATTGAAGGTGACAAAGGTATGTGCTCTTAGGACCGCCATTGCAAATAAGGGTCTATTAATATGGATGGCAGGGCCTCTAGATTGAGAAGGTCTAATAAAAGGAGGGGTAGACTGAGACCTTAAGGGTATAGGTGATTCTCCTAGAGTTCCCCTTGTAGGTGACAACGAAATCCTACCCCTAGTTCTTCTAGAAATTGAATATAAAAGTTCAAAGTAATGGAAGTTACCTCTAGAAGATGCTCTAGTGTGTATTCTTGGCATGTAAGTAGCAATTGGTCCTCGCCAAAAGTTTGAATTTGTTTCTTAGAGTCGCCAAGTGCTTGATTGATTGCCTCCAAAGGCTGAATTACTCAGGAAAAACACTGGATCCTCAACAAGTATGTTGAAGTTGCGTCCCACGAAGTGTGCCAAAAAAATGTGGTATCACCGGTGGCCTGAAGTGGTATTTTTCCTTGATTTCTTTAAAGGTTTGTCCCACTAGGCATGCCAAAAACTGTTGTCATAAAAGTTTGCACCCTTGGTGATCAAGCTTGACCACCAACCTTGTGAAATATGGAAACAACCTCTCAAGTATGGGACCTTTCTAAATGTGAGGTTGAATCTCTGGAGAAGGCTGACTTCCTATTCAATCTGAGTGCAAGTGTTGGACCAACCCAACATTGATAAAACTAACCTATGTTCTTGACAAGGAAAAGGGAGAGAGAGAAGAGTTGCATGAAAGAAGGGAAATAACATTTGCACCTAGACTGAAAGTTGATCTACCCCCACCTGTAATTGCACAACACATTAACAAAACTACCCAAAGATACACTAATTTCTATCTAAGTCTAGCTTTCTAAGACTGAGTCAAGGTTGGAATTCTTAATAATGGCAGAGGAAAAAACAATGTTCTCAAACACCACTCTAAGAGGAATCAACGCTATTACATATGCTAAGAAAGCAAGAAAATGTGCATTCACACAAACAAGTAAAGAAAATACACAATTTGCATAAAATGAAACTAGGTAAGGTAAGCAAATTTTATTGAAGAAAGGCAAGGTGATTTTATAGTTGCAGAAATCATAGTTTATTGCCAAAGAAAAAGAGGAGAGGATTGTGTAAACAGGTTACAAAATTGCCTTTATAGTTCAGGCATAAGTGAGATGGTTACAACTGATGAAAACCCTAACCCTAACTAGGGTTAGGTTACAAAATACCTGAGGGAGGATAAAATCATATCGATAGATTTGATAACATGCTGTAACACCCTCTGGAAGATGTCCTGCAGCCTAGAAAAGAGCAAAAACACTCCCTAGTGAAGTAATCCTTGTTGCCAAGCATGGCCGAGAACACTTGCAAGGACAAAAAGTTTTTGTATTGCATTGAAAAGGCATGGTGGTGTCTGAAATCAGCCTACAGGGGTCACCTCTGGAGTTATGGAATTGAAATCTGGTGGTTAGAGCGAGATTGGGTCCAAAATTAGGTGCCAATTGAGCACGGAATGACCTCGACCCTCAAGTCGACAACCACTCTCCTGCAAAGCATTCAAAACCTAATAGCCACTATGAATTCAAATGTTCACCATGAATTCAAATGTTCACCATCGATCTAAGAGATTCACACAAAGATGGATGCACGATATCTCTCCATGCAAGCATCTAGCAGGCCCAATCAATGATTAAAACATGGCTCGGATCGGGCCTTTATGAAAATCTGATAGTCACAGATGTCTGACGTGGCACCTTGGGTCCACATCTCACCAGCTCTGTTTGACCGCTAACTGCATTGAGTTCTTATTCCGCGACAACATTGTGGGTCTACTTTTACGCTACATGATAAGCAACCTCTTTATTCTACTTTGCTTTGCTTATCCCGCAACACTTCTTCACTGCCTGTTCAACCTCGTGGGATAAGCCATCCTTTCTTCTAACTTGTTTCCTTATCCTGCAACATCATCTATCTCCATTTTTATCCTCATGGGATAAGCATCTCTTTGTTTTGTCTTCTTTGTTTCTTATCTCGCGTCCCCCTTTGAGCCTTTGCTTTACCCCGTGATATAAGCATTTGTCACTTTTTCTCCTTCGCTTCTTATCCCATGACATCACATTGTGTCCCCTTTAACCCCCCGAGATAAGAGAAAACACATCGGCCTTAGTTACTTTCTTATCTCGTAGGCCACCACTGAAGTCCTTATAACATCGCATGATAAGCCTTCTTCTTTGCTTCAAACAATTCCTTATCCCACGCGTTGTTGATGTTACCTTTGAAACCTCATGAGATAAGCCTAATGCCCCTTTTTCTCCTTGTTTATCTTATCCCATGGAGCACATGACCGCCTCCAATTTGTTGTGGGATAAGGGTAATCCCACCCATTTGTTAATTTCTTACCCGCGGGAAATTATCGATGACTTTATAACTCCACGGGATAAGAAGGATGCTTATCGTTATTTCTTATCTCGTGTGACCTTTGTTGTGTCTACTTCACCTCACAAGATAAGAGAAGAGCCCCTTCTTTGAATTCCTTCTCTCGTGGGACCTTATCCCATGTGGTTAGAACCTGCTAAGGTTGGCGCAAAAATTTGCCAATAGGAACTTGCTTCAGTGGATGGATTTAAATTAGATATATTAGATTATGATGGAGTAACATTGTTGTAAGTAGGTGGAGGTTGATAATAAGGAGTGGGAACATCATAGTATGTTGGTATGGGAGATGGTTGTGAAATAAATGGAAGACTCACAGAAGGAGGTATGTAAGAATATTGATTAATAGGATTGGCCCCATAACTAAAATGTGTAGCATAAACATTTTGTGTGAAAGTAGTCATGATAGAAGATGTAAAAGTAGGAACACTAGGCAAGGATGTAGGCATAGGAATGGAATGATTATCTTAGCTAGTGGGTTGAGAATAATCAAGGACTTTGGCACAACTTTTGATTGGCATAATATTAGTATCAACAATATGAGAAAGGCCACACAACAAATCCACACCTATCTTATCATTTTGTGCCATTTTTTTTAATCATTCAATCAAGGGGATTATTTCACTATTTGGGTATTGTTGACCCATCTATTGTTGAATATTCTGAAATTCATGATCAATCTTCTCTAATTGGTCAATAGTAACCCTAGTTAGTGATTCATTTACATCATGGGAAGTATGAGGAGAATAGGGATAAGTGATGTCATTTTTTCGATTAGAGGAAGCACCGACATTCACATGGAATAAGTTATCCAATTGAGGCTCCATATCCTTAGTGTTTAAACCTTGGGAAACCTTAAGTCTTCAACTTCTTATCACAAGAATATTGTTAGTAGGACTAAAGGTAACAAAACTCATGTAGAAATGAAGAAAAAATGGATGCAAAGATTAGAAATTATGATTAAGCATTGAAATTATTTGTAAAAATGATTGACTAACTAATAAATTAAACAATGTGAATTATGATATTGGATATTAGGTACATCTAAATCTGAACATAACATATCATAATAATCATATCTAAAAAACACAATTGTAAAATTATGTAACTCACAAGTCAATTTTAGAATAATAAATTAGGGTATCAAATTAACCACTAAATTTATGTAATACAATTGCAAATATGATTTATGAGTGCAAACATTAATGTTATAATGCATATAAATTAGATCTGAGACAACAAATCAAAATTAAGTATGAAAGAAGTTAGGTTCACCAAAATGTAATGGTGGGAAAATTAGGGTTTCACAAGTTATGCTTTGTAACCTAGGAAATGACCCAACTTTCTCATGCCAAAACATTAAAAGGAGGATAAATACAATAGATCCAACCTCAATTCTATTAGGAAGAGGGTTGAATGCTGATTGAAGTCTTATTCCCCCTTTTTTTTAGTTGAAAATGTAATTGAAAGTGTATAGTTGAATTTAGGGCATGTATTTAGGAATTTGAAGTAAATTGACAAAAATAGACTGCTACAGATATCCAACAAAGCCATAGACAAGGATCTGGGTAGAAGAAGATATTTAGAATCTATACTCAAAATTTTGGCCTTATTTTTCAAGACTAGGTAGTAGAGATTTACCCTAGTCCTCTGAATTTCGCTTTGTTGAAAGCTGAACTTGTTTGTCATTGTCAACTCTGTCAAACTCTCTAAGTATAGCTCATAAGTTGGTTTCCTGCACACAAAAAGAGAGGGAAAGGGTTATGGATAGGGGTTTGCCTTTGGTCAAAACTTGATTTAGGAATTAACCTTGAAATTGAAATAGTAATTGTAATGGAAAATTGTAACAAGATGCTTTCCTTTTGAGGGAAAGGCTAGATCTGAAATGAAATGCTTGTAATTGAAATGTATACCTTGATGAAGCTTGTTTTGATCCTCATGCAATGGTTTTATGATGTCTTGTAGAATATCTTCATTGAAGGTTGATCATGGATACCATCTTGAATGCTTGAATTTGACTTCACTTCTTCTCCAATGCTTGTTGAATGTTTGATTTCTTGCTCACTTGAATTGAATTTGCTAGAGTGTAATTGAGATCACTAAATGACCTAGATATTGTTTAGATTTCAAATGAGAGGGGTAGACCTCCTTTTATACTTGATTGCTAAAAAATTAATTGAATTTTTTAGAGTAGGCTGACACGAGGTCAAATTTCCTTCTCACATGAGGTGACTGCTACGAGGAACAAAGTTGGGTCCTAATTAAGAGGACTAGGGAAATGAGTGCCCTAGTCCTGAGGTAGGACCAAGGAATGCAATGCCTCAGTCCCGAGAATGAGGACTCAAGTTTGGGGAGAATGCATAGAAGGTGGCGATTTGCAAGTTTTTAGGTGGTGAGTAGAATCAAAATGGTCATCAAGCATTAGAAGATGAAGCACAAAGTGAGGCCTAGGTGAGGACGAAATTGTATGTGGATAAAATTTATGATGCTACACATATACATACACACACACACACACATATAACCCAAACACAGTGAAACTAAAAAGACAAAGGAAGAAGAGTCAAATGAAAACAAATAAAATTTTGGGTCAACATGGAAGAGGCCTCAATGCCCCAACAATTTGTATTGTCCCTAATTAATTCACAACATAAAGAAGATTGATGATATGAATAGAGTAATTTAGGATAGATTTTCATCTTTGTAGCATGGTTCCTTTAAGTAAGAATTCCAAACATGAACACGCAATGACAGGGGAAGCACCATCAATTATACAAACTCTAAATTCTAAAGACTTGAATAATACTGCTATAGTGGATTATCTCTAACAAATCATCAGCCTCTTAATCTTGATCTTAAAGAGAAGGAGGTCTCTCTTTTTGTAGACATTGAAAATTGTCCAACGTTTGTTGATGACATTTTCACTAATTATTCCTCTAAATTAATTAAATATTTTTATTTAATTAAGCTAACATCATTCCTCTAGTTCAATTTCAATTTTAAATTTTTCCTCTTGACATTATAATCAAATAATTTTTAATTAGTTATTTAATTTCTTCTTGCAAGCATAAATAATAATTATTCTAATCATTTTCCTCTATGCACATTAGTTAAATAATTTTAATTATTTTTCTTCCACTCTCCTGTGATTGAGTAATTATAGTATTGTGTCTTCACACCAACTTCTATCAACTTTGACACTAACGCAATCATGGGCCTCTATAGTGTCTCCTAAATCATGGTCATGGTCTACTTATCCCTCTATGGTTTCCCAACAATTGTATCCCTCTCTATAGTCCTCTAGTCATCTATCACCTATATGGTGTCCCTCTCCATGGTCCACTAAAAAATTGTAGCTTGCAAATTAGCTAGTTGTACTTGTAGAGTTTTGCACTCCACTCGTGCTCGATCTCTTTATATTTAGGCCTCATAACACTTGGACAAGGTTGTCACTAGCCTCATCTAAATATCCTCCATAGCATATCCACCTCCCACATATTATTGGCCTCCATCCCCACCATATTTCACACATGGCTCCTCCTACTCTTCCATGGGATGGTCCCCCTTTTCCTACCCTCCATCCCTCACTCTAACCAAATTTAGGACTCATCAAATCTAAGCCCCCTCCTTTATCTCCTCCACCACAACATCCTCTAAGACTACATAATTCATCCTCCAAATCATCTACCTACTTGTCTCCTCCCTCCTCTACCCTCCTCATCACCTGCTCTAGGAACTGCATCCATTGGCCCTATCAATTGCATTAGTCTATGAGTCAATATCAAACAAAACTTGATACTCAAGCGTTACACAAACATCCACAATATCCCTCTAATTATCTCAATGTATGGAAACCATTCCCTTAAAACCAGTGACAATAGAGTCTAGATAAATAATATACATCCACTTTAGCCTCTCTCTATGTATCTACACAAACATAACTAGAACCTACAAGACTCTATGAGTCCATCTAAACTATTAGAGAACTTGCACTAACTTGAAATGCTTGACTATATGTATAGTGTGTCTAATAAACAATTGAGTTAGTTGACAATACCTAGCTACACTCAATACTTTGAACACTCCTTGCAATCAAACTAGGTTCACCATATAATTGTATTTTATATCATCAAAAACTCAGTTACATTACCAAATCTTGTCCAACAAATGTTTAGTTCTCATACTACTATACATATATACATAAAATTTGTCTTTATGTATGCACTATATGTGCAATCAGCCTCATGATAGCTATGTGCTCCCACACTCATATGTGAAGCAGTGTGATACTACAATCCATCATTGTTAAACCCCTATAAACTACCTGGTGCATGTCACAATATAAGTGAGCTAGTAGGTAGGTGCCCTAAGAAAACTATACATCATCAATGACTATACACTACAATGCTTGAACACAACTAATAGAAAACCCATGTGATCACCAATTGGGTAAAAACATACCTCCAATGATCCCAATTACCACCAATAGATAGGCATCAAATTAGCTCATGGCTCACTATAAATCTATCTTTCCATACTCAATATCTAGATCACCAATTAGGAATACCCTCTCAATTATGCTCGATCACTATCCATGTCATAAATCACCTACTCTCCATTAAAAGGAATGCGTAGGATGCACCATACATCCTCGAGAGTAATTGTGATCTCTCTTGTAGGAAAATTAAAGGAGTTGTGCTTGTTATGATATCACTCTACCAATGTTGTGATCATACCGAGGTTAACCTTGATATCGAGCATGTGTGAAACATGTGACAATCCAATCATGCCTAATGTGATACACTCCACCTCAATTAACTTAGGCAAAAAATTATTTGTAGGTGCATGATAGTCCATTGATAATAATGAATCAAGATCCTCATGTGTTACACATTCCATTAAGTTAGAAACCAACTACCAAAATAGGAAAAACCTTAGTTTCATTCAATTGAACAAGCACTTGTAACATTTGCGCATCAATGCTACATTAACATAATATATTGATAAAATGTGCAACAAGAGAACACTTGCACAAAAATTATTAACATTTGCACAACTGTGTTTGGCAAACAATAACACAACGTATGTGTGTATATAAACTTAACAAATGTGAAACCAAAAGAAAAAAAATGTGCAAAAAAAGAACAATAGTGCCCAAACAAATGACACTTACATATGAACATTTTTACTAACCATATACACTTGTGCAACTACATGATAAATCTGTACATGTATAGACCAATTGGGCAAAAACAATGAAAGGAAGCCTAAGTATGAAATAACGCTTACAAATGCTAAATCTAACAAGAGAGGTGATGCAAAAATTTCTCACTAATTTTTAAACTATTGCAAATTAGACAAACATAAATAAAATCAAATTTAACAAATAAAACCACAACACCATATTTACATGGTAAAACCCTTTTGGTAAAAAACCCACACTCCAAAAGCCAAACTCAATTATATTATCAACAACAACAACATTTACAATAGAATGCACAAAGCCAATGCTCTTTAGGAGTAGCTACAACAGAGATTTCAAGAATAATTCGAACAACATAACAACGCCTTAGAAATAGTCAACCCGCCTCTTTAAAAATAACTAAGGCATCAACATATTAATAGAGCTCATTGCAAAGAGGTATGTGCCCATGGTTTCCAAAACCATCTTCAAATCCCAAGAGGTAAGTTGTGTCACAAGAAACACCTTGCTAAACCAATGACATGTTGCACATAGCAACTTCCAAAGCAAAAACACCTATCTCTTCCATAACAATCATCTTGCCAAATGTAATGTATGTATAACATAGAAGTTACCATGACCAAATAAGTGCCTTACTTACCTCACAACACTTGTCAAAAGTGAACTCAAACCATAAATGCAATCTGCCAAAACATAACTCTCAATGACTCTTCACTAAACTAGAAACCATCATAGTCACAATAGAAATTTGTCATAATCTCAACATAGAAACATATGACACTAGTTCTCTAAAATTTAGGACTTCCAAAGTGGGTGAAAAAATAAAACAAATAATTAAATTAGCATGATTAGACTCTAAGGTTGAGACACCTTAATCCCAACATTCTCCCACTTGTTGAAGACCTGTCAAGAGTCAAAACACTCTGTCAACTGCTCAAGGCCCTAAGGCCCATAGAATCGGCACACCATTTGAAATTCTCGGTGCTCACTGGCTTCATCGATGCATCTGCAACATTCACCAAAGTATCAATTTTTCCAACTTCACCTTTCCATCTTCTACCATATCACGAACAAAATGAAATTGTACATCAATATCCTTTATTTTTTCATGGAAAGTAGGATTCTTCGCTAAACAAATATCACTCTAGCTACCACAAAAAATAGTAATATGTCTTGCATCAAAACCAATATCCAAGCACAATCTCTTAAGCCAAATGGCTTCTTTATAAGCATGAGTAGCTGCCATGTAGTCTACTTCAGTTGTGGACAAAGCGACCATAGCTTGTTGCTTACTCATCCAACTCACTACACCATCAAACATCATGAAAACATATCCACTGGTGGATATTTTGTTGGTAATGTCACTTACCCAATCAGAGTCTACATACCCACAAATAATCAAAGAATTTTGAGGTCCAAAAGGATTACCATGGAAACATAGAGAATACTTGGAAGTACCTCACAAATATTTGAACACTCCCTTCACTACATCCCAATGCACCTGTCCAAGATTATCCATTTATTGACTCCCACTGCTTGTGCAATGTATAGCCTCGTATAGAGAACAACATAAATTAGGCTACCAATAACACTTGCACAAGGAAATATGGTCATATCCTCCATCTCAATAGGAGACTTTGGACAATCTTTCACAGAAAGCTTCATCCCTTGTAGAACAAGAACAACTAACTATCTACAATATGTCATGTTTAATCTCTCCAACACAGAGTTCACATACTTTCTCTGGCTGACCCAAAGCTTTCTGTGAGCTCTATCCCTCTAATGTTCATTCCTAAAATGTACCTAGATGCACCTAGATCTTTCATCTCAAATGTGCTGACAACTGAGACTTCAAATCTAAAATCATTTTCCCTTTCCCAATGAACAACATATCATCCATATATAGGACAATAATGAGAATATGACCATTTTCAGCTTTGTAATAAACATAATGGTCAGATTTAGATCTCAAAAATCCCAATGACAACACATAGATGTTGAATTTCCAGTACCATATTCTAGGAGATTTCTTCAAGTTGCATACCAGATTATCTTTTCCTTTCTCAACAAAGTGCTCTAGTTGTGGCATGCAAATATCCTCCTCCAAGTCACCATGAAGGAAAGTTATCTTCACATCCATCTACTTGACCTCCAAATCATGAGCTACTATGAGTGATAACAAAAGTCAAATGGATCTCAGCTTAGCTACAAGAGAGAATATCTCCCCATAATCAATTCCCTCCACTAGGGAATATCCCTTCATGACCAACCATTCCTTCTACTTCTCAACACTTCCATCTGGACCAAGTGTCTTCTTGAACACCCATTTACAACCAATGGGTTTCCCTCCTTTAGGAAAAGGTACGAGATCCCATGTATCATTCTTCTTCAATGCAACCATCTCTTCATTCATGGCTTCCATCTAGGAATTTGCATCATGCATACCCATTGCCTCTCTGACAATCCTAGGCTCATCAACATTAGCAATCAAAACAAAAATACAAGTTGAATCTAACAACAAATAACCAAACCTTTCTGGTCAATATTCCTATCTATTAGGTTGTCACCTATCATGCGTAGACCACCTCAAAGATTTAGGTTGAGGATCTTGTTCCTCTTTTTAACTCTCTTAGCTACTAGATCTCTCATCATTATCAGGTCCTGTAAGAGTATGCAGTTCAACTTTCTCAGGAGTGGGTGGAATCTAAACTACCTCCTTCTATTCCTCTTCCTTCTTTGGCTCCAAATCCACTGTGGAAGGTTTCAAATCATGGAAGATAATACTTCTTCTATAAAGAACATTCTCTGCAACTAGATCCCAAAGCTTGTACCCCTTCATACCAACACTATAGCTGATGAAGATACATTTCACCACCTTATTCTCCAATTTAGATCTCTTTTCACTAGGCACATGAGCATATGCCTCATAGCCAAAGACTCTAAGATGTCTCAACAAGGGCTTCTTACCAGACCATGCTTCCATAGGGGTATTTTCAACAAGCGCCGAAGTAGGAGATCTATTTATAAGATAACATGCAGTGGCTATAGCTTCAACCCATAAATTATGTTCAAGGCCAATACCACTTAGCATACTCCTCACCCTCTCCATCAATGTTATGTTCATCCTCTCCCCAACTATATTTTTCTATGGTGTATATGGAGTTTTCTTATGTCTTTCAATCCCGTGGTCCTTATAGAACCTTTCAAACTCAGCAGAACAAAACTCACCACCATTATTCATCCTCAAAAACTGAATTTTCCTACTAGTCTTATTTTCAACCAAGGACTTAACTTCCTTAAACCAACTGGAAAATTAAGATTTACTTATGAGGAAATAAACAAATGCCCTTCTAGAATAGTCATATATGAAAGAAACAAAGTACACATATTTATTTAATGAAGGCACATTAACTAGACCAAAAACATCAGAATGAACATAGTCCAAAACCCCATAAGACTTATGAGAACTTAAATAAAAATATTAGAATGGACTCATGGGATCACCTTGTGATGGCCATTGGAATGAACTGGAAAGATTCAGGTCAGCCAAAGAAATTATGTGAACTCTGTGTTGGAGAGATTCAACATGATAGATTGTAAACAATTAGTTGTTCTTGTTTTTTAGGGGATGAAGCTTTTTTTGTGGAAGACTGTCCAAAAAAAGCTAAGGCATCAACATATTAATAGATCTCATCACAAAAAGGTATGTTCCCATGGTTTCCAGAACCAACTTCAAAGCCCATGAGGTAAGTTGTGTCACAAGAAACACCTTGCTAACCCAATGATACGTTGTACATAGCAACAACACCTATCTCTTCCATAACGGTCATCTTGCCAAATGTAATGTAAGTACAACATAGATGTTACCATGACCAAATAGGTGCCTTCATTACCTCACACCACTTGTCAAAAGTGAACTCAAAACATAAATGTAGACTGCCAAAATATAACTATCAATGACTCTTCCACCTAACTAGAAACCATCATAGTTATAATAGAAGTTTGTCATAATCTCAACATATCAACCTATGACAATTGTTCTCAAAACTTTAGGACTTCCAAAGTGGGTGAAAAATAAAACAAATAATTAGAAAAGCATGTTTGGACTCTAAGGTTGAGACACCTTAATCCTAGCAAACAAAACCTATGTACAAAAAGATCTAGATTAAAAGCACAAAAACAAGTCAAAATGCAAATAAAAAGTAATTTTTTCTAACCTATATTTTCATTGAAAAGAACAAAATTGAAAAGAAGGATCAAGGACTTATCAATGATCCATAGTCCTTATGCCTCAAAAATACTTGGACTTGTATAGTGTGGATCACTATGTGAGGGATTCCTAACATCTTGATGATATTTTGAATAACTAAGAATAAGGTGCTCTAGGGTGTGCAAGTGTGAGTGTGCAAATGAGACTCATGGCCCCCTCCCTTCTCCATTGATACCCTCCCCATGAACCTATCCCTTCCACCCCAAGTACCCCAACCTAAAAATGACATGTTGCTTCCTACTTTTTGGCCCCTTTCACCCCATTTCTCCATTTCAACTAATCAAACTAGCCTTATCATCTTATCATGAAATTGACCTCAATTTTTATTTTCCGATAAATTTCTCAAGGGGCCTCCTACCTCCATCCCTAGGGCATGACATCACTTAATTTTTTTTTTTTGAAACAAAGCTATAAAATGCATTGTCTCAAAGAGAGGTAGACGTTGAAAAATGACTAACTTATTTCAGGTCATTCATTCTTCTAAAATTAATTAAATACTTATATTATTTAATTAAGCTAACATCATTTCCTAATTCATAACTCAAATTCAAACTTCCCTCCATATCCACTTTAATTAAATTATTTAATTATTTAATTAATTTATTTCCACTTATTCTTCTAGTTCATTATAATTAAATAACTAGTTTTAATTATTTAATTGGCTAACTCTTCTTCTATAATTAAATAGATTATTTTAATTTATTTAATTATTATTTTTCCTAAATATAGTTCTTCTAAAAATAAACAAAATTATCACTTTATTTATTTTTCCATCATGCACATGAAATTAAAAAATATATTTATTTACTTCTATTTGTGTCTCTCATGCACATCTACTTCTTCATCTCAACTAACACTTACTCTCACTTCTCTCATCCATCATTATTCAATGTAATTCATGTCACTAAATCAAACAATCAATTAATTCCTATTTTTATCGTTCAATTCCTCTTATCAATTTTGGACCATTAATCTTCAAATTAATCTGAAATGGTCTCCACCATTGATTAATATGAGAACAATCTATAAAATATACCTCCATCTTGCGTAAAGGAAGTAAACTTAGAAAATATAAGTTTATCTCTAAAGTCTTTTTTGTAAATTAGCAATAAAAATTCTTTGAACATCATAGTCAACCACTTGATAAGCAATTTCAGAATGCAAATGTTTATATCTACCAATGAAATCAGTTACTTTTTCTTTAACTCCTTACGTACAATGAATCAAATCAGTCAAAGTAATTTTAGGACCAATATTATTTTGAAATTATTGAATGAAAACATTAGCCAATTGTTGAAATGATGTAATAGAATAAGGAGGACAAAAAATAATACCATTGCAAGGATTTGTCCCTAAAGGTTCAAGAATAAACAATTTAGCCATAAGTCTTTGGTCATGAGCAAAATCACTACACAAAGTTTGAAATGTCTAAATATGAGTTAAGGGGTCGGATTTTCCATTATACACCTTCAATTGAGGGACTTCCATATGATTAAATGGAACTTTATGAACAATATCATCAGATAATGAGCTCACTACATCAAATGTGGGCACACTAAACTTGGATTGAGTAATATAAGCCAATTGTTGTTACATAGGGATGTAATAGTTTGGGATAAATTATTGATGATTGCTTTGGTGGATGAATTGAATTTGGACACATTGGGTTGGGATGGAGGAGTAATATTATTATATGTAGGTAGAGGTTGAGAATAAGGAGGTGGAACACTATGGTATGTTGGTACGGTAGATAATTAGGATACAAATGGAAGACTCACAAAAGGAGCTATGTAAGAATATTGATGAGCGAGATTTCCCCCATGACTAACATGTGGATTAAAAATTTGTGTGGAAGTATCATGATAGAAGATGTGTAGGTACACTTAGAGGCAAGGATGTAGGCATATGAATGGAATGATTAGCTTGACTAGTGGGTTGAGAGTAACCAAGGACTTCGGCACAACTTTTGATTGGCATGATATTAGTGTCAACAATATGAGAAAGGCCACACAACAAATCAACACCAATTTTAACACTTTGCACCATTCTCTTCAATCCTTCAAGTAAAGGGATTGCCTCACTTTCTGGGTATTATTGACTCATCCATTGTTGAATATTTTCAAATGCATTGTTAACCTTCTCCAATTGGTCAACAGTAACCCTAGTTAGTGATTCATCCACATCATGCTCAAATTATGAGGACAATGGGGATAAATGATGTCATTAGTTGGATTAGAGGATGCACCGACATTCTCATGGAATAAGTGATCTAATTGAGGCTCCATACCCTTAGTGGTTAAATCTTAGGAAGCCTTAATTCTACAACTTCTCATAAGAATATTGTATGTAGGACTAATGGTAACAAAACTCATGCACAAAGAAGGGGAATTTGAATGCACAAATTGAAAACTATGATTAAGCAATGCAATTTGTTGTAAGAATGATTGATTAACCAATTAATCAATCAGTTTGAATTGTTATTTTGAGCAATAAATGCATTTAGATCATAACATAACACATGTCATAATAATCAGATTTGAAAAATACACTTGGAAATTTATGCAAGCCACAAGTTAATTTTAGAATGGTAAATTAGTGTTTTTGTGAATTTAACCTCTAAATTATGAAATTTAATGTAAAATAACAATAATGAGTGCAAATTTGAATTTTAGAATACACACAAGATTAGATCTGAGACGATAAATCAGAATTAGGCATGCAAGATGTCGGGTTCACCAAAATGTAATGTAAGGAAATTAAGATTTAGGGTTTAAGATAATAACACCACTAACTAGCCCAATTAACACCACTACATAGAAAGAGGTTTGAATCCAAAAGATCTAGGCTCAATCCTTGTGGGAAAGAGACTGAGATTCTAACTGTTTTCAATTGGTTGATTGTGATTTCACCTCTTTCCTAAGTTGAATTGTACTGATTGTGAAAATAGAGAAAAACAATGAATTATTGAAGTAAATACACCTAAAAATGGTCTGGAGATAATTGATTAAATACTCAATTATTTAACTAATAACCCTTCACAATTAATTAAATTCACAGTGATTTAATTAATTCCTCAATTCATCTACTTGTAAATAAATCTATATGATTTATTTATATAGTTCGCATCATATCCCCCCTTTGATTAATTAATCCAAATTAATTAATTAATTCCCCCCATTAAATTCAATTCTTCTACTCCCTTTAATTAAAGATAAGAAATTCTTAATTTGTTGAGTTAAATTAACATTTTCCAATTTATTTGAATTTCTAAATTCAAATGAGCACATGGCTCCTAACTTCTAACCACGTAGCCTAACCACCTTCTAACCTAACTCATTTAGTTTAATCCTAGGTCTAGCGAACCCTATCCAATCTTGCACATCCTAAATACCTTATCCTAACCTCTTGCGGGTTGGGTATTCTCTCCTTGAGACACATGGCACTTTTGCCACATGTCTTCTCCCCTTTGAAACTTGCCTTCTTGTGGGCAATCTGTTAGAGATTCCTTGACACTTGTCACCACAGAGATGACATGTGTCCCTCCCTCCAACCTCTTCTCCAACTTCCTCAATCCTAGCCTTTGATATCTCCAGATCAAATATTGACCGTCGATTCCTGCCACCTCAGCTTTGGCCTTGGAAATCCTATAAATACACCTCATTTTCATCAATCAATCCTCCTGAAATCCCTTGCATTCTAGCTTTTGCATAGTTAATATAGGAAACTGCATCCTTCTATCATTTAGCATAATTGATAATTAGATCAAATCTTAACATGTTTAGCCTAGTTTTAATTATAGTTTCAATATCAATCATGTAGCTTAATCAATCATATTAGTTATAATCATTTATCAAATCATCCTAGTCTCATGTGTTTGCATCATCATGATCATAAAGCTACTCAACTTTTCAGTTGCCACCTTGAAGGTCATTGCTTGCTGAGAGCCAACTATCTACCACCTTCAAGGTCCTCAAAAATAGAGGAGGATGAGACATCTTAAAGGAGGCCATTGGTTTTCTTTTATTTAGTTTTCCTTTTGCTTCTTAATTTCACCTGTTGTCTCATCTATGTGCTTGTTTCTTATAATTGACACTATTTTTAGCAGCACATGAAGCAATCTGACATAAACAATAAGCTATAGATATCCCACTGAGCCACAAACTTGGAGTTGGGCAAAAGAAGATGTGTTTGATCTATTCCCAGAAGTTTGGCCTAATTTTTTGGGACCAGGTAGCACACATTCACCCTGCTCCTTTGAATTTTTCATTGTCAAAAGTCCACATGTTCATCATTGTTGACTCTATCAAATTTCTCGAGTATAGCTCCACACTTGTTTCCGACACATAGAAAGAAAGGGAAATATGTTGGGAATAGGGGTTTTACTTAGGTCAAACCCTAATTTTAGAATTAACCATGAAATTGAATTGATAAATGTAATGAAAGACTGAAGTAAAGTACTTTCCTTTTGAGGAAAGATTGAATTTAAAATGTAATGCTAAAAATCATAATGTTTACCTTAATGAAGTTTTGTTTGTCTTCACACAAAGCAATTAGGGTTTTATGTAGGATGTCTTCATAAAACATGGATCATGAATGCCATCTTCAATGCTTGAACTTGACTTCACTTCTTCTCTAATGCTTGATGAATGACTAATTTCATGCTCACTTGAATTTGCTAGAGTGTATATCTTGATTTAAATTTATTAGGCTTGAAATGAGAGGGGTAGAACTCCTTTTATACTTGATTGTCAAAAATTGAATTAAACTTATGCAATAGGTTGACACGGGATCCAAATTCTTGCTCATTCAAGATGATCGTTAAGGGGGCACAATTTGGGACCCAATTAAGAGGCCAAGGATGTGGTACACCTTGGTCCTGAAAAATCAAGACTCCAAATTGAGGGCTGAAATGGCAAATTGATGAAAATATGGAATAGGTAAGTGGTGTGAGCATAATCAACATTACAATGAGCATCATGGACCCTCCCACAATCATACTACAACTCTTCATTCTTTCTTCATGTTTGTAGCAACATTTACTTATCCAAGGCTTCAAAACAACAATCCACCTATAGATTCATTCAACTCACCATATCTGATCACACATTCAGATGTCACATCACTTTTCCAATCTGCAACACTAGGATCAATCACAAGATCCCAAAAAAAGGTCTTTCTTCCAACTCTCTAGACTCTACTCAATGCACCCAATCAAGGATAACAACCCAATGGCTTGTTCCAACACTTATAATGGTCTTAACACATCACAATTAACATTAAAAAAAGGTTCTAAAAACCCAAAAATTGGGGCTCAAACTCCTAAACCCAAATTGCTCCCTTTAGGCTTCAATCCTACTAGCCCTCTAAATCGAGTAAACACAACTTTTCTCAAAATAATTCCAAAACACCTGACAAATAAATTGCATATTTAGATACCCTTTTCCAAAATCTATAACATATATTGAAGAAAGATATTGTTGTTTTGGACCAACTGGCTGAACCAATACCCTGTTGTGCATGAAACTAGGCTAATTAGGCCACTTTTACAAAGCAACCCTGTCAAAAAATTCACTCCACAATCCAAAACCCCCAAAAATTATTTAATTAGGGTTCAAATCAATAGATTTGAAAGGTTTCAAGCTATGCCACTTTCATTTATATTCCCAACCACCAAACCCTCCTTTTAAGGTGCATAAAACTAGGGCTTCCTAGATCTAGGCCTTCCAATCACGTCCACAACCAACCAAGGGTACTGACACTGTATATTCAACATATCTACACACTTTCCATCATAAAATGTGGCACTCCTTAAGGTAGATCTCTCAGACCTTCACCATGCCACCATTCTTGCACCCTTTTTTAAGCAAAACTCCACCCTAGGGTATCAACCACCCCCTTACTGATCTCTCCTGCACTCAAACCTATTAGTAGACATTAATATATATCATTAATGACCCATTACACAAGAAAAATCAACCACATAAAGTGGAATGGGTTACATTTGCATTGTGACTCTCAAAACATCCCTAAAACAATCACCTACAATAGATTTTAGGACAACCAATAGAAGTGTATTAGATTTGAATGTAAAACCTTCAATAAAAGTATCAAATGATAGTACAAACACTCCTCTACATTTTCAAATCTATTTCCAATAAAAAATGAAGCAAAGAAGAAGAGTTTCAGACCAATAAAGTGTAGATTTTAACCAAAAAGTTCAGGGAAACTGTGATCTTCTATTAATAGCCAATTGCCTTTACATTCAAATATGTATATCTCCTCCTTTTGGCATGTAAATAAAATTTTAAATACATATACCTTCATGATAACTAACAACCAACGCTTAACCACCCATACAACCACCTTTTAGGCGTTACACCCTTAATTTGTTATCAAATTGACACTTTTAGTTGTCAATTGACAAGTTTTGATATTTCTTGCTACATGACTCAACTTAATCATCCCATTACATCAATATGGTCATATGAGACATTATTAAACTCAAAATTATTATTAAACTCTTATTCTACCCATTCAACCCCATTGCATTACTCATTTTGACATCATTCTGCCCACAAGACAACTTTTTGACAACTTATTACAAAATGACTCAATACATGAACAATGTGACTTCAAATGGCATTATTAGCCATGATTAAAATATAAATAGTCATTTTTAACCTTATAGACTTAATATCTCATAAATCTTCATTATGGCCTCATGGTGGCCAATCTTGTCTTGGGTGCTCTTGCACCAATTTGTAAAGGGGAAAATTTGATTTGGCAATTTACAACATAGGAGGGAGAAATCACCAAATCAATTTTGATTGGAAACCTTTACATTCAAAAGAGGGAAGGGAATCCACTATATTTAGTCACAAATCAGATAAGGACTGAATACTAAATGGATTGATTATTTTTTTGTGGGTTTTCCTCTCTTTTGTAAGTTGAAATGCTGAAATAGGATAAAGTGCTAAAAAATGAAGATAAAACTGAGAAAACGATGAGCTACAGATGCGGGATCGAGATGGGCGCTTGTAATTGAGTAGTATAAGCTGAGTCAGATTTGTCCCTCAAAAAGGCTCCTAAAAAGTCGGGACCAAGATGCGGCACCACGGTCCTCCAAGCTTTCTGCGTGTCGAAAAGGGTTGATTTGTCTTTGTGAATGAAGCTTATTGTAAAGAGTACAACTTTGTACCTATTTCTTGCACACAAAAAGAAGGGGAAAAAGGTTGGGAATAGGGGTTTGCCTAAGTCAAACCCCGGTTCAGAATCAACCTTGATGAAAAATTGCAGATACTTGAAATAAATGACGGAAAGGTATACCTCAGATTTGCAATGAGTGATGATGATGCTTTGCTTCTTGAATGCAATCACATATGTTGTATGAAAATGGCATGAACATGACAAAACCCTAATCACACACACATGCTTGCAAATGAATGATGTAATGTTGCTCCACAATTGATAGGTGAAGAATATGCATCCTTGAATACCTTTGGAAATGTTTGATGATGAATGCTTTAATGCTTGAATGCTTGATTGTAGTTTGTCTTATGTTCACCTATCTCCTTGCCTTCTTGTGTATGTATCCAAATGAGAGGAGAAGACCTCCTTATATACTTGCCTGCCATCAAATATATTAATTTTCTGACATAGGCCAACATGGAGAGGGGATTCCCACCCAAACTTTGGATAGGGGGGGTTTAAATTAGTGTCCACCTAAGGAGGAGCATAGTGTGGTGCCATGGTTCCAATGAGGACTAAGGCGCCACACCCTGGTCCTACCCTATATTTGGGCTAGGGTTAAGGTGCAATGCAAGGTATAATGAGATGATATGATATTTATTGCATGGTAGAGTTATAAATAGGTCCAGATCAAGCATGAGGATGAGAACACTAAGGTGAGGGCCCCAAATGCGGTCAAAATTGCAAAGGGTGCAATTTTAGGACACTACAACATTAAGATGTATTTGGGCCCAACTGAATATTTTTTTGAATCACAATACATTATCTTTCATGAGTTATGAGTTTTGTGGCTGACTTGTGTAATGCTCTGCATATTTCATCTACTATTGACCTATATGATGTTTTGGACACTTGTAAAGAGTATTTCTTGTGGCCAACTGATGAAATCATTTCATGTCTCATCTACATGTCATCTTGGAGCTGACCTGATTGAAATTTTGAAGATTGTGGTGGATATGTATATATAGAAGATCAAAATTGTTGGAGAAAACATAGAGGAGTGTGTTGAGAATGGGTGGATGTTGAAGGTAGTGAGCCAGGAGCAATTGATGACACATAAAATAAATATTTACTGATTGACTAGTGGAGTAAAGCCATCAATTATAGTCATTTCTTTGTTCCAATATTGTACTATCAGGGAGTTGTAGCTTCCTTGGGTTGTAGCTCCCTATAACAAAGTTGTAATTCAAGGAGTTGCTTCCTTGTGTTGTAGCCCTAAAAGAAAGTTGTAAAACTATTCATATTATTGTGAGACTAGATTTGGATAGTAGATTGAAGCAACTTTCTCATCATGATTTTTCCCTTATTGGGGTTTCCACGTAAATCTAGTGTTATCTTGTGCAATTGTGTCGTTTTCCTTGTTCTTCCTGTCTTACATCGTTGCAAATATGCTTAGTTATGAAGTAAAAATTTTAACATGAGATACTGTAAATGATTTAAGATTTTAAGATACTGATTCACCACCCGCTCCCATCCCTCTCAGTATCTTGTTGTGTTCAACACATATATGTATATTTATACAGACACACACACACATACATACATAGACTATGAACTCTACAAAAGGCTATTTTTAGATTTTCATGAAAAATTTCCTAGTTGGAGAAATTCAAAGTTAAAAGCTGAACTTTTTCTAAATTTTCTCCAAAAGAGGAGCTAACTTGCCACACTGATATCCACATAGACAATTTTGATAAAAAAAAGGTTATGAGCTAAACATTTTCTGTGAAACACTTTTGCTTGAAATTTTACATACAAATTTCACACTGACTTGAAATTTCTAAAGATTTCAAGGTTTTGGTGAAAGGGTTTCAGGCGAAACATTAGTGCCACATATACACCACATAGTTTCATGTGAAACTCTTTTGCTTCTTTTCAGTTGAAATAGTTTCTCTAAAAACTATTTAGTTGATCAAAAGTGTGATACAACTTTGTGCTTTTATCCATTTATAAAGTAAAAAAATGAATAGTTTTCACTATATGTGTGTGTGTGTTTACACACACACACACACACACACACACACACACACACATGCACATATATAGCTAACTTTTGGCTAACAAATTAACAATCCTTTGAATTATGAAAACTTGCATTTAATAACTATATTCATTGAACTGTGAATTTGTGATGGTTTTCTATATTTTGGTCAGCCAAATGTCACACACACATACTATAAGTAAAAAACTTCCGTATGTTGTTTGTGCAAATGGCAAGCCAAATAAAATAAATGTATGCATAGTTTGACGAATATTAAAAATGAAATTGTAAGTTGTGTTCACTTCAATTGTTAAGCAAAATGCCACAAAAATATAGAAAGCTTCATGAATATAAATGGGAGTTTCAATAGTAAACTAAAATGATAGATTTGTAGACATAATTTTCTGAATATAAAGAAGGGTTTTTTGAATTAAACTTGTAACAATAATAACCCTAAACTTAGTACATTTGAATAGATCCTTCAAAATATTTACATAGTTTTATGATTACGAACATGTGTTTTTAGAATTAAATCCTAAATAATGAGGGTGTTAGATTGTACACACTCTATTGAATATATCACCCTAAAAAGGGTTGTGGGGTCAAGAGAATGGAAGTGTAGATGAATTGCACAATGATGAGAGAATAGATTCACAGAGTTTCGATATTTGCAAAGTGAAAGGATAATTGATAGTTAGATGTTACCTAAAACTATAAAGAGTCTATGAAAAATTTAAAAACGGTCCAAAAGGCTTATGAAATAAGCCCCTAATCACATGGTTTGATGAATAGAAACAAAAAAAAACTGTAGAAAATCAGGAAACCCTTTAACTCCACAAAAGATTATTAATAAGTTAAATAAAAATAAAAATAAACTTCACATTCTTTGAAATAATATCTTAAATTGACCTCATGATAAAGAACTTGTACTCTATGTAGTGTTGAAGGTGACAAATTTGAATCCTACACAAACCAAAACGTATGCATGTCACAGCCCAAATCATTCCATTCACCATGCTTACTATCGCTGAATCAAATAGGAAATATTACAAATGGCGACTGTAGCTACTGGCAAAATAGCAGCCATCCTGGAATAATAATAAGATCGGAAGCCATTAATTTGATCACGGGAACCAAATATGATGAATGCAGGCGAAAGAAAATCAAAGATCAATAATGAGAATGATTATTAGGACGCCATACCGAAGCGAGCATGATGGGGCGGCCCTTCCATCCGAGCAACAAGCAGCCCTTGTCTTCTGCAAGGCTGTATCCATCGCACCCATAAACCGATAACATCATCCTCGCCTGGCTCATAAATCTCAATGGGAACCCCTGAAATCCTGATCTTCCAAGCTGTCTTCGCCACTGATCAGCTCTCTCATGGCGTTCCACTCTCTCTGCCGCCTCATACGCCACAATATTCCCTATCTCTTCTGCAAAATGGAACCTCTCAACCTTCATTCTCTGCGGGCTGGATCGGGGCAAACTGGCCTCGAGAGAGTCAAAAATGGCGGAATAGTAATGCAGCGATTCCAGAAATCGTCCCAAGAAAAAGGGGCCATTGTGATTAGCATCCTGCTCAACGAGCGTCAGAATGCAGGGATTCAACCTCTGCAAAGCTTGCAGAATCGATCGCAGCGACCCTCGGCTCTCATTCACGAATTTGTGCAGACACAAAACGCTGTTTATAATTAGGGTTTCTCCAGGCCGGAGGTTCAGGAATGTTGGATCCAACAAATTGGGGGTTACTGGCTCGACTATTCCGCGGAATTCAAACCCTAACCCCAAGGCCTTGGCTTCTTTCCCCAATGCCGCCCCCCATTCCTGAATTTCAGAATATGAGCAGGTCCCCATGCCCGTGAGCCTCACGCTGGGAGCGCCCTCTGCCCTAGCCGCTAGCTTTCTCATAAGCGCCGGCCATTGAAGGGCCTGCACCATTCCTAGGTCAAGAATATGGATGGCTTTTTTGCCCTCCGTCGCCTGCGCTATGGCCTCGTTAGCGGCCATGAAACCGAAGGCTATGTAGGGAGTACACTGGTATAAGAGCTGAAATCCTTCTACTCTTTCCGCCTTGGTTGGAGCACGCATGAGATCAGAGCCCCCTGGAGGCTGCAGAGTGCTCAGATTAGTACCACAAGAGTTGCTGTTGTTCTGGAGAAGCAGTAAAAGGCGGGAGGTAAGCCCTTTGGCGAAACAGCATGTGACCCTCTGTAATGCATCTCCGCAGGGGTGAGCCGATTTCCAGATTTGCTGCAACACCTTTGCAGCTAATTGTGAGTCTCTGCAACCCACTGCTTCTGCACAGGCTAGAAGAAGATGAACCAGATGAAGACCCTGGTCAATTTCTCCGCTTCCTGGAGGTTTCACTCTTCTTTCACTACTGGTACCAATCTCAACTACATCTTGTAACACAGATGGAAACCTTTCATCCTTGAATCTTACTATTTTCTCCTCGCTCACTCTACTCTTACTCTCATCATCAAATTCACAGCTCTCATGATCATCATCATCCATGTTTATGAAGCTTTCAATCATCTCATCTTCTTCTGCCAAGTCCAGTAAAGGACTGTCACTGCTGTCTGAAGTAGACAACAACCCTGTGTCCATTTCATCACAGCTCTGAAGTGAACATTCCAACCGAGCAGCAGCACAATACTGGCGAATGGCCACATCCTCGCCCAAATAGCACTGGTAATCAATCTTGTGAGATGTTGGCCACCATGAATCACCGGCATCCCCATAGAATGACTGCATTATGCTAACATTGCTGTGCAACTCCCCATCTGAACAGTAACTCCGATTACCCTGCCAATGCTCCATATACAGAAAGTCCTCTGCCAGAAAATCAAAATCCTCTGCGGAATCCCAGTTGTAAGAACTGGCCCAAAATATCCTAGAACCCTGCAATTCAAAGATTTCCTCTGCCCAGATAGCTTGACCTGGCAAGGGATTAATATTGTTGCTTCAAACAGAGCAGCTGACAGGATGTTGGAAAGCTAAGTTTGTTGTATTTCATTTGGACATTAGCGAGACCTCGGGGAACGTGGCAGGACAGGCTGGGAGCTCTCTATTCTATGTGGAAGTAATCGCTAGGAAGAAGAGGGAAAGGCATTGAACTAAGACAAAGCAGGGCGGCTGTGATTGCCTCTTCTCTGCTGTCTCTTTAATGGAGGACTCTGTCATATGAATGGTGGAATGGATTAAACAAATGTATATATTTTTACTCCAACCTTGAATTAAAGGCAACCTTGAAGAGACATCTAAATCTGTAATGATCCTTCAACAGCTATATTAGGACAGAATGTGGTTTATTCTTCATTCATCTACACTTGGTTGCCTTTGTTTTTTCCCAACATGGATTCCTCCGATGCAGTTGCCTACATGACAAATTATGCCAGTTTTTAAAGCTTACATTAACATAATAAAATACTTCCCTAACGTCAATTCTATAGGTAGATGCGAATCTCCTCATTTAAGATTCAGCTCTGTAGTCTGCAGGGAATTTTTTCTTTGCTACCCTTTTTTCTTAAAACTGTTCATTATTTTGTAGTTAGCATTGTCCAATATAACAAAGAGTTGTGATTAATTGTAGAAGTCAAAATTTATATATTTCATTTTTCTCTGCTGTATCATAATTTGATATATGGGGAAAAAATATTATTGTATAATTTTTTACAATAAAAAGGTAATAATAAAAGAGACTAACATCTTAGATTTATAAGAATAGTAAGTTTAGGTATTGTCAAAGCAGAAAATGTAAATTAATAATCAAAGGTATTGAATAATAATTAGATTTACAAGAGTATATAGCCAATCAAAAATCCAAAATATGGAAGAAGCCAAAGCAAGAATTGCACACATAAAAACTCAAAACAAGAGAGCACCATTACTTACTTTTAGAATAGGTAGCTTTCTTTATCTTCTAGAGGATGTAAAAGGGGATTCTTAGCAATTAGAGCATGAGCTACAAATGGAAAGGGCATTAGTGCTTTCACTTTACCAATTAGAATTGATTCAAACTTGTTCAATATCGTGAATGTTGAGACTCGAAGGCATTCCTCAAGATCAAAGGACAATCATTTGAACCACCATACTACATGACATGAAAAATACACCTTTATGCAATGAAATTGAAATAAGATAAAAAGAAGAACTTGAAAATATAAATGAACGAAACAAATAAATGAATTCCTATTTACCAATTTGAATGCAAACCTTAAGATCAAGCTTGTTGTAGCAACATGCTCATCAGGAATGGGGAACTCAACAACATGACATTATATTTGATTGATAAGTTGTGATTTAAATAGAGTTGATTGGCATAAAGACTTGGATGCTATCAAAATCATAAAGTAATTATGGTATTTATAATTTTTTTTGAAAAAAATCCAATAGAAGACAAACAAAAGATTGAAGATTCTTTAATTGAATAGGTTGAGTCAACTCAACTAAAATTAAAAATTTACTATTTCAAACTCATTGTAACTTTGTAAATTGGATACCCTGTACAATTTATCATTGCATTTAACATCTGTTTTGGGGATTGTACATGACCTAATGCAAACAGGCTTAATTTGGGTTCAAATCAACAATAGAAAGGGCTAGACTAGGGCACCTAATGCCCTTGTCCTCTCAATTTGGCTCCAAAATCCAATATGTGATTTTTGTTGTTGCACCCTTAGTATATATATATACTCATACCAACCTCTCCCGAAAACGTAGTAGTTGCATTTAAAAGCAACTCCCTCTCTCACTTGCAATACCTTCTAAGATCTCCTAAGAATCTCTCTCTTCAATCCTAAGCAATCTAGATCAATCAAGTGAAGAAGTCTTAGGGCACTATCAAGCTTACTACAATTTGTTATCAAGTATAATTCATTGTTTATGATTCATCATTATTATCATGTTGTACTAATATTTTTGTAGGACTTCACAAAAGCAAGTCACCATCACCTTACATTAGATTGAAGCAAGGGTTTCATGCCTAAGGTAATCATTTCAATTTATGTTTTTTATTTACCTTTACTCCCTTGAGGGCACACAACTTTTATCATCAACATCATTGTTATTGTGGAGGTGGGAAAACCAACACAAGTTTTTGGCTTAGGCAAGCTCTTATACAACACAATTGTTTCCCCTATTTTCATGTGCACTAGTTCATATATCTGAAGATTGTGATTGAGATAATGATACAATCAGACAAAGCAAATAGGGACGAACAGTTTTAGACTTTGAACAAATGAAAACAACAGGACTAGGATGCTAGATGCCCCTATCCTACCACTTTTTCCCAAAATTTGGAGGATGATAACCTAGTAGGCTCCTAACCCCATTTTTGACACCAGCCTGTGACAAAACAACCTTCAAGACAAGGGCACCTAGCATTACTTTCTGATATAATTAACAACATATTAAAACAGCACATTCCTCTTGTTAGTAAACAAATTTGTCTTTATGAGAATTAACTAATTTTTAACTCCATTTCCCCGATTGATAAAGAAAACATTACTAACTGTTGGAGAGATCACCATTGCATTGGCGATCTTCCTTTACATTTGAGAGGGGAAACTCCCTTGTATGATATAGTTCATCTTTTTGAACTATGATTTTGACTGGAAAGTAGGAAAGGCAAAACTAACATTTGTGCATAGCCACAATTCAAATGCAATTATGAATATAGGATGGAGAGAACCAAGAAAATGACACATAGATCATCGAATTTGAACTCATAAATGATAATCAAAAGGATAAACAATGATTCCTTTAAAATAATATTACACATCAAGACTCACAAATCTCGTAATGAACATATTCATAATCTGATATAAAAGAGAAGACACCAAAGAGTAATTGCAAAAACATACAAGAAAATGACAATCAAAAGGAAATAGAAATGAACACAAAGATTCAAAGCAACTTCTTTTTTCCTTAATGAAAACACAGCTCACAAACTCCATACTCCTGTACAAAAAGATTATGGTTGAAAAAAAAAATACATTACTTTTCCCTCTTCCAGAATTAAATAAATATCTTCCTTTTGATTAAGTCTCACTCTCACATCACAGTGTGATGAGGATAAAAAAAAAGATCCCTCCAATGTCTTGTGATTACACATTTAAAGGTTTTCCTGGGAGCCCTTTTCGTTCCATAACTGCCTTCTTTTAAAAGAATCAATTAAAAATAAAAGATTATATGAACCTTCACATTCCTCTGCACAAAATATTTAACTCAATAATAAGTTAAAACATAATTAAAATGAACATTTATAATATTTGAGTGGTATAGATAAGTCAAATATTGCTAGGGAAGCTTCTTTGATAGCGTCGCTGAGTGTTGGGTGTCCACGACATGTTTTAGCAATGTCTTCATTAGATGTCCCATATTGCAAAGTAATAAGCTTCGACATTAGATGTCCCAATATTTTCAATGAAGACAAACTATCATCACCAAAGACTCTCAAGCACCAATTTGCGATACAAGAAACATAAGGGTGGTCATGTTTGTTTTTTTTCTTATGACAACCCATATGATCTGATTTGATATCTAATTGTATTTCTTTCTTATGCCCTCAACTTCTACTTTGGATTTATCATTATTTTTCAATTTTCAATATCTAAAAAATCACTTTCGAGAGAAAAATCGTCTTGTTTAATGTCATTATGAAAAGAAGGAATACGCAACTAGAGTCTTCTGATTTAAAATTATAGAATTCAAAAAGAGGGTTATTTATGACCTTAAATTCTTCATAAGAATTTGCTAGTAGGTACAATGCATTAAATCTACTCAAACCCTCTTCATGCCCTTCTTTTTCAAAATTTCCTAGTTGCACTTGAATTATTGTTGCAGTTGCAATCTAAAAGCTCAAATGTGAATGCTTTTGATTCTGGTTGTAACAAAAATGCATCATTATTTATGTCTTCTTGATTGTGAGCCATATCACCAAAAGATTGTTTTTCATCTGTTCAAGTGAAGAAAGATGTCATTCTTTCTGATTATATGTGAGAATAGTCTTCTTCGTCACTTGAACTCTCAGAATCATTTTAATTTTCCTCATAATGCATATTAGAAATTTCAATTCTTCTTTCAACACAATTTGATCTCTAAATCACGTGAACTATTTTTTGAAAGATCTTCTTGATACAAAATTGTGAGATTAGAACATTTAGATGTACAAGATAGAGATTTTTTTCTTCTTGGTTGCTCATGATAACCGTTCATAGATTCTTCATTTAAAATTGATTTAATCTAATCTTGGTTGAACCATGTAGACAATAACAAATTTCATCTTCTATTTTAACTACTACTTGTTTTGTGATTTCAATATTACATAGATTTCTTCGCTTCAAGTGGAAGTAGATTTTAGGATGTAGTGCTGCAATAAAAATGGACAACAAGTTTGATTAACTGGGCTAATTGGCATACAAATTTCATCTCAATGGTTGGTTGAAATGATCCACAAAACTCCTCATACATTCATCTTCTTCAATTTGAATTTTGAAAAAGTGACATAAAAGAGCACCCACATTGGCTATTGGCTTGAGTTCACAATAAAATTGTCTCTCAATATACCCCAATTTGTAATGCATCCATATTTCTAATGTTGGAACCAAATTGCAGCAATTCAAGTGAGGGATTTGACAAACAAACGAACAAATACATCTTTAGAAACCCCAAGAATCCCACACGCAATAGTGAAAGATTGAATGTGGCCATCAAATCTTGTGGGTTTTCTCCAAAAACTGGAGAATATTTTTTCTTGATCTAGCAGGTAAGGTTGTGTATTGAGGCAAAGCCAAAGGCCCAAAATGATTTCCCCATGGCTAGGGTGCAATTAAGGCCATGATATAAAAATTGGAATTCTTCTACCATAAATATTTTTTATGTTAGTATTGGGCGAAATTTTGTAAATTGGGAAAGGTTTACAAAATGTGGATTTCACAACAGTACATGAGATAATACCTCTCAGAAGGCAAGGTATAATCTCTCCTAGTTTTAAGGGAATACTCCCCCTTTCTACTGCAATTAATATCTATTCTTAATCTACCTGCTAGCTTTACACTAATCCAAGCTAGTATAATAACTTAGTTCTCTTTTTTCAGAATAAGTATCTCTCCAATTTTTTATATAGAACAGAGCAACAAAACAATCCTAATTTGTAGTAATCTTAAAAATTTATGCTAAAAGGAA
Organism: Cryptomeria japonica; assembly: GCF_030272615.1. NCBI lineage: Eukaryota > Viridiplantae > Streptophyta > Pinopsida > Cupressales > Cupressaceae > Cryptomeria > Cryptomeria japonica. Next base: position 363,767,045 of record NC_081408.1, on the reverse strand, counting down.
GCAAAGTGTCCATGAAAGCTCAAAACTTTCTATTGCTTCCTTTTGTGAAAATGACTTAAGGGATGGGCCTTTTGTATGCAAAAGAGCTCAAAGTCTCCTTCAAATATTCAAGTCCTATCAACCACTATAACCCAAATATGGATATATTGTAAGCACAAAGTCTTCCAAATATATCATAAAGCTTTATACTCTAACAAGATAACTCAACCAAGCACAAAGACTTCACCTTATTAACACTTAAGACAAGTTTTTTCAATAAGATATCATAAAACAGAGTTTACAATATTTTACTTAATCTCTTCTAACTCAAATACTTTTCACAATGCAAGATTTAACCTCAAAGAAAGTAGAAAAGAATGACACAAGTACATATCCTCACACAATAAAGTAGCCCCAAGACAAAGATTGGATACAACTTCTCTTCTTCTTTGATTAAATTTCTTGAATACACTACAAGCTCAAAGTCTTAAATAGCTTTTCAATCCTGTAGAGTTTTGATGTATTAGCCAAAAGATGGAAAAAAGATCCTTATTACAATGAGATCCCTCATATATATAGAAGAGGGATGATGCACAAAAATAGGGAAAGTTGTAACTAATTGTGACTAAGTCAAAAGTAGAGACCTATTTGACTAAGGACACGTGTAGTCCTACATGTGTACTTGAGCATATATGAAATGACACTTAAGGTGTTGTTTGGAGTTATAAAATGCCACTGGAAAAGCATAAAATAAACTGTCTTTATCTTCATCTTGATCTTGTTCTTGGAATTCTTCAATCTTTTGTAGAGCAATTTTCATCTGAGCTTCATCGGGTACTTAAGTATGATTGGTGATGACCTTGACCCATGTAAGAGAATCTCCCAAATCAACACAACATTTCTTATATTCCTTCAAGAGAGAATCCAAAAAATCAAGAATGAATTGAAGATCAACCAACTTGTCAATTTTAGTGATTAACAACAAACTAAATTCTTTGATGATTTCATCAACATCAAGCACTCTCTAGTTTTCATCTAAGAAAGCACAAGGAATTTCTGATACTTTGTCAACAATCTCTTTCTTTTATCCATACATTCCTTTTGAGCCTTTCTTAGCTCTTTGATTAGCCGCTTCAGAGTATTCATTTGATGCTCTAATGCCTCTCGCTACTCAATGTACATATCTCAAGAAAGAATAACACCATTTTCCACAAGAATATCTACGTCGAAATATTCAAGTTTCAACCATGCATCAAAGTCCTTCTCCTATGTTTCTAACTCTTGAGAAAAGAGTTCTATTGTGTTATCCACCTCAGTCTTCGTAGTATCAAGATTCTTGTCTATGGTGGTGGCTAAGCTCAAGAGTTGTGTTCCTAAACTAAGCATTATATCCATCCATTCCCCCACTGCTCTGCTCTGTGAAGCTTCTTTCTCGACTCTCTTCATGACCTATTCATCCAGTGATGAAGTCATTGGTTGAATTGCTTCATAGGACTTGGTCACTTTGATTAGAACGATAGTGAGCTATTCAACCTATTCCTTAATCTTATCTTTCTTAATTTTGTCGTCATCATATCTATCAATGAGAGCATCTAATGTTGTTTGAATATCTCCTTTGACAGAGTAATGAGTTTGTTTGCCCAAATCAACCTTGCTAATAGTATAATTTGAATCTTGAACTTGATCAATGTCCTTATCAGCGGGCGGAATGACAATATGCAGATTTGTTATTATTTTCATCTACCTTTATCCTTGACAAGGTCTTGTCTTTCTTGGTAGTCTTAGGCTTGGTGGAGATGAGATGGCTAAAATCAAAATCATTAGGAGAAACAACTTGTTTCTTCCTCTTATGAGCATTGGAGGACAACCATGGTGGTAAGGAAGAATCATCATCAACATTTGTGATTAAAAATTGAGAGGGATCTATTTGATCCTAGGAAGTAGTAGCCATAATAGGTGAAGTTGTAGTAACAATGATGGGAGGATTATTAAGAGATAACACATTGGGTCTAGAGCCAGTCTCTATCATGAATTATAAAATTCATCTAGCATGGTGGTTGACACCTTAGACAAATTAGGAAAGGTAGAAAAAACATTCTCAACATTATCATTTGGCGTATCTAAAGTAGACTCACTAACGCCAGTGGAGGAAACATGAATAATTGTAAATTAGGAGTGACATAAGAGATAGTAGATCCAAAAGGTTTTGATCCAATGGTAGAAACAGGAGCATTAACCATGGTTGAGGAAGAAAGAGATACCCGGGGTAGGAACTCATGGGACTTATCTAACTGAGAAGTCTTGGAAGATTGTGGTAATCCCTCTTCATCATACTCACCATTTTTTCTCTTCATTATCCTCTTCCTCACCTTCCAATTGATCTACATTAATAGGTTCTAGATCAAGATGTTCATCATTCAAATGTTCATCTTGTACTTCATACTCTTTTTTCTCCTAAACATTTGAAACATATGGTTCCCCTTGAGCTTTTCCTTTGTTAGCCCCAACTGTGAATTTCAACTCTGGAGCTTTCTGAGGAGTGGTAGGATCTTTTTTATTCTTTGTTTTGATCTATGTCCTCTTACCAATAGGTCTAGCTATATCATCATCAGAACTAGTAGAAAAAGGCTTCAACTGGATTCCCTTGCTTGAAAGACAAACATTAGTATTTGCAAGAATACTCTGGAATCTATCTCTGATAGATGTTGCCTCTTTTTGTGACCATTGAATGAGTGGGAAGGGTGTTGAATAAAATTTATTTTCTACATAGGTAAGATCTAGAACATTACCATCATCTTCAAAATCATCTAGGATATCTGCAAGATCCAATTCTTGAATTTGGTCCACTGTGAGCCTTCAATAATCAAGTTTCTCAACATCATGGTTTGTCCTACAATTAATCAAGATGTCTTCAATATGATGCACATGAACATATGTCTTCTTCAATTTGTTCCTCATTCCTCTGTAGTCAAAATCTTTCATTTCCTTGAAGAATTTTGTAGTTACCCTTCTAATTTTTTCCTCCATTGTCATTGCCTTGAAGATTGAGTTGATGGAGAACCTACCAATAGTAAATGAGAACTTCAAACCTATCTTATGTGAACCTGATTGTGCCTCATGTAATACCACCATCTAATAAGCCAATTATATCAAGACAGTTTTATCTAAGGGATACCTTGGGAGAATAAAAGTTTCACCATTGAAGCGTCCCACCCTTAGATAGGTGAAGGTAGGGAATTTTAGGAATATGCATTCGTATTCATTCACTAATTCCCATGCACGATTAGACACTCTTTTTTTGTATAAATATTTGTTAAGCATGCACATGTGATAGCGAAAGAATGCATCATTCACTCTCCAAAAATGATGAAAATCATTCTTCAAAACCGACTTCGAATAGTACTCATACACAACAACTTTCCAGTTCTCTCCTGAAGTAGACAAACCTGGAACATGCCTCATAGAAGATGTTGCATACAAAAAATAAGATGTCATGTATAACTTGAGAGTAGTTGGTGCCTTAGTGAGTTTCTCACATATGGCATTAGTTATCCACTTGCCCCAAAATATCTTCTCTTTATTTTTCCTAGTGACATGGATGTACTGATACATCCATTCATAATAGGTATTTGAGATAGCAATCTCTTTCACCCTACTCAAGAGAATAATCAAGTCATTAACCTCTTCAATGAAATCACTTCTAGGAAATGTTTTTGTCCACCTAAAAATTGTAGGTATTGAGGTATTTAACCAATTGTCATTCATATTCTTTCTACACTTATTTGAATTCCTATCATAGTAAGCTTGTGTTGGCTGGATGGTGATATCATAATACTTCTCAATGCTTGGGCACTTGAAGATAATGTCAAATAAATATTCATCGAGTCTGATTAGCTTTTTGCCACTTGTGTTCTTCACACTCCTATTAACTGGATCAAAATGACTTGCAACTGCCATGACAAATTCAAGATCCTGAGTGGACATGGGGAATGTTGAAACTAAATGAATACCACTATTGATGTTGGGCTCCATCTTATAGTATGAGGGTGGCTGCTCAATTCTCTTAAGAAACTTTGCTGAGTCCACATGACCTATTTTAGTATCCCTTATTTGATCAATATTCAAAGACACTAACGAGGGTGGGAAGATTGGATGTGAATCTCGCTTCTTGAACTTCATGGCATTCTTTCTTAGAGATGGTTCTATCATCTGTACTAGAATAACACTATGGCATAGAGAAATAATCAGTACCAATCATCAACCATCCTAATCATTTTTAACCAAACAAGATCATGCAAGTGTAGCATTTGGTGTCATCAAGATTATAAAAACCCTCATTTCATCATGATAGTTCAAGTGTAAATTGGGCCTATGAACCCCATTTATGCATGTGTGCAACCGGTGTAATTCAGGTTTGTAGGCTCGAACTACACTTATAGCTAAGTGTGGTTCAAAGGTGCAGTTTGGGCTTGTAGACCCAAACTACACTTGGAAAAAAGATTAGGTGTAATTTGGGCCTATGGATCTGAATTGCACCTTGGGGAAAAACATTTAATAGGTGTAAGTTGGGCCCATAGGTCCGAACTACGCCTAGAAAGTGCAAGGGGTAAAATTGGTGTAGGCTGGACCTATGGGCCCAGCTTACACCAGAAAGTACAAAGTGTAAAACTCTATAGGGAGGACCTATAGGCCTTCCATACACTAAAAGTTGGGTCCATGGTGTAGGTCGGACCCACAGGCCTTCCATACACCAAACAATGAAAGAGATAAGGAAAAGGGTGGGGTTCGGGTTTGTAAACTTGAACACCACCGAAAGTTGGTGTGGTTTAGGTTTACAAACCTGAACACCATCATAGGTTCAATTTACAAAGAGAAAAACAAGGGTTCTTTTTGGGTTGATTGACCCAACACCATGTATATGGTTTTGTTCGGGCCAGTAAACTCGAACAACATCAAAGGACGGTGCAAAGTCATTCAAACAAAATGCCATATAAACAAATGACAGATCAGGAAGGTATTTGGGTTGATGAACCCGAATACCATGATGCAAAGGTGAGAGAAGGCTTGGAGAATTTTGCAGCTGAGTTTCACAAGTCAATAAGGATGATACATAATTAGGGAGTTCTTTCTCCCAACTCACCCAACACACTAGGTTCCCTAAACCTAGTCAAAACTAAACTAACTTAGTGAGGGCTCACAAAACAGTTTGATTCTCAAGATAAGTCATTTAAAATACCTTAGGATATTGTTATAGACCCTTCTCATGCATTGGAAAAGTTCTTTGACATGTGGAATATTGACATGCTTCACAACCAACCCAAATTCCTAGTAGCCCTCCCTTTTAGGATTGTCACGAATATATTTTTTTATAGACTAGATATAAAGACTATGAAATGATTTTTGGATAAAATTTTATAGAGGTCTAAAGCATATCTCAAAATGGGTCTAGGGTGTTTTGAAGGGTATGCTTCAAAAATTTACTTTTACCGTTGCTCTTGAGCCCCAATTAGCCCTATTTTATAGAGCAAGTACCTTATTTTAACACTCCACAACTCAAAAAATGATATGGACACATGTCATACGACCCCAAACCACCAATTAAATAGGTTTTGGGTGCCCAAATAATCAGATTTAACACAAGTTCACTCAAACCCACACTTCCTTGGCCTAACACATAGAGATGTTAGGCATTCATTGCTCCAAAGATTCATCCAACCTTGGTCCCTACAAAAAATGAAGAAAAATATATCTGTACAAGACCGATCCCTACCATTCCACCAAGTTTGATGAATATCCCAAGTAGAATGGAGAGATTTTTTCATTTCTTTGATAAAACCCTTGGAAGTAGGGTTTCAAGACAAATTTTAGAAAAAAACGTTCACAAAATACTCAAATCTTAATGAAATCTTATAAAATTGGTGTCCTTAGAAAGGTGATCTAACCAGCTTTCAGATGGAACTAGTATCACATCCTGATTCAATTGTACAAGAGAGTTATGAATTATATACCAACTAAAAAACACATAAAATTTTGGAAACAAGGCTTTAATTTTGTATTATTCTTCTTCTCTTCGACCAAAAACTCACCAACAACCATGCCTATACCCAAAAGAGGCTATTTAAAATTTATTGGACCTGTCCAAAATTTACCCAACTAGATTGGACCGTTGGGGTTCAATATATGCATTAGTGACATAAGAAAGTTGTAAAGGTGTCATGACAACTTTACAACTTTTGTGACAATTTTTACAAAACTTATCAAATTGACTTAAAACTTGGTCCTAACCTTTGAAACATGTCAAAAATGAATTCAAGACAAAAATTAAATCATTTCCGCATCACGTGGATACATTTTGAGTGGTTTGACCATCCTTGACCCAATCAAGACCTTGTGGGACTACATGACACAAATGGCATCAAAGGACTTACAACTTGATATGAAATGATTACATATGGTTTGAAATGACATCAAATGGTCCGTAGGACCTTATTACAACTTGAATCAACACAAACACATCAACATTACAATCAACTCAGGATCGGCATGGAAGGTAGGCGGTTCCAAAATTCAACTTTGAACTGGAAGTCTGGATCGACATCGGGACAACATGCGACAGATGATTCAGAGATTCCTGTGGAAGGAGGGGGCTCAGATGGTAAGGACCCCGATGATCCCATGAATCTGGGGGACCTAGGGGGAGGACCAACACCACATGAAGAGCGGGTAGCAGTTGAGAGCGGGAAAGGGCAGGTTCAAACTTCAAAAATAGAAGACGACAACTCGGAAGGAGCCCAAGGACAACAAACGACTTGTGTTTCAGAGAACATGGTGGAAGGTAAAGATCATCCGGAAAAGGTTCTTTTGTCAACGGACCCTATAGGGGGACCCAATGGACAGACACGTAAGTGGTCCTCGTTGTTTGGGGTTAAGCCTAAAGGTAAGTCCTCATCACCTCCTGTTAAAAAATCCTCGAATGTGTCTCAGGGGAAGTTTGCTATCATTGTTGTTGACCAAATCATTGATCAAAACATCGCTAGATTGGAAAATAGTTTGATTGGTTATTTCTTTGGATCTAGACCTAATATAGAAATAGTTTGTGGATTTTTTAAAAGAAAGTGAAACCTGAAAGGTCAGGTTGATGTGGTAGCAATGAACAAAGGTTGTCTATCCTTCTCTTTTTCTTGTGATGAGGATAGAAGAAACATTCTATGTAGTGGGTCTTGGGAAATAGGCAAATACATCATGTACATCCAGAAGTGGTACCCTAATGTTGCGAAAGGAAATAATTTTTTGGTCCAAGTTTCGGTGTGGGTCAAGTTCCCTGGGCTCCCAATGGAATTCTGGGAGGAAGAAGTTTTTGCAGGTATTGCCAATACCTTTGGGGAGCTTATTGCTATTGACCAGATCATGACTTCTAGAAGAAGGCTGATCTATGCTAGGATCTGTTTTGGAGTTGGACTTGATATGGACATGCCAGAGGAAATATAGATAGAATCAAAACAAGGGAAGTGGAAGCAGAATATTGTTTATGAAACAATCCCCTTCGCCTGTTTTCATTGTAAAAAAGTCAGACACTGGGCTAAAAAATGTCCATCTATAGAGGATAAACCCCATATCCAAACTAAGGTTTGGAAAAAAGTGGACAAGCCACTAAAGGCTTGGGAATCCAATGATCCTAATCAGGAGAAGCAGTCTTAGATAGGACAGGTGGAGGAAGAAATCACCAGTGAAGTGGGTAATGAACTAAAGATTCAGATGTTGGAGCAGAGTGTTAAGGACTCAGTACACAAAGAAAAAGACAACACTCAGCAAGAGGATCAGAAAGAGGACAAGACAGAGGTAGAGAAAGATGATAAAAAGCCCACAGATAATAAAGAGGAAGGAGATAAATTCAACCTTGTTTCAAAATCTCAAGATCAAGGTAAAGAAATAGACTGGTTCCAGGAGGCCCAACCAGATACCATTTTGGGCCAAGGGCTATCGGAAATCTCATTAACCACCCTAGCAAAAAGAAAGTTGGCCTATTCGGAGGAACAAGATCCAAAATGGGGAGATGAAGAGGACATAAAAAAGGCACTGGGGAAGAATGAAACAAAATAGGAGGACGAAGAAGTAGTAGAGGGTAAAAGAAGGAACAAGCACAAAAAAAAGAATAACAATAATGCAGTAAATAGTACACTGACTAGAAACACCAGAAGCAGGCTTGGTGATGTGGGAGCGCAACACACTTCTCCAGGAAGACATTCAAATGCCAAAAAAAGATCATTGGAAACAAGCAGGAATTTAGCAAATGGTACCGAAAGAACCATCTTTGAGGCAGGTATTTCTAAAAATCCATGAAAATCATCTCCTGGAATATTAGGGGACTCAATAGTCCTCACAAGCATAATTTAGTTAAAAATATGATTAGAGACGAAAACCCTAACATTTTTTTGATTCAAGAAACTAAGATGGTTAAAGATAAGGTTGAAAGTTTGAATATTTTCAAAAAAGGAGGAATCAGCGGAGGTAGTTCAGAAGGTGCTTTGGGAGTAATTGTTAAATTCTGGAACAAAAAAAATGTAGAAGGAGAGGTGTTAATTCAAGACAACAATCTGGCCTGTATAAGATTTAAGCACATTAAGAATTGCACTACGTGGGTCCTAACTAATGTTTATGCTCCTAACACTAAGACTAGTAGAAGTGAGATGTGGAGATATCTTACTGGGCTGAGAAGAAGGTTTGCTGAGGACAACTGGATAATTATGGGAGATTTCAACACTCCCTTGAAGGAAAATGAGAAAAAGGGAGGGAGTCATGCTAATCTGGATAGCAGATTGGACCTAATGGACTTTATAAACAATAATGTCATTCATGATCTGGAGTTGCAAGGAGTCAAATACACTTGGACTAATAGAAGAAGTGGTGAGAATTTGATTCAGGTTAGACTTGATAGAGCTCTTCTTTCCTTAGATTGGTTTAATCTTCATGAATGTTCTTTATCTTCTCACATAAGGGTAGGATCAGATCATTACCCTATAACCTTCACGGCTGAAGTAAAGAATATAAGGAGACATTTCCCTTATAGATTTGAAAAAATGTGGACTAGACACCCGGATCTGGAAAGTAAGATTAAGGACTGGTGACAGGTCAAGTATTGAAGGCAATGCCATGTATAAAGTGGTCAAAAAGCTGAAGAATGTTAAAGATAATGTTAAGAAGTGGAATAAGGATTGCTTTGGGAACATCTTTACCTCAAAAGAAACAACCCTCTTAGAACTCAAGGAAATCCAGGATGAGATACAAAACAATGGTTACACCTATATGTCTAGAAACACTGAAGATGCTATTCTTATGAGATATCATGAAATAAAAGCTAAAGAGGAAACCTACTGGAAACAAGGATCAAGAAATGTCTGGTTAAAGGAGGGGGATAGGAACACTAAATACTTCCATATGTCCACCCTAAGACATAAGGCCATAAATAGAATTGTACAGATTAAAGTGAATGACAGATGTGTTGAAGATGATGATTCCATGAGCAAGGCTGCTATGGATTTTTTCTCTAATTTACTTGCTAAGGATCAGAATTTGAATATACAGGCCCAAAGGGAACTTCTGGACAGTATACCTACCATTTTGGGGGATGATCAGAATGATCATTTAACAGATGAAATTTTGATAGCTGTTAATTCCTTTGAGGGCAACAAGACCCTAGGTTCGGAAGGCTTTCCCATGTTCTTCTTCCAAATGTACTGGCATATTATTGGAGATGATGTTACTAGAGCTATGAAAGAGTTTTTTGGTGCTAGAAAACTTTTGAAAGAAGTTAATGGTACTTTTATAGCTCTTATACCCAAAAAGATGGGGGCGGATTCAATGGATCTTTTCAGACCTATAAGTTTATGCAACTCTCTCTATAAGATTATCTCTAAGGTCCTTACCTCTAGAATTCTAAAATTGTTTCCCTCCATTATTTCGCCTCAACAAAGTGGTTTTGTCCTGGGAAGGAAAATTTTGGATTCTATCATCTATGTTCATGAAAATATCCATTCTCTAGCCTTTTCTAAAAAAGAAGGCCTTTTTCTAAAGCTTGACCTCTCTAAAGCCTACGATAGAGTGGATTGGGATTTTATGATGGATGTTCTTTCTGCTTTTGGTTTTAATCCTAGGAGTGTTAGCCTTATCAGGAAACTTGTTTCTTTGGCTTCTTTCTCTGTGTTAATGAATGGTTCCCCCTCTCCTTTCTTTAAAGCTTCAAGAGGCCTCAGGCAGGGGGACCCTCTATCTCCAGTGATCTTTATCATCATGGCGGAATGTTTGGGGAGATGTATTGGAAAGCTGGTTGAGAAAAGTGAGTTTTGTGGTTTGAATCCTTCTTCGGTAGATCAAATATGTTCCCATCAGCAGTTTGTTGATGATTCTATAATAATGGGAAAAGCCACTGTGAAGGATGCTAGAAGACTAAAAAAGGCTTTGGATAACTATGGAGAGGCTGCTGGTCAACTTATAAACTGGTCTAAAAGATTTGTTTATTTTATCAATACCCCGGAGAGAAGGAGGATTAAAATTAGTAACATTTTGGGCGGCCAAATTGGTAGCCTGCCTGCTTCCTATTTGGGGCTCCCCTTAGGCCAAGATCCTCTAGATACCTTTTGGGGAGCCTTGATGGATAAATTCCATAAAAATCTGTCTAGATGGAAGAGAGCTCTTCTTAGTCAAGCAAGTAAGGTTCAATTGCTAAAAAGCACTCTTCAAAGTATCCCTCTCTATGCCATCAGTCTATTCAGGATTCCTGCAAAGTATGTTGAGGCCATTGAAAAAATTCAGAGATCCTTTTTATGGACAGGGGTTGAGGAGAAGAAGAGAATGAACTTAATTGCTTGGGAGAAGGTCTATAAGCCTATGAATAAAGGAGGTCTGGGCCTTAGAAGAATAAGAGACATAAATGATTACCTTATGGCCAAGTAGATTTGGAGAGGATATAGAAATCAAGGAGAGTGGAAAAAAATATGGGACAACAAATATAAAAGCCAATGTTTGAATCTTCAAAGTTTCCTCAAAGCGGAGATTATCCCAATTGGATCCAATATTTGGAAAAATGTCTCTAGGACTAGAGACTTAATTATCAAAGGCGCAAAATAGAAGTTGGGGAAAGGGAATCTTATTCAGTTCTAGGAGGACCCTTGGCTTCTGGAGCTCCCTTTAAATGAAAACCCTGAGTGGAATAGATATCAGAACCAATGCAAGGAAAGATTTGGAACCAAGGTGGAGGATTATTGGAAAGATGGACAGTGGAAAAACTTATCTCAAGTGGATCAGTCTTTGGGTAGTTTGAACAAAGTCATGAACTCAATGGTGAGGATTGAAGAAGAAGACCAGTTAATTTGGAAACTCACAGCTAGTGGTACTTTTACTGTGGCCTCTCTATATCATCAACAGTACAATAACATGGAAAGTCCTTGCTAGGCTAAAGCTTGGGTGAAAAGTCTTACCCCCAAGATCAACATTTTCTTTTGGATAGCCCTTCAAGACAAAATTCTTACTACTGAGAATATTAGAAAAAGAGGTATCAGCATGCCAAGTTTTTGTACTCTTTGTAAGCAGAATGAGGAGACTATAAATCATATGCTCTTTCATTGCCCCTTCTCAGCTGATGTTTGGGGAAGTTGTCTAGATCAATTCAATATTAGTTGGAGCTTCCCCAACTCGATTCAGGAGATTTTCAAGTCATGGCATTATCCTTCAAAAAATAGAACCACTACCTTATTATGGAGAATTGATTTACCTCACATGTGCTGGGGTTTATGGAAAGAGAGAAATGATAGAATTTTCAGAGAAAAGAATACTAAGGCTAACATTGTGTTTGAAAAAATAAGAAGAAGTATAGTGGAAAATATGAATATTATAGGTGGTATTGATAATCCTAACACTAAGGAGGATCAATTTATCTATAAAAAATGGAGATTAAAAGCTCAAGAGAGCATCTAGAGTAATCCTAGAGAGGGAGTGATATGGATCAGCCCGCCTAGGGGATGGATGAAAATCAATTTTGATGGGGCCTCTAAGGGAAATGTGGGGGTTGTAGGATGTGGAGTGGTCCTAAGGGATGAATGGGGAATATGTAAAATCATAAAATGTATTCCTATAGGAATCAGACCAATCATGTTGCCGAAGCCATGGCGACTTATCATGGGATTATCCTTACCAAGGAAGCCAATTGCATTAAAGTTTGGTGTGAAGGAGACTCCTTAAACATTATCAACTGTTTAAATATGAAATTCCCACTATCTTGGTCAATTAGTAATGCTATTAAAGCTACTAGGAAAATCAGCGAAGAGTTTGAAATGTGTGTTTTTACACATGTTTACAAGGAGGCCAACTCTTGCGCTGATTGGGCAGCCAACCTGGCTTGCCATTCGGGAGACATCATTACTAGTTATGGTGAAATGGAGATTGCAAGTGAAATGAAATCCTTGCTCAATCAAGACTGAAGCTATACAAGGCAACGTGGTACTTTTAATCATTATTTCTAATGACCTTTCCGCCTTTTTTGATGCAGGGCTTGCTTGAAGATAATTAGCTATTAAATAGGTGTCTTATTATTTGGCATGGATTATGGGCGCTCTTACAGAATAACCACAGAAACCAGAGGAAAAGTTATCAAAACGAGAGAAGGCATTGCAAGGAAGGAGCTGGAAAAATGGGAGGTAACAAGAAAAGATTTGAACCTGCTTCTTGCTCTGAATGGAGAAAGAACAAAGAAGTTTGGGATATCCTTCAGCAGGGGGGTCTCAATGTTTTCATGGAATGACTAAATGGGAAGGACCCCACAATCACCAACTATTTCATCAAGAACTGGAATAATGGAAAATTTTTGATTGGATCACATATGATGAATGTAGACGAATAGGTTATCGCTGAGGCCACAGGGATGACTACCGAGGGTATGAAATTTTACAAGGACAGAGGGATATTAGATAAAGCAGCAGACAAGTTTCCTGTTATGGATGGTGAGAGAATAAAGATGATCAAAATTCACAACTCCTACCACTCCCCGAAGAGAACTTGCAGGCCATGGAGGTTTGTTTTATTTGCTTCTATTGAATACATTAACTTAGATGGTAGGTTTACCAGGGCATATGGGCATCACTTCGTCCTTATCAACCATTTCCGTCATGGAGAAAGGGTTAGCCTTCCCTATTACCTTTCCTATTCAATGGATCATACTATAAAGGAGATCCAGAAGGACCCTAAAGGTGGTCATGCCCTCCACCAGGGGCTTATGGTCCTGGTTTATAAAATGCTAAAGGGGAAGTGCATTGAAAAGCCTATTAAAGGCAAAAATGCTAGAGATGAGACTAAGGAGAGCAAGGATAGTGGTTTCAACTTTGATTCAAAGACCAAGGGAGAGTCGGAAGAAACTAGCAAAAAAGGGAGGATTAGGGCCAAGAAGAGGAGGATTATTGTGGAATCTGAAATGTTGGATTTTGAAACTAAATCCCTTGAGGAAAAACCTGTTAAAA